>NC_090451.1:166804574-167426240 GCF_031143425.1 Pleurodeles waltl | reverse complement strand
CTGTTTAATACAGCATCGTAGTGTCGGATGGATGGTATAATAACTCATTACAGTGCTAGCAAGATGGAATTGGCTAGCATTCAGGCTTTTTCCAATGTACCATCATCTACTTCCAAGGAGACCTGAAACAACAGAGGAAGGAAGGAGAACAACAAAAGGAACCACAAGACGTGTTATAGACAAAAAGCAATCTGAGAGAGAGAGAAAATAGAAAATGTTCAAATGCACTCTGACTTACTGAGATCTGGAAGAGGTAATAGAAATCTGCAATATGTGTTAGCATTAACCCAGATGTGCTCTGTGTTGTTCTGCAGCTGACAAAAAGCAGAACCCATCAGTGCTACCTTAAAAAGGGCTTGTTGCTGCCTATTACTCCGTGCCTTCCCTGACATTGCTGCCTCCTAATAGCCAAAGGCATAATTTTGCATGCCGATGTTCTGCCACCTATGGGACTTGACTCCCTAAGCTCCACAAAGCTGAGAGCCAGGCTTTGGCCAAATGCAACATCTGAGCAGCTATGTGGTAGAGCTACCATGTTTCCGAACAGTAGAGCAAAACTTGGCACCTGGTGAGGGAAACGAGACAGCACTAATGTTTGTAGTAGAATTCCTTCTGGGGCCTATGGATACCAGGAGCATAGCTATCAATGGTGCTGCAATTCCAGTTGCTCCACAGCCAGGACCTGTGAGGGGACCTCTGTATCTACCTTCTGGATATTTTTTACTGCCCAACAGGGGTTAGGTGCATTTTTCCATGTTTGTATTAGGGTCTGTCACACAATTGCCATGCCAGTACATTAAAATGTCATACATTCTACACAAAGGAAGGAAAGCAATAGTGACTATGTCCGCACTATGTCAATAGCTTTCTTGAATAAATACACAGGAAAAACCTTTAGCCACCAGGATACAACTACACAGACTTACTATTTCTCATGCATCATTGACAAACTCATATATTGTATTCATTTCAAGTTGTAAGTGGTCCAAAGCCTAAATCCGACTTCACAAGTTTGCATGCAGCAAGTCTCCTGATGCCCTCCTGTGCCTTGCATAGCTCCAAGAAACAACGTAGACAAGAGGGGTGTGGATCTCCAGTGGGGAAATAGTTACCCTGCCCTCCCCATTCTACTGCAATAATTCTTGGGACAAGAAACTTTTTCTTGAAATAACATGAATGTCAATGCAAGAGTATAGCAAAAGCAGGCATTGTCTGAATTATAACTGTAATAGTAATTAGACAGTGTTAAGAAATGTCTTGGGAGGTTCTCTGCAAGACACTAATCTAGGCACTGAATAAAAGTACTTTACCCAGCCAATAAAGCTCAATCAAACTAAAATTACTTCTAAATTTAATCAAGCGTGTGGTGAGTCATTGAGAATATGCAAAGAGTATTCTTTTGAATATTCCCCAAAAACTTACATATGTGGTAACTTGCAGTACTCTCTATACCACCCTGAACAGAGATATTGGAGGATACCAATCTAAACTAATACTATTTTTTGCACCAGACCACTGGCAGGACAAAGGAGGCAGAAATTATGGGTTGGCTTATCACTGACAAATGTGTGCCTGTAGCGTGACATCCCCTTCTCTTTTTGAGTTTAGTAGAAGTAGTATAAACTTTTGAACCAGATGTGAAAAAATTGGTTATGGCTTTTGGCGTGCAGACTTGACACACATAAATATTTCCTATCGTTATTCAGAGTTACTTAAAGAGACTTGGGCCCTCATTACTAGTGTGGCGGTCCGAAGACCGCCACACTCATGGCGGCGGTCTTACCACCACCCAGCCGCATTGAAGACGTCAGCATTCTGACTGCAGCAGTTTGGCCGAAGCCAAAACACCACTGATACCGCCAGGGAGGTCAAACCGTCGGGCCCAGACGTAAGACCGAAGGCGGTATTAAGAGTCCGCACACCGCCATGCTTTTCACGGCAGTCGCACCACTACGTGGCTGTAACTCACCTGGTGACAGGAATACCCATTTCTGTTGCTGGCACATGCACCCCCACACATCCATACACCTAAAAACACCCACCCCACCTGACTGAAAGCATACATACAAACACCCCCACTGGCTCACACACTGACATACATAAACCCCCCTCATCAACACCCCTTCATACATGCACCCCCACTCATCCGCACACTCCCTGACGTACACCCCCACTCGCTCGCACGCACCCATACAAACACCCCTACTCGCATGCATACAAATACACACACCTATTCACTTGCACCCAGACTCAACCCCCTCCCCTCCGCTTCCATTCACACACACCCTCCACGCACACATACATACACACAGGCCCTCACGCACACCCATACCGCTACACATACACGCACACACCACACACCTGCACACAACACCCTCCTCTTTTGGACTGTCCACCTACCTCTGGATGAGGTGGTCGTCCAGGAGTGGATGGGTGTTGGCATTTCCAGCACCGCACCGCTGTGCTGGGACCACTGTGCCGTATTACATCTCGTAATACGGTGGGCAGAGATCTTTTCGCATGCTGGTGCTGGCGGTGGAACCACCTCTCACCCACCTTCGGTCAGGCCAACTGTGTCGGATTTCGTCTACTCTTCAAGGTTTGTGCGGTTAATTGGATAAAACGTCCACAGTTATTACAGGAAAAAACAGTAGACTGTACAATGCAGCACAAAATGCAAATCAATTTTATTGTTTAGCCTTTTGCTAAGTATCTCGATTAATATTTGACTGACTAAGCACCATACTAAGACATCAAGGGCCACCTGTAGCAAAGTTCAGATTTGCGACTCGCAATCCGCAAATCCGAATGCAGGGCAGTGTCCTTGACACTAATTGTGATTCGCAATGGGGTCGCAAATGCCCACATCATGAATATTCACGAGGTAGGTCGCAATTTGCGACCCCCTTGGGAATGGCGGCCCTCACAGGGATGGTGGCCTGTTGGAGATAGCAGACCACCATGTCTGTGACTGCTTTTCAATAAAGCAGTTTTTTTTTTTGTAAAGCAGCCCGTTTTCCTTAAAGAAAAACGAGATGCATTACAAAAACAAAAAATTAAACGTTCCACTGCCTGCTCTGAAAAAATGTTTTCTGTGGCATTCACAAAGGGGAAGGGGTCCCAGGGGAACCCCTTCCTGTTTGCAAATTTGTTACCACCAGTGTGACACTGCAATCCTACATCGCACTGCGAGTCGCAATTAGGAAGGGAACACCCCTTCCTAATTGCGAGTCGCAAACCTGTTTTGCGATTCGGTAACAATGTTAGCGAATCGCAAAGCTGGGTTTGTCCATCGGGAAGTTCTTTTTGCACCTCGCAAACAGCCAAATTAGCTGTTTGCGAGGTGCTAAAAGCTACTTACATGTGGCCCCAAGAGATTACAATTATTTATGAATTACTGCCAGGAAACGTAATTTAGTCTATGCTGCTTGTTCATTGTATTTTGACATGAACGAAGATCGCCTGTAAAGACGGATTTGTCTCTGATGTATGTATGATTTAGTGGACCGTATGCCATCTTTAACCCCTTTGTTGCCATGCCTTTTTCCCCGCGGGTGCCAAGCCTTTTTTTGGCTGTTTGGGGCAGTTCATGTTTAGGCCCTCATAACTTTTTGTCCACATAAGCTACCCATGCCAAATTTGAGTCCTTTTTTTCCAACATCCTAGGGATTCTAGAGGTACCCAGACTGTGTGGGTTCCCCTGAAGGAGACCAAGAAATTTGCCAAAATACAGCAAAAACTTCATTTCTTTCCAAACAATGGGGAAAAAGGGCTGCAGAAGAAGGCTTGTGTTTTTTTCCCTGAAAATGGCATCAACAAAGGGTTTGCGATGCTAAAATCACCATCTTCCCAGCTTTCAGGAACAGGTGGACTTGAATCAGAAAAGCACATTTTTCAACACAATTTTGGCATTTTACTGGGACATACCCTATTTTTACTATCTTTTGTGCTTTCAGCCTCCTTCCAGGTAGTGACAGAAATGGGTGTGAAACCAATGCTGGATCCCGGCATGCTAAGAATTCTGAATTCAGCAAGGGGTAATTTGTGTAAATCCTACAAGGGTTCCCTACAGAAAATAACAGCTGAAATAAAAAAATATTGAAATTGAGGAGAACAAAACAGCTATTTTTCTCCACATTTTACTTTCTAACTTTTTCCTGCGAGGTCAGATTTTTGAAAGTAATATAGTGTTGCATCTGCTGGGCTCTTATAGTTGCGAGGATATGTAGGCCTTGTAGATTTATCAAGAATCCTAGTTACCCAGAGACAATAAATGAGCTGCATCTTGCAATGGGTTTTCATTCTATACTGGGTATACAGCAATTCATTTGCTGAAATATAAAGAGTGAAAAATAGGTATCAAGAATACCTTTGTATTTCCAAAATGGGCACTAGATAAGGTGTTGAGAAGCAGTGGTTATTTGCACATCTCTGAATACCGGGGTGCCCATACTAGCATGTGAATTACAGGGCATTTCTCAAATAGACGTCTTTTTTACACACTGTCTTACTTTTGGAAGGGCAAAATGTAGAGAAAGACAAGGGGCAATAACACTTGTTTTGCTATTCGGTGTTCCCCCAAGTCTCCCGATAAAAATGGCACCTCACTTGCATGGGTAGGCCTAATGCTCGGGTCAGGAAACGCAACATGGACACATCACATTTTTACATTGAAATCGGACATGTTTTTTGCAAAGTGCCTCTAGCTCAGCTGGCAGCTAGGGAAACCTACCAAACCTGAACATTTTTTAAAACTAGACACCTAGGTTGGACTTGTGGAGCTCTCACCAGGTTCTGTTACCCAGAATCCTCTGCAAATCTCACAATTTGGCCCAAAAACACTTTTTCCTCACATTTCGGTGACAGAAAGTTCTGGAATCTGAGAGGAGCCACGAATTTCCTTCCACCCAGCGTTCCCTATGTCTCCCAATAAAAATGGTACCTCACTTGTGTGGATAGGCCTAGTGCTTGCAACAGGAAATGCCCCAAAACACAACGTGGACACATCACATTTTCCCAAAGAAAACAGACCTGTTTTTTGCAAAGTGTCCAGCTGTGGATTTTGGCCTCTAGCTCAGCCGGCACCTAGGGAAAACATAGCAAAACTGCACATTTTCGAAAACTAGACACCAGGGGAATCCAAGATGGGGTGACCCGTGGGGCTCTCACCAGGTTCTGTTTCCCAGAACCCTATGCAAACCTCAAAATGTGGCAAAAAAACATGTTTTCGTCTCATTTTGGTGACAGAAAGTTCTCGAATCAGAGAGCAGCCACAGATTTCCTTCCTAGTGGAATCCAAGATGGGGTGACTTGTTGGGCTCTCACCAGGTTCTGTTACCCAGAATCCTTTGCAAACCTGAAAAGTGGCTAAAAAGATACTTTTTCCTCACATTTCGGTGACAGAAAGTTCTGGAATCTGAGAGGAGCCACAAATTTCCTTCCTCCCAGCAGTCCCCCAAGTCTCATGATAAAAATGGTACCTCACTTGTGTGGGTAGGCCTAGTGCTCGCGACAGGAAATGCCCCAAAACACTATCTGGACACATCAAAATTCTCAAATAAAAAACTAAGGCCCTCATTACAACCCTGGCAGTAAATTCTGCTTTCCGCCGTGCTGAAGACTGCCAACATACCTTTGCAGCGGTGGAATACCGCCACAGGTATTACGACCCACATCTCGGAATCTGCCACAACACAGACACCCATACAAGTCTGCCACACCAAAGGTCAGTGATAAACTGGAGATACCAAAACCCACACCGTCACGCCAACAGGAATACGCCCACACTATCACGACCCATGAATCAATGAGGCGGTCTTTCAACCGCGGTAATCTATTGGCGGTACACACCGTCACACTCAAAATACACACACACTTACAAAACACCACCACATTGGACAATTCGAAATACACACACCTGATACACATACACACACCACACCCACACACCCCCACCACTATAAAACACACACCCACATTACCCACAAACCCTTACAACGTAAAACTTGGAAGAAGGTCAGAGAGAGAGATTAGCAAACACAACACCAGCATCCACAGACACACAACACCATCACTTATACACCATCCACGCACCTCAAACAACACACACCAACACATCCCCCCACACATCATAACAGACAGCACCTCACACATCACCCACACCACATCATGGCATCTCAAAGACACCCTAGGTTTTCTAAGGAGGAGTTCAGGGTCATGGTGAAGGAAATCATCCAGGTAGAGCCACAGCTTTTCGGATCACAGGTGCAGCACACCTCCATCCCTTACCCTCACTCCCAACACTCCATCATCTCACATATGTCCCACTATCACAACCCACACATCTCAATACCAAGGCCCTGTATGCAACACCTATACATGGACCACCGTCACCAAAGCATGTCCAGTACAGATACCCACAGAGACCCCAAACCAACTATCACAAAAAGGCAAACACAATGATACAAGCACAGGAGTAGAGGGTAACTCACCCAATGCACAAGATAGCACACACAGATACTAAAACTATGCATTTACACCCCAACAGGACCCATACCCAACACCACCGGACAGGAGGTGCCAGACATATCCAGTCCCCCCACAGAAGAGGCCCACAGTGATGACATCAGCTCTGCACGCCTGGATCAAGATGACCAGCCCGGCCCATCAGGGACCTCTGGACAGTCAGTTCCCCTGACACAGTCCCAAACCATCACAGAAACTCCCCCACAGGAAACACTGCCACAGCACCCACCCAGCGGGCCCATCCCTCTGTCCCCAGGACACATCAATCAGCAGTGTGTCCACCACTACAGGGAACCCAGGCAAACCCACCAACCCAAGAAAATCAGGGACCTGGGTTCAGTGGCAGTGGGCACATGGTTCAGGGGACAGAGGCACAGGATAACAGGGAAGCTGGGAGGGCTGCTGTGCGACAGCGGGAGGACCGGCCCATGGAACCGACAATCCACGAGGCACTCTCCAACATCATGGGAGCTTACCACCATTCCCAGGAGACCATGGGCACGGTACTGGCCAAGTTTCAGGAGACCCAGCGGCGGCAGGAGGAACACTACCTGGGAATCAGGGAGGACTTGAAGTCCATTGACACCACACTGGTCACCTTTGCAGGGCTGCTGTTAGAGCTTGTCAACACCATGAGGGACACAGTGGCACACCAACGGGCCCCTGACACTAGCCTGGAAAATGAACAGCCCTCCACCTCTGCCGGCGCTAATGGACAGGAGGCACCACCACAGGACCAACAGGCCACCAGCACCCCACCCCCTGCAGAAGGAGAACCACCCCGCAAACGGTCCCTGAGATCCAGGAACAAGACAGAGAACATTGACAAGACCCCTGCCAGGGAATAAGACCCTCCTGAATGTCACCCTTCTGTCCCACTTTGTCACCCTGTCCACCTTAAACTGCCATTTCTCCAATTCCTATGCCCCATTGGACAATGCACCTGTGAGACCAAGAGACTGAACTCTGACATGGACATTCCTCCACCATCACCCTAGCCCATTTCACACACCCCTCCACTTATTTGCACAGAAATAAACAACCTTGAATCACCAAAAAATCTGGAGTCAGTCTGTGCTTTCACAAATGTGTAATTGCAAAATCTCTGGAATATAGCAATGTCAATGTACTTGTTCACACATCAATGTTACACAGCTGTAGGCCAGGAGTAAACATAGCAGAGGGCACAAATTGGGACCCAGATCTGTGAAATGGAAAGCCAAAGTGACAAGTCAGGGTCCCTACACAGAGGTAAAAAGGCAGAATTATGCCAGGTCCTACAATAGTATGAGATGTGGGAAGCAGTTCCATCTTCTTACCTGTGTTTCACTGGAAGTATTTCATGATGATGTTGTTTCGGTTGTCTACATCTTCTTCTTCTGCCTCCTCTTCTTCACTGTCCACAGGCTCCACAGCTGCCACAAGATCACCATCAGGCCCATTCTCCTGCAGAAAAGGCACCTGCCGTCACAAAGCCAGGTTGTGCAAAATACAGCATGCCACGATGATCTGACACACCTTCTTCGGTGAGTAGTATTTGGAGCCACCTGTCAGATGGAGGCACCGGAATCTGGCCTTTAGGAGGCCCAAGGTGCGCTCTATTATCCTTCTAGTTCGCCCATGTGCCTCATTGTAGCATTCCTCTGCCCTTGTCCTGGGATTCCTCACTGGGGTCAGAAGCCATGACAGGTTGGGGTAACCAGAGTCACCTGCAAATACTGAGGGACAACTGTTATACATACTCCAAACATTAGGGAATCTCCCATACCTAGACAGCAAATGAAACTGTGTGGGGACTTTAGGCTCACCTGTTAGCCACACACGGTGCCTCTGGAGTTGCCCCATCACATAAGGGATGCTGCTATTCCTCAAAATGTAAGCTTAATGCACTGATCCAGGATACTTGGCATTCACATGGGAGATGTACTGGTCGGCCAAACACACCATCTGCACATTCATAGAATGGTAGCTTTTCCGGTTTCTGTACACCTGTTCATTCCTGCGGGGGGGACAAATGCCACATGTGTACCATCAATGGCACCAGTGATGTTGGGGATATGTCCCAGGGCATAGAAGTCATCTTTCACTGTGGGCAAATCCTCCACTCGAGGGAAAACGATGTAGCTGCACATGTGTTTCAGCAGGGCAGACAACACTCTGGACAACACGTTAGAGAACATTGGCTGGGACATCCCTGATGCCATGGCTACTGTGGTTTGAAAAGACCCACTGGCCTGGATATGGAGTACAGACAGGACCTTCACTAGAGGGGGTATTCCTGTGGGATGGCGGATAGCTGAAATCAGGTCAGGCTCCAACTGGGCACACAGTTCCTGGATTGTTGCACGATCAAGTCTGTAAGTGATAATTATGGTGGTCATTACAACCCTGGCAGACGGTGTTAAAGCGGCGGTAAGACCGCCAACAGGCCGGCGGTCAAAAAATTGCAATTCCGACCGTGGCGGAAACCACCAACAAAGACAGCCACTTTAACACTCCGACTGCCACAGCGGTACAAACAAACGGCGCGGTGGTCATTGCCAACAGAGAGGCGGGAGACAATGTACCGCCCACACTATTATGACAGGCCAATCCGCCACCTTTTCTGGGTTGGATTCACCACAGATAAAAACACGGCGGAAACAGGAATTTCGAAGGGAAAACGCTCACCTCTACACACTCCGCGAGGAACGAGGACACCATGGAACTCCAAATCCTACCTGCGATAGTCTTCCTGCTCCTCTGCCAGGAGCACGAACGCCGGCGGCGAAGAATACGGTGAGTACTGCACCTACGACACAGGGGAGGGGGGAGGCAAAAAACAGGGACACACACACACAACACCCCCACCCCCACCCTCACCCACTACAACACACACACTGATGCATATCAATACATCACAGTTACACCGCCCCACCCCCGAAAGAATGCAAAGACCAAAGAAAATGAGTGTAACCATCGGAATATATTACAAACAAGTAGGCAGAAACATATATATGTATACACCATGTACAAAATAAATACCAGGCATAGTAGTCCAGGTACTGCTCAAAGAAAGTCCGTGGAACACTGGGACCACACGGTATGGGCGAGGCCCACACAAGATCCCCGACCATGATGGAGAGAACACTGCAGGGGCATCAGATACCAAGGAAACAGGCACCTCAGGGGGAGGGAAACGGGGGGCACCTCAGCCGCTTGAGTGCACAACGCCAAATCCACGAGGGGGCCACATGCCCACTGTTCAATCCTGGGGAGTGCAAAGCCACAGTCTCTCAAGTCTCTACAGTGGGTGGCTTGCCCACTGTTCAATCCTGGGGAGTGCAAAGCCACAATCTCTCAAGTCTCTACAGTGGGTGGGTTGCCCACTGTTCAATCCTGGGGAGTGCAAAGCCACAGTCTCACAAGTCTCTACAGTGGGTGGGTTGCCCACTGTTCAATCCTGGGGAGTGCAAAGCCACAGTCTCTCAAGTCTCTACAGTGGGTGGTTTGCCCACTGTTCAATCCTGGGGAGTGCAAAGCCACAGTCTCTCAAGTGGATAACAGTCTCCACTGGTTCTGGAGGGGGCATGGTGTCCAGAGTGCTTCATCCTGTGAAGGACACAGGTAGTGGATGGATGTCTCCACTGGTTCTGGAGCGGGCATGGTGCCCAGAGTGTTTCATCCTGTGAAGGACAGAGGTAGTGGATGGATCTCTCCACTGGTTCTGGAGGGGGACTGGTGCCCAGAGTGCTTTATCCTGTGAAGGATAGAGGTAGTGGATGGATCTCTCCACTGGTTCTGGAGGGGGACTGGTGCCCAGAGTGCTTTATCCTGTGAAGGACAGAGGTAGTGGATGGATCTCTCCACTGGTTCTGGAGGGGGACAGGTGCCCAGAGTGCATCACTCACCCCGTGACTTACCCAGTTGCTTCAGTGCCCCCGCCGCTCATGGGCTAGCGGTGCTTGAGTTGGCGGTGCCCTGTTCAGGGGTGCTTGAGTTGGCGGTGCCCTGTTCCACGGTGCTTGAGTTGGCGGTGCCCAGTTCAGCGGTGCTTGAGATGGCGGTGCCCTGTTCAGCTATGCTTGATTTGGCGGTGCCCTGTTCAGCGGTGCTTGAGTTGGCGGTGCCCTGTTCAGCGGGGCTTGAGTTGGCGGTGCCCTGTTCAGCGGTGCTTGAGTTGGCGGTGCCCTGTTCAGCGGGGCTTGAGTTGGCGGTGCCCTGTTCAGCGGTGCTTGAGTTGGCGGTGCCCTGTTCAGCTGGGCTTGAGTAGGCGGTGCCCTGTTCAGCGGTGCTTGAGTTGGCGGTGCCCTGTTCAGTGGGGCTTTAGTTGGCGGTGCCCTGTTCAGCGGGGCTTGAGTTGGCAGTCCTTCATGGCCCAGCGGGGCTTCTGCTGGCGGTCCTTCATGGCCCAGCAGGGCTTTTGCTGGCGGTCCTTCATGGCCCAGCGGGGCTTTTGCTGGCGGTCCTTCATGGCCCAGCGGGGCTGGTGCTGGCAGTCCTTCATGGCCCAGCGGGGCTGGTGCTGGCGGTGGCCTCCTGGGCAGCTGGGCTGGGGCTGGCGGTGCCCTCCTGGGCAGCTGGGCTGGGGCTGGGGCTGGCGGTGCCCTCCTGGGCAGCTGGGCTGGGGCTGGCGGTGCCCTCCTGGGCAGCTGGGCTGGAGCTGGCGGTGGCCTCCTGGGCAGCTGGGCTGGGGCTGGCGGTGGCCTCCTGGGCAGCTGGGCTGTGGCTGGCAGTGGCCTCCTGGGCTGCTGGGCTGGGGCTGCTGGTGGCCTCCTGGCCAGCTGGGCTGGGGCTGACAGTGGCCTCCTGGCCTGCGGGGATGATGGCGGTCTTCTCCGCCGTGCAGCTCTTCCCAGACTTGCCGGGTTTCTTGTGGCCCTTCCCCACCTTGGAAGGTGTCACAGCTGACTCCACATTCCCACCGGGACCCCTGGGAGCGGCTTTGGTGGCTGGAGTCTTACCCCTCTCCCGACGGGCACTGGCCAACTTCTGATGCTTCACAGGTGGGGGACTGTCTGTGCTGTGGCTCCGTGCCACACTGGCTGTCCTGGTGGCCAGTGCACTCCACATACCGGTGACTACAGGCACAACTGGTGCTGGAGATGTTTTGGCTGAGATGCTACTTCGGGACCTATGAGATGGACGGAGTGGGGGAGGTGTGGGAAAAAGGTCAAGGGTGGACAAGAAAAGTTTTTGGGACACACTGGGACGGGTAGCTGGAGGGGGTTTGGGAGTGGAGGAAGAGGTGGTGGTAGTAGGAGGTGTTCGTTTGGTGACTTTGGGTGATGGTGCATGCGCTGGAGGCTGTTGTGAGGTGGATGGCTGTTGGGTGGGTGTGTGCCTGCGTTTGTGTGTCTTGGGAGGGGGCGTCACAGACACACTGGGAGAGGACACAGGGGACGTGTGAATGGTAGTGGGGGTGGTGACTGCACGTGAGCGGGGTGTGCTGGTGGGTGTGCTGGTGAGGGACGTAGTGGCTGTAGAGGTAGTGCATGCAGGTGTGAGTGTAGACGAGACTGGGAGGGAGGAGGGAGACGAGGAGGAGGGGTACACAGTGGAGGCAGTGGATGTTGGTGTGTCTGCATGTGTGTGTTGCTTGCGTAAGTGCCTGTGAGATGTGTGGTGCTTATGTTTGCCTGAGCTTCCCTTGTGTGTTGAGGTGTGTGCAGGCTGGTCTGATGGTGTGCTTGGGATAGGCAGAGGTACAGGGGATTGGGTCTGGGTGGAGGAAGTTGGAGGGGGGAGGCTAGAGACGGGGACAATGGCTGCCATCAGTGCTGAGGCCAGAGTTTGAAAAGCTCGCTGAAGGGCCGCCTGACCAGAATGAATGCCCTCCAGGAATGCATTAGTTTGTTGCAACTGCCTTTCTACACCCTGGATGGCATTCAAAATGGTAGACTGCCCAACAGTGAGGGACCTGAGGAGGTCAATGGCCTCCTCACTGAGGGCAGCAGGGGTGACTGGGGCAGGGCCTGAGGTTCCTGAGGCGAAAGTGATGCCCACCCTCCTGGGTGAGCGGGCACGGGGCAAAGGCTGAGGGGCTGCTGGGAGGGCGGTGCTGGTAGGGGGGGTGGCGGCTGTACCTGTAGATGCGGGGGGCACAGATGTTGCCGCCACCACAAAGGAGCTCCCATCAGAGGACGAGTCCATGTCGCTGGTGTCAGCTCCTGTCCCCGCCGTGGAGCTCCCCTCGCCCTCCGTTCCACTGGTGAATTCCGATTCCGTAGTCTCGCCCTCCAGGGCCATGTGGCATGCAGCTCCCTCGTGCTCCGGTGCCACTGCTCCTCCACCTGATGATGCTAATGCACACAAGAACAGGGAGACCACAAAAAGGGGGGGGACGACAGAAGAAAGACATGTTGAGGGCATGGATTACCGCTACCGTTGGCGGACACGACAGACACAGAAGCCCCCTGCACTACGCCGCGCTCTTGGGCTCCACTGTTCAATTCCTGGGAAATGGCCTACAAGGCTATGGACAACATCTGCACACATAGATGACACGGGCATGACTAGGTGTACTTGGCACTCTACAGAGGTGGGCTGGGGTGCCACATGGCCTGCCTTATGGAGGGGCCTTGCCTACGGAACTCGCCCTGGCCTAGGGAAACCCACAGCCCTCCTCCCCCACCCAGACAACTCCACTGCGCGCAAAGTCAGCAGAATGAGAGTGTACTCACCCCCTTGTGTCTGCTGTGATGCCCTCAAGTGCCCATCCAACTCCGGGTAGGCCACTGCCAGGATCCTGAACATCAGGGGCTCATGGTGCAACGGGCACCCCTCCCACATTGGGAGGCCATCCCCAGCTGAGCCTCCGCCGTCTTCTTGCTCCAGCGGCGAATGTCCTCCCATCTTTTACGGCAGTGGGTGCTCCGTCTGTGGTAGACCCCCAGGGTCCAGACGTCCTTGGCGATGGCACGCCAAATTTCTTTCTTCTGGTGGGCGCTGACCTTCATGAAATGTACAGGGGAAGACAAGAAGTCATTACCAACTGCATCGTCAAAGTGATTGGCCCCCATCCCTACCCTTGCCATGTGGCACATGCATTCACCGTCTTTCATGCACGCAGCACTCTGCCCCCTTCCTTCTTACATCCAGCCCTCTCCACACAGGCATAGCCCATACAACATGCTCCCTGTGTACTTACCTGTTTGTCTGGAGGACCGTAGAGTAGCGTGTACTGGGGGAGGACCCCATCCACGATCTTCTCCAACTCCTCCGATGTGAAGGGAGGGGCCCTTTCCCCAGACGCACGAGCCATTGTCTCTTCCAGACCGAGGTCACAGCAGCACTTGCAGTGTAGGTCCTCTCCTGTCGAAGATCAGGTATCGAGTGATTGAACAGATAGAAAATGGTGGTCACGTCCGCGGCGGTGCGTAACGTCACCGCCGGCGTACATCGTCATTGGCTCCTGGGACCCATAGGGGCCAATGTTAACCAATGCAGTATTGCGCCGCGGTCTTCGACCGCCTACCGCGACGGTGTACAACGCCAGCGGAGTTACCTCACATCCCATTGTCCCACTTTGGAGGTCAGGCAGCCGCCATTTTAGGGGCCCACATGGCTTCATTTTCAACTGCGTCACACATACCTAGGCCTAGACTCAACACACATACAGGCCACCTTTTGTGTATGATTGGTGTTCATTTGACTCTGTGCTCGCTGTTGTCCTTCATAGGCACCGTCCGCTGGGACATGTGAAGAGATGGCGGCATCCTCCGGTGTACCGACCGTTGGTGGACCTGTCGACAATGGAGGAGCGACATTTAATAATCACCTACAGGCTTGACCATGCCACAATCCAGGAACTGTGTACCCAGTTGGAGCCAGACCTGATGTCAGCAATCTGCCATCCCACAGGAATCCCCCCTCAAGTGCAGGTGCTGTCAGTGCTCCATTTCCTTGCAAGTGGGTAATTTCAAACAACTGTGGCCATGGCATCAGGGATGTCCCAGCCTATGTTTTCCAACGTATTGTCCAGAGTGTTGTCTGCCTTTCTGAAACACATGCAGAGCTACATCGTTTTCCCTCAGGTGGAGGATTTGCCTACAGTGAAAGGTGATTTCTATGCCCTGGGACATATCCCCAACATCATAGGTGCCATTGATGGGACCCATGTGGCTTTGGTCCCCCCCACTGGAGTGAACAGGTGTACAGAAACCGGAAGAGTTATCATTCTATGAATGTACAGATGGTATGTTTGGCAGACCAGTACATCTCCCATGTAAATGCCATGTTCCCTGGCTCAGTGCATGACGCCTACATCCTGTGGAATAGCAGCATCCCTTATGTGATGGGTCAACTCCAGAGGCACCGTGTGTGGCTATTAGGTGAGCACCTGGAAGCTAGTCAGTGGGAATGGTTGTCTGGGTCTGGGGTTATCCCTCCCGGTTAGTGTGTGTCTAACACTTGCCCCTCGCCATTTGCAGGTGACTCTGGTTACCCCAACCTGTCATGGCTACTGACCCCAGTGAGGACTCCCAGGACAAGGGCAGAGGAACGCTACAATGAGGCCCATGGGTGAAGTAGGAGGGTGATCGAGCGGACCTTCGGCCTCCTGAAGGCCAGGTTCAGGTGCCTCAATATGACAGGTGGATCCCTATTCTACTCACCAAAGAAGGTGTGCCAGATCATCGTGGCCTGCTGTATGCTTCACAACTTGGCTTTGCGACACCAGGTGCCTTTTCTGCAGGAGGATGGTCCAGATGACGGTGTTGTTGCAGCTGTGGAGCCTGTGGACAGTGAAGACGAGGAAGCAGAGAAAGAAGACATGAACAACAGGAACTCAGTGATCTTGCAATATTTCCAGTGATACACAGGTAAGAGTACAGACCTGCCTACTACATATACTTTAACTCTACTACCTCTCTACTGTCTGTCGTTTTCACCCAGTGTATGGTCACTGAGTTGTCACTTTCCCTTACGATTTCACAGATGTGGGTCCCACTGTGTGAGATCTGCTTAGATTCCTCATGGACTTGTGCTTTAAGTGTGTTTATTTAAGTGCTCAATATTGGAGGGGGTTGTGAAATGGTGATGGGTGATGGTGGAGGAATGTCCATGGCAGAGTCCAGTCTATTAGTCTCACAGGTGCATTGCCCAAATGGGCCTAGGAAGTGGAGCTGGGGCAGTTTAAGTATGGACAGGGTGACAAAGTGGAACAGTAGGATGACAATGAGGGTGGTCTCATTTCTTGGCGGGGGTCTTGGCATCGTGCTCTGTCTTTGTCCTGGATCTCAGGGAATGTTTGCGGGGTGGTTCTCCGTCTGCAGGGGGTGGGGTGCTGGTGTGGTGGTCCTGTGGCGGGGCGTCCTGTCCACTAGCGCCGGCGGAGGTGGTGGGCAGTTCATCGTCCATGCTAGTATCAGGAGCCCCTTGTAGTGCCACAGTGTCCCTCCTGGTGTTGAGTAGTTCCTTCCGCACCCCTACGATGGTGCCCAGGGTGGAGCTGATGGTTCTGAGTTCCTCCCTGAAGCCCATATACTGTTCCTCCTGCATGCGCTGGGTCTCCTGAAACTTGGCCAGTACCGTTGCCATCGTCTCCTGGGAGTGGTGGTAGGCTCCCATGATGAAGGAGAGGGCCTCGTGGAGAGTGGGTTCCCTTGGCCTGTCCACCCCCTGTTGCACAGCAGCCCTCCCAGTTCCCCTGTGTTCCTGGGCCTCCGTCCCCTGGACTGTGTGCCCACTACCACTGTCCCCAGGTCCCTGTTGTTGTTGGGGTGGTGGGTTATCCTGGGTTCCCTGTAGTGGTGGACACACAGCTGATTGACGTGTCCTGGGGACGGAGGTATGGGCCCGCTGGGTGGGTGCTGTGCTGGTGTTTCCAGAGGGGGGAAGGTCTGCGTTGGCCTGTGCCTGTGTGACGGGAACCGACTGTCCAGAGGTCCCCGATGGTCCGGGCTGGTCATCTAGATCCAGTTGGACAGAGGTGCTGTCATCACTTTGGGCCTCTTCTGTTGGTGGTGTGGACATGTGTGGACCCTCCTGTCCAGTGACGTTTGGTAGGGGCCTGCAGGGGTATAAAAGGATGTTTATTACATCTGTGTGTGTAATGGTGTGCAATGGGTGGGTGACCGGGTACCCCAGTGCTAGCATTCCTGTGTGGGAGCTTGTGTGATGATGGTTTAGGGGGGTGTATGGGTATGTGCAGTGGGCATGCTTTGGTGATGGGTGTCCATGCTTTGTTGTTGCATGCAGGGCTTGGTGTTGGGATGTGTGGTTTGTGATGTTGGGACATATGTGAGGAGTTGGGGTGCTGGGGGTGAGGGTGTGGGTGGGGTATGTGATAGCATGCAGGTAGGGTGGGGGATGTAATAATTGAGATTTGACTTACCAGAGTCCATTCCTCCACCTACTCCTGCGAGGCCCTCAGGATGCAAAATCGCCAAGACCTGCTCCTCCCATGTTGTTAGTTGTGGGGGAGGAGGTGGGGGTCCGCCGACAGTCCGCTGAACTGCCAGGTGGTGTCTTGAGACCACGGAACGCACGTTCCCCCGTAGGTCATTCCACCTCTTCCTGATGTCCTCCCAATTTCTTGGGTGTTGTCCCACTGCATTGACCCTGTCCACTATTCTTCGCCATAGCTCCATCTTCCTTGCAATTGAGGTGTGCTGCACCTGTGATCCGAATTGCTGGGGCTCTACCCGGACGATTTCCTCCACCATGACCCTGAGATCCTCCTCCGAGAACCTAGGGTGTCTTTGCCGTGCCATGGGGTGGTGTAGGTGATGTGTGGGGTGGAGTGTGTGGTGATAAGTGTGCTGATATGTAGTGGTGTGTTGTGTGAGGTGCGTGGAAGTTGTGTGGGTGATGGTGTTGTGTGCCTGTGGATGCTGTCGTTCTTGCTGGTGCTGTCTCTCTCTGGCCTTCTTTCAGAATTTTTGGTCATAGGGGTTTGTGGGTGTTGTGTGTTTTATATTGTATTGGGTGTGTGGGAGTGGTGTGTGTATGTGTATCAGGTGTGTGTATTTTGAATTATTCAATGTGGCTGTGTTTTTTAAAAGTGTGTGTATTTTGAGCGCGGCGGTGTGTACCGCCAATGGAATGCCGCGGTTGAAAGACCACCGCGTGGATTCATGTGTCGTGATAGTGTGGGTGTATTTCTGTTGGCGTGACAGTGTCGGTTTTGTTTTCGCCAGTTTATCACTGACCTTTGGTGTGGCGGACTTGTGTGGGTGTCTAACTTTTGGCGGATTCCGAGATGTGGGTCATAATAGATGTGGCGGAATTCCGCGGCCACAGCGGTGTGTTGGCGGTCTTCTGCACGGCGGTAAGCGCCTTTTACCACCAATGTTGTAATGACCGCCTATATGTTTGTCTTCCATTGTCGAAAGGTCCACCAGGGGTCTGTACAACGGAGGAGGCCGCCATCTCATCACCTGCCCCAGCGGACGTGCCCTATGGAGGAGAACGGTGAGCAGAGGGTCATACAACACTTAGGTATCACAAGGCTGTTTAGCAAAAACGTTAAATTTTCTCTATGTGCCTTTGTCTGTCCGTATTCCTGGCCTAAATAGGTGTGATGCAGTTATTTGGACTGCCATGTGGCTCTCTGAAATGGCGGCTGCCTGACCTGCAAGGTGGGACAAGGGGAAATAAGGTAACTGGGCTGGCGTTGTACACCGTCGTTGTAGGCGGTCGAAGACCACAGCGCAATTCAGCATTGGTTATCATTGGGCCCTATGGGTTCCAGGAGCCAATGACTATGTACGCCGGCGGTGATGGTACGCACTGCCGCGGACGTGACCGCCATTTTCTATCAGTTACCTCACTTGATACCTAACCTTCAACAGGAGAGGACCTGCACTGCAAGTGCTGCTGTGACCTGTGTCTGGAAGCGACAATGGCTACAGTGCCTGGGGAAAGGGCCCCTGCCTTCACTTCGGAGGAGTTGGAGAAACTGGTGGATGGGGTCCTCCCCCAGTACACGTAACTGTACGGTCCTCCAGACAAACAGGTGAGTACACAGTGAGCATGGTGGATGGCACATGATTGTATGGAGTGTTGTGGATGGAAGAGGGAGGAGGGGACAGGCCAGCATGTGAGGATAGTGTGTGTGTATGTATGCCTGTGCCAGGGTGGGAGGTTTGTGGGCAATGGGTGAGAAGGACTGTATGGGAGAGTAACATCCATTCTAACTTCACTTTTCCTCTAGGTCAGCGCCCAACAGAAGAAAGGTATTTGGCGTGCCATCGCCAAGGGAGTGCGGACCCTGGGTGTCTACCATAGACGGAGCACCCACTGCCAGAAAAGATGGGAGGACCTGCGCTGCTGGAGCAAGAAGACGGCGGAGACCCAGCTGGGGATGGCCTCCCAACGCGGAAGGGGTGCCCATCACACCATGACCCCCCTGATGTACCGGATCCTGGCAGTGGCATATCCGGAGTTGGATGGGTGCTTGAGGGCATCACAGCAGCCACAAAGGGGTGAGCACCCTCTCATTCAGCTGATTCTGTGCACTTGACAAGGTGTCTGGGTGGGGGTGGTGGGCTGTGGGTTCCCCTAGGCCAGGGCAGATGAGCAAATGTAGATCCATTGTTTTGCAGGCACATTCCCACTCCAAACCCAAAGGTGGTATTTGTCCTCTACACCCAGTCACGCTCTCATGGGTTCCAGCTGTGCATGAAATTGGTCTAGACAGAGTCCCCCTTGGGCATGTGCTTCTCCACTGCATTGTTAGTGCATGGCTTAGAGCATAGGGCTGCTCCCTGCATGTTGTGTCCGCAAACGGTAGTGGTGTTGCATGCATTGACCATCTGTCTCTTCTGTCTCCCCCCTTTTTGTTTTGTCACCCTGTTCTTGCGTGCATTAGCATCATCTGGCGGAGGAGCAGTGGCACTGGAGCAGGAGGGAGCTGCATCCCACATGGCCCTGGAGGGTGAAGTAACGGAGTCTGAAGGCACCAGTGGGACGGAGGGCGAGGGTAGCTCCACGACGGGGACAGGAGCATACACCAGCGACAGCGACTCCTCCTCTGATGGGAGCTCCCTTGCGGTGGGGGGCACCTCTGTGCCCACCACATCAAGAGGTACAGCCACCACCACCCCTACCAGCACCGCCCTCCCAGCAGCCCCTCAGCGTGTTTCCTGTGCCCACTCACCCAGGAGGGTGGGCATCTCCTTCGCCCCAGGCACCTCAGGCCCTGCCCCAGTCATCCCTGCTGCCCTCAGTGAGGAGGCTGTTAACCTCCTGAGATCCCTCACTGTTAGGCAATCTACCATCTTGAATGCAATCCAGGGTGTAGAGAGGCATATGCAGCAAACAAATGCATACCTGGAGGGCATTCCTTCCAGGCGGCCCAACAGAGAGCACTTCAGGCTCTGGCCTCAGCACTGATGGCAGCCATTGTCCCTATGTCCAGCATCCCCCCTCCAACTTCCTCCACCCAGACCCAATCCTCTGTACCTCAGCCTATCCCAAGCACACCATCAGACCAGCAGGCACACTCATCAACAAACAAGAGTGGACATGGCAAACATAAGCACCGCACATACCACCGGCACTCACACAAGCACCATCCCCATGCAGACACACCAACATCCTCTGCCTCCACTGTGTCCCCCTCCTCCACGTCCTCCTCCTCCCTCTCTGTCTCATCTCCACTCACACCTGCATGCACTACATCCTCAGACACTACCTCCATCACCAGCACGCCATCACCACACACTGCTCACGTGCAATGACCACCTCCACTACCATTCACACATCCCCTGTGTCTTCTCCCAGTGTGTCTGTGAGCCCTCCTCCCAAACTACACAAACGCAGGCACACACCCACCCAACAGCCATCCACCTCACAACAGCCTCTGGCCCATGCACCTTCACCCAAATTCAGCAAACGTACACCTCCTACAACCACTACCTCTTCCTCCACTCCCAAACCCCTCCATCTTCCCATCCCAGTGTGTCTAAGAAACTCTTCCTCACAAACTTTGACCTCTTCCCTATACCTTCCCCCCCGTCCTTCCCCTAGGGCCAGGCTGTCCAGGTCCCAGCCCAGCACCTCAGCCACCAAATCCTCATGCACAGTGTTCCCAGCAACTCCGGTCTCATTGCGGGTGCCACCCATCAGGGCTGCCAGTGTGCCACTTAGCGAGGCCAAGGAGCAGGCCATTCTGCCACCTGCCAAGGTGAAGAAGGTGCCCACATGCCGGAGGGAGAAGCCGCACCTACCAGCAGGCAAGGGCTCCTCCAAGCCAAAAGGGGACAGCGGCAAGGCACCAGCAGCAACATCAAAGGTCTGGAAGGGACAAAAAAAGTCAAAAAAGTGCCCGAAAGTCAAAAAAGTATAGCCCTCACCATTCCAAGTTGGACGATCTTGAGAGTTACCAAGCTCTCATGGCCGAAATGTAAAACCAAAACCCAAAATAATCAAATGTCCTCTTGCTTGCCGTGAGATAAGATGTTTTAGTGTGCAGGGGGAGAGCTGAAAGACTGTTACCCCCCTGCAGTTGGGGTGGCGGATAACCAGGCCCATCCTGGTTGGTAACCACCACCCCACTATTTTTTTTATTTTTTTATTCCTTGGCATATAGTAGACTTTGTGCCCCCCCCAGGTTGTGGTTCGCGGATAATTGCCCAATCTGCCCACTGGTAAGTAGAACAACTTTGGCTCCATTTATTTGGGGTGGGGGTAATTATATTAGGCCGATCTGCCCCCAGGGGGGACGGAAATGGCCTAAAAATAATTTGGCCCCCTGGGGAGCGTCCCTTGCCCAAGGGGCTGCCCCACTTTTGTGTAAGTATAATAATAAAAAAAAAATCCCTGGTTTCTAGACTTTCTGCCCACTGGTGGGCAGAACAACTTTGGCCCCATTTATTTGGGGTGGGGGTAATTATATTGGGCCAATCTGCCCCGGGTGGGGGAGGGGCAGGAATGGCCTAAACATAATTTGGCCCCCCTGGGAGCGACCCTTGACTAAGGGGTCGCTCCCCACTCATTAAAAAATATATATGTATCCCTGATGTCTAGGGGATTTCTGCCCTGTGGGAGCCGATCGGCCTAATTAAATTAGGCCGATCTGCCCCCAGGGGGGACAGAAATGGCCTAAAAATAATTTCCCCCCCTGGGGAGTGGCCCCTTTTGCTTAAGTATAATTAAAAAAGAAATCCCTGGTGTCTAGTGGTTTCCTTCCGGGGAGTGACCCTTGTTTAAGAGGTCGCTTCTCACTTGTAAAAAAATTAAAATAAACAAAACGTATCCCTGGTGTCTAGGGGTTTTCTGCCCCCCCCCCCCGGAGGGGCAGAAATGCCCTAAAAAAAAATTGGCCCCCTGGGAAGCGGTCCTTGCCCAAGGGGCTGCTCCCCTCAAACAATTACTACAAAAGAAAAAATTCCCTGGTGTCTAGTGGGCATTTATGCTGCCTGATCGCATCGTGATCGGGCAGCAGAAATGCCAAGAAAGACATGAAAAGAGAGGAAAGGCCTTTCCTCTCCTTTTATGCCTTTCTCTGCCCCTCCAGTGATGGAAGAGAAATGCAAAAGCATTTCTCTTCTGATCCGTGATGGAAGCTCAGCAGGCCTATGATCATGCGCTGACGTCATCAAACGCCATGGGGGGTGAGGGTAGAAGGCGAAGCAATTCCCCTTCCATCCTGCCCTGTAACCGTTACATCCTTGGCTGCCAAAGGGTTACCTACATACAATAAATAAACAAAGATTGTAGTGCGACCCGGAAAAGGTACAGATGTCTGAGATTAGTTCAAACATTCCACCATCAACTTTTTATTTTTCTCAGTTAGACGCCCTGAGTGAGGTGATAATGCCCAAACATAGGGCCCATGGTTGACCCTGCGACAGGACACGATCGACACCTAGTTGATGAGGCCAAAACATGACTGAAGTTTTCTGTGCCTCAGCCTGGAAGTTTACACTGGACTTCCTCTTTCAGGGCAGGGCAACAGCTAATTTGCATATAATTGAGCCCTGTCTGTAGTTTCACAGTGAGCCTGAATAGTGGCCAGAGTAATTTCCAGAGACCACAATTTATTCAAGCATTACAGTCTTTGTACCTTCTGTTTGAGTTTCTATAAGTGGCACGTGTGGGAATTTGCTCAGGTGGGCCTGCAGCAATCAGAAATTACTGTCTCCTAATTGAGACTATCTGCCTCTGGTGTCCTGGCCCTCCCTATATTACACCCAAACTGACGACCAACCACACCCCTCTAGCACTTGAGTCTCGTATATTGAAGCAGAGCAATCCAAGCTTCATCACAGAAACGATGTGAACTAGACACTCAAAACACGAAAACAATTGATAATACTCTGTAAATCAATGTCCAGCCTGGTCTTTTACTTTTAAAAAGAAAGGGAGGGTGATTCACACAATGCTAAATACTACACATAAAAGTACAAACCTAGGACTCCTCTAGTCTGTTAAGAATTGGCAAACAGAGTGAAAGTGTCTTCAACAATCTGAAAATACAACTGCCCTACCTATAGAAGATGTAAGGGTCTGCAATATGCAAAACTCTTTTTACTGGACCTGACACTGTCACTATTGAGTTTGGCATGTGGCTTGCACAACCTAAAAATCCGGATTACAATCTATGATATAGGGTAACATAATGTAACATTCCTTGCCCATTGTCTTTATTGCAGGCATAACCCTAGGGAAAACTATACCACCGGTTTATCACAGGCTCTGAAGAATGGATACAACCCTTCCTACTACTTTTAGCCTAGGTTTTATGGCAAAAGCCACTCATATAGTACTGAAGCACTCTTCAGTCTCTCACTGCCTCCACCAATGACCAGGTGCACAGGAATATGAGGGCCAATGGAAGAAACAGGAAAGGAATAATGGAATAACAGGGGAAACAGAGACACTGGACTTCACCACAATGACTCGTTAATTCTGCTAGTCACTGATATCTGCAGGACTTTGTAGATTTCTAAAGTCTCATCACTTCAATGAAAATATACATCACACCTTCCAGTACTCTGGACCTACACTCCAGCTGAGAATTAGGAGGCCTCCTGCCCAGGGACAATGCAGTCTCTACTACAGTACAAATAAGTCCTCAACTACAGAACACTACACTACAGAACACTCAGCCCCAGTGTCGTAAGGTTATTCGTTAGACACATCCTGTACTTACACTTATTTTTGTCTATTTTAGCTTAGGTTTGAGGCCTGTGACCCTTCACTGAGTCACTTGGCATTTTATTTATTTTATAATTTTAGTGAGGCATCATTTTAGTGATGATGTTTTATTATTCTTATCTATTGTCCTTCTGTTCATAATTGTATTATTCGTTGCTTTGCACAACATTTCATCAACGCACAGCCTCACCTGCGAGTAAGGAATCATCACATCTCTTGCTTTTTCAAGGCACACTCACCCATGCAGCATTATTTTTCATGCATACCAGGTACTTAGTGCTAAATCAACACATCCATTGATTTCTATGGATTAAGACTTAAAAATTCATATCTTTGCTTGTGTATGTTGGATTTTGGTTGTTTTGGTCTTGTGTGGTTCAGATAAATACTGGTTATTTTTCTTAACTTGTGTGGAGTCCTTTTGTGGTGTTTTCACTGTGTAACTGTGTGTATTGGTACAAATACTTTACACATTGCGTCTAAGAAAATCCTGACTGCTTGTGTCAAGCTACCAAGGGGGTAAGCAGGGGTTATCTGAGCTGTGTATCACCCTTACCCTGACTGGAGTTAGGGTACCTACTTGGACAGGGTGCAAACTGACTGCCAACTAGAGACCCCATTTGTAACATAGAGACAGAACCAACTCTGGTCTATGTACTATCAATGAAAACCGACAGCCATCTGCTGGCCTTTACCGTAGGTCAGAAGAATCTGGAGGATGTTAAGCTGGGCAACATCTTTTATGAGCCTTTCTGCTGAGTTCCCAAACAAGACAGTCAGGAAAGAAATACTGGAAAAAGGTGGCAAAATTCTTTGAGAAGGTTCCCATTTAAAAATGGAACACAGCACTCACAAAAAACAATAATAATAAATGACAGCAAGCATACAGCTGCAATTGCCACTACAGGTCATCAAATCAAGCAGGCAACAAAGTGACAAAGGGCAAATGACAAGGTAAACTACAAGAAGAAATTAGGGAGTGCAATGCAAGTGGTTGTTAAGCAGGATGAAGATGATAAACCCGCTTTTTAGGGTGTTTCCGAGTTTGCCTGCTGTGAGAGAAATACACTCCATCATGTTGCTTTGGGAACTGTATCAATTTTACCATAAGATCATATCCACATTGGTATGGGTGTATTACTAAATGCCTACCAGGATTATTCATGACAAAGCTTGTGCGACAGTCAGCCTTGAGCTGCTACCTGGAAGAATTGAGGAGGAACTCTGTCTTTGAGGGATGTGTCCTGCCACCACGTCAGACAAAGGCCCCCTCCGAAACAGCCCAGAATGTGAACTTCCCACCCACTATTGATGACCACCAATGCAGGGAACAGGCTGGTGCAGAAAAAGAGCAACACATGGCTTCTGTGAACAGCCAGCAAGAAAGCAAGTAAGCCAAGTTTATGTGAGACAGCAAAGAAGAGCATGGGATAGGGCCGACAAAGACTAGATCACTTCGAACAGCCAAAAGATACAATTTAGACCATTTTAGCCATAAAATGTATGCTGTCTGTAAAGGTACTGAAGTCAGAACACTTTATGAAGATGACATTCCCTTTCCTTTTTGGATTCAAAGGAAATAGGGGCACCTAACATTACTATGCAGCAGACCCATATTTAAATTTAGAAAGGGCCTCATCTTCAGACTGGCCTATCTGTGCTTAGATGGCAGCCTCAGTCGCAAAAAATGTCATCCTCCCTAGCCCTTCACACATAAGCATGTGTCACAATTCCGCTGTTATCTGCATAGAGCTCCTTCCCGTCTCCAGCTGTCCACTAGCAAATCGCCTTATACGAAAAGGTGGGCACTATATGTTGCGTTTCAGATACAATTTTTTACAGAGCATTACTTGGGTTACACTTCATTGAGGAGTCAGTCGTACAACACAGTGGATTAAAGAGGCAGCAGTCCAAAAATTTTAAACATTATGATTTTCACTAGGTGGAACCCATTTCTCTACAGTACTCATCTACCAAGACTTGTATCCAAGTCCTCTGTGCAACAGGATGTAAGCACCGATGAGCCCAACAAGAACTAAACCGGTATGGGCTTCCATGTGTTTCAATTCATAATGGGTGTAGACTAGCATTTTGGTCCATTGCATCCCTCTTGGGATAGGTCCATCAGTTATCTGTATGTGATCTGTATATTGCTACATGTTAGATAGAAAAAGGTGGAATGGAATTCTTTTCAGAGTAGTTGCCAGATGTTGAGATTAATTCAAGCATTCCATTAATCATTTTTATTTTTAAACATTATCAAGCTATGTTATTTGACCATACTATCCTGCATCAATAGGAACACTAGCTGGCTACACTGCACTTTATCCGTGGCACACTAATCCACAACAGTGTACTGCAGTCTAGGACACTAAGGAGGTCATTACAACATTGGCGGTATAAGGTGCTTACCGCCGTGCAGAAGACCGCCAATACACCGTCGCGGTAGACCGCCACAGCTATTATGACACACATCACGGAATCCGCTAAAATCCAGACACCCACACAATACCGCCACACCAAAGGTCAGCAATAAACATGCAGAAACAAATCCTCCACCTCCACGCCAACAGAAACACGCCCATGTTATTACGACCCACGAATCCACGCGCGGTCATTCAACCGCGGTATTCCATTGGCGGTACACACCGCCGCGCTCAAAATACACACACATCTCCAAAACACCGCCACATTGGACAATTCAAAATACACACACCTGATACACATACACACACCACTCCCACACACCCAACACAATATAAAACACACACCCACATCACCCACAAACCCCTATGACCTAAAACTGAAGACGAAGGCGACAGACAGAGACTACAGCAATAGACAACCCCACCACACAGAGGCACACAACACCATCACCCATACAACATCCACGCTCAAAACACCCCACACCACTACACATCACCACACTCATCAACACATATACCACCCCACACATCACCTACACCACCCCATGTCACGCCAAAGACACCCCAGGTTTTCCGAGGAGGAGCTCAGGGTCATGGTGGAGGAAATCTTATGGGTAGAGCCACAGCTATTTGGAGCACAGGTGCAACACACCTCCATAGCCAGGAAGATGGCGCTATGGCAAAGAATCGTCGACAGGGTCAACGCTGTGGGACAGCATCCAAGAAATCGGGAGCACCGCCAGAGTCACAGCCCAGGAGGGCTCAAGTATCCTCACTGGTCCAGAGAGCACCGCCAGAGTCACAGCCCAGGAGGGCTCAGGTATCGTCACTGGTCCAGAGAGCACCGCCAGAGTCACAGCCCAGGAGGGCTCAAGTATCGTCACTGGTCCAGAGAGTACCGCCAGAGTCACAGCCCAGGAGGGCTCAGGTATCGTCACTGGTCCAGAGAGCACCGCCAGAGTCACAGCCCAGGAGGGCTCAAGTATTGTCACTGGTCCAGAGAGCACCGCCAGAGTCACAGCCCAGGAGGGCTCAAGTATCGTCACTGGTCCAGAGAGCACCACCAGAGTCACAGCCCAGGAGGGCTCAAGTATCGTCACTGGTCCAGAGACCATCGCCGGAGTCACAGCCCAAGCGGGGCCAGGATGCCACAGCCCCGCTGGGCAATGATGGAACGTCATGCCACACACCAATGTCCAGTGTGGAAATCGTCATGCCACACACCAATGTCCAGTATGGAGATCGTCATGCCACACACCAACGTCCAATGTGGAAATCGTCATGCCACACACCAATGTCCGTACCAGAACCGCCATGTCATAGCACCGCTGAACAGGGCAAAGAGCGCCATGTCATAGCACCGCTGAAAAGGGCATAGACCGCCATGTCAAAGCACCACTGAACAGGGCAAAGACCGCCATGTCAAAGCACCGCTGAACAGGGCAATGCACCGGGTAGGAATGAATGGCCCACCACATCAGGCATCCTTATCCCATGTGCAGCTGGGACAGTGACAGGACACTACCTTTCACGGGGAGACTCATCCAGTCTGGGCACCAGTCACCCCCCAGTACCAGTATGGACCTGCATCAACTTGAGAGACTGTGGCTTTGCACTCCCCAGGATGTGACAGTGGGCAACCCACCCACTGTAGAGACTTGAGAGACTGTGGCTTTGCACTCCCCAGGATTGAAAAGTGGCCTATCCACCCACTGTAGAGACTTGAGAGACTGTGGCTTTGCACTCCCCAGGATTGAAAAGTGGCCTACCCACCCACTGTAGAGACTTGAGAGAGTCAGATCCACAACGGGGCTCCATGCCCATTGATGTATCCTGGGGAGTGCAAAGCCACAGTCTCTCAAGTCTCTACAGTGGGTGGGTAGGCCACTTTTCAATGGGATGTGTAGAAGGTGAGCGTTTTCCCATAGCAATAGCTGTTTCTGACGTGTTGTTATCCACAGTGAATCCGCCCCGGAAAAGGTGATGGATTGGCCTGTTGTGATACTGTGGGCGGTACATTGTCTTCCGCCTGTCTGTTGGCGGTGACCGCCGCGCTGCTTGTCTGTACCGCCGTGGCGGGCGAAGTGTTAAAGTGGCTGTCTTTGTTGGCGGTTTCCGCCAGGGTCATAATTCCCTTTTTTTGTCCTCCTGGCTGTTTGCGGTATTTCCGCTGCTTTAACACCGTCCGCCAGGGTTGTAATGACCCCCTAAAACACATATGTCATGGCACCATAGTAATAGCACCCCAGCCAGCTACAATGCATCATGGGGACTCTATTGTAAAATGGTCTTAATCCATCACACCACAATGTATATTAGGATCAAAATACCACTGCACCTCATCTCACTGGTAATAAAGCAAACATTGCCCTCATTGTGACATTGCATTTCTTTCAGGGTGTAGTAACCCAGCACAGTGCACCTTAGAAATACTAACAATCACACTTTTCTGAATACTGGGAAAGCCAGTCCAACACACAGTGTCATATTCCCCCTAACCCACCCCGTTGCATTGCAAATGCCACTAAATTGCATTAAGCCACCACACTGCACAGTAATGAATGTATGCTAATCCACCAAATTTAATTGCATATTAGAAACACTAATCCAAAAAACAGCACTGCTTTGTAAAGACGCCATCTCACACGCTACATTGGCACTATTGGCATTAATTCACCCCATTGCAATGATTCTTGACTCTTTACACTCTACACAGCTAGTGGTTCTGGTTGTAGAAAGGGAAGTAAAACAGATCTTTGTTCTCTCCAAAAATGTATTGGAGGATCCACTTATGTTTCTAAAGGTAAAGAAGCCCTACTGGCCACCCTCGTGCCCATAGGCTGGGATTTGAGTGAAAAAAAAGTGCATATTTACTCCAGTCCATTATAGCAACACTTTCTAGAAACGGCTGGAGTTGGTAGAAGAAGGCTACACAAAGAGATTAGATTCTGGGTGTTAAAAATGGGGTCTTTGATTGGCAGTCAGGTTACCCCCTGCCCAAGCAAGGGACCTCACTCTAGTCAGGGTATATCACACACAATCCAAATGATCCTGTGTCCAGCCTCTGCTAGCTTGGCACTGAGCAGTCAGGCTTAACTTAGAAGGCAATGTGTAAAGTATTTGTGCAATAAATCACGCAATAACCCAGTATAAACACCACAAAAAATACACCACACAGGTTTAGAAAAATATAGAATATTCATCTGAGTAGAATAAGGTCAAAACGATCAAGGTTTGATAAGTTGAAATATCACTTTTGTAATGATAAATAGAGTTCTTAAAAAGCAATGTGTCTCTGGTAAGCACCAAGTACCTGGTTTGTGTCTAAATTATCTGCACGGGACCACAGAGGAGGAGATGCGTGGAAAACGGAGAGGTGTGCGCTGGTTTCTTCAGGCGCACACAGACGATGCATTGATGCTTTTTCACGCAAAAAGGGCTTTGCATCGATTTCCGGCACGCAGACTTGGATCGTCTTCAGGTTGCGGGGTATTTGGACTCCCTGGGGACAATGCAGAGAAACGTCTGGGGGTGCAGGGCAAAGTCACAGGAGCTGCATCGATCCGGTGGGCAATGCAGGGAAATTTCTGTTGAATGGTAGGCGCTGCGTCGATTCCTCTTGCAGGAAGTCAGGCTGCGTCATTCCGGCTCAGCCATGTGTCGATCCAGGAGGCCGTGCATCGAAGTTCCGGTCGCAACACTGGTGCTGCGTCGATCTCCACTCGGGGAGCCGGGCTTCGTTGTTCCGGTTCAGCGTTGCAATGATTTTCTCACCACAGGGAGGCTGTGCGTTGATTCCGGCAGGCTGTGTGTCGATTTTCACCACACAAGGAGTTATTTGCAGAGATTAAGGGGGCCATTATGAACATGGCGGTAAACACCGTCGGCTGCAGTGGCAACGGTGAACAGAAGACCGCCATTGGCAGTTAACAGAAAACCACTATATAAAGATGCCAAAAGCAGAAACCGCCAAGATTTCTGCTACCACCAACTACCGCCAAGGCCTTGTTGGCGTAAAGGCTGCACATCCCACCCCACCACTGCCAAATCCCCACCCTCCAAATAATGATGCACAAATCACCGCGGCAGTTAGTGGATGTCGAACGACCATTGGCAGTACAGACCGCCACCGCCAGCAATGGGACCCAACAGCAATGCACACATTGGCAAGTTTGAAACCCACACACCTGACACACATCCACAACCCTATGAAACACTCACAGACACACCCCACAATCCTTTGCATCGCTAATAGGATAACTCAGACTGACAACACAACATGCAGACACTGAACGCAACATCACACAACCCATACACCCAACCACACAACAGCACCTTCACCAATATCCACACCACACACCACCTACAACACACACCATGGCACCCCTTAAGCACCCACGCTTCACATAGAGGGGGATAAGAACAATGGTTGATGAAATACTCAAGGTCGAGCCACAAATCTTCGGGTCACAGGTCCAGCAGACACCCATCGCCAGGAAAATGGAGTTATAGCAGACTATAATGAACAAAGTCAACGCAGTGGGAAACCATCCATGCATGAGGGACGACATCCGCAAGAGATTGAACGACCTGCGTGGGAAGGTGAGGTCCATGGCATCCAGGCGCCAAATTGCGGTACAGAAGACTGGGGGAGGACCCCCACCCTCCACCCTGAGGGCCTCACCGTACTCACTGGAGGAATGGACTCGGGTAAATCATCTACAGTTATCCCATATCCACCACACCTGTAATGCATGCACCACCCCACCCCTCCAACTACCACCAGGATGACACCCCACCCTGGCCTCAATCACCACATCCAGGCACCTTGCATGCCCACAAACCCACCAACAGGCCCACATCCCTTCCCCTGTGCACAGCCACCCACCCCTGCAAGGTATCACAATGGCACTACACTACCCACAATGCACCACCACATCCCATGCAAAATGCAATGGCAACCCCACAAAAGGTCCCTGCACGGCCCAATAGGTGAAAAAACTGCACAAAGTAGGCCAGAGCTGTGCATCCTCATCCGAATTAGCAAATGTAACTTACATTTCCATTCACCCCCACAGGCACCACCACCCATGCCACCCTGACGGAAAGGCCAAGGAGTGCCAGCACCCCACATGGGGACAGAGGCACCACTCAAGACACCGGAGAGGGAAGTGTGGACAGTGAGGAATACCCTGGCCCGTCACACAGTCATGGACTGTCACCCTCCAGCAGCCCCACCCAGAACACTACTGACACCCCTATCACCCAGCCACCAACATCAGCACATGCCAAACAAACCCACACCAGTATATCCAGGTCACAGACTGGTGGAAAACAAATATAGAGGCCAGAGTCTCCACCTACCAACTGGCAGGATGACAATGGCCTCAGTACAAGTGGTATCGCCAGACCTGTGCAGGGGACACCCTGTTGGTTATCATCACACATGGCACCTTACATACATGTAACAGTGTCAATGACTACAGATCCCAAATCCCCATAGTGAATAAGTCAGAATGACATTATGCAGTGTAGACAACATCATCAGTGAAGAGTACCTCATAGTCACTGGAAGTGTAGTTGGATCAGTTGGTTCCTGGAGTGGACATCTTCCCCCTCTTCATCCTCACCATCACTCTCATCCCCTCTCAGAGGAAGCAGGTCTGGATATACAGCACCCTCCTCCTCCAGTGGGGGGATGGATTTTCTCACAGCCACGTTGTGCAGCATGCAGCAGGCCACCACTATTCTACATACCTTCTCAGGGCCATAGCACAGGGATCCTCCAGAGAGATGACACAACGGGATCTAGCCTTCAGGAGACCTATAGTGCGCTCTATCACCCTCCTAGTATGTCATTGGGCCTCATTGTAATTTCTCTCTGCATCGGTCCTAGGATTCCTCACTAGTGTCAGGAGCCAATGCATGTTGGGGTACCCAGAATCACCTGCAAAGGTGGTCAAAACAGGAGTGTAACAAACCGCCATCACTTACAGACAGCCTGACTGTCAGCTATGTACAGAAACAGTGTCAAACACACTCACCTATGAGCCATCCTCTGTCCCCTTGTAGTTGATCCATCATGTGTGGTACACTGCTGTTCCTCAGGACAAATTAATCATGGACTGATTCATGAAATATGGCATTCACATGTGATATGTACTGGTATGCAGTACACACCAATTGTATGTTCATTGAGTGGAAGTTCTTCCTGTTTCTGTACACCTGTTCATTTACGCTTGGGGGGATGAGAGCTATGTTGGTGCCATGGATGGCACCTATCACATGGGGAATGTTAGCCAAGGCATAAAAGTCTGACTTGATGGCAGGGAATCCAGGCCTTTGGGGAAACTTCACATATGTCTGCAGGTGTAGTACACAATGCATCCATGAATTTGGACAGGATAAGGCTAAACATTGGCTGTGTGAATCCTGCACCCATGCCCCTGGTCACCTGAAATGAGGCTGTGGCCAAGAAATGGAGTGCAGAGAACACTTGCACTTCAGTAGGGATGGCATGCTGATTCCGATTTGCCGGTCTCAGTACAGGATCCAGTAATGCACAAAGCTCATAGATAGTAGCACGAGTGAGTCTATAGTTGATAATAATGTGATGTTCCACCATGGTCTCCAAATCAACAAGAGGTCTGTACACAGATGGGGCCCTCCCTCGCCACATGGGTCTGTACCTAGAAGGAGTGGACAACACATGTGAAGGACACATACATTTGCACAACCTGTTGTGTATAAAACACTGCTGCACACTGCTGCACAACATGTAGGTTACACACAAGTATTGTAGGATGTACAACTGGAGTGACATGTTGGAAATTATACATCTGGACTGTTGTGGTCAGAAAATAGACATGTGGGCATGTGACTGAGGGCTTGGGTCCATAAGGCCTGCATGGGGTGCATGACCAGGAAATATCTGCATAGTACTGGCAAAATGGCAGCCCCCTGAAATCCAGATATGTACCAGTGGAAGTGACTTCATTCCTCTGGCGGTTATTGTTATGGCATAAGGCGTTGTTCATCGCCGTGCACCCATTCATTGGTTAACGTGGTTGTCAGCGGGGAATATGGGCCTATCATAATCACTGCTGGCGGTGACGGTGCACACTGCTGCGGAGCGTACGCCATTTCATCACCCCAGGCTCACTTGACTCCCAGATTCCGTGCATGCAAGTACTCCACTGAGTGTGCTGCTGTGTCCTGACTCTGGTTACTCAAATGGCATGAGTCACAGGAGAAAGGGCCCCGGCCTTCACCATGGAGGTGCTGGAGAAGCTGGTGGACGGGGTCCTACCCCTGTATGCCAAGTTATATGGGTGATTAGGGGTGCAGGGGAGTAGGCGGATGACGTGCATGGATGTGTGTGATGGTGGTGGATGCCTGTATGCATGTGTGCATGATTTGTTACTGCACAGGCCTTGAATGTTTGGCAAGTACCATGAGTGCGGTAGTGAAATGATGTTGTGCAGTGCCTGTCCCACAGGGGACGTATAGCCAGCGGTATCAAATGGGCATTGTCTGACCTCTGTGTTACTTTTCTGTGTGTCCCCTACAGGTCAGCACCCATCAGAAGAGGGGACTCTGGCAAGCCATTGCCAGGGAAGTGCGGACCATGGGGGTCTAAAACTGGCGGAGCACCCACTGCAGGAAGCAGTGGGAGGACCTGCGGCGCTGGGCCAGGAAGACCTGCGAGGCCCAGCTAGGGAAGTCCTCCCAATGAGGAAGGGGTGCCCGGCGGGCCCTGACCCCCCTAATGCACCACATTCTGGCAATGGCATATCCAGAATTGGATGGGTGCTTGAAGGCTGCAGAGCAGACATAAGGGGGTGAGGACCAAGAACATTTCATGCCTCCTTTATGGATGTCTGAGGGTGCTGTAGTATGTATGCTGTCTAGTGGAAGGGACTCAGACTGGTGTCTTACAGCAATACGGCCCCCATGGGCACTGAGATGAATAGGGGCAGGTCTGCAGTTCCTCAGGTCCTTCTGTCATGTGGGAGATCGTTGTATGCTAGGAGTGTGGCCACTAGTCAGGGGCATAGGCATGCCTATAGCTGTAGGTGCTGCGTGTTGGTGTATTAGCTGGGTGGGAGTATGAGTGGACCAAATATGTACATCCATTCAGGTGTTAACATATATCTCTCCTGTTTTGCCTTCCCACCCCTGTACTCTTATGTTGTCTGTGTTCATCAGCATCATGTGGCGAGGGAGCAGTGGCACCAGCGAGTAGGGATGCAGCGGCTCATGGTTCAAAGGAGGCAGAGTCTACTGACACCAAGGGGACCAGTGGGTTGGAGGGTGGTCAGGCCTGCCTGTTGCAGGGCCTGAAGCACCTTCTTGTTTTTAAAATGTTCTCCTCACTCTTTCTTCTGATGGGAACCCTGACTACCTTTGTGGGTGTCCCCCACAGATACATTTCTGGACACTCTGGTGCTAGTCCAGAGGTCCGCCTTCTCAGCAAGCTTCCTGGGATCAGTCAGCTAACTTTCTACTAGATGCTGGTGCAGCTCTGTAAAACAAGTACTGAGCATATGCTCTCTCAGAATCAAATTATACAATCATGTGTAATCAACTACTTTGCAGTCCCGCACCCATCCATTCAGTGCACTTACTGGAAAAGTCAAAGAAATCGACTCATGTTTGTGTGGACTGTTTGGTGCTGTCCCTGAACCTCTGACGGTATTTCTCAGGGGTCAGCCCAAACTTGGCAACTAAAATGGCTTTCATGTGTGAGTTTGTGTTTTGATCCTTTGGGTCCAATGTGAGAAGTGTGTCCCTCCCAATTGCTGGCACATACCCCCACATAGCTGTACCCCATTGCTCTTCAGGAACGCCATGAGCCCTTAGTGCAACTTCATAAGCAGCGAGCCATTTATCAATGTCATCTCCCACCACAAAATTGGGCACCACATTTTTGGGTATACCAACCTTCTTTTCTCCAGCAGTTCCTGCCTGTATGCTGACACCATTACTGCTGGACTCAGACTGCTTTGCCTTAGTATCCAGCTCCTTGAGACTCAGATCATAAGCTAACAAAGGTTTCTTCTCAGCCAAGGGTCTCTCTGCCCTCCTTTCTTCCTGTTGAGCCTCAATTTTCAACCTTGCCATCTGCAATTGAAACTCTCTCTCCTCTCTCCTTTCCTCTGCGGTCAGGCCTTGATCAGAGACACTGCTCCCTGGTTTGGCAGGGGGCACATTTGCAGTGGTAACATCATCCACTGATGGCAAAAAATCCTCAAAGGGCCATCCTCTGGACCCTCCTCCTCAACATCATCCTTTGAATGGGCTTCTACCCAGGCCCTCAGCGCCACTTGAAATTCCTCCTTTCTGGAGGCAACTTGGGTGGGTACTCCCATCTCCCTGCAGAACCCTTTCGGCTGTTTGACAGTATATGTCTCCAACAGGGCCAGGTCAAAATCTCCTGCTTGAGGCCCAGCCTGAGACATGTTGAGTGAGGATTTTAGTTTAGAAAATTGTGAGGAAAAAACAAAATTGCAAAAGAGATATAAAAATCAAGTTGACCTTCAACTGTGGGTATCGTGTGAAATATTTAGCTACTGTATGTCATTGCACCAATACAAGTCCTATCTTCACCGCTGATCACCAATGTTAGAAATGGGGTCTTTGGTTGGCAGTCAGGTTACCCCATGTCCAAGCAAGGACCCTCACTCTAGTCAGAGTAAGTCACACACAATCCAAATTATCCTGTGCCCACCCTCTGGTAGCTTGGCACTGAGCAGTCAGCGTAACTACGAAGGCAATGTGTAAAGTATTTGTGCAATAAAACATACAATAACACCATATAGCACCACAAAAATACACCACACAGTGTTTAGAAAAATATATAATATTTATCTGGATAAATGCAGGTCAAAAAGAATAAAATGCAATAATGATGTTGAGATATCACTGAAAAGTGATATAAAGGGCCTCATTCCAACCCTGCCGGTCTATGACCGCCAGGGTAGCTGTCCACGGAAGCACCGCCAACAGGCTGGCGGTGCTTCATGTGGAATTCGCGGTCGCCCAGCCGGGTCCGGCGGTTTCCTGCCGGATTAGCCCCAGCTGGGAGAATCCTCCATGGCGGCGCTCCTTCCCGCCAGCCTGTTTCTGGCGGTTTTCACCGCCAGAAACAGGATGGTGAGAACGGGTGTTGTGGGGTTCCTGGGGGCCCCTGCATTGCCCATGCCACTGGCATGGGCAGTGCAGGGGCCCCCTAACAGGGCCCCAGCATGATTTTCACTGTCTGCATAGCAGACAGTGAAAATCGCGACAGGTGCAACTGCACCCGTCGCACCCCTGCAACACCGCCGGCTCCATTCGGAGCCAGCTTCTGTGTTGCAGGGCCTTTCCCGCTGGGCCGGCGGGTTCTCCTTTGGCGGGTGCCCGCCGGCCCGCCGGCCCAGCGGGAAAGCGAGAAGGGCCTCCGCGGTCTTTTGACCGCGGAGCGGCCAAATGGCGGTTTCCGCTTGGCGGGCGGCCAATATCGGAATGACCCCCAAAGTGTCTTAAGTCTTTTAAAAGCAAACAAAGGGGGTCATTCTGACCTCGGCGGTAAAAGGCTCCTACCTCCGGTCAGAAGACCGCCATTCTACCGCCGCGGCCGCGGAAAGCCGCCACGGTCATTCTGACCAACAACTGCCAAGCCGCCAAAAACCCGACATCCACGGAAGGCCACCTCATCAGCGGGCAGCGATAAACTGGAGATGACCAAACCTCCACCGCCACGCCAACACAAACACGCCCATGCCATTACGACCCACCAATCCACGCGGCGGTCTTTCAGCCGCGGTATTCCATTGGCGGTACACACCGCCGCGGTCAAAATACACACCCAGGCTCCAAAACCCAGCCACATTGGACAATTTGAAATACACACACCTGATACACATACAAACACCACCCCCACACATCCAAGCAACTATAAAACACACACCCACATCACCCACAAACCCCCACTAGTTGGAAATCGGAGAGAAGGCGAGAGAGAGAGAGAGAGAGAGAGAGAGAGAGAGAACATCAATCGAAAACCCCAACACACACAGGAACCCAACATCATCAACCACACCACATCTACTCACACATCACCACACACCACCACTCACATCACCGCAAACACCACCCCACACCTCATCCACACCACCCCATGGCACCCCAAAGACACCCCAGGTTTTCTGACCAAGAACTCCGGGTCATGGTGGAGGAAATCATAAGGGTAGAGCCCCAGCTCTTCGGCACACAGGTGCAACACACCACAATAGCCAGGAAGGCGGAGCTATGGCAGAGGATTGTCGACAGGGTCAACGCTGTGGGACAGCATCCCAGAAACCGGGAAGACATCAGAAAGCGCTGGAACGACCTACGGGGGAAGGTACGGTCGATGGTCTCCAGACACAACATCGCTGTGCAGAGGACTGGCGGCAGACCACCACCCACCCCTCCCGAATTCACAGCATGGGAGCAAGAGGTCTTCAACATCCTGCATCCTGCGGGCCTCGCTGGAGTAGGCGGAGGAATGGACTCTGGTAAGTCTAGTCTCAACTACTCCACCCCCCAACCACCAGCATGCCAACCCACACCCCCACCCTCACCCCCAACCCCCCAGCACACAGCCTCCCTGCCAATGTCTCACCAGCACAACCCACCCAACCCAAAACCAAACCCTCAATGCCATGGACACCCATCACCTATGCATGACCACTGCACATATCCATCCCCCCCACAAACCACCCTCACAACTCCTGCCACAAGGGGGTGCCAGCACTGGGGGACAAGGGCACCCACAAATCGCGCACCATGGAACACACAGAAGCAATAACCATACTCTTTCACCCCTGCAGGGCCCGAACGCCAACACACCGGCCAGGAGGATCCAGATATGTCCATCCCATCCCCAGAACAGGCCCGCAGTGAGGACAGCAGCTCTGTCGACCTGGAACCTGATGACCAGCCCGGACCATCGGGGACCTCTGGACAGTCGGTTCCCCACACACAGACACAGGCCACAGCAGACCTAACCCCCTCTGGGAATATCAGCACCGCTCCCACCCAGCGGGCCCATGCCTCTGTCTCCAGGACAGGTCAATCAGCTGTGTGTCCGCCACTACAGGGCACCCAGGCTGACCCAACACCCCAACAACAACAGGGACCTGGGGGCAGTGGTAGCGGGCACACCGTCCAGGGGACAGAGGCCCGGGGAAACAGGGCAACTGGGAGGGCTGCAGTGTGACAGGGGGGGGGAGGACAGGCCCAGGGAACCGACTCTCCAAGAGGCCCTCACCACCATCATGGGAGCATACCACCGCTCCCAGGAGACGATGGCGACGGTAATGGCCAGTTTCCAGGAGATCCAGGCACAGCAGGAGGAACGGTACATGGGGTACAGAGAGGAGCTCAGGAACATCGTCCAGGCCCTGAACCTAATAGTCACGACATTGCGGGACCATGTGGCACCCCAAAGGGCCCCTGTCACCAGCCCGGACCAGGAACAGCCTACCACCTCCGCCGGCGCTAGTGGACAGGAGGCCCCCACACAACGACGGGCCACCAGAACCCCACCTCCTGCTGAAGATCAACCACCCCGCAAGAGGAGCCTGAGATCACAAAGGAAGACAGAGTAGGATGCCAAGACCCCCGCCAGCCTAAGATCCCCCCGGATGTCATACCACTGTCCCACATCATCACCCTGTCCAACCTTGAACTGCCCCTGCTCCATCCTTCCACAGGCATATGGACAATGCACCTGTGCGACCGAGAACTGGACTCTGCCATGGACATCACTCCACCCCCACCCATCACCGTTTTACTATCATGGACCTATATGTAGCACTTTAAATAAATCACTTATTGCACATAAAACACTCAGGAGTCTGCTTGTATTCTTAACAAATGTATTATGCATAACGGGTCAAAAATGTGCAGTTACTTTGTGATGACAACATACCAATGTCAATTTGCTTTACTCCATTGCCGAACAAACCAGAAGTCACGCAGTGGGTCATACAGCTCTGAAAAGCCAAGGGAAAGTCACAATTCAGTTGAAAGGAACTAGGGGGAAACACAGAAAGTAGAGATGCAGGAGGCCAGAAGGAAATGTAAAATGACGTGGGGGATTCTTACCTGGGTGCTACTGAAAATACTGTTGTATGACCGTGTCCCTGTTGTCCGTGTCGTCCCCGTCGTCTTCCTCCTCTTCACTCTCCACAGGCTCCACAGCTGCTACGACACCACCATCTGGACCATCCCCCTGCAGAAAAGGCACCTGGCGTCGCAATGCTAGATTGTGAAGCATACAGCAGGCCACAATGATCTGGCACACCTTCTTTGGTGAGTACATGAGGGATCCCCCTGTCATATGCAGGCACCTAAACCTGGCCTTCAGGAGGCCGAAGGTCCTTTCTATGATCCTCCTAGATCGCCCATGGGCCTCATTGTACCGTTCCTCTGCCCTGGTCCGGGGATTCCTCACTGGGGTCAGTAGCCACGGCAGGTTGGGGTAACCAGAGTCACCAATTAGCCACACACGGTGTCTCTGTAGCTGTTCCATCACATAGGGGATGCTGCTATTTCGCATAACATACGCGTCATGCACTGACCCAGGGAACTTGGCATTTACATGGGAGATGTACTGGTCAGCCAAACAGACCACCTGGACATTCATAGAATGGTAACTTTTCCTGTTTCTGTACACCTGCTCATCGTCTTTTGGGGGTACTAAGGCCACATGGGTCCCATCAATGGCACCAATGATGTTGGGGATATGTCCAAGGGCATAGAAGTCAGCCTTCACAGTGGCCAAATCACCCTTCTCAGGGAAAATTATGTAGCTCCGCATGTATTTCGTCAGGGCAGACAACACTCTGGACAAAATCTTAGAAAACATAGGCTGAGACATCCCTGATGACATGGCCACTGTTGTCTGAAAAGACCCACTTGCCAAGAAATGGAGGACTGACAGAACCTGCACCAGAGGGGGAATTCCTGTGGGTTGGCGGATGGGGGACATAAGTGCTGGCTCCAGCTGGGCACACAGTTCATGTATAGTGGCTCGGTCAAGTCGGTATCGAAGTATTATATGACGTTCCTCCATTGTCGACAGGTCCACCAGCGGTCGGTACACGGGAGGATTCACCCTTCTCCTCGCAAATCCCAGCGGACGGTGCCTAGGAAGGACAACATGGAGCACAGAGTCAAACAACCCACAGGTACGTAACTACAGCTTGCACAGTACACGATTGTCAATGCATTGAATGGCTTGTATGAGTGGCAATGCAAGGCCTAGGCCTGTGTGACACAGTAGTAATTAAGCCCTGTGGTCCCTTGTAATGGCGGCTGCCTGACCTGAGAAGTGTGACAATGGGATGTGAGGTCAATGCGCTGGCGTGACACACCGTGGCGGTAGGCGGTCGAAGACCGCGGCGCAAAGCTGCATTGGTTAACATCGAACCCTATGGGTTTCACGGGCCAATGACTAGCTGCGCCGGCGGTCGCGGAACGCACCGCGGCGGTACGCGCCGCCGCGGGCGTGACCGCCATTTTCTATCTGATTAATCACTCGAGACCTGATCATCCACAGGAGAGGACCTATACTGCAAGTGCTGCTGTGACCTCGGTCTGGGAGATACAATGGCTGCTGCGACTGGGGAAAGGGCCCCTGCCTTCACGACAGAAGAGTTGGAGAAACTTGTGGATGGGGTCCTGCCCCAGTATGCGCAACTCTACGGTCCTCCAGACCAACAGGTAAGTACACTGTGTGCACGTTGCATGGGCTATGCCTGGGTTGTGTATGGTGGATGTAAGATGGTGGGGTGGGGAGCGAATGAGGAGTGCAAGGCACGACAGATGAGAGCATGTGCCACATGGCAAGGTTGGGGAGGGGGGCCAATCGCACCTATCATGCGGAAACTGATGATATTTCAATTTCCACCCTGTACATGTCAAATAGGTCAGCGCCCATCAGAAGATCGACATTTGGCGTGCCATCGCCAAGGAAGTCCGGAACCTGGGGGTCCACAACAGACGGGGCACCCACTGCCGCAAGAGGTGGGAGGACATCCGCCGCGGGACCAGGAAGACCGCCGAGTCACTGCTGGGGATGGCCTCCCAACCTAGGAGGGGTGCCAGTCGTACCCTGACCCCCCTGATGTCCCTTATCCTGGCAGTGGCCTACCCCGATTTGGATGGGCGCGTGACGACATCACAGCAGACACAAGGGGGTGAGTACCAGCACATTCAGCTATCTTTACACGCAGTGGAGGCGTCTGGGTGGGGGAGGAGGGCTGTGGGTGACATTAGGCCAGGGCGCTTTCTGTAGTGTAGTCCCCTCCTTTAGGCATGGCCCTGTGCCCCCGCCCCCAACCTCTGTACGGTGCCAGGTACAGCTAGCCATGGTCCTGCATCACCCATGTGCGCGTTTGTTGTCCCTAGACCTGTTGGCCCAGTCACAAGTACTCAGTAGTGTACCCCGATTGCGCGGCTTAGTGCATGAGGCTCCTGTGTCTGTCCTCTCCGCCAACGGTGTTGACAATGCATGTACTCAACCTTTTATTATGTCTCCCCCCACCCTTTTTCTTTATCTTCTTGTGCATGTGTGCTTCAGCATCATCAGGCGGAGGAGACTTGGCACCGGAGCACGAGGGAGCTGCGACTCACGAGGCCCCGGTGGGCCATGGCACAGACACCGAGGCCACCAGTGATACGGAGGGCGAGGGGAGCTTCACAACGGGGAGCCGTGGTGAAACCAGCGACACCGACACGTCCTCGGAAGGGAGCTCCCTAGCGGTGGTGGCAACATCCGTGCCCCCCGCCTCTACAGGTACAGCCGCCGCCCAGCGCACCAGCTCCGCCCTCCCAGCAGCCCCTCAGCCTACGCTCCGTGCCCGCTCGCCCAAGAAGGCGGGCGTCTCCTTCGCCCCAGGCACCTCAGGCCCTGCCACTGTTACCCCTGCTGCCCTCAGTGAGGAGGTCATTGACCTCCTGAGGACCATCATTGTTGGGCAGACTACCCTTTTGAATGCCATCCAGGGGGTAGAGAGGGAGGTGCATCGTAGCAATGCATACCTGGAGGGCATTCATTCGGGTCAGTCTGCCCATCAACGATCGTTCAATTCTCTGGCCTCAGAACTGACGGCAGCCATTGTCCCTGTTTCCAGCCTCCCTCTTCTAACTGCCTCCACCCTGTCTCTGTCTCCTGTTCATCTGCCTATCCCATCCACACCATCAGACCAGCCTGCACACACCTCAACACCCAAGGGCAGCTCTTCCAGACATAAGCACCACAGATCACACAAACATTCACCCAAGCAACACCCAGATGTAGACATGCCAACAGCCACTACCACCTCTGTGTCCCCCACCTCCTCGTCTCCCTCCTCCCTCCCTGTGACGTCGCCACTCACACCTGCATGCACACCACCAACAGCCAGTACACCCATCACCAGCACCTCCATTACAGTTCGCACACGTGCAGTCACCACCCCCACTGCCGTTTACACGTCCCCTGTGTCCTCTCCCACTGTGTCTGTCACCCCCTCTTCCAAGACACACAAACGCAGGCAGCCACCCACCCAACAGCCAACCACCTCACGACAGCCTCCAGTCCATGCACCTTCACCCAAGGACAGCACACCTGACTCTCCTACAACCACCTCCTCTTCCTCCACTCCCATAACCACTGCACCTACCTTTTACCTTGGTCCTAAAAAGTGTCACCTCTCCAATCTTGACCTCTTTCCCTCACCTGACCCACCCCCTCCATCTGCTAAGAGTCCCAAGACCACCTCAGCCACCACCAGCCCGGGTTCACGTGTCAGCGTAGTCCATGGATTTTGGAGTCCCCCCTTTGCCAGCAGTGAGACATCGGTCAGCAGCAAGGGGACAGCCAGCCCCCCCCCTGGAAAGAGGACCCGGAAAGTGAGGGGCCACCGCGGGAGGAGTGCCACGGCTGCCCCCAAGGACCAAAGTTCGGACACTTCACCTGCCACAACATCCAGGGGAGGCAAGGCCCAGAGAGCCACAGCGAAGGAGGGCAAGGGCAGCAGGGCGGAGAAGTCAGGCAGCAGGAGCGCGGACCAGGAGGGCCCCACAAGCCCCATCCCGGGTGTGAGGGAGAACACCCAAGGGCTCAGGACACCGTCACCGAAGGGTCCAGCAACTGCACGGTCGGAGGGCGACTGAGCAGGGAGTCCTGCCCAGGTCAGACTCCCTGGAATTACAGGACAAACACCGCTGAAGAGGGCCCCGCCGTGCAGGAAGGCACCGCTGAGGAGGGCCCCGCCGTGCAGGAAGGCACCGCTGAAGAGGGCCCCGCCGTCCTGAAAGGCACCGCTGAAGAGGCCCCCGCCGTGCAGGAAGGCACCGCTGAAGAGGGCCCCGCCGTCCTGAAAGGCACCGCTGAAGAGGGCCCCGCCGTGCAGGAAGGCACCGCTGAAGAGGGCCCGCCGTCCCGAAAGGCACCGCTGAAGAGGGCCCCGCCGTCCAGAAAGGCACCACTGAAGAGGGCCCCGCCGTCCCGTAAGGCACCGCTGAAGAGGGCCCCGCCGTCCAGAAAGGCACAGCTGAAGAGGGCCCCGCCGTGCAGGAAGGCACCGCTGAAGAGGGCCCCGCCGTCCTGAAAGGCACCACTGAAGAGGGCCCCGCCAAGACAGGCCCCGCTCCGCTGGGCCCCGCCGTCTCAAGCACCGCTCCGCTGGGCCCTTCATCTCAAGCACCGCTCCGCTGGGCCCCACCGTCTAAAGCACCGCTCCGCTGGGCCCTTCCTGTCAAGCACCGCTCCGCTGGGCCCTTCTTCTCAGGCACCGCTCCGCTGGGCCCCGCCGTCTCAAGCACCGCTCCGCTGGGCCCTTCATCTCAAGCACCGCTCCGCTGGGCCCCGCCGTCTCAAGCACCGCTCCGCTGGGCCCTTCCTGTCAAGCACCGCTCTGCTGGGCCCTTCATCTCAGGCACCGCTCCGCTGGGCCCCGCCGTCTCAAGCACCGCTCCGCTGGGCCCTTCCTGTCAAGCACCGCTCCGCTGGGCCCCGCCGTCTCAAGCACCGCTCCGCTGTGCCCTTCATCTCAGGCACCGCTCCGCTGGGCCCCGCCGTCTCAAGCACCGCTCCGCTGGGCCCTTCCTGTCAAGCACTGCTCTGCTGGGCCCTTCCTGTCAAGCACCGCTCCGCTGGGCCCTTCATCTCAGGCACCGCTCCGCTGGGCCCTTCTTGTCAAGCACCGCTCCGCTGGGCCCTTCATCTCAGGCACCGCTCCGCTGGGCCCCGCCGTCTCAAGCACCGCTCCGCTGGGCCCTTCCTGTCAAGCACCGCTCCGCTGGGCCCTTCATCTCAGGCACCGCTCCGCTGGGCCCCACCGTCTCATGCACCACTGGGCCAATGACGGTTCTGTGTCGTGCTAATGTTCACGCTGCACTCGGCCCACCCTGCCTCCTCCATTGCCTGTGGAGACTGTTATCCACTTGATGGACTGTGACTTTGCACTCCCCAGGATATGACAGTGGGCAAGCCACCCACTGTAGAGACTTGAGAGACTGTGGCTTTGTGCTCCCCAGGATATGACAGTGGGCAAGCCACCCACTGTAGAGACTTGAAAGACTGTGGCTTTGCACTACCCAGGATTGGACGGTGGGCATGGTGGCCCCTTCTTGGATCTGGCGTCGTGGACTCATGTGGCTGTGGTGCCCCCCCTTCCCTTCCCTCTGAGGTGCCTGTAGTTTTGTCATGTGATGCCCCTGCAGTGTTCTCTCCAACGGACTCAGGTCTCCTTTGTGGGCTTTGCCCATGTGTTGATACACTTCGGCCCACGGACATTTGCAATTTCTGTGACTGTGCAGGACTTTCTGCCTCTATTTCTCGGTCACGCAGTGTTTACATTAGATAATATTTCCATCATTTTCCTATTTTGCCATGTCTTCAATGAACCTATTTTGTACATAAATGTTGTTTCTCACTTGAATCATATCTTTTCGTTATTCCGGGGGGTTTGGGTGGGGTAACTTTGACTTGGTGCTCTGCATTGGTGTGTAGATAGTTGGGGGGTGGGTGTGATGCGTATGTGTGTGCCCGTAACCCTTCCTCCTCCCCCCCTCCCCTGTGTCGTAGGTGCGGTACTCACCATTGTCGTCTGCGCCGGAGTTCGTACTCGTGGTAGATGAGCAGGTAGACGAGAGCGGGTAGGATGTGTAATTCGGGCTCCATGCTGTCCTCCGTCCTCGTGGAGTATATAGAGGTGAGCGTTTTCCCGTTCGTAGTCTGTTTCCGCCGTGTTTTTAGGTGAGGTGGCGGATTGGTGAGTTGTGATAGGGTGGGCGGTACTTTGTCTGCCGCCTGCCGCCTGCCTGTTGGCGGTGACCACCGCGCTGTTTGTCTGTCCCGCCGTGGCGGTCGGAGTGGTAAAGTGGCGGGCTGTGTTGGCGGTTCCCGCCAGGGTCAGAATTCAATTTTTTGAACCGCCAGCCTGTTGGCGGGTTGGCTGCCGCTTTATCACCGACCGCCAGGGTCAGAATGACCCCCATAGTCTCTTTCAAGCACAAAGTACCTGGTTTGTGTGAAAACATCTCCGCAAAGAACTGCAGAGGAGGAGATGCGTGGAAACAAAGGGGTGTGCGTTGATTTCTTGGGCCGCACACAGCGATGCGTCGTTTAGTTTTCACACAGGGATGGCTGTGCGTCGATTTCCGGCACTGGATCGTGGATCCTCTTCGAGTTGCGGGGTTCTCAGATGCCCCTGGGACGATGCGTGGATTTCCGGCGCTGGCAGGACGAAGTCACAGGAGCCTCGTCGATCCGGTGGACATTGCGTCAAATTTTCTACCGCACAGCAGGCGCTGTATCAATTCCTCTCTGGAAGTCGGGCTGCATCATTCCGGCTGGGCTGTGCGTTGATCCGGTAGGGCCGTGCATTCCATTTCCGGTCGCTACACTGGCACTGCGTTGATCTTCTCATTGCAAAGTCGGGTAGCGTTGTTCCGGTTCGGTGTGCAGTGAAATTTTTACCACGGTGCAGACTGTGCATCGTTTCTGGCAGGCTGTGGGTCGAATTTCACCGCACAAGGAGTCCTTCTTGTAGAGAAGAAGTCTTTTTGGTCCTGAGACTTCAGGGAACAGGAGGCAAGCTCCATCCAGGCCCTTGGAGAGCACTTCTTCACCACAGCCAGAGAGAAGCAAGGCAGCAGGGCAACTGCAAGGCAGAAGTCCTTCACAGAAAGCAGGGAGGTGAGTCCTTTGAGCAGCCAGGCAGGTCTTCTTGGCAGGATGCAGGTTCTGGTTCAGGTTCTCTTCTCCAGGAAGTGTCTGAGTTGGTAGGAGCAGAGGCCCTGTTTATATACCCAAATGAGCCTTTGAAGCGGGGGAGACTTCAAAGAGTGGCTTAGAAGTGCACAAGGTCCCCTTTCAGTTCAATCCTGTCTGCCAGTGTCCCAGTAGGGGGCGTGGCAGTCCTTTGTGTGAGGGTAGGCTACTGTTCTTTGACATGCAAGGCCCTCCACCCTCCCAGCCCAGGAAGACCCATTCAAAATGCAGATGTATGCAAGTGAGGCTGAGTATCCTGTGTTTGGGGTGTGTCTGAGTGAATGCACAAGGGAGCTGTCAACTAAGCCCAGCCAGACATAGATTGTAAGGCACAGAAGGATTTCAGTGCAGAGAAATGCTCACTTTCTAAAAGTGGCATTTCTAAAATAGTAATATTAAATCCAGCTTCACCAGACAGCAGGATTTTGTATCACCATTCTGGTCATACTAAATATGACCTTCCTACTCCTTTCGGATCAACAGCTACCACTCAAGCAATGTATGAGGGCAGCCCCAACGTTAGCCTATGAAGGGAGCAGGCCTCACAGCAGTGTAAAAACTAATTTAGGAGTTTTACACTACCAGGACATGTAAACTACACAGGTACATGTCCTGCCTTTTGTCTACACAGCACCCTGCCCTAGTGATTACCTAGGGCACACCTTAGGGGTGACTTATATGTAGAAAAGTGGGAGTTTTAGGCTTGGCAAGTACTTTTAAATGCCAAGTTGAATTGGCAGTGAACTTGAACACACAGGCCTTGTAGTGGCAAGCCTGAGAAATGGTTAGGGGCTACTTATGTAGGTGGCACAACCAGAGCTGCAGGCCCACTAGTAGTATTTAATTTACAGGCCCTGGGCACATGTAGTGCACTTTGCTAGGGACTTACAAGTAAACTAAATATGTCAATTGGGTATGAGCCAATGTCACCATGTTTTAGGGCGAAAGGATATGCACTTTAGCACTGATTAGCAGTGGGGAAGTGCTCAGAGTCCTAAAGCCAGCATAAATGAGGTCAGAAAAAGAGAAGGAAAATGTTTGGGGGTGAACCTGCAGAAAGGTCATTTCCAACACTGAGAAAATTGAAATTCCTGGTGACACCAAATCCTAAATCCCACAGTTCTCTCGATGCTGTACGCTGCTCAAACACTATGGAAGACCTGGTTGGCAAGTTAATTCCTTACAAGGACAACAAGCAGATTTGAGATGTATACCCACTCACAGTTCCTTATGTATTGCATGCTGTGCAGTATCCAGCACAATGCAGGAGACTGGGGGCCATCAAATTTCCAACCTGTAGGCTGGTACCAAGATCCATTCATCATAGCTGCAAAGATTTCAGTTTGAGTATGTGTAATTTTTCTATGATCCCATTTGCTTATGTGTGACATTTTAATGCATTTTGTGTGGCACAAAGAGAGATGATTTATAAACGAATAAAACAAACTAGCTAAAGCAGTGAAATAAGTTAGGTGTCAATTTTTACCCTCTTGGTGCAATATAACGCTTTAAAAGTGGTCTTCATACATCCCAGCATGCAAAGTGATATTGGCAAAAAAGCCCAGACAGATCCAAGAGTCAGGTCCCATAAAACAAGGGACCACTTGCCAGCTATGCCATGGGCTTGTCACTTACATATCACCACAATACACATTTGCACACAGAGACTCACAAATACCAACATACATACAGACACACTCAGAATTTCAAATACTGGAATTTTTTCTGTTTAGTTTTGTGTTTTTGATAAATGTAGGAGCTGCAAACATTAACTTTATTTTCATCAAAACCACTGCAGCTTGTATTGTATTAGCACAAATGAAGTTGATCAAAGCTAGGAATCCCAGAATGAAGTATAGTGTTAAATGATGGCTCCCGACTTGACTATGCATTTTATAGAAATACCCTCAGGAAATTCAATTTTTACAATACTTGTTCTCTTCAACGTAAGTGGGAGAAAGACAGAGTATGCCTTACTGGCATTTTATCCTGTGATTCTCTGATGATTAACTGCCCTTGACGGTAGGGATTTCAAACACGGAGCTACCTCATGATAAATCAACATAGCAACATTAAATTTCAAACAGATCATCACACCAAATCTCACTTAACTGACTGGAATTACAGCAAATCTCTTTGAATAGAGACTCAGACACTGAGAAGAAAGGATGCATCAAGTAATGAACATGCGATGCAGCTGCCTTAATCGTACTGCTTTCCATGGAATTAGAAATAATGCTTAGTCTATACAAAATGTAGTCCAAAATCAATTGACTTTGTCCATGCAAAACCAAAGCATCCTTTTCTGACTCTCGTTACTTCCGCTCATTCTCTCCTATGTTATCACTTTCAATCAACGCTCGCTTCCTTCCCGTCTCGTCCTTCTTTCTTGTCTCTGCAATGCCCATTTTTATTTCCTTCTGTGTTTGGCAAACAGCAGCCCATTTCCTTGGCTTGTGAATTTTAACCTCAGGCATACCTCTGAAGTCAAGTCCCCCGTGTGCTTCACTCGCGGACTTTCCCCTTCTTTCTGCCCCAGTTTAGCTCCAACTATATGCTTCTTTTCGTGTCTGAGTAAAGTGCTGACTCTGCATCAAGTATGATGGTTTACTTTGAATATACCAGTAATGTAAAATAAATGTTAGCGGATCGATTAATACAATGTAACTACATTGCTTGAAAGTGGCCAAGTCAGAAAAGCATGTATTAGTACAACAAGTAGTAAACAGAAGTACTAATTCACATATTTCACATATCAAAAATGTATTTGTGAATTGGACTCTTTGTTTGAAACGTAGTGGAGCATGAACAATTATTTTCGTGTGCGCCAAAAGAGTGACCATTAAAAAAGTAACTGACAAAGCTGAAACATTAATTTAGGGTTATGTTAAGTATTATGGGTACACTTAGTTATGAATATGTTAAGTGGTAAAACAGGGCTACTACTTCATGTACTCATAAATGCATTTTTGAATTGTCCCCATGGTTCTTAGAACCCGTGCAGAAACTGGTACTTGTGTCAACTGAGTTCGTTGTTGCTTTATGGCTGAATTGATATTTTACTTTACATACGCATCTTGCGAGCAAAGTTGGAAGAATTGGGATGCAAGGATAAACATGCCTCAATAAACTACCTAAGCATAATACGGACAAAGGTGAGAGTTCTATATTATAAATCATGAGTCGCGGGTGTTTCAAATGATTTATTTTCATAATTGTAATGCTTCAAAGAAATAAGTAATAAAGGCCTGATATGCAAAGGTGTTTGGCGATTGCAAAGTCCGTTATTTACGAAAACACAGGGTTTGAGACTGCAAAGCACATTTTTGCAACTACCAAAGCTCTTTTGTGCCCCTCTCTGAATTACATCTAGGAGATGGCTTTAACAAAACCTTTCTTTTAATAGAAGCACCTGTCCCTTTAAGGTACACTGGTCCCTTTTAAAAAAGATAATCCTGATAGGAGTTCCAAAAAAGGGACTGAAGTCTCCTCTTCCTTGCAGGCCTCTATTTCTGCATTTGCAGGCATTCTAAAGGGGCTGCATGATGCCTCTGTCCTATTAGACATTAAGTAGAAGGTTTTGCGATCTACTGCAAATACTCGTTTAATGATGGGACTGATCAGTACATCTTTCACAAAACTAAATCAAGATCAGGTCTCCACGGAGTCAGTCTACAAAAACACTGACGTCCTGGCCTTTAGCAGATCAGGTCCTCAGTTACAAAAAAGAACGTAGTTTGAGACCAGGACAACTTCAGAAAATTCAACTTGTCCCATGTAAAGATTGAGTAGCCCATTATATATGCTCCATTGGATCCTAGTACTTGTACGTGTGATATTTTCAATGCAGACATAAAAGCTTATCTTTTTGCTTGGAAACAGACATTACATAACTCATTGTCACTTGAAGCGGTGGGAGCCTTTTGTAGATATCTTCTTTTTGCCAATAGTACAATTCAAATCTCAAGAGCTGTTTTAGTTTAGAGTTGCCACTTGAACGTTGGGGTATAGGTTGAGTGAGTTATGTGGCGTGGAGAGCAGGAAGAAGCTCAGAGGAGAAAATGGAGGATACAAACATCTATATGAACTAGCACTTGCAAAGCCAATATGTCTCGCTTTCAACGGCCGAGCTACTTGTAAAGCAGAAATGTGTTATATATTGAAAACAATATATCTGTCAACAGGCACCTAGAGATATCTGTAAATGAACCTAAAAAGGATCTTGAACTGTTGAACCGTGGCATAGATCATCACCAGAGGAGAATCAATGATAGAGCAGTACAGGGAGACTGAGGGCCTGATTCTGATGTTGGAGGGCGGCGGGAGCCGCCAGAAGACCGTACCGCGGTCGAAAGACCGCGGCGGTCATTCTGGGTTTCCCACTGGGCTGGCGGGCGACCGGCAAAAGGCTGCCTGCCAGCTCAGTGGGAAACAGCCTTCCCACGAGGACGCCAGCTCCGAATGCAGCCGGCGGAGTGGGAAGGTGCGACGGGTGCAGTGGCACCCGTCGCGTATTTCAGTGTCTGCATAGCAGACACTGAAATACATAGTGGGGCCCTCTTACGGGGGCCCCTGCAGTGCCCATGCCATTGGCATGGGCACTGCAGGGGCCCCCAGGGGCCCCGCGGCACCCCCTACCGCCATCTTGTTCCTGGCGGGAGACCCGCCAGGAACAGGATGGCGGTAGGGGGTGTCAGAATCCCCATGGCGGCGGAGCGCGCTCCGCCGCCATGGAGGATTCTCAGGGGCAGCGGAAAGTCGGCGGTACACCGCCGACTTTACGTTTCTGGCCGCGGCTGAACCGCCACGGTCAGAATGCCCAGCGGTGCACCGCCAGCCTGTTGGCGGTGCTACCGCGGTCATTCGCCCTGGCGGTTTTTACCGCCAGGGTTAGAATGACCACCTGAATCTTGAAGGAAGCAGTCTAGTTTCATGACCCTAACTAAAGGATCAAATGCTTGTCAATGGCATTTTAGATATTGCAACCATATAGTCTCATATCACAAGGAAACCCACCATCAGGCATATCTTGGCTGCTGTCTTCCAAGCCATTTTAGACATGATAGGAACACCTACAATATAATCTTCAGAAGTCTTCTTTCAAACCATTTTATAATGGCACTTTAGTCCAATCGGATCAGTTGGAGTAATGCAGGAGTACAGCTGCCTGAGCGCATTCACTTCTTTCAATTGAAAGCACAGAAAGGGGTTATATGAAAGGTTTGCTTTTCAACTCTTATTGGATAGTTCTGATTTGATTTAAAATGTATATTTCGGCATACTGATCTTCTGTACTTTTAATGTGGGTCTCCATTGGATTCACTGATTCTGTGTGTAGGGAGAGGGAGAAGATTCATCCTTGGTATGGAGTCGTATTGTGTTAGTGTTGGGCTGCTACGGGTCAGAAATAAACATGTGAGTGCTTGTTTTCTGCATTTTCCATCACTCTTCACAAGTTGAGCTAAGCACTGATTGCTGAACTCTGTTACAGCGCCTCAAACTTCCTTTCCTATGGTGTCTATCTCAGTGTCGCACATAATGACACTTCTGGTGATGTCACTTCTGGTGATGTCAACACTTCCTACATTACAAGGTTCACAGGAAGTACCTTGTGGCTCGGTACGAAAACCTCGTCCTCTACACATTTACACATTCCTTCCTTCGCACATTGTCCTACATTCAAGGTACATTAGTCAGTCACTCTGAACTCCTTCCAGGCAACTCTGACCTATTTTACAGCAAAGAATACTAGAAACAAGTACCTACCACACTTCATAAAACCACATGGACATTTAGCCAAAAAGCTAAACAGTCCCCCAGCTGAACTAATGCACCACATCACATTCAATCACAGAGCCACAGATTACTCACAGTCTGTGCGTAAGTGATGCTACCCACCACCTGTCACTTCATCAAACCCAGGCCATTTAACCACAACACTGCACCCCTCAGTTAATACTTACACACTTAGAATGAAAGACAAACTACCCCATCACACTACTCTAAAAAATAGAATGTTAAACAAGCAAGTGATTCTGGATCCCAAACAAACAAGCATTACCATGCTGTGCACTTCAATCTGCTGAAGGAAACTCACTTTATGTAGACTATACTGCTTTACTCATACAGTGTGTAGCATCCTCCCTGGCCTTGGTAAGGGCCAATGAATATGTCAAATGCGGAGCTATGTATTACATGTCTTTATTTATCTGCATGTAATTGCAAACTCAACATTCTAAACCTGCAATGTCTTCACCACGTTCTCAGACTCACATTATCACTCTACGGATTCCATCAGGAGCCAAACGTGTTCTTTCATTGACACTCACACAACATTACATCTCCCCCTCTGTTAAATATTTTTTTTTTTTTACACTCATATGCACAATCTTATCTCTTTAATAAGCCATCTTGGTGCGTTAATGACTCGTCCTGATTATGTCTTCGGAAACTGGTAATCAGCAACAGGAATGTCCATAATCTACAATGGCAATGCAAGTGCAACAGCAGTCTGTGGTGTTACAATTGTCTCTTCTGATCCAATCTCTTTGTTGACATCAGTATCTGATGAGCCACATGTCTGAAATGAGAGGAGTCTCACATGATGGATTTCCCAGGATCTCCTCTTACACTCATTTGCACAATCTTATCTCTTTAATAAGCCATCTTGGTGCGTTAATGACTCGTCCTGATTATGTCTTCGGAAACTGGTAATCAGCAACAGGAATGTCCATAATCTACAATGGCAATGCAAGTGCAACAGCAGTCTGTGGTGTTACAATTGTCTCTTCTGATCCAATCTCTTTGTTGACATCAGTATCTGATGAGCCACATGTCTGAAATGAGAGGAGTCTCACATGATGGATTTCCCAGGATCTCCTCTTGTAAAAGCAAATTATTTTGCGTGTTGTCTTCTGGCATAGGCCTTCATTTTCTTTTTATGATCCGAGTCTTTTGAATGGGTCTCTTCATCAGTTTTTGATCTAGTGTTGGTCATCAATGTTGTAGGGCTTTCACCTGTGGTCGAGTGGGTAGTCGAATGGTAAGCTCGTAGGGTAGAATTCATGAAATTCTTAAGGTCGAGCTTTTCTAATGCAGCATGCCAAACAGTTTTCTTTAAAGTACTCACAGGGCAGGCTTTAGTGCTGTTGGCGCCCTTTGCGACAGTCTTTTTTGGCGCCCCGCACTCCATGACCATCTCCACGATTCACTCATTACCACCCGGCAAATGTGACCCTAATCTCTCCATAGCCCCACTTTCATATACATTCATTTGTTTTAAAGTGCTTGCAAACACTCAGCTATCCACATAAAATATAGCTCTGTTCTTTGCAGCAGGCATATTAACCCTCTAGGCTACTACATGGCGAGTCAAAGCTGCCGCTAGACAAAACTCCCATCTCTCTCCCTAGCAGGAACATTAATCACAAGAGGTATCTTGACATTTTAATTGTTTCCTGAAGGCTGGACGCTCAAGGAACTTTCAGCAGGTGCTTTTGAATTGTAGGTTTAGTAAGTTATTGCTAAACACAGCGCCCCCTGAGGTCAGCGCCCCCAATCCAGGTCAGCACCCGGTGCGGCTACACTTCTCACACCACCCTAAAGCCAGCCCTGAGTATGGTCAAAGAGGTGTGCTCCTCTGATGCTTGACATTAAGAATACTGAGTAAGTCTCTGAGTTCTCAACTATTGAAAGGTGGGCCATTGCCAGATTTTAAAATTGCAGGAATGCCCCATGTCGCCTATTGAAAACTCTTTCCTGAATTATGGATGGGAAACCTTCTATTAATAGAAAGAAGGAGTATTCATCCATAATCACCATCAGGTGATGCCCATTGTGAAGTAGACCCAAAAAGGCAACAGCAATTCTTTCCCATGCATGCTTTGGCAATTGTCATATTTAAGCGGTGTTGAGTAGTGTCCGATGCCAAGCAGTTACAAAGCGACAGACCGTCAACTCTCTTTCAATTCTTTCATAAAGATGAGGGAACCAGACTCTATCTTGTAGAGCTCGTTTTGTGGCAGCAATTGCACTATGGCCTTCAATTATCTGTTGTTGCAGACTTCCTGAAATGACAATTCTCGTACCCCTCAGGATAATGCCTTCTTGTGTGGCTGACAGTTCATCTTTGACATGTTTAAACTTCTGGCATTCACTGTCACTGGTAAGACGTGTAGTATGTTGGTTCCATGACTATTGTATAATAATTTCTTTCAGTATTACCATGTCATTATTCCGACTCATTGCTGTGACAATCTGTTCCAAGAAAATGGAAACTGATGTGGTTGATTTCACAATGGAGTTTATGTAAGCCTCAGCTGGCTTAGATGGGGACCTTGACACTGTATAAGCACTCTGGAGAAGTAGTTGACAGAGATTTGATCTTTCCCTGGATGATGCACAATTGTGTAGTTGTACTGTTGTAGATCCCAAAGTTCAAAGCGCGGCGGCATCTTTGCCTTTGGATTGCCAAAGATAGTCAACAATGCTTGAAGATCTGTCACAAGCGTGAAAGATTTTCTGTATAGGCACACACGGAAATGTTCATAAGCCCACACCACTGCCAAACTTTCTTTCTCAGGCTGTAAATAAGCACCTTCAGACTGGGACAAACTTTTGCTTGAGTACGCTACAATACAATGTCTCTGACCATTTGGGTATCCATCGTGCTGTGGAAGGTTTGCACCCAACCTGATTGGGCTAGCGTCAACAACAACTTATGTGTGTAACTTTAAAATACGTCATTCCTTTAATATTTTCAATTTATTGTTTGATTCTCTTAAAACTTTACTCGCATTCATGTGACCAGTGACATTAACTCTCTCAATGGAGCACTTACAGTGACAAAGTCTTGTATGTATCTAGAACAACAACTAGCCATGCAAAGGAATGAATGTAACATGGAACCATCTTGTGGGGGACTGGCAGATGACAATGCTTGTACTTTAGCAGGATCGTGTGTCATGCCCCCATCAGAAATGTTATGGGCAAAGAATTTTAGCTTTGTCTTATTGATTTCAGATTTCTCAGCATGTGGAATGAAGCCTGCATCAACAAGTAAACAACATATTTGCCTATCGTGCTTCTTCTGTGTAGCTCTGAAAATGAATATGTCATTGCTATAGTTGAAAGCTTTCACAAAAGGCTGTTTGGTATGTCTAATGACATATCGGAAAATCTCTGCAGCTGATGACAGACCGCACCTTCCCTGCAGAAATTGAAACTGAAGCCCAGCTCACCACCTGCCTCAACGCAACAGCCCCCCAAGCCGATGACAACATCAACACTGCCGCACACAACCTCCAAGAATGCATCACCGACTACGCCAAACACTCTCCCCCCTCAAGTCACCCCACTACAGAAGCACAACCAGGAAAGCAAACTGGTTCACCCCGCACTCAAAGAATCAAAGCAGGTCTGCAGACATCTAGTGGGGAAATGGCGCACCAACAAGACCTCCGTAAATCACAAAACCTTCAAAAACGCTGTCAAACATCACCACAAGCTAATTAGGACCACCCAAAAACTCGCCATGCAACTACGCATCAATGAAAACACCCACAACAGCAAGGAACTTTTCACCGTCATCAAAGAGTTCACCAACCCTAACTCCACCAACATCCCCCGTCGCAAGAACTCTGCGAGAACCTCACCAACTACTTCCATCGCAAGATCGCAGACATTTATGACAGCTTCACCACCCAGGGCCACCCCACGGCTCTCACCACCAGCCCGTCAACCGAAGCATTACCACACCCCCCTCCACCCTCCGCTGGAAGAACATCACTGATACAGAGACCTGCAACTTCATGGCAACCTTCCACTCAGCAGCACCCTCCGACCCCTGCCCTCACCATATCTTCAACAAAGCCAGTGACATCATTGTACCTAAACTCTGTCATACCATCAACCGCTCCTTCAAAACTGCCAGTTTCCCAGAGAGTTGAAATCACGCTGAGATCAAACCTCTACTGAAGAAACCCACCGCCGACCCGACAGATCTCAAGAACTACCAGCCCATCTCCCTGCTCCCCTTTCCCGGCAAAGTCATTAAGAAGGCAGTCAACGAACAACTCTCTGCCGTCCTGGAAGCCAACAACATCCTGGACCCCTCTCAGTCAGGATTCAGAAGCAACCATAGCACTGAGACTGCCCTCCTCGCCGCCACAGACGACATCTGCACCCTCCTCGACCGAGGCAAGACTGTCCCCCTCATCTTCCTGGACCTTTCTGCCACCTTCGACACAGTCTCACATGACATGCTACACACCCGTCTGCCTGAAACTGGCATCTGAGACTCAGCACTGCAATGGCTCTCCCCATTCCTCACTGGCAGAACACAGAAGGTCCGTCTCTTCCCCTTTCTCTTGGAAGCCACCAAGATCAGCTGAGGCGTCCCGAGGATCCTGAGTCCCTCCCTCTTCAACCTCTACATGACTCCAGTGGCTGCCATTGTCAGAAGCAACGCACTCAACATCGTCTCCTTCGCCAACGACACCCAGCTGATAGTCTCCCTCACCAACAACCCAACCACCGCCAAAAACAATTTCCACGAAGGAATGAAAGCAGTCACCGGCTGGATGAAAAATTGTTGCCTCAAATTGAACTCGGACAAAACAGAAATCCTCATCCTCGGCTCCAAACCCTCTGCCTGGAACGAGTCCTGGTGGCCCACCGCCCTCGGAAACACCCCCACCCCCACTGACCACACCCGCAACCTCTGCATCATCTTAGACTCATCGCTCTCAATGGACCGACAAGTGAGCACAGTCTCATCTGGTGGCTTCCACACCCTGCGCATGGTTAAAAAAATCTACACGTGGAACCCCACCGAAGCCAGAAGGACAGTCACCCAGGCACTTGTCAGCAGGCAATACACTCTATGCCGGAACCACCGCCAACATCTGGAAAAGACTGCAACGCATCCAGAACGCCTCTGCCCGTCTCATCAAGAATGCCCCACAACACAGCCACACCTCTTCTAGGAGACCTCGACTCGCTGCCTATCGACAAGAGAAGCACCTTCAAGTTCCTGACCCACGCCTACAAGGCCCTAAAAGACGCCGGACCAGCCTACCTCAACCACAGACTCTCCTTCTACACTCCTGCCAGACAACTCTGCTCCCCCGACCAGGCCCTCCCCAACGTCCCCCACATCCGGAAAACCACAGCCAGAGGAAGATCCTTCTCCAACATCACTGCCAAGACCTGGAACACCCTTCCCATCCACCTCAGGCAATTTCCCACGCAGTCATAGGTCAGGAAGAACCTCAAAGCCTGGCTCTTCGACTGATTCTCAGCATACACACTCCCGCCTCCCCCAGCCCCTTGAGACCCTCGCGGGGGAGTAGCCGTGGTTTACAAATCCCTGAATGATTGATTGATTGTTGTGATGGAGTATCCCATCTGCCGGGTTCTAAATTAGGCCCTTGGTCTTTTATATCCAAACAGACCAATATGTTAAGAAAAGGATGTAAAGTACCTGAAAGTTTCCTTGAGTTCCAACTGATGATAACCTCTATTTAAGTCAAGACAACAGAAGACTTTTGCACCATTCAATTGTGTTATCATGTCAGCAGTATGCAGACATGGGTGCCGTTCTCTTTCAAATGCCTTGTTTGCTTGACACATATCCAGAGAGATGCATATAGCTCCTTCTCTGTCCTGTTTGGGCACTACCACTATGGGAGAAACCCATGCAACGGACCAGTAGAATGCTCAATGATGTCATGCTTGAGTAGTGATTTGAGTTCCTTTTCAACAGCCTCTTGTAAATGAAATGCAATTCTTCTGTGTCTTTGAGCAACAGGACGGACATCCTCAGTAAAATGTAATTGTACTTACATAGTCTTACATCTTTCTAATCCATGAAACAATGAAGGGAACTGACTTACGATTTTGTGATGAACACTTATATTGTAGTTCACTGAGATCAGTTCCAAATAAGCAGCTGTGTTAAAACCAAGTAAACAGGCACTTGACGCTGTACTTTGAAGCTTGTGAATGGGCGCTTGCAATTTTGTTTTCTTGTGTTTCATAGACGCTACAAATGAACCTTTACTTTTTAAGGGTGTCGATGCAGCCCATATGTACCCTTTGGTTTTAAATGGCATCAGTTGTGGCAATGGAGACAGTTCAATATTTTGCTCCTCAGGCTTAATGTTTATGGACGGTCAACTGCCAATAATGAAAGGTATTGAACAACCCTATATCTTCAGGGTAATCTTCGGACAATGTTTGAATGACTTGGGTGCTTTTTCATGTCGACTTTTCTTTGACTGGTCTTTTTCTTCAGATGTGGCCAGACCAACATGTACGCATTTTTCTGCAGTAACCATTGACATTGCACAATCATCTTCACTTTCACTTAATACTGACATGGACAAACTTTTTGATGATGATTTAGATGACGATTGACTTCGTTTGGTGTCATTTGTCTCAACTGATGTCTGGAACGTTCGGTCAGCCATTTTGTCTTCTCGCAGTGATGCACTTACCTTTTTCTTTGCCTTGCAAACCATTCCCTAACCTTCTCTTTACTACAGCCTTTGCATATCTGTCCATTGGTGGGACATTTACCTTCATGTGGAATCAATAGTCCACATCTGAAACACAACTTCTTTTTCCATGGAAACATCACCCTATGTCCTTCAACTTTGTGTTTCGGCTTGCTTTTAATGATCATGACTGGTACACTTTGGGCACCTCTGACCTCCATGTCAGAAGCTTGTCAATCAGCATGCTCTTCAGCTCTGGCAGCCATGAAAACTTGCTTCAGACGAATAATTTTTCTCAGCATTTTTCGTCTGAATGATTCTGACAGGCATCCACCAAAAAATCTGCAACGTATTGCTTCTTCATCATTGAATTAATTAAATCTGCAGTGTTTGATGAGTGTATCCATTCTACCAACAAATTTGTCTACGGTTTCACCAACTCTTTGTCGCTCTTGGATAAAAAAGTACCTTTCATAATCTGCATGTTGCACTGGATTGAACTTGAGATTCAAGGCTTGTGACAGTATGTCTTTCATTAGCTCACTGCATTTTCTTTATGACTTCTTTTACACCATCCACAGCAAGAGTCTTCAGGTACTAGATAATCTTTTTGTTATATATTTCGTCTAGCACATCAATGAAATCATCAAATGTCTCCATCCAAGCAGTCCACATCTCACCAATAATTTGTTTTTTGGCTGTATCAAATGGTGGTTTCAGGAAGGCAGCAGCATTCTAACTGTTCACAGGATTGGCTGACACTGCTACTCAAGCTCTATCTGACTCCATCTGGTGGTCTTGGTGAATTTGTTCATTCACACCATTTCTGAGGCCTTGTGACGTTCCGGCCTCTGAGTCATCTTGGACAGTCTGTGGAACTATGACCTCTTTCTGGGTCCCCATTGGTGCCCTTCACTTTCTGGAGACTTTTGGAGTTGTGCTGTGCTGCCACCCTGCAGCTTTGGTGGTGTGCTGCTCCAGGTATAGGACAGCTCAGTAAGTGAAACCCCGGACACTTCTCTTAGGCCACTTCCAGCATCAATATGATGATTCTCTTTAATCAGTTCTGCTAAGCAGATGACCTTTCCTTATATTTGAATTGCTGCATTTTCAGATGTTCTTTTGGGCTTTTGACACCTGGTTGATCACTGCCTTACATTGCTTCTGATTACAGCCTTATTGTATAATTTGCTTTCACTGTTTGCTGCACTTTCAAAACCTGATTGTATCTGCCTTCAGCAGTAGCACTCCGTATACTGTATAGCTTTGGATTGCGTAGTAGCACAGTACCTTTGGATATGGCCTTGCTAGTATGTTCTTGGCTAATGATGCAGAGACTTCTCAGTGAAGCTTTCTTTATCTTCAAAAGATCACACCAACTGGAGTTGCACTTTGACTCCACATACACTATATGTTGATTCTGCAGTTTAACGAAGGCACACATGGCACGCACGAGAAGTCTGCTTGGATCATGGCAAACTCTCTGAGAGAGCAATGTTGATCTTTGGCTTACTTATCCCCTATCTCGTCGCCAGTTGTTGCGTCCTCCCCAGGCTGGGTACCCACCAATGAATACACCACACACCGAGCTATGTATTACACATTTTTATTTGTCTGTGTGTAACCACAAACTCTATATTCTAAACCTGCATTCTCTTCACAACATTCTAACACTCATACTATTACTGTACGGAGTCCTTCAGGACACAAAAGAGTTTTGTAATTCACACTCTACACAGTGTTTCACCTGGGCACTAGTGTTCCACAATGTGGAGCCTTCGAGGGACATTGACACATTGACGGAACAGCACACTATGGACCAAAACCACCTCACTGGGCTGCACCTAAGGGCCCAGATCCATGCAATGAATTTCATTTTAATTACATTACTAATCACACAGTACTACCAACCTGGGGACACCTAGACATCCTTTCAATTTCAGCTTTATTTCGGTAAGACAATACCATAAAAGCATACCGACACAAATCATACATTTCTAAAAGAAAACAAAAGCAATTTGATAAAAGCAGTAAAACCAAACCCATCATAAGATTAAAAAAATAAAAATCCAGGACTCCCCCAAGGTCATACAATACAATTAGATAAATGAAAAGAATAAGCAATTGATCGATTAAAACATTGTAGAAATACACAGTACACATCACTTTACAAAACACCAAGAATATTATAGAATCACCATAAATACAATCTGTGTGCACAAAACAAATGGGATTGATATCTGACTGTTAATAGGAGTGGCTGTGTACTGGCAAGAAAGTTCACTTGGTCTCTTGAACTATAAGTACGCACAAATAATGATCATTGTAAAAATAGAATTTCGTGCTTCTTTTGTAAGACATTTGTCCCTAGCATACCAAAGTGCCTCTAAGAATCTTGGCAATGTGCCTACCACCATCACATGTGGTCTTGTTTTGCTAGTTTTTAAGAGCTGAGTGAGAATCTCTAATGCCCAACGATTTCTTTTTCCCATACATGCCTATATTCGGCTGAAGGCCAAAAAGAGGCAAACAATCAAGTATTACAAAAGACACATTATTCCAACAACAATAAATATTCATTTAGCGACTAAAACCAACTGTCTGGATAAAAGCAAATATTAATCTTAAAAGCTATAAATAAGAATCAATTACAGTATTACATTTTTATAAAGCCCTTAGAATTTGCCTCCAGTGCCATCAGGGACTTATTTTGCTTTGGTAGGTGAGGACTATTTAAAATAAAATGAATAAATAACTGAATCCTAGAGCCTTGGGCCCGCCTTGTCTCTGATAAATGAAATTGCTAGTAAAAACCGGCTTAAACCAAAAACAACATATGGTATCGTACTAGATCTCAAGAATCTTGCTGCTTCATTATAGTTCCTGATTCCAACGTTCCTGCAAATCGGTCGAAGCCATTTCCTCCTTGGTTTATCATAGGCATTGCAGTTTAAGAGGACATGGTCCGTCGTTTCAGGAGTCTCCATATTACACAGCCCACAAATCACCTCTTGTCTTCTCCCATTGAAGGGGCCCCATTTAGAAGTAAAAGCCTTAACCTGGAAAGTCCCATATCGAAGCTTCATGAATAAAACTTTTGCTCGTCTAGGTTGGATAGTATCTATCCATTCCTCAGCATACGGTAATGGTTTAATGTCCAGGAAACTTAAAGTAAGTCTGCCTAGATCCTTGCTGTAGAGAGGGCTGTTTAAGGTAAAGTCCCAAAATACTTGTTTTAGTTGAATCTTAGATTGTTTTGTTAGTGTATGTGGTTCTTCCCAGTAAAATTTAAAGCCAAGAGTGTAAAAGCATTGTCTTATATAATGGAGCCACGGGAGGGAAATTGCCTTGTCCAAGTCTATAATCTCAATTAGCGCTTGCCTATAATGGATTCATTCAGGGGTAGACCAGAGTCTACACCAGTAGAGCAAGGGCCTCAAGGCTGCCAATTTACCTATTTGTTTCATGTTAATATCATAGGTTAAAGGAATCAGTGGAGTAGATGGAGGGAGACCCAGTACCCCCCTCATAAAATTATTTTCCTGGGTAACCAACGGGGTTAGGTTTGTGAATCCCCAGAGTTCAGCACCATATAGGGCAGCAGCCTGTGCTTTGCACCTATAGATCTCAAATACTGGTGAAACAATACTAGACCTTGAACATTTATAATTTTTGCTAATTGCCATGGAGCTATGCGCTAAGGAAATAGCAGCTTTGTTAACATGCGGTGCCCATGACAATTTAGCATCAAGGAGTATCCCTAGATAATTGAAATTTGTTACTCGTTCCAATGCCTGCCCTCTAATCCGAATGTTTCTCTTAAGTGCTTTATGAGGGTTAACAGTCAGGTATTTGGTCTTGTTTGTATTGATTTCTAGTCCCTTCAGGCTGCAGTACTCGCTAAATTTATCTAATAGAGTTTGCAAGCCCATGGGAGTTTGAGATAATAGGATGGTATCATCTGCAAAGAGGAGGGCGGGGACAGGATCACCGTTCAATCTTGGTGAGTCATGGTTGCTTTGCTTCAGATATTGAACCAGATCATTAATGTATAGTGAGAAGAGGGTTGGGGCAAGCACACAACCCTGTCTCACCCCCCTCTCAATAGGTATTGAGTCTGTCAACTCACCCTTTGGCCCCCACCGAACCTTTGCAAATGTATTTTCATGTAGTCTCTCTAGCTGGCTCAAGAGGTTCCCTGGCATACCCTGTTTCCCTAGAGCAGCCCATAAGGAGTCTCTTGGCACTAGATCAGAGGCTGCGCGCAGGTCCACAAATGCGATGTAGAGATGGCCTTTCGTTAGTCTAGTATATTTCCACATTAACGTCAATAGCCTAAAGGTCTGATCGACTGTGCTCGTCTGCTGTCTAAAGCCAGCTTGGTATATAGTCAGTATGCTGTTTCCATCTATCCAGCTGTTAATCCTATTCAGCAGCTGTCTTGCATATACTTTTTGTGTGACATCTATGAGGCTGATAGGTCTATAGTTCCCTGGTTCATCCCTGGAACCTTTTTTGAAGACTGGGATTATTTCTGCCCCTTTCCATGTCTCGGGCACAGGACCTCCCCTTAATATAGCGTTACTTAAAAGATTTAGATATGGTGCCCAAATTTCTAAACTATGTTTAAACAGGTCCCCCGGGATCTTGTCCAAACCGGGGGCTTTCCCCAGCTTGATTGCTTCAATGGCGTTCACCGTCTCCTCCAGGCTAAATTGTAACTCGGGTAAGATGCCCTGGGTGGCTAATGTTTTATGTCTTGAGGGATAGAAATCAAGGCTGGGGGGATCAGAATAAAGGTGTGTAAAATAGTTAACCCATGTATTGGGATCTATATGATGATCAGTAGAAATTTTCCCCTCTTTGCTACCATGGGTAACTATTTTCCAGAAGATCCTAGCATCACTGGTTTTTGCTGCTTCCAGGAGATCTTGCCATTTTTGATCCTCCCAGTTACTTTGGGCAGTTGCCAGGGTTTTCTTATAACTGGCCCTTGCCTGCTGTATGGCCAATTGGTTCTTTTGCTTTAGAGCCTCTATCAGCTCTCTTTTCCTCTCCCTACATTTGGTAGTGTACCATGGGCTGCTTGGGGTAATCTGCACCTTCTCCTTTTTGGTCTTGTACCGTGGCTGTTTGGTCAGGAAGGGTCTTAGTGCAATACTCATTGATTGGTGGATGGCCGTGATGGGGATATCAGTAAGTTCATTTTCAACATAAGGGTCTAGGAGATTAGAATATGTATGGTAAATATTTTTCATAGTCTGCAGATTGCCTATTATTGCAGGCCATTTTATATCCCGTCTGTTGTTACTGAGGAAGGGTTGTATCTCCACCTTATTATGTTCTACATATTCCAAATCCAAATCTAGGAGGTGGGCGCTAAGTTCAATTATTAACGGGAAGTGGTCGCTTTCCCTTCTTTTATCTATCTTAAAAGTCATTAATCTTCCCCATGTACTTATACTATGTAAAATATAATCTATTTTCGAGGTAGAGTTGCCTCTCTGGAAGGTATCCAAATTAAGGCCTCCTTCACCCACTCTACCATTACATGCCCTCAGTCCATGTTTTAATGTAAGGCCCATAAGTTGCAATGCAGCCACTGTGCCTGGGACAGTTTTTTCTATTGTTAAATAAGGGATTGCTCTGGCTCGATCTTCTTCTTCTGCTAAATGTTCGAAACCAGTTATGGGTTCATAATTACAATTAAGGTCACCCCCTATCATAATTGTCTCTCCTCCTGGGATCTTTTTAAGCAGGTCGTCTAATAGAGTTATTTCAGGCGACTCCAAGTTTGTCCTTCTAGGTCTTATATATACATTGAACAAGTGGGATATTATCTTATTTTTTCCCCCCATTACCAACCATAAAATGTCATCTGACTCTGTGGTTTGCATACGTATCTCAACATTTAGTGAGATTTTCACCCAAACAACCAGTCCCCCAGACGGTCTCCCTCTAGCAGCTGAAATTGCACTAATAAAGTAGGTTTTATATCCTAGCTTATACGGCGGGTCTTTAAGCCAAGTCTCTTGGAAGAGACAGACATGGTATTGATCAATATAGTCCTGCCATTCCGGGTCTGTAAGCTTATTTTTTAAGCCTGCTACATTCCAGGAGATCATGGTGATAGGACCCCTCCCGTTTGGGGTTGTAACATTAGAAGTAGGGCTCAAATATGCTGCTGAGTCTTTCCTACGGGGCAAAGACTCCACTATAATCCCTGCCCCTGTAACATGAGGATCAGACCCTATGGGGGGCTCTCCTACTATTGGGTCCCCAATTAGTCCCACTTGTGCCTGATCGATCTGGAGTAGTCAATCTACTCTTTCAAGATTGGAATCGTAGTTTCTCCTTTGCGATCCCTCCATGACATTATACTTAGGCCTCGGGACTAGGGGTTTGGTAATGTAAGGATCCGAACTGAACCTCATGGCATTGATCGTGGGGGCGGCGGTTCTCTGTTCCATGTCAATCAGGCCTCTGGATAAGCTTCCATCCTTAAATGTTAATGCAATAACATCATGTTGCCCCATCCCTCCTGAGATTCTTTCTGCCCTCTTTATATCTGAATGAATTATGGATAGACAGTGTCTTTTAGTCCTAATCCAATGTGTAAGCTTATTCTTTAGGGAATCTTCGTCTTCACTACTATCTATGGCCAATTTTGGGACATTTAACAGATAAACAACATTGGTCCTACTGAGAAACCTATCCCCCACAGAATGTCGATTCCATGTAGTATAATGTTTACGGTCATGAGATGCTTGGGGATGGGTGATCTGGGTAAGCTCCACATTCCCCTTTTGGGGCCCTTTTACCAAGCGGGATTCTCTTCGTGGATTCCCTGTTTTTTGCCATAGATCACTTGCATTACTTCTAGGGTAATTGCGTGGACCAGTATTTTCCCTGTTTACCCCTCTCGTATATCCCTGCGGTTGCTGTAAGATCTTGGCTATAGCTGGGGTAGGGATGGGGTTAGAATTTAAATTTTGAGAACGTGTGGATCTGCCTTGTGGCTGAAATGATATAAGGGGGGTCTCCTTTTCGCACTGAGCTTTGTGGGTACCCCAACCCCCCTCCTTTTCCACAATATCTGATAGGGTTCTTACTTCAAGTTTGAGGTCCTTAACTTCCTGTATTAATCCAGAGAGTAGGTCATAGAGGTCTGCTATAGTTCTTGTTTTATGTTTTGGAGGATTCATTGGTTCTAAGTTGCATGGAGAGATCCTCTCTCTAGGTAACTGTACAATTGGAATAGTTGGATATATCTCATTCTGCAATTCCCCCTCTTGTGTATTCTGTACTTTATTACTATCAATTTCTGCCAAGACTGCATATTTATTGGAACATACAACTTCACACTCCTGCTTGTGGCCCTTCTTCCTAGTACTATCTATGGTGCATGGATGTCTGGATCGAGTTGTAGCATCCTTAGGGCTACCAATCCTAATATCGGGTGAAACCTCCCCCTCTTGCTGACTAATAGTCTCTGTCACTATATCTTCCTCTAGTTCAACTTTTTTTGTGTAGTAAGAGGTAATCTTTTTATCAGGTCCCTCCCGGACAGTGGCCCTACTACATAATAATGACTCTACCTCCTCAATATGATCATCAATTTCGTCTATAGTGCAATTCTCGCCCGCATTCCTGAGTTTTTTTGTAATTTTCTCTTTCCCCCTTGGAGTTTCTGATGCCTTACGTTTTCCCATGCTTTGGGCCACCTATATGATACTTCAGCTCTAATGAAACCAGAGCACAAATATGTATTTATGGACAAGAATAGAAGTAGGTCTAGTGGGGGTAAGCCTAAATGATAGATACTGACAATGAATATGACAAGTATTTAAATAAAGGTTTTTACACTAAAAAATTACAAGTAAACTTCATGCAATAAAGTAGAGAGGCAACGACCCGGGACGGCCCCACTTCAAATCTAGCAGGTAATAATGAGAGAAGCACTATGCTGGGGAAGGGTGAGTTCCGTCCTAAGGCCCTCTATAAAAGGACCTTTTTTTTTTGGGGGTAGGTATTGACACAGTACCTTCAGGCGGCCAGCTACTTGTGAGCTGCCTAAACCGAGCGTCATGTTGTGAAAGTTAGGGGGGTGGCCCTGCCCTGCCTCTTCCTGGCAATGACGGGCAAGGACGGGCCCGCCCTTGGCCTGGGCTTCGCCCGGGCGCCGCCCGCGCACGTCCCGCGACGGCGGGAGCACTTGAAGAAATTTAAAGGGCTCCTGCCCCGGACACACCTCTGAACGCGCATCCCGCGACGGCGGGAGCGCTTGAAGAAATTTAAAGGGCTCCTGCCCCGGACACACCTCTGAACGCGCTTCCCGCGACGGCGGGAGCGCTTGAAGAAATTTAAAGGGCTCCTGCCCCGGACACACCTCTGAACGCGCTTCCCGCGACGGCGGGAGCGCTTGAAGAAATTTAAAGGGCTCCTGCCCCGGACACACCTCTGAACGCGCTTCCCGCGACGGCGGGAGCGCTTGAAGAAATTTAGAGGGCTCCTGCCCCGGGCACACCTCTGAACGCGCTTCCCCTAGACATCCTATTTAGTGACAACATCCAGGCTAAAGCCATCAAATAAACTGACGCATGATTGATATCAGAACATTTGACTGACATACATCTCTGTGGGTCAGACAGAAGTCTTCTTCCCTTTATCATTGATTAGTTCTGAAATACAGAGCTTGAATGTTCATGATTCTTTTAGCAGAAACAATAGAAAAATACAATCTAGTAGCATACAACAAAACCCACAAAGCAATGGAGTGTACTGCTTTTCTGTTGATTCATGGCATACAGGCATTGCCTGGTGGTATCCAGCTTTCCATTTGATACCTTGGTAGGTAGCAGAAATAGGACATATTACTAGAAACATTTAGAAAAACACATGGAGACACGTGTTCAGAAAATGGTAAAGCAACTCAATAAAATCATTGTAATGGTTTTATTCAGGATGTGCTTTCAGACAGTCAATTTATGAATATATGACTATTTCTGTTTATGTGGAGCTGGGTGACTTCTTACTGAGTGCAGCCTGTGTTTACCACAGTATTAAAATAGAAACTCAAAACACAGCGAGCATTTTAGCATAAATCAGAAGACTTTGGAAGACCAGCGAAAAGATTCAAATGGGAACGTAAATGAGTTTACTGACTTGCTTCACAAACTCCCTGGCCTGCGAGTGCATCAGTTCACCATCTTAGAATATTTTTTAGTAGAAACCCCATTCCAGAATTTGTTGCAATATATACGCATGCATGGAATAGGAGGAAAAGCTTTGGCCTCCCCCGCCACGAACGAATCTCACCACACCTCAAATCCCTTCACTGGCTCCCCATAGACAAGGGAATCACATTCAAGATCCTCATCCACGCACACAAATCCCTCCACAGCACCGGCCCAACCTACCGCAACAAAAGAGTGAATTTCCACACTCCCACACGCAACCTCCGATCAGCCCACCTCGCCCTAGCCACAGTCCCCCGCATGCAACGCACCACCACAGGAGGCAGGTCCTTCTCCTACCTCGCCCCAAAACGTGGAACTCCCTCCCCACCAACCTTCGCAAAACCAAAGACCTCCTGCTCTTCAGAAAGAACCTCAAGACATGGTTGTTCGATCAGTGGCCCTCCCTGCCCCCCCCCCCCTTGATTTCCCCAGCCCCCCAACCCCCAGCACCTCGAGACCCTCGCAGGTGAGTAGCGCACTCTACAAATGTTTTTTATTGATTGATTGACTATTTTGACATTTGAGAGCTGTGAATTATAGGCAATGCCAATCCATATTAAGAAAGATGTAGGTGCTCTGCAAGCAAAGTGATTGTACAGTAAAATACCATTTGCTCTTTCATTAGCAAACTGCTAAAACAGAGTTTCTCTGGTGTTCCAGTTAGACTTACCTGTTAGCTTGCAAATGGCTTATGTTAGTAGCTTAACTATTACATGTTAAGATGACCTTCAATGCACTAGAAATTTTCATTCTGTTTTGTGAGGAGCAATGTGAGGATGGATTTGCTCTGTTTTGATTTGATTGATATTATGAGGTAGTCGTCACTTTCCTTCTCGTCCAATGAAACCATGCAGTTGGAGGTTTTCATGAAACAGCTGTAGGGGCAAGGTTTGTATTAATTTGAGGGTCAGATAGAGCTACACTAAAATATGTGTTTTTCTGCATTAAATGAAATACTTATCTTTTTCTTGTGCCAGGGCTAGTGTTTGTGTGTTGGATTTGAATACTGTTTTCTGTGTGCACAGTGCTCGCATTCCACCTCTGCCATTTTGAACAAGGAAAATAAGTGACTGGAGTCTATAGTGAGGCGTGTTGCGTTTTGATAGGATAAGGGCATTGTGGTTAGTGCATTTCAGTGGTTATGTTTAGTGGCATATTCTGTCTCCCTGACAATCTTGTAACAAGTTAAATATGTGGTTCACTCTTATCTGGGAGGTGTTTCAGTTGATGTTGGATCCAGTGTTACCCCACTGCAATGGTATTGAACCTCAGCAGGCAACCAGCTTTTATCACAAAGATAATATTGGTCCTTGTGTAATATATACAACTACGCCAAGAATGGTAAGAAAGAGAGACCGTGTTCTGGTTTGCCTTATTATGTGATATATTCTGACCTATTTTATACTCTTTTCTAAAGTTGCCAAGAGATTTAAACAAAAGTGTTGGAAAGTGGATTATTGGTAAGGGCAGGTAAGTACCTACACTTAGCGATAGGCCACTAACCCCCACTTAGGTCTAGTTAGATCTCAAGAAATTAAACCCAGCTCAACCCTTGGTAGCTTGGCAACGAACGGCAAGGCTTAACTTAGGAGACAAGTGTGTAAAGGGTTTTAAAAATCACAAAACAGTAAATAAGTAGAACACAAAACACAATAAAAATCCTACACCAATTTATAAATATAGAGTATATTTGTATCTTTAAAATGACACCAAAATGATTAAAATCGGATTAGGGGAACCGGAGATATGAATTTATAAAGAATTAATGTTTTCTAGCACAGAGAAGCAACTAGCGCTCAAAGGGTTAAAAAAAGGTCACACTGGACAGGGACAAAGTCCAGAGTTCAGGCCACCCATGAGCTAACACTGTTCTGCTTACTTTAGTGTTTCTTGATTTAGGAAAGTGGTCCACAGCACCAGCCAAGGGTTCAGATGCTCTGGTTTGTCGCTTGGGGTCTGGGATTACAACTCCCAGAATGTACCTCTTCAATTTATGAAGTTACTACAAACATCTACAAACTTCTGGATCTTCCTCCAGAGGTCCTTGAAGTGTCCACAACTTGATCCAAGGTTCCAGGAGCTTAGAGTTGCTCCTTGGGAGTTGGGACTACAATTCCTGGAATGCACCTGGTCAGAATCCTTAAATGGCCATTGGATGATGGTCAGCTGGGCTCTGCTTGCAGGACTTGATGCAGGGGACTCTGGGCAGCTCCTGTGTACCTGTAGCAAACAGGGAATCCCTTCTTGATGTAGTAGAAGACAGGCAAAGTCATTTTAGTGGTGAAGCCCAAGTGTGCGGCTGGTGCAGTCCTTCAGAGTGCAGTGTCCAAGTGCAGGTCAGGGGTCCAGCAGGGCAGTCCTTCTTCTTCTTTGTCTTGCTCCTTGTAGGGATCTCAGGTGTGGGTGCTCTCTGTCATATTTATCCTTGCTCCTGGGTGAAAAGCAGGGGGGTCCTGTTTGTCTAATCACAACAAATGTGAAAATCATTCCAAGGGAGCAACATTCTTCAAAAATACAACATGGCTGAAAGTGGTTGTTGGAGGTTAGATCTCGCTGAGCCCACCCACAGGTGTGACTAAAAATCCTAAACACACCCCTGTCCTGCCCTCTCCTGATCTAATCAAGAGGGCACCTAATTATCTGGGGCTGCCAGAAATAGTGACTCCTGAGCTGCTCCAAATGTCCTTCCCTGCCTTTGAAGACCAGTTTGGTTGCTCTCCCTCCATCCTGTTTCACCATCTGCTGAGGCAGATCTCCTCTGGAAGGCACTTCCTTCTTTTGTGTTAGCCCAGGGCACTTCAAAATCATCAAGACAGCTAGGCTGCCAGAGGCTGGCAAATCAGAGAAGAGCACTACAAGTGCTGAAGTTTGCAACTTTTAGGTAGAGTTGTAAAACTCTTTACCTGCACTGGTTCTATTAAATCCAACAATGGCAAGTTGTGGGACTTATTATAACAATTAGTTTGATACCACACTCAAGGTATCTGTCTCATATGGGGGCTTTGTTAATTAAAATAAACCCTCCCCATTTTAGCGTAAGAAAGCCATTCCCAATAGTGAGGGAAAAACAAATGTGGCTATTTTATCTCACCAGGGCTTTTAAAACTATGTTTAAAGGTCCCTGCTTATAGTTACAAGGCACCCAACCTTAGGAGCACATAGGGCACACCTTGGGAGTGACTTATATGTAAAAATAAGGTAGTTTAAGACTTTGGAAGTATTTTTAATTCACATTACATATAACTTTAATTTAAAATCAGCCAGCAAGGCAGTCCTGCCTTTAAAATTACCCTGGGCACCTCAACAGTGCACCTATGGGTACACTATCTATGCTGGGGTCTCTAAATCTATATGTCCTACTATATACTAGGGACCTATAGGTAGGTTGACATAAGCAATTATAATTAGCCTAATTTGCATACTCATTTTACACAGAGCAGAGGCCCTGGGACTGGTTAGCAGTAACCAGGACACCATCAGAGTCAGGAAAACACCAGCAAAAAGTGCAAAATGGGGGCAAAACATTAGGGGGCCTCTGCAATCAGACCTGTTGTCTCACAAAAAATATGTGTGGGTAGGTCTTTTAGTTTCAATATTTTTCTCTCGTCCACAGTTGTGGCCACCACCAAGCACTCTAAATGTGAGAATGATTAGAGTCCCTTCTGACCAGGGCATTGGGTGCGAAGTCTGAATTGGAAAATTGGCCTCATCAAACCTCCTGGACTGTCTAGGTAATGTGGACCACCAGTCAAACATACCTCAAAACAGATGGTGCAAGGCTGAGCCAGGGTACAGTGCAACACAATTATCACAGGCGCAAAATCATGTATGCCCAACGAGAACCTTGAGGCTGTAAAACATTATGAATAACTCATGATATATAAATATGTTTACATAAGAAGTGGACGTTTAGTGTTAGATCATATGTAATACCAATACACAGCAACCAATGAAAGCTATGATTTAATTCAATACAGTAATAATACAGGCACTCCGGCTAAATATGATCTGTAGACCTCATGATCAGAAAGTCATTGAAAACATCCGCACAACTCTGACACAAAGAGACAATACAGCCTGAAAGCATTCAAGAAAATGTCAGTAAGATTAAGCTATGTTCACTAACATATGATTGCTAGCGATCAATACACTGCAAAATGGAGGAATCAAAGTCTTTCCATGCACCAGTAACTGTTATATTTTAAAGTGTTCACAGATGCAGAAGAAAGAATGCTCGTAATGCCACCAAACATGCACAGCCTGTGTGACACATGATTGAAAAATATGGGGTAAATTGGAATTTGTTGACAGAAGACACTGGTCCATAGCCTGTTGATGACTGTTTCTCGGTCATCAATCAAAAAACAAAGTGGAGTGACGTCAATTATCTTTTAGTGCTTCCCCAACATGTCAAACCTAGCCACCCTCTTAGAAGGGTATCAAGCTAGTCTGGCTTCTCCTCAATATAGCTAGTAGGACTTAACCTCAAACCTTCCATTTATGAGTTGGTTCTAAACTTCAGACCTGAGTGTTCACCCAGCAGTGACTTGCAATGTCTTTCAATCTTTCCTTGTACTCCTGCTTGCGCTGCTTCATTACTTTTCCATTAGTTTACTTCATTGCTTTTTGTCTTGCCTCTTTTTTGTGCAGAGTTTGTGTTTGTTTCACTAAACTTTCTTGTCCTTTTCCTTAACAGGGCTTCATATTCACTAGATTGTTGTGGAGAGTTAAAGGGACTAGGAAATGGCTGAACTCCACTAAGGAAGGTTTACAATACATGAATACCCAAAGAGGTCAACGTCTAAATGCTATGGTGAGGTACGGTAGTCTTCTGTGATTTTAAGGGTATAGCACTGCTCTAGTACATATTTTTCTCAAATGGATCTTCTTAACAGTGCTCCCTGCTCTATGATTGGCACTGATGATTCTCAACAAACTGACTAGGGTGTTTAAATATGGCTGCTCCATCCTCTGGTTCTGATTCTCAAAGAGCCTCCACACTAGAGAGGGGGGGCTCCACAATCGTGGCAGAACATCTGCAATCAGAATTCTCAATAAGGTGATTCTGCCCGACTGCGGACCCTCTGTCACGAGTGTGGAGGCTCTTTGTGAATCAGGCCCTAGTGTTCACACAACAATTCCATGAGCACTCAGGATTTCTCAGGCAGCATGCAAGATCTCATTGACAGCTCATGATCCGGCACTTGTTCAGCAATGGTGAGTGTCTATTAGATTTCCTTCAAAGTTCTTATTCTCCACCAAAATCCCCAATACAGGCCCTATCGACATGGGGATCTTTGTTGCTTAGGGGCATGAGAATTTATGACTTGTGGGGGAAGAGGGCAGAGGACTGGTGATGTTCACAAGAACCATGAAGCACACAATGGTGATGGGTGAGTAATGTTTACATTGGGTGCAAGCATAATGGGTTAGGTGCAGAGGTTCTGACAAGAGCTTACATTCCGCTAGTCTTGTGGTTGCCAACAACTAAAACAATGCTTTAAATTAAGTGGAGCTCAGATAGTGTTTTACCACGCCATGAAAAGCAAGTCTGCCTCTTGTGTTTAGGGCAGGTGGTGTGTTACACCAAAACGGGGGATATCTTGCAACCTTGTAACTTTAAAGCTTTGCTTCAGCTACTCCTTTACCATCTTGTATTTTTCAATGAATACTACTTTAAGAAGTGGGAAGTTCAAGCTCAGTTTTTCAGATGTAATTCATGACAAATGATGGCAGCAGAACATTAATCCACAAAAATAGTTGTGAGCTCAAAGGCATAAAGGGCTTTACTCAGACCAAATTTGTCTTTCTCTATTCAGCTACCTTATATACCATCTATGTGCAGAACCAATGCACATGAGAGAATGAAGAAAGTAAAATAGCACATTATTTTGCAGTGTGTTGTGTCTTCACTGGCACTTGTAACAATAGTTTAATTGGAAAGCCCACATCTGGACTTTGAGGGTCTTCAGGGTGAATTGTGTATATCTCTGGACTACTTGTTTTGTATGAGGACTTCCACCAGGCAACGTCAGCAGCAACTGGACAGGCCATTAAAGTTCAGGCATCTTATAGACTGCAGCTTCAAACATGCGCTTGTCCATCTGTGTTTAACACAATGGAAGAAAGTTGCAGCGTATACACCTAACTCAGGCAGTTGGTGAAGACCCACTGCCAGTCATAATCATCACATCCTCCAAGTTCATATGGTCAGCCAATTAGGCTGACATACAGTTTTCCTCCGCAGGGAGAAATCTGAGAAAGTACTCTTTAAAGAATGCATTGCACTAGTCACTACTTACATTGACTAGTTACACATTCAAGGAGTATGGTGGGAAACCTTATAATTTACATCAAGGATGTCCTTGAAACAATGAATAGCAGAGGAAGAATAAATGTGAGTTGGAGCTGTCCTCTGGGGGAACATCCTTTCTGCATCTTGCAGTTGCTACTTTTACAAAAAGTATTGTTCGCACATTGCTAGTGGTAACACTAACAAGTGGTGCACCAATATTGATTGTTATTCACCTAGCACAACCACACATTCTGATAACCATGATCAATATTGCAAAAAGGTATGCTCATAAGGTTTGAAAACATAAACAAAATAGAAATAATCATGGAGGAGCTTTTGTGAGTGGCCCTGACAGATGTGCCGCCTGCCAAATTTAAAAATGACTAGTAAGCCGGTGGTCATTTCTAAAGCATTCACGGCAGTCATGGCGGTTCCTGTCCATGCTGTTTACAGTTTGGTGCAGGTCTCTGTGAACAAAACAGAGCTTTGCACCAAACTATTTTCTTTTACATTTTCAAAAGAGAAAATCCTAACGTGGGGTTTTCTTTTTGAAAATAAAAAACAAAATGCTCCCATTTCCATGGGAGTCCTCTCTCATGGCGAGGGGAGCAATTATCAGTTTTCACTGCCTCTTACCAACAGGACTTTCCTGGATGTGACAGGTAGTGAAAACTGACCTCTAATTCCACCCATCTAAATCAGGTGGGCAGAATTAGATGTCTCCCTCCGACGGCCCTTACTCCTCAAGGCCCTAGGACGCAGTTAGTCATGGTAGATACTGTGTAGTCTCCGCTGTTATTAAACCTATGGTCTGCCAGCATCTAAATCGGTTGGCCAGATCGTTACCTTGGTAGTATGTACACTCCGTCACTCTTACGCCAGAGTGTACATACCACCAATATATAAATTAGGCCCTTATTTTACACATATAGACCAGTTCTGACTGCTGCAACCCAATGACTAGTGTTTAACAATCCACCAAGCAGGGCTTGTGCATAGGGGATTAAATTGCTCCACCCCATTGAAACTGCAGAGTGGGGCGAGCAATGGAGTGTTTAACCTCTGAGGGCACACTAAAATGGAGTTCCTGACGTTCACCAATTTGCAGTTCGAGGGCTGCTCATAATCAGAAGCTTCACATACTGTTGCCAAAAACGAAACTGAGGAACAGCAAAATATTCTAGCAGCGAAGTGGCGAAATTCCACTAACCGTCGGTAGAACTTCAAGGCAATAAATAATGGGTATTGCTGTTGCCAATTGAGTTTAGCATTTTTGCACGCTTGAGAGGGTAACACTATTTTGTTGAGAAATGACGAGCCAGCAAAAAAGAAATGTGGTTAGAAAAGGCAGGTTTTCAACTTTGGGCTCTGAGAACAATCATTTATATAAAATAAATAGCCGGCGACTTCTGTGAAGTATTTTCTGGTCAAAAAAACACATTTTTCATCGCCGTTTTATTTTCATTAGGTCGGGCTATTTTTTCCACCTGCCTAGATCCACCTTTTTCCTTGCGAATTCTTGGCGCAGATATTGAATTTAGATTCGACGGCCGGGTTCAGAGGCCTCGCTTGCCTACAGCTGCTCTCCCGCTCGTTCCATTACATCTAGCCAGGCTGGCCACTTTCACCCCTGCTTTTTCATGCTGCACCTGTCAGTCTTGTTTCCTGCTTTTCAAACGAGCCATGACTGAGGAGCAAATTAGGAGCGGCAGAGAAGAAGACACAAGTGCAGACGATCTTAACCTGCAGTGCGGAGAAATTGCAGGGAAAGAGCTCTTGGGGGCTTTAGTACAAGAAACATAAAAGGCGTAAAAAAAGAGGAATAAATCTCAGCGCTAAGGAATCAGTTTCAATAACATACAGTGAATAGGACCCGAAAGAAACTATCTGTGCTATAATATAAACAGCAGAGAGGTTCACCGAGAGGTCAGAGAAATGCATACATTATTAGAGCTGTTTGCTTTTCACGGTTACACTAAATCCGCTCAATTTTTTTCTTCAAGTACTACATAGTCTGCAAGGCATTGTTTATATGCAAGCCGCTCATGCGTTTATTGATCCTCAACATAAGTTCAGTGTTGCTCCTGGAGCCTGATTCTGACAAAAGTTTATCAAACTTGAATTAATACTGTTTTAGGGGGGAGTTTTTGGAGGAAGAGGGGTGAAGGAACTCACTTATGTGCCTCCATTGGCCTACATTAGCCTCCATCCACAATGATCTGAAAACAATTTGCGGGTCACAGGTACAAATTTTCTGATGAGACATTTTTACTCTTCCATCACCCTTAGATTAATTACAAAAGTACTTTTATGACTGGGCGTCTATTCGCCAAAATGCTAGGGGCAGAGGAAGTGAGGTATTCTTAACTCATCTGATGATGTCACATAAGGGGTCCTCATACAATTTTTAACATGGTGACATCGGAGGAAGTAACATCATGTGATCATTGGACTCTGTGTCACTTGGAAGTGGTTTTGCAGAACCTTTTGGCCTGGTGCTATCACAGTGAAGCACCTGACCTTTGGTTAATTACTTAAAACATGGAAGAAGGAACCTCTCTAGCAGATAGAAAGGAAATACTCTATGGACAAACATACTTTTATTAAAATTGTATCTAAAAATGCTCCCATGTATTTTGTGGTATCAGACATATCTTCAGATACCAACCCATCATGAACTCTATCCACTCCGGCGCCCCTTCGGACCCCTGCCCGCACTTCATCTTTAACAAAGCCGACGACATCATCGCCCCGCACCTCCAGACCGTCATCAACTCTTCTTTTTCTTCTGCTACCTTCCCCGAATGCTGGAAGCACGCTGAAGTCAACGCCCTACTAAAGAAACCTACGGCTGACCCAAGCGACCTGAAAAACTTCCGCCCCATCTCTCTTCTACCTTTCCCAGCCAAGGTAATAGAAAAGACCGTCAACAAACAGCTGACCACCTTCCTGGAAGACAACAACCTGCTCGACCCTTCACAAACCGGATTCCGAACCAACCACAGCACGGAAACCGCCCTCATCTCAGTCACAGACGACATCAGAACCCTGATGGACAACGGTGAAACAGTCGCCCTCATTCTCCTCGACCTCTCGGCTGCCTTTGACACCGTCTGTCACCGCACCCTAATCACCCGCCTACGCTCCACCGGGATCCAAGGCCAGGCCCTGGACTGGATCGCCTCCTTCCTCGCTAACCGCTCCCAAAGAGTTTACCTCCCTCCGTTTCGCTCAGAACCCACCAAGATCATCTGCGGCGTACCTCAAGGCTCATCGCTCAGCCCGACACTCTTCAATGTCTACATGAGCCCCCTCGCCGACATCGTACGCAAGCACGACATCATCATCACCTCCTACGCCGACGACACCCAACTTGTACTCTCCCTCACCAAGGACCCCGCCAGCGCCAAGACCAACCTACAAGAGGGTATGAAGGACGTCGCAGATTGGATGAGGCTCAGCCGCCTAAAGCTGAACTCTGAAAAAACGGAAGTCCTCATCCTCGGCAACACCCCGTCCGCCTGGGACGACTCCTGGTGGCCCACGGCCCTCAGCACCGCACCGACCCCCGCAGACCACGCCCGCAACCTCGGCTTCATCTTGGACCCTCTTCTCACCATGACCAAGCAAGTCAACGCCGTGTCCTCCGCCTGCTTCCTCACTCTCCGCATGCTCCGTAAGATCTTCCGCTGGATCCCCGCCGACACCAGAAAAACCGTGACCCACGCCCTCGTCACGAGCCGCCTGGACTACGGCAACACCCTCTACGCCGGGACCACAGCCAAACTCCAAAACCGCCTGCAACGCATCCAAAACGCCTCGGCCCGCCTCATCCTCGACGTACCCCGCAACAGCCACATCTCCGCACACCTGAGACACCTGCATTGGCTCCCAGTCAGCAAAAGGATCACCTTCCGTCTTCTCACCCACGCACACAAAGCCCTCCACAACAAGGGACCGGAATACCTCAACAGACGCCTCAGCTTCTACGTCCCCACCCGCCCCCTCCGCTCCGCTGGCCTCGCACTTGCTGCCGTCCCTCGCACCCGCCGCTCCACGGCGGGTGGGAGATCTTTCTCCTTCCTGGCAGCCAAGACCTGGAACTCCCTCCCCACCAGCCTCAGGACCACCCAGGACCACTCCGCTTTCCGGAGACTCCTAAAGACTTGGCTGTTCGAGCAGCGATAACCCCCCCTTTCCCCCCTAGCGCCTTGAGACCCGCACGGGTGAGTAGCGCGCTTTATAAATGTTAATGATTTGATTTGATTTGATACAGACTTGAGATAAGGCCGCATTGGCTAAGAATATTTTTAATAGTGTACAACAATGGCAAATATGGTGGCCCGGTAGAAATCTTACAATATCAAATAAGTGTTACCTAATGTAGCAAGTAACACTATTTAAATACCTTCCAATGCTCCTACAGAAAGCACTTCTTCGGTGCACTCCCACCATACAGTAATCCACCACAGTGCATGTGTATGGGGAGGGAGTGCTTTATGTGGAATGATAAAATGTGAGGGCTTCTAAAAGGGGAGTACCCAAAGAAAAATAAGGGCCTGATTTAGATGTTGGTAGACAGGTTACTCTCTCACAACAGTGACGGAAATCCCATCTGCTGAAATCTAAATCACATTAGAACATTGGAATGCTGGGAGCTCCATTGAAAACAATGGAGTGCTGCGGGCTTTTACTGGCCGGTAAAAGCCCGCAGCGCCAACATTCCAATGTTCGCTTTGTTTACAGCAACAGCTGTGAACAAAGCCTCACGGAGCCCGAGGGGATTTTAATCCCATCGGGCTCCGTGATTTTTTTTTTTTTTAATAGAACATTCTGCCCTGAGTGGCAGAATGTTCTAATAGCCTTAGAACCCGCCGTAGCGGGCTCTACCGGCTATTAAAGTCCCTCTCCCTTGTTAAATGCTCGCCTTCGGCTCGGACATTTAACGCAGGGAGCGGGCCTTTAATAGCCGGTAGAGCCCGCTACGGCAGGTTCTTAGGCTATATTATGTCCCAGTTGTGATGGAGTAACCCCTCTGTCAATACGTAAATCAGACCCTAAGTCCTTTCCAAGAAGCGTGGTACATGTAATTAAGGTATTGGCTTATACTATGTGAACTAAAATCCTGTGCCCAACTCAGCAAATGTCTAGCCCAGACACAGAAGACAAGAATCGACCTACACATAAAACAAGCCTGATCGATTGTTTTTGGCAATTATTGTTAGTAGTATCAAAAAATGAGTAACAATAATTCCTTTGCTGTTAACTAGAATTAGAACATTGGACTGCTGGGGGCTCCATTGAAAACAATGGAGAGCTCCAGGCTTTTTCTGGCTGATAAAAGCCCGCAGCGCCAACATTCCAATCTGCTTTGTTCACAGCAGGAGCTGTGAACAAAGCCTCACGGAGCCTGAGGGGATTTTAATCCCCTCGGGCTCCGTGAAACCTTTGTTTTATTTAGAAGAACATTCTGCCCTCTGATGGCAGAATGTTCTAATAGCCTTAGAACCCGCCGTAGCGGGCTCTACCGGCTATTAAAGGCCCTCTCCCTTGTTAAAGGCCCTCGCCTTCGGCTCGGGCCTTTAACGCGGGAGTGGGCCTTTAATAGCCGGTAGAGCCCGCTACGGCGGGTTCTAAGGCTATATTAGAACATTGGAATGCTGGAAGCTCCATTGAAAACAATGGAGTGCTGCGGGCTTTTACTGGCCGGTAAAAGCCTGCAGCGCCAACATTCCAATGTTCGCTTTGTTCACAGCAACAGCTGTGAACAAACCCTCACGGAGCCCGAGGGGATTTTAATCCGTGAACATTTTTTTTTTTAATAGAACATTCTGCCCTGTTCTGAAAATATGACACTGTGAATTAAGCATGATTAGGTCTGTGGAAGGTATGGTACTGTGGAATGTCTTAATCATTGTTGTTCTCCCTGGTAAACGTTTTCCTTTACAGCCATTCACTTTGTTAACAGTGATAACCTTTTTCTCTTTACGTCTTTCATCTGCATATCTCACACTTTCGTTTTCTTCGGCACCATAGTTTCACACTGTACTATTCTGCTGCTTACTTTTATCTTCACCACTCAGCTATTGGCCCTGCATTTTCTTTTACTTTGGTGGTTCTAACCCTATGAACTTCCTTCCCTCACTTTCCCATATTTACAGTTGGCACGCATGTGATCAGCGCTCTGCAAAGAGGCCAAAGATTGGATGGGCATCGATCATAACACCATCATGGCTCACTCACAAGCACTGCGGGAAGTACTAGCTCCTTCTTTTGCTCCATATATTGCTCTCAGACACATAGTGGTCACGCAATTTAAACTGTGCAAAATACAAAAGCCAAACATTGCATGAAAATCTACAGGAACATGGCATCTAAACAAACGCAAATACACTTAAGAAATGCAAGGTGTACTGGAACATGTGAAGTGAGAAAGGGCATGCATGTCGGGCATTATTTATCTCAAAGGTTGTTACCGTCATTGAGAAATCAGTGAATCGTTGCTTTCGCCTGCTAAGGATATCAAAGCAGGGTCGGATAAGGATGCCAAGCCGAGCTTGAAGGTACCAATCACTTTATATCCTTCTCGCAGCACAACTTTTTTCTTACTTTCGCAGCCAAGACTCTGGGATTGTAGTGTGCAGCACGAGCTCTGATTATGATCAGAAACAGGCATGCAAAACATTTAGGCAACTGTAGCTGCCTTAGCTTTAACAGCGCCGTGATTGTAAAACTAATGTCTATAAGAAGTTATGCCCCTCTCACATCAGTCCCAAATTATACATTTCTTCAATAGCAGAATAACATTGAATGTTACATTTTCGTATCCTTCGGTGAGGTTTCCATCCCGGGCTCGGCCTCTGGTGTGTGCATTAACAGCGCAACATGGACCTCTGGCACTGAGTGTTAGGGTTTACGACACAGCTGCACAATCTGGTTGTGGCAGTCACCTCCCCCCACTTACGTCAACGTTGTCGACGTCACCTTTCCTTATTCCTCAATAGAAGGTGGCAATGGCTCTATAAATCATAGATGCAATGCCTGAGGTGAAGGTATCGGCTCTCACTATCTGCAATTATGTGGTAGAAGAAGATGATGCTCCACCACTACCCATGGCCGACCTGGGCCCGCCTATACTTGCACACGTGAGCACTGAAATTAACATTAATAATTATTTCATGTATGTTGATATTTGATTTAACATATAAAATGTATTAACTAACTGAAAGGCCTCAAGTTTAGCAAGGCGCAGCTGGAAATTAATGTCTACCAAATACTGCAAAATGCAAGGTTGGTGGAATTATCTCATGTCTGCTGTATAACTACTTCATTGTTTGAATCTTAAACATGTCCAACCTTGCATTAACAAAATGTTACACTTCTTGAGGAAATGTGTGTATCCTGAAATGTATCTACAACATTGTAACTGTTGACCCGAAGCAAATGGGAAAATTATGTTCTCATGGACATGAACTGTAATCCTCTGATATCAATGGAAGAGATCAAAAATTGATTCTTATTATTTCAACTGAATGCACGCAAACGGAGAAGAACCAATAGTTGACATGTGAGCGTTTATCTAGTATCTTTCTGATTTGTAGTAAATTTGTAATTGGACAATCTTTCATCGCAAGATGCCTCTGACCAATGACAACGTGGGACAACTTAAACTTAACCACACTGTACTTGGAGTTCTCAGACATTATTCTGAGATTGACTCTCTGTCACTTTGAAATTTGCCAGCCTGTCTACTGATGTCCTGGTACTTTATTATTTTGCATTTATTTCTTATGCTCTATCCAATGATGCTGGTGTTTACTTTTGCGCTTGATGCTTAGAGGCTAAATCGCTTTGCTGCCTGCCTCAGATACTTAACCTGATGGTTCATAGAACTTAGAGCCCCAGACTTATGAACTGTTCCCCTTTTCCCAAATCCTTCTGTCCTGATGCTTCCCCTGATGAAGATACATCTGTTTGCTGATCCTTAAAGACAGGTATATTTGTGTAGATGATGTATTGCTGTTTTGTCTTTTGTTTTCCAGGTACCAGCTGCTGCTTTTGACAGAGCCCTAGCTAGAGGTTTTCCAAATTTAATGTTACTAAAACGTTTACATGACGCCCAACATGCTAATGCTAATCTGGAGTTAGTGAGGTGTTTTTCTCTATTCATCTGTCTTTGACAAACAAACTGACAGCATTAAAAATGCTGATCAAATGTATGTTACTAGCATTGCACAATTACTCTCGCTTTTGATCTGTACTGTTACTATTGAAAGCCTAGAGATTACCGCTCTGATAAAATTAAGATTCTTTAGACGGTTTGGTCAACCAGTGTTGTTTCTGTATCTTTAGCATGTAGTTTTGAGACTAGCTTATGTAACCCTACCTTGTTTAATATAGGGAAATAAACATTTTAATTGATACTAAAAGGTGTGGTTATTTGTGACCAAATGGGTCATGGTGCGTAAAGTTACTGACTCTATTGAATTTTATTGCTTACTTGATGATATTCATTTGGTGTACATGGTTGATGGTGTGATCATCAAAAGGTCCATCGGCCTAAGGGCGCATACCTCTTATTAACTATCCATAACTAAACAGATAAGGCCACATGCGCTAACTAAAAATGGTAGCAGAGGGTGGTGGTTAGTCCCCTTCAGAGCACATCATCATATACAGTTTGAGGGTTGCCCCTTAGAGAAATTCCCAGAGATTCCTGCAGTTAAAATAGGGAGACATACATTTTGGTTAAGAGTTTTGGATTCAATGATGCAAAATACAGACAAGATGTGCCCCTAAACTCCCAAAGTGACTTTCCAAGGTCCTTGGAGTTTACCTACGCTTGTTTGAAGATGTTCTCAACATCCTTTTGATAGGTTGAATGGAGTAGATTTTTTGCAAATCTCAGGTGAATTGAGTTGTTTGCAAGGGTTTAGGGAGTTTGTGTACTCCAAATGATGTTGTAGAAGGAGTTTGCATACTCTGCAATATGAGAGTAGGGAAGTCGGCGAACTTCACATGTGTGTGGCGCTTGGTGTTCAAAACATTATCCACGTGGTTGTGGGTATACAGGCCCTGCGAGGTCTAAGACTCTGGAGTATATTGAAAGTGTATTGAGACACTTGGTTTTTGTTGTAATTTGTCAGTTTAGTAGGCCAATTTGGCAAGTCGAGGCTTTGTGTTGAGTTGATTGAAAGGTCTTTTCGACTGAGATTCGGCGAGTCCTATGTGCACAGGACAGACCCATTGATCAGGTGAGAGTAAAATTTGGGAGTCAAATTTTGCTTACGAATCTGGGGAACTGAGAAAGCCGCGCTGGAATAGGTCAGTTAGTGAGAAGGGTCGCGCAAGGATTGGTAGACAACTGTGAGGTGCAATCGGACGAGAAGGTAGATGAAGAGGATTTCGGGATTAAAAATCACTTCCTGATGATCCGTTTAACACAAATTTGCGAAAATGAAGTTTTTGAAAGCCTTAAAAAGCACACTTAGGGGAGATGAGTATATTCTGGATAGGGTAGGAGAAACTTGTCCGCCAGAAGGTTCTCCGACATATGTCATAATTGAAGAGAAAGGTACCGGAACATGCCTTTGGTTAAAACATTGGTGCAAAATCACAGAAAAGGAAGGGAGCTTAGCGTTTCCTGAAAATGGAAACTTCAATTTGGGAATTTTAGAAAATTTGACAGAAGTGATGAATGATTTAAAACCTCCATCAAGACCAGCTCAGTTTGAAGCATTGGCGACCTGGGAGCTAGTAGCAGACAACAACAACAGTTGAAATTCGAGAGAAAAATGAGAAGAGCAGAGAAGACAATAGTGGAAGCTAGGTAGGACAATGATCAGAAGTACTGGAGGTTAGATACCTTAGAGGGAATTCAAATGTTTCCTGCAATTATTCAGGTCAGTGAGAAAGAAACAAAGAAAGCCACTAGAAAATCAAACAGGAGCCCATCTGAAGATGGAGAGCAGCAATCAAAGGAGACTAAGAAGTCTTTGATACCTGATGAAGAATCAGATGATGATTAATTTATTTTACAGTTGTTGAGAAATCGTCCACCACCATATGTGGCACAAGAGAGCGGTCTAAGCACTAGTGTGAACACCTCTGCACCAACACAGGTTAACATGCAACAGAGTTCAATACAGAGTAATCTCAATATGACTGAGAGTTCCATACAGGTTAATCCTAACGTGACACTGAGCTCAGTACAGACTAGTCCTCCCTTAGCGTAGGCACCAATGCAGAGCCGCTTTAACCTGCCTACTGCATCTGCAGTGCAAAATCAGATGCCACAGCCAAGTATTCCTAGGATTTACCCAGATGTGCATATTGTAGATACTGCGACCAATCTGATAATGTCAACAGGATAGGATTATCAGAAACCAATGTTGGTTCAGCCACAGCCAACTCCACTATTACTGCCTCAAATACAGCCACAAATGATTAAAAAATACACTCCAATAACAGGTACGCAGACAGACATGTCTGTGTTGATGAGCCAAAATACGGGAGTGATGCAGCCTCAGAACGCAACTATTAGACCAAGTCCAGATGCTGTGTCTGTACCCGTCGCTATTGGTCCAGTCATACCATTGTTTGCCCAGGGTAACAACAGCACAAATGGCCAGGGAATCCTGAATCACAATCTAGTCGGAGGAGGACTTAATGAGAATGCCAGGATAGTCTCTTCTGTGGGACAGACTTTTGATGGAACAGGGTCATTGTTAGACCTGAGCCCTTTCAGAGCTTCTTCAAATACTGAAGCAGGGTCACACATTGGTGCCGACATTAAGTTATTAACACCCAACCTCTGAGTTTAACTGTACAACAGTTACCTAGTACTCAGCACAGCAACATTTCACTACAGGGTTTGGCAGCTCAACAATTAACCGAATGGTTAAAAAAGCTGAATACTCCTCAAATTGCTTCTGGTGGAGGGAATTATATCAACTCTACTAGGCTTGCAATGGAAGCAGGTGAACTTGTTGAGAGAACTATGGGGGTTATTCTAACTTTGGAGGAGGTGTTAATCCGTCCCAAAAGTGACGGAAAAGTGACGGATTTACCACCAGCCGTATTACGAGTCCATTATATCCTATGGAACTCGTAATACGGCTGGTGGTATATCCGTCACTTTACCGTCACTTTTGGGACGGATTAACACTCCTCCAAAGTTAGAATAACCCCCTATGGGTGTAAATCGAGTTCCTATACTGAAGCAGAATTGCGATACTTGTGCCTGAAAATGACTAAGGAAGCAGGTGAGGTACACCAAAAGGGTAGCACTTGGGAGAGAAATATTACATAGATATTAAGAAAACTAAATAATTGAAGAGAGGTTACAGGTTGGAATTTGACACCAAAGATTTCGAACACATGAGAACGGCAGGGATGAAAATGCATCTTAGAGAATTACTTCAAAGCATCCAGACATGGAGATCATTAGGCAAATGGAAAGACAGATGGGTAAAGAAACATTATCAAAAGAAAAAGGATACTAATGTTCCCCCTGCAAATATGCAACAGGCTGTGGTTCTGGTAAAAGTTTTACCAATGAGAGAGATTCTTGGAGGGAATTTTGTACATGTCCCGGAGCAGAAGTGACATTTTGTCATTCACAAATGATTACCCCAGACTGAGAGAGAAACCAGTAGAATGGTATCAGCAGACAGACAGGTTCGTAAAACTTGCAAAGTGCCTGTGGGAGGATTTGAGCTTTCTTTTAGAGATAGTAATGCCAGCAGAATTATGGACTGAATGCAAGAGGAGTGTAGATTGGCCAACAAAAGAGGCGCCGAGCGATCTGACAACTGGTGCACCATCCCCTAATATAATGAAATATTACTGTAAGGTGATTGAATTTTTGAAAACCATATTTTTGCCCAAGAATATTGATTTTGATTGGCTGCACGTAGACAGGACTCCACGGGTAGCTAAAGAGTCAATTCACACATACTACGAGAGATTGTTGCAGACGTTTAAGCATTACAGTGGTACAGAAACAATTGAGCCGAAAGACATGATTCATTTTGAGTTCAGATTTGTTGAAGGATTGAAACCTGAAATTAGCCAGATGATTAAGAGTCATTTGATTTGCTGGCAAGCAAAGCCGGTTGATGAAGTGCTACAGCACGTGAAATACTGTAGTGATGAGATTGAATTGAAACAGAGAAAGTTGAAAGAGAAGGCAGTGGTAATGCAGATCAAAGCTGCACAGACAGGGATTCAGGTACATTTTCAACCTCAGCAGCAGCAGGGAAACATGCTGTTTCAGAACGTAGGCAGAGGTAGTGTAAATCGTGGTCCTGATTTGAATACAGTAGAGGTGCAGGGTGAAGCACAAGGGATAAAAAGGATGTTGCCATGTCACAATTGTGGGGGCCTCGGGCACTGGAATGGGAGTGCCCAATGGCAAATCAGGGAGGTGTTGTTCAGAAAATGAGTGATGTCAATTATTTCCAGAACATGAGGGGACCGAAAATAGGAGGTCCAAATCCAAATTTTCGGAATAATGTGACCCAGATCCAACCTAAGCAGCCCATGCAACCCTAACAGCCATTAGAGGTACAAGTGCCCCAGTTACAGCAGATGTAACCCCAAGTTCAAATGGTGCTTTGACAACAAATTCAAATACCTCAAGCCCCTATGGACCAGCAACAGATAATGCTTTCTCAGACGGTCACAGGACAAAGAGTAAATTAGAGTAATAATACTGTACACCAAATCCCCCTACACAGTGAGATTGGAATAAACGATGATTGGATAATGATAATTCAGATGAGGAAGAATGCATGTTGGCCACATCACTAGAGGTAGATCAGAAAGGTCCATACGTTAAAGGCAAGGTGAATGGTCACTGAAGTGGGGCATCCTTCATGGAAATAGCCAGCAGATGCCCCGGGTGTACGTCTTCGGACACCGACGGCCCCGGGGGTACCTCCGGTGCTGGATTATCTGACGCGAAAGAACCTTCCCTGAATCATAGGATCAACAAAACACCAGGTACAGCGGGGCTTTTAAATAGCCCAGGAGATCGAGGAGGAGAGATCACCACCGCAGCTGATGCCGTCAACACAGGAGCCAAGGAAGAGGGACGGGCCGACCGCGACATGGACAACAAGGACTTTCCCTGAATGCTGTGCAGCGGACTGGGCACCCGGGAGACAGCAACACGCTGAAGCCGGCCACACTCCGGGAGAGCGTGACCTAACCAGGTACGGGAAGAGGGGCAGGAGAAAAAAGGAAGGGGTTTTATTTTCCTCTGTGCTCTACTTTAATGCCTCTGCATTTTCTTTAATCGTTAAAAAAAAAAGAACTTGTCCCAGATAAAAAAGGCCAGAGCACGGTTTGTATTGTTTTTCTTTGTTTTTGGTTGTTTTGCCAACTGGAAGGTTGTGTTTCAATGTGCTGAGGCATGGTCTTGAGGTCTATAGCAGCCCAAAATAAAACACAAGGTAAAATAAAAGAATCACAGGAGACAGTGGAATCAGGGGCTTAGATATTTATTTATTTTAGCAGTACAGTAGTCATTTGATTGAGAAAGTGAGGATATTAAAGAGGACAAACAATAACGAGTAGATCAGGAAAACCGTAAAGACAGGAAAACGGAAGCAAGACAGAAAGAAAGAAAGACAGAAAGAAAGAAAGAAAGAAAGAAAGAAAGAAAGAAAGAAAGAAAGAAAGAAAGAAAGAAAGAAAGAAAGAAAGAGAAAAAGAAAGAAGCACAACAGGAAGTTAAGAAAGTACAAGAATAGAAGAGTGATAGAAAGAAAAACAAAGAGCGACCAGCGCCAGAAACGGAAAGGTAGAGAGAAAAATAAGATGCAACAAGGAAAGAGAAGGAACATAGAACAAAAAGAAGACATACTTACCAACCCCTGTGTTCTTCTTTTTCTTTGCATGCTCCTCCTGAGTTGGCCCTGGATAAGAGAAGAAGAAAAAGAGGAGAAAAGCTTGAAGATTAAAAGAGAAGGCAAAGAGAAAAGAGTCAAAACATACCAAGAATAAAACAACTAAGAGACTGTCAAACTCATCTTTACTTTAACAAACCATTATATAAAAAGACCAGTGTGTTCCTCCATTTCTGACGATCTCCTACAGTGGTGTCAGAAGTGGGATTCCTCTGTAGGTCCCATACCCTTAAGCACAACAGAGAGAGAAAATGGAGGACAAACCATCACTGGCCGATATGATTGCCCAATTAGCGGAAGGCCAGAGGCATCTGCAACTCGTTTGGGAAGCGCGAATCCGAGAAGCTAAGGTAGAGAGGAAGGCCCTTCAGCCAGCTTTGAAGAGTCAGATGACAATCATCGCCAATAACCAACTGGTTCACGAGGGGGCTGTGGGGAAATTGACTGATACCATAGCCAGCAGCAAAGTACACCCCAATGTCCCCAGTAGCGTGCTGCAAAAGTACCAAGAAAATGTAGACTCCTTCTTTACCAATTTCGAATGGGTTGCTAGCTCCGCTAACTGGCCAGCTGAGAAGTGGGGACAATACATTGCGCCTCTTCTTACGGGAACATTACAAGCCGCCCACCAGGAAGTAAACCCTGGTGGTGTGACACCCTATACAGAGATCAGACAAACCAAGTGGACTCCCCAGGAGAATCCACGTACATTGTACTATGGAGTACAATACGCCACAGGAAAATGGTTAAATCCAACAGAAACATCTAAGGACACTATGGGGGTGATTCTGACCGCGGCGGACGGCGGTCGCCGCCCGCCAAGCGGTTCCCGCCGAAAGACCGCTCCGCGGTCAAAAGACCGCGGCGGTCATTCTGGCTTTCCCACTGGGCTGGCGGGCGACCGCCGAAAGTCTGCCCGCCAGCCCAGCGGGAAACACCCTTCCCACGAGGAAGCCGGCTCAGAATGGAGCCGGCGGAGTGGGAAGGTGCGACGGGTGCAGTTGCACCCGTCGCGAATTTCAGTGTCTGCAAAGCAGACACTGAAATTCTTTGTGGGGCCCTGCCCTGTGGCGCCGCCATGGTGGATTCCCATGGGCAGCGGAAAGTCGGCGGTACTCCGCCGGCTTTCCGCTTCTTGCCCCGGCTGTACCGCTGCGGTCAGAATGCCCGGCGGAGCACCGCCAGCCTGTTGGCGGTGCTACCGCCGACCTCCGCCATGGCGGTAATTACCGCCAGGGTCAGAATGACCCCCTATGTTTGATACCATAGTGTTAGAACAATATTTGGATGCTCTTCCTCCATCCACCAGAAACTGAAACCGGCAGCATCCAAATCTCAATAACACAACCGCTATTGATTTAGCATGCACCTTCCATCGAGCCCCAGAATTCAGAAGTCCTACCACCAAAAGTACTCCTCCCTCCAGTAGGTGTTCCACCCCTAAACCATTGTTTGTAAAACCCACCACAAGCCCTAGCCTGGGAAAACCCAGTGGTCCCTGGGCCCAAACCCAAGACTTTAATACAGGACCCCAATGCTTGCATTGCGTTGAGTGGGGCCACATAGCAAGACATTGTCCTTTTAAGAAAGAACCAGAAGAGCCCATGGAAATAGGACTAGCGAGAGGACGAGTTCTATGGGCCGGGTCGGGCGAAGCAAAATATACCATCCCCATAATTGTCAATAATGAAAGAAGGTACAGACTCGTAGACTCGGGCTGTAATCAAAGTGTAGTAAATAAAACATACGTACACCCTGGACAGTGGGAAAGGGGTGCACATGTCTTAATTACTTGCGTCCACTGAGATCAGATACTATATCTGGTTGCTATGGTAACTATTAATTGAAGAGGTCAGGAGGAGCACCTATCTGTAGGGGTAATACCTGATTAAGGCAAAGATCTGATCACCGGACGGATTATGAAGCCTTCCCAGATTTATTAGATAGTCTAAAGCAACAGAGTCCAAAGAAAACTGGTGGAAAGAAGCACCCTTCGTATCTGATATTATAGAAGAGACTCATCCAAAAGAAAAATTACAAAATCATAGAAAAGGGAGAATAGTAGACTATGCACGAGGAAATCCTCTCCGTCTAAATCCCAGAAGTCCGTCCTGTCCGAAGCCAGTCAGTTTCGACAATCTCAAAAAGATGACCCAACCCTGAGAAATACCTGGAATATAGCCCTAACTCCTGAGAACCAGTCAGTAGGTCCTACCCTTTAACTTAAAAATGATTTATTGTATAGAATTTGTCTGAACTCCAATGCCCAGTTGGTGGTCCCTAAGAAATTTCGGGATCAGGTATTGCACTTAGCACACGGTGAGGGACATCTAAGGAGAGAAAAAAATGGAAGAGTCCATAACAAAAAGATTTTATTGGCCGGGGGTATACGGGGATATTAGGAGGCATTGCCAGGCCTGTCCCAGATTATAGGGCATTAATCCGTCCAACGATTATAGGGCTCCACTCCAACCTTTGCCTATTATAGAAGTACTATTCACACAAGTTGGTATGGACTTAGTAGGTCCCTTAACTCCATCGGTAAAAGGCCATCAAAACGTACTAGTTTTGGTTGATTTTGCCACCCAATATCCTGAGGCCATTCCCATTGCTAGCATGACCACAAGGCTATGGTAGAATTATTTTCTTGAGTAGGATTTCTGAAAGAGATACTTGCAGATCAGCGGACCCCCTTTATGTCCCGCTTAATGTCAGAGTTTTGTCAGATATTGGGAATCCGGCAGATCTGAACATCAGTTTACCATCCCCAAACTGATGAATTAGTCGAACGTTATAATAAAACAATTAAAAATCTCCTGCGGAAGACATTGATGAGTTAGGAAAGAACTGGAAGAAAAAATTACCCTTTGTTCTCTATGCTCTCCGTACACGCATCCAATCATCCACAGGGCATGGGCCATTTGAGCTCTTTTTTGGTCGTTCAAGGCAACCCCAAAGTTACCATACCAGCAGCTCAGGGCCGGTCAGGTGCAGAGGTCAAAGAGGTGCCCAAAACACATAGGCTTTAATCAAGAACAGGGGTGCCCCGGTTCCAGTCTGCCAGCAGGTAAGTACCCGCGTCCTCGGGGGGCAGACCCGGAAGATTTTGTAGGGCACTCGGGGGACACAAGCAGGCACAGAAAGTACACCCTCAGCGGCACAGGGGATGCCAGGTGCAGAGTGCAAACAGGCGTCGGGTTTTAGATAGGAAGTAATGGTCGCTCCTGCACTGGATTTTGGTTCTTTCAGGTCCTGGGGGCTGCGGGTGCAGTGTTGTTTCCAGGCATCGGGTCCCTTGTTACAGGCAGTCGCGGTCAGGGGGAGCCTCTGGATTTCCTCTACGGCGTTGCTGGGAGGGCTGAGGGGGGTCGTCTCTGGCTACTCACGGGCTCGCAGTCGCCGGGGAGTCCTCCCTGAAGTGTTGGCTTTCCGCAGGTCGAGCCGGGGGCGTTGGGTGCAGAGTGGAAAGTCTCACGCTTCCGGCAGGAAACGTGAGGTCTTTAAAGTTGTTTCTTTGTTGCAAGAAATCACCACTGCAGCTTCCATTTCTGACGCTCTCCCACAGTCACGAAGTCTCATTTTTGGTTGACACTGGAGCAACACACTCTACAGTGAGAACTGCTTAAGTGCCACACCTGCCCGTATCAGGGAAACAGTCCAGATTGTAGGAGTTGCAAACTAATATTTGATGAACCCAATGTCAGAACCAGTCCCGGTTAAAATTGGAAATTTTAGGGGAATGCACAAATTCGTGGTCCATGACTCAAGTCCTGTGTCCATACTGGGAAGGGATTCATTGTGCAAAACAAGATGCTCGATTACTTGCTCAAATGATAGTATTGAGATTTAGACAAACAGTGATGATGAAGATGACCCAATACTTACTGTTATCAATGACAATGTGAGTGAAGAATATCCTATAATCATTTTCTTTCAAGTTTTCACTGTGAGAGATCCTCCTCCTGATTTACAACAATTTGTTGTGTCAAAGGTATTAGAGTTTTCAGGAAAGGACATTGGTTTTATAAAATTGGTGGAGCCAGTTAAAGTCGCAGCTCAGCCTAATACAATTTTTCGCCAACTTCCACAGCACCACATGACAAAGGAGGCAATTGAAAGTGTGAGGCCGATAAGTGCCAAATTCCTAGACAAAGGAGTTTTGAAAGAAGTGATGAGCAGCCCGTGTAATTCACCAATAATGGACCTGCGTAAGCCATGCGGGAAAATTCGAATTGTTCAGGATTTGAGAAAAACAAATGACATTGTGGTTAACTGTTGCCCAGGGGTGCCAAATCCAGCTGTGATTATGTTTCAAGCTGAATGGTTCACTATAGTGGATCTGTCACAAGTGTTCTTTTCTGTGTCTCTTCATGAGGATAGCAGATATTTCTTTTGTTTCAAATTCTTAATTAGGGTCTACTGCTGGTGTAGGGTTTCACAAAGGTTTTCAGAGTCACCATCCATTTTCAACCAGATCTTGAAAAAGAATTATGGACATTAATAATGCCTTACCAGTCAACATTGGTGCAGTACATTGATCTTCTACTGATCGCGTCCAAAACGAGAGAAGGGTGTAAGTATGATACCATTGCATTACTGAATCACTTGGGCAACAATGGACATAAAGTGTTCCCAGCCAAATTACAGTACTGTCAAAAATACATGAGATACTTGGGTCATTTGATTGAAAAGGGAATCAGGAAAATCTCCAGAGAGAGAATTGCCACTATATTACAGAGGCCAGTTCCAACTACCCAGAAAGGTGCAAGGATGTTTTTGGGAATGGTGAGCTACTGCCCCCAGTAGATCCCAAAAATTTCAGTCATTTCAAAGCCTTTGCAGAAATTGATTCACAAGGATGTTTCCGGTCCTGTAGTGCTAGATCAAGCCTGTGTGAAAGCATTTACAGATTTGAAAGAGAGCTTGTACCAACAGTGACACCAAATGCAGTGCACATCAAAGATCACACGATTTCGTGTCAATGGGTAATGGAAATGTGGTCACAGAGAGGTTTCCTGACCTCATATGGCTCATCAGTTAAAAACAGTGAGAGAATTCATGAGCTTTTACTAGCAATTCAATTGCCCAAAAAGATTGCTGTGGTGAAATGCATATCAAGTCGCAAGGTTTTGTGCCTTGAACGGTATATCCTACAAAGTCAAGTGGGAATTGTTACCTGAAAATGATGATATCTATGCCAGTTACGCAATGCACATTATAGATACTCTAAAAGAGTTAAAAGCCTTGCAGGATAATGTATCAAAGTTAAAGCGCAGAGATTGCCGAAAGTTAAAGTGCATGCAATGGGATGATGATCTGTGGATCTCAGGAGAGGGGAAAGTGGTATTGCAGAACAGTCTGTTGACTCAAATGGCTAGATACTATCTTGGTCAAGCTCATGTGGAAAGGGATGCTATGGTCAAGACTTTCAAGCAGTATTGGTTTGATCCTAAGGTTAGACAGGTTGCCAAAGCAATTTGCCACAGGTGTGTGATTTGCCAGCAGACGAATGTGGTAAGAGGAACAATGGTCAATATGGGCCGTATTGGCATTGCTGGAGGACCATTCAGCAGAATGCAAATGGATTTCATTGAGATGCCAGTGTGTGGAGGATTGAAATATCTGTTGGTGATTGTGTGCATTTTTAGTCATTGGATTGAGGCGTACCTCACATGAAGAAATTATGCCTCACAGTAGCACTGCTTAGGGAGTTAATTTCATGTTTTGGTTTCCTGGTCTCTCAGATAGGGGAAGCCACTTCAACAATGAAGTGCTCAAACTGCTATGTTCAGCCTTAAACATTGAGCAGAAACTGCACTGCAGTTACCGCACGAAGCCTCTGGACTGGTAGAACAGATGAATGGTACATCGAAATCCAAAATGGCAAAAATGTGTGCATCCATAAATCTGAAATGGCCTGATGCATTGTCACTAGTTCTGATTTCAATTACAAGAAAACAGGATTGTCACCTCATGAGATCCTCATGGGAAGAGCCATGAGATTGCCAGCTGTCCCTGCAAATGCTCTTGTGAAAGCTACAGACAATATGGTATTGGACTACTGTTAACACCTGGCAGATGTGGTTCACACTTTTTCTCATTAGGTGGAGGCCACCACACTGCAACCGTCTCAAGACCAAGGACACAACCTGAGAGCAGTGACTGGGTTGTGATCCGAAAGCACGTGAGAAAATCGTGTTTGGAGCCTCGGTGGAAAGGGCCTTACCAGGTGGTATTAATCACTACCACAGCTGTGAAGTGTGCTGGACTTTGACCTGGATCCTTGAGAGCCACACTCAGAAATTACCCAATCCAACTGAGCAGGAAGTAGAGTTGTTGAAATTGCCAACATCCAGACACATTCTGAGCAAAGAGAAATGAGGAAACACATTGGAAAGGGAGCACCCCCCCAACAGACTTGCCCACTCCTGTGTTAGACGAAGTGAAAGGAGCACAGGAGGATGTTAATGAACGAACCTCAAGTGGAGCAATAGGAGAACCCAACCAGAGGAGGGTTTTCCCAGAAACAGACGGTCTGGAAACACAGACTGAAGAAACGACTGACCCCAGCGGAAAATGAGTTGAGGTAGATCAAAGGCAAATAGATTTGACTCCTCCTGAACCAGTTGCGGGAACGTCAAAAGGAATTAGAGGGTTTATTAACAATCTAACCAAAGATAAAACTGAATTAAAAGAACTAACTGAACCTATTGTTTGGGAAAAATCTGGCAAAGGACTTGCACCTTTGTGGAACTGACTTGGCAACCTGGGAAAATGAATCTCAATTAAGATATTACATGGAATTTTGATTATTATAATTTGTTTAATTGGAGTGTGGGGAATATGAAAATTATGTAATGTGATTAAAGAAAAAAGATTGAAAAAGGATCAGAGGAGGGCAGATATAAAAATAGAGAAATTATTTAGGGAAAGTTTGAAGGGAAAAAGAATAAATTAAAATATGCAGGAGACAAAGTTTTGAGAAAAATTGTGAAACAAAATAAATAAATGTATTTGAGATGAGGGTGTGATGACATATTTAGTCATCAGAGGAGGGATTGGGAGCGCTGAAATTAACATGAATAATTATTTCATGTATTTCCATATTTGATTTAACATAAAAAATGTATTAAGGTGAAAATTAACCTGTATCATGAAATGTGCCTACTTAATTGGCCATCATCATACACAAAGTTATTAATAAATAGAGTATTAACATGTATTAAGAGTTTATATATTTCTAAAAATGCACCACTCTATCATACTTACAATTAAACATTATGAATTTCAATTGTGCTAACTAAAAGGCATCAAGTTTAGCAAGGCTGCAGCTAGAAGTGAATGTCTGCCAAATACTGCAAAATGCAACATTAGTAGAATGATCTCATGTCAGCTGCATAACTACTTCATTATTTGAATTTCAAACTTGTCTAAACTTGCATTAATGAAATGTTACTTCTCTCGAGGAAATGTGCGTAACCTGAAATGTATCTACAGCATTGTAACTGTTGACTCGAAGCCTATTGGAAACTGATGTTCTCATGGAAATGAACTGCAATCCTCTGATACCAACAGAAGAGCTAAAAAATAGATTCTTATTGTATCGACTAAATTCATGTAAATGGAGAAGAACCAATAGTTGACATGTGACCGTTTATCTAGTATTTTTCTGATATGTAGTAAATTTGTAATTGGACAATCTTTTATCGTAAGATGTCTCTGACCAATGACAATGTGGCACACCTTTAACTCAACCGCACAGTTCTCAGCCATTATTCAAAGATTCATCGAGTCACTTTGACTCTCTGTCACTTTGACATTTGCCAGCCTGTCTACTGATGTCCTGGTACTTTATTATTTTGAGTTTATTTCGTATGGTCCATGCAATGATGCTTGTGTTTACTTTTGCGCTTGATGCTTAGATACTAAAGTGCTTTGCTGCCTGCCTTAGATACTTAACCTGATGGTTCAGAGAACATAGAGTCCCAAAATTCTAAACTGTTCCCTTTTCCCTAATCCCTACTGTGCCTAGGACGAGGTGATCTCGTCCAAGGCGCCGGTTCCCCAGTGCCTTGGATGAGATCACCTCATCCTGCTATGGGCCCCCCAGGGGGAGCGCTAGCGCTCCCCCGATGGCCAGCACACCCCTCCCCTGGGCAGGGATGGAAGGGGAATCGCTTCCCCTGCCACCCTCGCCCCCCCATGGGCCCCCGTGGCGTCTTTCGCACGCTGACCTCATCAGAGGCCTTCCCTCCGGCGCTGGAAGATCAGCTTCCAGCACGCGATCGGAGGAGAATGCAAAGCATTTCTCCTCCGATCACGTGGAGGGGGCAGAGAAGCCGGAAAGGAGAGGAAAGGCCTTTCCTCTCCTTTAAGGCTTCTCTGAGCATTGCCACTAGACACCAGGGAATTTTTATTTATTTCAGTTATTTCAATTAAGGGGAGCGGCCCCTTGGGGAAGTGCTGCTCCTCGGAGGGGCAATTTATTTCTTGCCATTTCTGCCCCCCCCCCCAGGGGCAGATCGGCCTAATATTATTAGGGGGTAGAAATCCACTAGACACCAGGGAAAATGTTCTTTCTTGTTTCTTTTTTTTAAAAATATTTGGGGAGTGACCCCTTGGGCAAGGGTCGCTCCAGGGGGGGCAAATTATTATCAGGCCATTTCTGCCCCCCCCTGGGTGCAGAAACCACTAGACACCAGAGAATATATATTTTTGTGGGCTATTTGAAGTAAGGGGAGCAGCCCCTTGGGCAAGGGCTGCTCCGCGGGGGGAATTATTTCTAGGCCATTTCTGCCCCCCCGGGGGCAGATCTGCCTAATATTAGGCCGATCTGCCCCTGGGCGGGGGCAGAAATCCACTAGACACCAGGGATAATTTTTGTTATTGTTTTTTAAATCTTTTATGTTTGGGGAGCGACCTCTTGGGCAAGGGTTGCTACGGGGGCAAATCATTATTAGGCCATTTCTGCACCGCCTGGGGGCAGAAACCACTAGACACCAGGGAATATTTTTTTGTGTGGTCTATTTCAAGTAAGGGGAGCAGCCCCTTGGGCAAGGGCCGCTCCTCGGGAGGCAAATTATTTCTAGGCCATTTCTGCCCCCCCCGGGGGCAGATTGGCCTAATATTATTGGGCAGATCTGCCCCCGGGGGGGCAGAAAACCACTAGACACCAGGAATATTTTTTTTTGTTTACTTTTATTTTTTTATGTTTGGGGAGTGACCCCTTAGGCAAGGGCCGGTCCCCGGGGAGGGGGGCAAATTATTATTACGCCATTTCTGCCCCCCCGGGGGCAGAAACCACAAGACACCAGGGAATATATATTTTTGTGGGCTATTTGAAGTGAGGGGAGCAGCCCCTTGGGCAAGGGCTGCTCCACGGGGGTAATTATTTCTAGGCCATTTCTGCCCCCCCAGGGGCAGATCTGCCTAATATTAGGCCGATCTGCCCCTGGGCGGGGCTGAAATCCACTAGACACCAGGGATAATTTTTGTTATTGTTTTTTAAATTTTTTATGTTTGGGGAGCGACCTCTTGGGCAAGGGTTGCTATGGGGGCAAATCATTATTAGGCCATTTCTGCACCGCCTGGGGGCAGATCGGCCTTGCGATCTGCCCCTGGGGGGGCAGAAACCACTAGACACCAGGGAATATTTTTTTGTGTGGGCTATTTCAAGTAAGGGGAGCAGCCCCTTGGGCAAGGGCCGCTCCTCGGGTGGCAAATTATTTCTAGGCCATTTCTGCCCCCCCCGGGGGCAGATTGGCCTAATATTATTGGGCAGATCTGCCACCGGGGGGGGGGGCAGAAAACCACTAGACACCAGGGACATATTTTTTTGGTTACTTTTATTTTTTTATGTTTGGGGAGTGACCCCTTAGGCAAGAGTCGGTCCCCGGGGAGGGGGGCAAATTATTATTAGGCCATTTCTGCCCCCCGGGGGCAGAAACCACAAGACCCCAGGGATTGTTTGTTTTTATATTAACACATAAGGGGAGCGGCCCTTTTGGCAAGGGCCAATCCCAGGGGGGTCAAAATATTTTTAGGCCTTTTCTGCCCCCCCTGGAGGCAGATCGGCCTAATATAATTAGGCGGATATGCCCCGGGGGGCAGAAACCTCTAGACACCAGGGATATATATATATGTTTTTAATTTACTTTATGTTTTTATGTATGAGGAGCGACCCCTTAGACAAGGGTCGCTGCCCTGGGGGGCAAATTGTATTTAGGTCATTTCTGCTCCCCTTGGGGGCTGATCAGCCTATTTTTGTTAGGCCAATCTGCCCCCAATGGATTGGTGTGTGTGTATGTGTGTGTTTTGTTTGGAGGGGGCAGCTCCTTGGGCAAGGGTCTCTCCCCAAGGGGGCACATTACTGTTGGCCATACCGGCCCCCCTTGGGGGCAAACTGGCATATTTTTGAAGGCCCATCTGCCCCCAAGGGGGGCAGAAAGCCCACCAGAGACCAGGGATGATTTATTTTTCAAAATAAGAGGTTGGGGGTATGGCCATACCCCCACCCCAAATAAATGGGGCCAAAGTTGTTCTGCCCACCAGTGGGCAGATTGGGAAATTACCCCTGATCCACACCTCAGGGGGACAGAAAGTCTACTAGATGCCAGGAAATAAAAAAAAAGAAAAGAAAATAGTGGGGTGGTGGCTACCAAGCAGTATGGGCCTGGTTATGCCCCCACCCGAACTGAAGGGGCTAACAGTCTTTCACCTCTCCCCGCACACTAAAACATCTTATCCCATGGCAAGCAAAAGGACATTTGATTATTTTTGTTTTTTGTTTTACATTTGGGCCATGAGAGCTTGGTAACTCTCAAAATCTTACCACTTGGAATGGTGAGGGCTGCACTTTTTTTACTTTGGGAAAAATCCACAAGACCTAGACACATCTGAAAACTAAACATCTAGTTGATTCAAGGGTGGTGTGCTTCACATACATCCCGCACCATTTCCTTACCCACAATGCCCTGCAAACCTGAAACTTTGCTGGAAAGCAAACATTTTTCCCACATTTTTGTGATGGAACCTTCCGGAATCTGCAGTAATCCACAAAATTCCTACCACCCAGCACTGTCTCATCTATACCGATAAAATTTCTGCTGTACTTGTCAGCCTAAAAACTTTTTTTTTTCAAACTGCCCTTTTGGACCCACTTTGGTTCCTCCCTCAATTTCGATGTGTTTTTGGCTCTTCCCTGTCACAAACACTAGACCCACCTACACAATTGAGGTATCATTTTTACCGGGAGACTGAGGGGAATGTTGGGTGGTAGGAAATTTGTCCCGGTGTGGTGATCCCACACAGAAATGTGGGAAAAATGTGATTTTTTAGCTACATTTGCGGTTTGCTGAGGATTCTGGGTAAGAAAATATTGGGGGATCCATGCAAGTCACACCTCCCTTGACTCCCTCGGGGGTCTAGTTTTCAGAAATGTCTGGGTTTGGTAGGTTTCCCTAGATGACTGCTGAGCTGAGGACCAAAAACGCAGGTGCCCCCCGCAAAAACAGGTAGTTTTCTATTTGATAATTTTGATGTGTCTAGATAGTGTTTTGGGGCACTTTCTGTTGCGAGCACAAGGCCTACCCATACAAGTGAGGTACCATTTTTATCGGGAGACTTGGGGAAACGCTTGGAGGAAGGAAATTTGTGGCTCCTCTCAGATTCCAGAACTTTCTGTCACCGAAATGTGAGGAAAACGTGTTTTTTTATGCACTTTTCAGGTTTGCAAAGGATTCTGGGTAACAGAACCTGGTGAGAGCCCGACAAGTCACCCCATCTTGGCTTCCCCTAGGTCTCTCATTTAAAAAACTGCACAGGTTTGGTAGGTTTCCCTAGGTGGCGGCTGAGCTAGAGGCCAAAATCCACAGGTAGGCACTTTGCAAAAAACACCTCTGTTTTCTTTGAGAAAATGTGATGTGTCCACTTTTAGTTTTGGGGCATTTCCTGTTGCGGGCACTAGGCCTACCCACACAAGTGAGGTACCATTTTTATCTGGAGACTTGGGGGAACGCTGGGAGGAAGGAAATTCGTGGCTCCTCTCAGATTACAGAACTTTCTGTCACCGAAATGTGAGGAAAAAGTATTTTTTTAGCCACTTTTCAGGTTTGCAAAGGATTGTGGGTAACAGAACCTGGTGAGAGCCCGACAAGTCACCCCATCTTGGATTCCCCTAGGTCTCTAGTTTCCAAAAATGCACAGGTTTGGTAGGTTTCCCCAGATTGCGGCTGAGCTAGAGGCCAAAATCCACAGGTAGGCACGTTGCAAAAAACACCACTGTTTTCTTTGAGAAAATGTGATGTGTCCACTTTGTGCTTTGAGGCATTTCCTGTCGCGGGCACTAGGCCTACCCACACAAGTGAGGTACCATTTTTATCGGGAGACTTGGGGGAATGCTAGGCGGAAGGAAATTTGTGGCTCCTCTCAGATTACAGAACTTTCTGTCACCGAAATGTGAGGAAAAAGTGTTTTTTTAGCCACATTTTGAGGTTTGCAAAGGATTCTGGGTAACAGAACTTGGTGAGAGCCCGACCAGTCACCCCATCTTGGATTCCCCTTGGTCTCTAGTTTTTAAAAAGCACAGGTTTGGTAGGTTTCCCTAGGTGCCGGCTGAGCTAGAGGCCAAATTCCACAGGTAGGCATGTTGCAAAAAACACCTCTGTTTTCTTTGGGAAAATGTGATGTGTCCACTTTGTGTTTTGGGGCATTTCCTGTCGCGGGAACTAGGCCTACCCACACAATTGAGGTACCATTTTTATCGGGAGACTTGGGGAAATGCTGGGCAGAAGGAAATTTGTGGCTCCTCTCAGATTACAGAACTTTCTGTCACCGAAATGTGAGGAAAAAGTGTTTTTTTAGCCACATTTTGAGGTTTGCAAAGGATTCTGGGTAACAGAACTTGGTGAGAGCCCGACCAGTCACCCCATCTTGGATTCCCCTTGGTCTCTAGTTTTTAAAAAGCACAGGTTTGGTAGGTTTCCCTAGGTGCCGGCTGAGCTAGAGGCCAAATTCCACAGGTAGGCATGTTGCAAAAAACACCTCTGTTTTCTTTGGGAAAATGTGATGTGTCCACTTTGTGTTTTGGGGCATTTCCTGTCGCGGGAACTAGGCCTACCCACACAATTGAGGTACCATTTTTATCGGGAGACTTGGGGAAATGCTGGGCAGAAGGAAATTTGTGGCTCCTCTCAGATTCCAGAACTTTCTGTCACCGAAATGTGAGGAAAAAGTATTTTTTTAGCCATATTTTGAGGTTTGCAAAGGATTCTGGGTAACAGAACTTGGTGAGAGCTCGACAAGTCACCCCACCTTGGATTCCCCTAGGTCTCTAGTTTTCAGAAATGCACAGGTTTGGTAGGTTTCCCTAGGTGCCGGCTGAGCTAGAGGCCAAAATCCACAGGTAGGCATGTTGCAAAAAACACCTCTGTTTTCTTTGGGAAAATGTGATGTGTCCACTTTGTGTTTTGGGGCATTTCCTGTCGCGGGCACTAGGCCTACCCACACAATTGAGGTACCATTTTTATCGGGAGACTTGGGGAAATGCTGGGCAGAAGGAAATTTGTGGCTCCTCTCAGATTCCAGAACTTTCTGTCACCGAAATGTGAGGAAAAATTATTTTTTTAGTCATATTTTGAGGTTTGCAAAGGATTCTGGGTAAGAGAACCTGGTGAGAGCTCGACAAGTCACCCCACCTTGGATTCCCCTAGGTCTCTAGTTTTCAGAAATGCACAGGTTTGGTAGGTTTACCTAGGTTCCTGCTGAGCTAGAGGCCAAAATCCACAGGTAGGCACGTTGCAAAAAACACCTCTGTTTTCTTTGAGAAAATGTGATGTGTCCACTTTGTGTTTTGGGGCATTTACTGTGACGGGCACTAGGCCTACCCACGCAAGTGAGTTACCATTTTTATTGGGAGACTTGGGGGAACGCTGGGTGGAAGGGAATTTGTGGCTCCTTTCAGATTCCAGAACTTTCTATCACCAAAATGTGAGGAAAACATATTTTTTTAGCCACATTTTGAGGTTTGCAAAGGATTCTGGGTAACAGAACCTGGTGAGAGCCCGACAAGTCACCCCGTCTTGGATTCCCCTAGGTCTCTAGTTTTCAAAAATGCACAGGTTTGGTAGGTTTCCCTAGGTGGCGGCTGAGCTAGAGGCCAAAATCCACAGGTAGGCACTTTGCAGAAAACACCTTTGTTTTCTTTGAGAAAATGTGATGTGTCCACTTTGTGTTTTGGGGCATTTCCTGTCGCGGGCACTAGGCCTACCCACACAAGTCAGCTACCATTTTTATCAGGAGACTTGTGGGAACATAGAATAGCAAAACAAGTGTTATTGCCCCTTGTCTTTCTCTAAATGTTTTCCTTCCAAATAAAAGACAGTGTGTAAAAAAGACGCCTATTTGAGAAATGCCCCATAATTCACATGCTAGGTTGGTCACCCCAGAATTCAGAGATGTGCAAATAACCACTGCTTCTCAACACCTTATCTTGTGGCCATTTTGGAAATACAAAGGTGTTCTTGATACCTATTTTTGACTCTTTATATTCCTGCAAATGAATTGCTGGATACCCAGTATAGAATGAAAACCCACTGCAAGGTGCAGCTCATTTATTGGCTCTGTGTACCTAGGATTCTTGATGAACCTACAAGCCCTATATATCCCTGTTACCAGAAAAGTCCAGCAGACGTTACAGTATATTGCTTTCAAAAATCTGACATCACAGAAAAAAGTTACAGACTAAAACGTAGAAAAAATGGCTGCTTTTTCACCTCCATTTCAATATTTTTGAATATTGTTATTATTTTCTGTAGGAAACCCTTGAAGGATCTACATTAATTACCCATTGCTGAATTAAGATATGTGTCTACTTTTCAGAAATGTTTAGGTTTCTGGGATCCAGCATTGGTTTCACACCCATTTCGGTCACTGACTAGAAGGAGGCTGAAAGTACACAAAATCATAAAAATGGGATATGTCCCAGTAAAATGCCAAAATTGTGTGGAAAAATTGGTTTTTCTAATTCAAGTCTGCCTGTTTACTGAAAGCTGGGAAGCTCGTGATTGTAGCACTACAAACCCTTTGTTGATGCCAATTTCAGAGAAAAAACACAAGCCTTCTTCTAGAACCCTTTTTTCCATTTTATTTTTAAAAAACGAAATTTTCGCTGTGTTTTGGCTAATTTATTTGTCTCCTTCAGGGGAACCCACAAGTCTAGGTACCTCTAGAATTCCTAGGATGATGGAAAAAAAGGACACAAATTTGGCATGGGTAGCTTATGTGGACAAAAAGTTACGAGGGCCTAAGCGAGAACTATTCCAAATAGGCAAAAAAAGGCCTAGCATAGGAGGGGGGAAAAGTCCTGGCAGCGAAGGGGTTAATCCTTCTGTCCTGGTGCTGATGGCTCCCTGATGAAGCTATATCTTCTTGCTGATCCTTAAGGACAGGTATATTTGTGTAGATGATGAATTGCTGTTTTGTCTTTTGTTTTCCAGGTACCAACTGCTGCTTTTGATAGAGCCCTAGCTAGAGGTTTTCCAAAGTTTATGTTACTAAAACTTTTACGTGAAGCCAAACATGCTAATGCTAATCTGAAGTTAGTGAGGTGTTTTTCTCTATTAATCTATCTTTAACAAATGAACTGACATCATTCAGTTGCTGATCAAATATATGTTATTAACAATGCACAATTACTCTTGCTATTGATCTGTACTGTTGCTATTGAAAGCCTAGTGATTACCGCCTTGATAAAATTAAGATTCTTTAGATATTTTGGTCAACCTGTGTGTTTCTGTATCTTTATCATGTAGTTTTTCTGGAAGTGGTTCTGCTGCATAATTGAAAATAATGTAAAACCATTGATGGCACTGGAGCAACAACAAGTTGTGAATGGCAAACTTTGGGACCAGAGAGGCATCAGAGCACAAATTACACAAGTGCGACTCTAATGCTAAAAGACAATCTAAATATTCATATTTCCAGGCCTGAAAAAATAGTAGTAAGCCTGTTAAAGAGTAAAATTAAGCAACAAATATCCTTGCACAGTTTTAAGGTCATTAGCATTTTGTCAGGAATGGAGGATGTGAGAAATTGGGTTACAGGTTGACTGGGGTTTGAGCCCTGGTCAAGTAGTAACCACAATCCTTGACAGTGTAAGGGACAAGCAAACCCCAAATTAACCTGTACTCATCCCTCTGGCAGCTTGCACAGAGCAGTCAAGCTTAACTGAGGGGCGATGTGTGAAGTGTTTGCGCAACACTTCGAACAGTAAAAACTGTGAAGGCACCTCACTAAAAGATCCAACTTCAGGTTAGAATAATAGAAGAGAATGAAATAAATAAAACAAGACTAAGATGATTTTTTTTTTTTTAAAGTCCAGCTCAAATTTTCCTTCTGAATTTCTTTTCAAGAGTGCTTTCTCATTGCAGAGGCCCTTGAGAAGTAGAGAATGCATCACAGAATGCTGTCAGTGAAGTACGAGGAGCTGGCCGGCGTTGTGGGGCAGGTTTGCTGGAGCTTCACAGTGGTGATAGAGATCAAATTTTACTAATACATTATTGGCATAGAAGTTAGCATACGGCGACGTACAATTTTCATTTAAAAGCCTAACAGAGAAATTAACATGACATTTAAAAATGTGCACATTTGAATAATGACGGACCTTGTGCCCTCCGTTCATTTTCAGCATCATGCTTTGCCATGGAAAGAGGTTGTGCATTTATATTTGAGTGAACTACTGATATGAATTTATACTAAAAGTCATTATTTTAGAGGCACATTAGAAACAAGGAAGTACATTAAGAATAATAAATGCACGTTTAAACTGCTCTAATGGTATGCATAAACAATGTTTGCAATTAAATAATTTGCTTTGCATATTTGATTTGAATCGAGCAATAATATTTATATGTATTAATTTAATAAAAATATGTATTTAGGCTTTCTTAGCTAGACTAGGCCTGAAGATTAATTTTGCAACAGTAGTGGAAAAGTGCTCATTTATTCTGCTCCCTTTGGCCTGAATTATTTCCTAGGTTGCTGATGTGCTAGAGAATGTCCTATTGTACCGAAGACAGAAAGGTAATCATTATGAGTTTGGCGGTCCCCTGACCGCGAAGCCGGCTGTGGTGGTCACACTGCCGCCAGGCCAGCGGAGTAGACCACCATATTATGACCATGACGGTGATCTGAATGAAACACAGCCAATACATCGCCAGTACCGCCAGTGCAGACAGACAACCACGGACAGTGATAGACATCTCCAGGCAGGCGGAGACCATGTTCCTGACGAGCATATTAAGAGGTTACACACCACCAGGATTTCTGGGGCAGTCGCACCACCATGAAAAGCCTGGCAGAAACAAACAATATAAAAGGAGATACTCACCTTCAGGAACACAGACACATCCACAGCCGCCATGGAACACGAACGTCAAGCTTCTCACTGCTCCTGCTGGCCGAACAACTACAGCGACGGTGACAACAACAATGAGTACACCTGCCTAGCACACACTGGAGGGAAGACTATTAGTACACAGCACATATACACCTGGTACGGCTAGCCACACACACATGCAAACAAACACTCGTACCAACACACACACACCTATATACACACACTCACACATAAATAACACACACCATGGCTAACATTCATGTCCTATACACACACCATACCGCACACACAAGCACCACTGTCAAACACAGTCATAAATAACACCACAGAGTCACACAACGAAAGCACCATCGCAACCTCACAAACACATTGGCAGTTAGGCACACCACATACCTGCACAGGACAACACATACTGGCAGCAACAGGTGATAACAGCACACAACCAATCCAAACCAAACCACTGCTAAACAATGTGTCAGATCACACACCATGTCCACCCTACACACAAAGCACATCACAGATGCATCACTAATAGCCGCTCACAAAATTAACACAATACCACAATACCATCACAACACATCACAACATGTTGATAGCACAAGTTACCTGCAGAACTCATGCTGCTACACAAACACATCACATACACAGAAGACACACACAAAACCACACAAATACAACACATACATGTAGAAGGAAAGGCAGGATAATTTTGTTAAATCGAGATCAAAGGTTCTGTCATGCAGCTATTTTGAAATCAATTTGTTATCATAAAAATAAACTATGCACAACATAGGCCTACTGGCCAGTCCAAATGTTTTTAGTGCCACAGGCACACTGGGCAAAGTCTCTGGCCCCAATCTGACTCCTGACTACAAAGTGGCCTCCACGTGCAGGGGAACAATGGGGCAGGCAGACACATGAGTGGGGCAAAGAGGGACTTGGGATTGGGAGCGGGGTCCTTTGGCTTGGGTTTTGGTTTGGGGGGCTTTGGGTTTTGCTTTAGGCTTTGGGGGAAGGCCCTTGCTTTGAGTTTGGGAGGGGCGACCTTGGGTTTAGTGGAGGTTATATTTTTTGCAGGAGGAGCGGCATGGGCAGTACCCGGGGGGCATGGGCGGACTGGGAGGTGGAAGGACTGTGTTTGGGGAGGGTAACCTGGCGCTTGGGGGAACCACGGGCTGGAACAGTGGGAGGGAACAGGGAAAACTCATAAAGGAATCTTTTTTTAGGGACACAAGGGTGGTCATGGGAAAAACATTTGGGAGGGGAGGGAGAGGAAGTGGTTGAGAGCTGTGTCTTGGTAGGTGCCTTGCGTGCTGGTGCATGAGTGGAAGCCATTTGTGTGCTGGGTGTCTGTTGGGTGGGTGAGTGTGGGAGGTTAGGTGTATTGGGAGGAGGGAGTAGGATATGCAGGGAGATGCTAGGGTGGATGTGTGAGTGTCTGTTGGGGTGGCGCCTGCAGGTAAGGTGGATGTGCTGAATTTGCAGGTGCTGGTAGTCATGGAGAGTGCACATGTGGTGTACGGGGTGGATGTATGCAGGTCTGCTATTGTGGTGATGGTGGGTATAAGGGGACTTGTGGCTGGATCTGGGAGAGTTGATGTGGTGAGAGCAGGTTTGAGTGGTGTAGTGTCTGTGAGGGAGGAGGTGGTGGGAGAGTCTGTGTAGGGAGTGGATGTAGTTGTGTCTGCATGTGTATGTTGTCTGTGTGTATGCTGGTGGTGGGTCTTCTGGTGACTATGTTTGTCTTTGCAAACTGTGGGGGTCATTCCAACCCTGGCGGTCGGTGTTAAAGCGGCGGCAAAACCGCCAACAGGCTGGTGGGGAATAAAATGGAATTCCGACCCTGGCGGAAACCGCCAACAGAGACCGCCACATCAACACACCGCCCGCCACGGCGCTACAAATAAATAGCGCGGCGGTCACCGCCAACAGACAGGCGGGAGACAATGTACCGCCCACTGTATCACAACCTACCAATCCGCCACCTTTTCCGGGGCAGTAGCCCCGCCGATAAAAACACGGCGGAAACAGCCATTTCGAAGGGAAAACGCTCACCTCCAAACACCCCACGAGGAATCAGGACAGCATGGAACCCGAACTCCACATACTCCCAGCGATAGTCTTCCTGCTCCTCTACCAGGAGCACGAACGCCGGCGCAGAAGACAACGGTGAGTACTGCACCTACGACACAGGGGAGGGTGGAGGGGAAATATTACGGGTACACACATACGCAACACACCCACCCTCACCCTCACCCACTACAACACACACATCAATGCATAGCAACACATCAGAGTGACACCCCCCAAACCCCCCGGAAGAATGCAAATACAAAAGTAAATGATTCTAAACATTGGAATATATTGTATTACTGCCAAAAATATATATATATACACATCAAAAACTCTTATATACATAAATGTACAAGTCCGAGCATTGTAGCAGGCATTGTTCGTGGACCACTGGGCCCAAATCACATGGGCAAAGCCCACACAGGATACCTGACTCCAACGGAGAGAACACTGCAGGGGCATCAGATAGCAAAACTACAGGCACCTCAGGGGGAAGGGAAGGGGGGGCACCTCAGCCAGATGAGTGCACGACGCCAGATCCACGAGGGGCCTCCATGGCCACTGTTCAATCCTGGGGAGTGCAAAGCCACAGTCTCTCAAGTCCAGACAGTGGGTGGGCTGTCCACTGTTACATCCTGGGGAGTGCAAAGCCACAGTCTCACAAGTCCAGACAGTGGGTGTGCTGCCCACTGTTACATCCTGGGGAGTGCAAAGCCACAGTCTCACAAGTCCAGACAGTGGGTGGGCTGCCCACTGTTACATCCTGGGGAGTGCAAAGCCACAGTCTCACAAGTCCAGACAGTGGGTGGGCTGCCCACTGTTACATCTTGGGGAGTGCAAAGCCACAGTCTCTCAAGTCCAGACAGTGGGTGGGCTGCCCACTGTTACATCCTGGGGAGTGCAAAGCCACAGTCTCACAAGTCCAGACAGTGGGTGTGCTGCCCACTGTTACATCCTGGGGAGTTCAAAGCCACAGTCTCTCAAGTGGATAACAGTCTCCACTGGTTCTGGAGGGGGCCTGGTGCCCAGAGTGCCTCGTGCAGCCCGGCCCGACAAAGATGCGGGCCAGCCCCTGCCGCTCATGGGCCAGCGGTGCTTGAGATGAAGGGCCCAGTTCAGCGGTTCTTGAGATGAAGGGCCCAGTTCAGCGGTACTTGAGATGAAGGGCCCAGTGCAGCGGTGCTTGAGATGAAGGGCCCAGTTCAGCGGTACTTGAGACGGCGGTGCCCAGTGCAGCGGTGCTTGAGACGGCGGTGCCCAGTGCAGTGGTGCTTGAGACGGCGGTGCCCAGTGCAGCGGTGCTTGAGATGAAGGGCCCAATTCAGCGTTGCTTGAGATGAAGGGCCCAGTGCAGCGGTACTTGAGATGAAGGGCCCAGTACAGCGGTACTTGAGATGAAGGGCCCAGTGCAGCAGTGCTTGAGATGAAGGGCCCAGTTCAGCGGTACTTGAGACGGCGGTGCCCAGTGCAGCGGTGCTTGAGACTGCAGTGCCCAGTGCATTGGTGCTTGAGACGGCGGTGCCCAGTGCAGCGGTGCTTGAGATGAAGGGCCCAGTTCAGCGGTACTTGAGATGAAGGGCCCAGTGCAGCGGTGCTTGAGATGAAGGGCCCAGTGCAGCGGTGCTTGAGATGAAGGGCCCAGTTCAGCGGTACTTAAGACGGCGGCGCCCAGTGCAGCGGTGCTTGAGATGAAGGGCCCAGTTCAGCGGTTCCGGCCATGGCGGGGAGGTCATTTGCCACCAGTCCTGTGGCTGGCGGGGCCCTCCTGGCCATCTGTCCTGTGGCTGGCGGGGCCCTCCTGGGCAGCTGTGCCGGGCCTGTTGGTGGCCTCCTGCCCACCTGGGATGGGGCTGGCGGGGCCCTCCTGGCCAGCTGGGCTGATGGCGGTGTTGTCGGGCGTGCTGCCCTTACCAGCCTTCCCTGATCGCCTGTGGCCCTTCCCCACCTTGGGCGGTGTGCCAGCTGTCTCTACACTTCCTGCCAGAGCCATGGTAGGGGTTTTAGTCCCTGGTGTATTCACCCTCTTGCGCCAGCCACTGCCTATCTTGGGATGTTTCTCCAGGGGTGGGCTGCCCGTGCCTTGGCTTCGCACCAAACTGGCTGCCCTGGAGGGTGGGGCACTCCACAGTCCATGGCAGACTGTGATGACAGGGGCCGGTTTTGTCGTGGCTGAGGTGCTGACTGTAGTCCTATGACATGGACGGGGTGGGGGAGTTGGTGGAAAGAGGTTGAGTTTAGACAGGAAAAGCTTTTTAGGAGCAGTGGGACGGGTAGGTGTAGTGGGTATGGGAGTGGAGGAAGAGGTTGTGGTTGTAGGAGTTGTAAGTCTGGTGTCTTTGGGTGCAGGTGCTTGGGCTGGAGGCTGTCGTGAGGTGGATGGCTGTTGGGTGGGTGGCTGCCTGCGTTTGTGTATCTTGGAAGAGGGGGTCACAGACACACTGGGAGAGGACACAGGGGACGTGTAAATGGCAGTGGGGGTGGTGACTGCACGTGTGCAGGGGGTTCTGGTGTGTGTGCTGCTGAGGGACGTAGTGGCTGAAGATGTTGTGCATGCAGGTGTGAGTGGAGATGTGACAGGGAGGGAGGAGGGAGACGAGGAGGAGGGGGACACAGTGGAGGCAGTGGGTGTTGGTATGTCTGTATGTGGATGTTGCTTGTGTGAATGCCTGTGTGATGTGTGGTGCTTATGTCTGGCTGAGCTTCCCTTGGGTATTGAGGTGTGTGAAGGCTGGTCTTATGGTGTGTCTGGGATAGGCAGAGGTACAGGTGATAGGGTATGGGTGGAGGAAGTTGGAGGGGGGAGGCTAGAGACAGGGACAATGGCTGCCATCAGTGCTGAGGCCAGAGTCTGGAACGATCGCTGAAGGGCAGCCTGACCAGAATGAAGGCCCTCCAGGTATGCATTACTCTGGTGCACCTCCCTTTCTACACCCTGGATGGCATTCAAAATGGTAGACTGCCCAACAGTGAGCATCCTCAGGAGGTCAATGACCTCCACACTGATGGCAGCAGGGGTGACTGGGGCAGGGCCTGAGGTGCCTGGGGCGAAGGAGATGCCCACCTTCCTGGGTGAGCGGGCATGGGCCAAACGCTGAGGGGCTGCTGGGAGGGCGGTGCTGGTGCGGTGATTGGCGGCTATACCTGTTGTTGCGGGGGGCACAGATGTTGCCGCCACCACAAGGGAGCTCCCTTCAGAGGACGAGTCGGTGTCACTGATGTCTGCCCGAGTCCCCGCTGTGGAGTTCACCTCGCCCTTCGTCCCACTGGTGAATTCGGAGTCCGTTGCGTGGCCCTCCATGGCCATGTGGGATGCAGCTCCCTCGTGCTCCGATGCTACTTCTCCTCCGCCTGATGATGCTAATGTACACATGAACAGGAAGACCACAAAAAATGGGGGGGGAGAATAAAGACATGTTGAGTGCATGCATTGGTGACACCGTTGGCGGACAGGACAGACACAGAAGGCCCCTGCACTACACCGCGCACTTGGGGTCGACTACTCAATCCGTGGGACATGGCCTACAAGCATATGGACGACATCTGCACACATAGATGACACAGGGCCATGAATAGCTGTACTTGGCACCCTACAGAGGTGGGGGGCGGGGGCACAGGGCCATGCCTTACGGAGGGGCCTAGCCTACAGAAATCGCCCAGGCCTAGGGATACCCACAGCCCTCATCCCCCACCCAGACACCTCCACTGCGCGCAAAGCCAACAGAATGAGAGTGTACTCACCCCCTTGTGTCTGCTGTGATGTCCTCATTCACCCATCCAAATCAGGGTAGGCCACCGCCAGGATCCGGGACATCAGGAGGGTCAAAGTCCAACTGGCACCCCTCCCACGTTGGGAGGCCATCCCCAGCTGAGCCTCTGCCGTCTTCCTGCTCCAGCGGCGGATGTCCTCCCATCTCTTCCGGCAGTGGGTGCCCCGTCTGTGGTGGACCCCCAGGGTCCAGACGTCCTTGGCGATGGCACGCCAAATATCGATCTTCTGGTGGGCGCTGACCTATGTGAAATGTACAGGGAGAGAAGAATAGTCATCACCTTCTGCACCCTCAATGTGACTGGCCCCCCCATCCCTACCCTTGCCATGTGGCACATGCTCTCACCGTCGTTTGATGCATGCCTCAATCGCTCCCCTCCCCACCATCTTTCATCCACCCCACTCAACACAGGCATAGCCCATAAAGCATGCTCCCAGTGTATTTACCTGTTTGTCTGGAGGACCGTAGAGTAGCGCGTACTGGGGGAGGAACCCATCCACAAGTTTATACAACTCCTGAGCAGTGAAGGCAGGGGCCCTTTCCCCAGTCGCATGAGCCATTGTCTCTTCCAGACCGAGGTCACAGCAGCACTTGCAGTGTAGGTCCTCTCCTGTCGAAGATCAGGTATCGAGTGATTAAGCAGATAGAAAATGGCGGTCACGCCCGCAGCGGTGCGTACCGCCGGGGTGCGTACCACGACCGCCGGCGCACATCGTCATTGGCTCCTGAGACCCATAGGGTTCAATGTTAACCAATGCTGCTTTGCGCGGCGGTCTTCGACCGCCTACCGCCACGGTGTGCCACGCCAGCGCATTTACCTCACATCCCATTGTCGCACTTCACAGGTCAGGCAGCCGCCATTTCAGGGGCCCACATGGCTTAATTTTTACTGCGTCACACATACCTAGGCCTTGCATCAACACCCATACAAACCATTCAATGGATTGAGAATCGTGTTATGTGCAAGCTGTGGTTACGTACCTGTGGGGTGATTGACTCTGTGCTCGCTGTTGTCCTTCATAGGCACCGTCCGCTGGCACATGCGAGGAGATGGAGGAATCCTCCGGTGTACAGACCGCTGGTGGACCTGTCGACAATGGAGGAAAGACATGTCATACTGACATACAGGCTTGACCGAGCCACTATTCATGAACTGTGTGCCCAGCTGGAGCCAGACCTGATGTCACCAATCCGCCAACCCACGGGGATCCCCCCTCTAGTGCAGGTGCTGTCAGTGCTCTATTTCCTAGCAAGTGGGTCATTTCAAACAACAGTGGCCATATCATCAGGGATGTCCCAGCCTATTTTTTCCAAGGTGTTGTCCAGAGTGTTGTCTGCCCTGCTGAAACACATGCGCAGCTACATCGTTTTCCCTGAGGTGGGGGATTTGCCTACAGTGAAGGGTGATTTCTATGCCCTTGGACATATCCCCAACATCATAGGTGCCATTGATGGGACCCATGTGGCTTTGGTTCCCCCCCACAGGAGTGAACAGGTGTACAGAAACAGGAAGAGTTATCATTCGATGAATGTGCAGATGGTGTGTTTGGCAGACCAGTACATCTCCCATGTTAATGCCAAGTTCCCTGGCTCAGTGCATGACGCGTACATCATGCGGAATAGCAGCATCTCTTACGTGATGGCTCAACTCCAGAGGCACCGTGTGTGGCTAATTCAAATCAAATCATTAACATTTATAAAGCGCGCTACTCACCCGTGCGGGTCTCAAGGCGCTAGGGGGAAGGGGTTACTGCTGCTCGAAGAGCCAGGTCTGGTGGAGTCTCCGGAAAACGGAGTGGTCCTGGGTGGTCCTGAGGATGGTGGGGAGGGTGTTCCAAGTCTTGGCCGCCAGGTAGGAGAAGGACCTCCCACCCGCTGTGGAGCGGCGGATGCGAGGGACGGCGGCGAGAGCGAGGCTGGTGGAGCGGAGAAGACGGGTGGGGGCGTAGAAGCTGAGGCGGCGGTTGAGGTATTCTGGTCCCTTGTTGTGGAGGGCTTTGTGTGCGTGGGTGAGGAGTCGGAAGGTGATCCTTTTGCTGACGGGAAGCCAATGCAGGTGTCTCAGGTGGGCGGAGATGTGGCTGTTGCGGGGTATGTCGAGGATGAGGTGGGCGGAGGTGTTTTGAATTCGTTGCAGACGTTTCTGGAGTTTTGCTGTGGTCCCAGCGTAAAGGGTGTTGCCGTAGTCCAGGCAGCTAGTGACGAGGGCGTGGGTCACGGTCTTTCTGGTGTCGGCGGGGATCCAGCGGAAGATCTTCCGGAGCATGCGGAGGGTGAGGAAGCAGGAGGAGGACACAGCGTTGACTTGTTTGGTCATGGTGAGAAGTGGGTCCAAGATGAAGCCGAGGTTGCGAGCGTGGTCTGAGGGGGTTGGTGCGGTGCCAAGGGCTGTGGGCCACCAGGAGCCATCCCAGGCGGTCGGGGTATTACCGAGGATGAGGACTTCCGTTTTGTCTGAGTTCAGTTTCAGACGGCTGAGTCTCATCCAATCTGCGACGTCCTTCATACCATCTTGCAGGTTGGTCTTTGCGCTGTTGGGGTCCTTGGTGAGGGAGAGTATAAGTTGAGTGTCGTCGGCGTAGGAGGTGATGATGATGCTGTGCTTGCGTACGATGTCGGCGAGGGGGCTCATGTAGACATTGAAGAGTGTCGGGCTGAGCGAGGAGCCTTGTGGGACGCCGCAGATGATCTCGGTGGGGTCTGAGCGAAAAGGTGGGAGGTAGACTCTTTGAGAGCGGTTGGAGAGGAAGGAGGCGATCCAGTCCAGGGCCTGGCCTTGGATCCCGGTGGAGCGGAGGCGGTTTATTAGGGTGCGGTGACAGATGGTGTCGAAGGCAGCCGAGAGGTCGAGGAGGATGAGGGCGACTGTTTCACCGTTGTCCATCAGGGTTCTGATGTCGTCTGTGACTGAGATGAGGGCGGTTTCAGTGCTGTGGTTGGCTCGGAATCCGGATTGGGAGGGGTCCAGAAGGTTATTGTCTTCAAGGAAGTTGGTAAGCTGCTTGTTGACGGTCTTCTCTATGAGTTTGGCAGGGAAGGGGAGGAGCGAGATGGAGCGGAAGTTCTTCAGGTTGCTTGGGTCAGCCGTAGGTTTCTTCAGTAGGGTGTTGACTTCAGCATGTTTCCAGCTTTCGGGGAAGGTAGCAGACGAAAACGAGGAGTTGATGATGGTCTGGAGGTGCGGGCGATGATGTCGTCGGCTTTATTGAAGATGAAGTGTGGGCAGGGGTCCGAGGGGACACCGGAGTGGATTGAGTTCATGGTGGTTTTGGTTTCTTCTGTGTTGTGTTTGGTGACTCTGGTTACCCCAACCTGTCATGGCTACTGACCCCAGTGAGGAATCCCAGGACAAGGGCAGAGGAACGGTACAATGAGGCCCATGGGCGAACTAGGAGGGTGATCGAGCGGACCTTCGGCCTCCTGAAGGCCAGGTTCCGCTGCCTCCATATGACAGGTGGATACCTATTCTACTCACCAAAGAAGGTGTACCAGATCATTGTGGCCTGCTGTATGCTTCACAACCTGGCTTTGCGACGACAGGTGCCTTTTCTGCAGGAGGATGGTCCAGATGGTGGTGTTGTAGAAGCTGTGGAGCCTGTGGAGAGTGAAGATGAGGAAGCCGAAGAAGACGACATAGACAACAGGAACACAGTAATACAGCAGTATTTCCAATGACACACAGGTAAGAATACACACCAGCATATTACATATACTTAAACACTACTACCTCTCTACTGTTTGTCCTTTTCACCCAGTGTATGGTAACTGAGTTGTGACTTTCCCTGCCGATTTCAGAGATGTGGGCCCCACTGTGTGACATCTGCTTTGTTTCCCCATGGACTACAGCTGTGTGACATTGGTATGTTGGCATCACAATGTAAATAAGCATTTTGGCACGGTAATGTCTAATACATTTGTTCAAAATCACAGCCAGACTCCTAATTGTTTTGTGCAATAACTGTGTTTATTACAGTGCTCTATATTGGTGGGTGGTTGCAAATCGGTGAGGGGTGATGGTGGAGGAATGTCCATGGCAGAGTCCAGACTATTTGTATCACAGGTGCATTGTCCAAATGCCTGTGGAAAGTGGAGCAGGGGCAGTTTAAGGATGGACAGGGTGACAATGTGGGACAGTCTTGGCATCTTACTCTGCCTTCTTCCTGGATCTCAGGGACCGCTTGCGGGGTGGTTCTCCTTCTGCAGGGGGTGGGGTGCTGGTGGCCTGTTGGTCCTGTGGCGGGGCCTCCTGTCCTCTAGCGCCGGCAGAGGTGGTAGGCAGTTCTTGGTCCATGCTCGTGTCAGGGGCCCTTTGTGGTGCCACAGTGTCCCGCAATGTGGTGACTACCAGATTCAGAGCCCCTACAATGGTGCCCAGGGGGGAACTGATGGTTCGTAGTTACTCCCTGAACCCCAAATACTGTTCCTCCTGCAGGAGCTGGATCTCCTGAAACCTGGCCAGTACCGTCGCCATCGTCTCCTGGGAATGATGGTAGGCTCCCATGATGGAGGAGAGGGCCTCGTGGAGAGTGGGTTCCCTGGGCCTGTCCCCCCCCTGTCGCACAGCAGCCCTTCCAGTTCCCCTGTTTCCCTGGGCCTCTGTCCCCTGGACCGTGTGCCCACTACCACTGCCCCCAGGTCCCTGTTGTTGTTGGGGTGGTGGGTTAACCTGGGTGCCCTGTAGTGGTGGACACACCGCTGATTGACGTGTCCTGGGGACAGAGGGATGGGCCCGCTGGGTGGGTGCTGTGCTGGTGTTCCCAGAGGGGGGAAGGTCTGCTGTGGCCTGTGGCTGTCTGAGGGGAACCAACTGTCCCGAGGTCCCTGATGGGCCGGGCTGGTCATCTAGATCCAGGTCGACAGAGGTGCTGTCATCACTGTTGGCCTCTTCTGGGGGTGGAGTGGACATTTGTGGACCCTCCTTCGTGGTGACGTGGCGTTCGGGTCCTGCAGGGGTATAAAACCATGATTATTGCATCTGTGTGTGCCATAGTGTGCAATGGGTGGGTGCCCGTGTACCCCAGTGCTTGCATTCCTGTGTGGGGGCTTTTGTGACGGTGGTTTGGGGGGGGGATGGGGATGTGCAGTGGGCATGCTTTGGTGATGGGTGTCCATGCTTTGTGGTCGCATGCAGGGATTGGGGTTGGGATGGGTGGGTTGTGATGGTGAGACATTTGCAAGGAGTAGGTGTGATGGGGGTGAGGGTGAGGGTGGGGGTATGAGTTAGCATGCTGGTGGGGTGGGGGGGATGAAGTAGTGAAGATGAGACTTACCAGAGTCCATTCCTCCAGATACTCCTGCGAGGCCCTCAGGATGCAGGATCGCCAAGACCTGCTCCTCCCGTGTTGTAAATTCTGGGGGAGGAGGTGGTGGTCTGCCGCCAGTCCGCTGAACTGCGATGCTGTACCTGGATACCGTTGAACGCACCTTACCCCGTAGGTCGTTCCACCGCTTCCTGATGTCATCCCTATTTCTTGGGTGCTGTCCCACCGCGTTGACCCTGTCGACTATTCTGCTCCATAGCTCCATCTTCCTGGCAATGGAGGTGTGCTGCACCTTTGTTCCGAAGAGATGTGGCTCTACCCGTACGATTTCCTCCACCATGACCCTGAGTTCATCCTCAGAAAACCTGGGGTGTCTTTGCGGTGCCATGGGGTGGTGTGGGTGATGTGTGGGGTGGATTGTGTATTGGTGTGTTGTGTGAAGTGCGTGGTAATATTGCTGGGTGATGGTAATATGCGCGTCTGGGTGCTCGGATCTCTCTCTGTGCGTGGTCCCGATTCTCTAGGAGTGGAGGTTTGTGGGTGATGTGGGTGTGTGTTTTATATTGTATTGGGTGTGTGGGAGTGGTGTTTGTATGTATATCAGGTGTGTGTATTTTGAATTGTCCAATGTGGCTGTGTTTGTAAATGTGTGTGTATTTTGAGCGCGGCGGTGTGTACCGCCAATAGAATACTGCGGTTGAAAGACCGCCGCGTGGATTCGTGTGTCGTGATAGTGTGGGCGTATTTCTGTTGGCGTGACGGTGTCGGTTTGGTTATCGCCAGTTTCTCGCTGGCCTTTGGTGTGGCGGACTATTGTGAATGTCTGTATTTTGGCGGTTTGCGTGTTGTGGGTCAGAATGACCGTGGCGGTTTACCGTGGCCGCGGCGGTATGTTGGCGGTCTTCTGACAGTGGTATCCGCCTTTTAACGCCAAGGTTGTAATGACCCCCTGTGTCTGTTGAGGTGGATGAATGGTGGTCTGATTGTGTGCTCTGGATGGGTGTGGTGAGAGGGATGATGGATTGGGCACAGGTAGCTGGAGGGGACTGGAAGACAAAGGAACACTGGCTGCCATCAACAAGGAAGTCAGAACCTGAAAGGATCTCCGCAGGCCAGTCAGGGTACTGTTAATGCCTTCCAGGTAAGCATTGGTCTACTGCATCTGTGATGCCAGGCCCTGGATGGCATTCACTATGGTTGACTGTTCCACAGAGATGGACCTCAGAAGGCCAATAACCTCCTCATTGAGGGCAGCAGGTCTGACTGGGCAGGGGCAGAGGTGCCTACGGCAAAGGAGATGCCCACCCTCCTGGGTGAGCGGGCACAGGCAACTGGGTGGAGAGCTACAGGGAGGGCGGTGCTGGTAGGAGGGTTGGCAGACAAGGATGGTGCTGGGCTTGTCCCAGATGGGTCCACCACTGCCAGGGAGTGTCCATTGGAGGAGGAATCTGAAGAGGATGTTGAAGATCCGGTCTCCCCTGTGGAACTTCCCTTGCCATCTGTCCCACTGGTCCCCTCAGCTCCATTGGTGTCAGCCTCCTGGGTCCCGTGGGCTGCAGCTTTCCCACTTGCCAGTGCCCCTTCTTCACATGATGAGGCTGAAGCACACAAAGACAGAGGAGGAGAGGGAGGGAGGGTGGGAGAGAATGAAAGGGGGGAATTGGTCAATACCTACCCATTATTCGCACAGAGTAATGATGTATTTTTCTGCTGGTATTCCATGGCAGGGCATGCCTTTACACTGACATGCATAACTGTCGCAAATCACAGGGGAAACAAAAGCTATGCTGAAAAAAAACTCCTAATGTGGGAACATTGGCACTTATTGGCTTGATGAAAGGTCTAACAATGCACAGTTGCATAGCACTTGGCACATTCCCATGGTCATTTATATAGACATATCCTGTACTCTTTACTCAACCGAATCCTGCATGGTAAGGTAGCATGCCCACAAATCCATTGACGATGTGGTCAGTAATTTCTTGACCACCTTCAGCCATCTACACATTCAGTAAAAGGCAGCAGATTGAGAAAGCACAAATTACCTCTGTCATAGTGACAGAGTAACACTGATGGCAATGCCCTAACACCTCAGGTATACTGATGCTTATGGAAGGAACTGGTCTCTCAAAAGATGTGAAGGGTGTCCACACAAACCCAAATATGGAATTAGTCCCCTCAAAAGTCACTTTTTGCATGGTATTGACACACATAATTGATACAAATCCTGCCAGGGTGTCTGATAACCATAGTCAATGTGCATCTACCAAGGATCTACACTACATCTTTCCACTAGTAGGCTATCCAAACCTATACAAGCCTAACATTAGCGAGGTGTGAGTGTGTACTTACCCCCTTGTGGCTGCTGTGCTCCCCCCAAGCACCCGTCCACCTCAGGGTAGGCCACTGCAAAATGCAGGCCATTAGGCGGGTCAGAGTCTGACGGGCATCCCTCCCTCATTGGGAGGATGTCCCCACGTGGGCCTTAGCAGTCTTACAGGCACAGCGTCTCAGGTCCTCCCACCACTTTCTACAATGGGTGCTCTTCTGGCTATAGACCCTCAGGGTCCACACTTGCTTGGCATGGCAGCCAAATCCCCTTCTCCTGATGGTCTCTGACCTCCATGGGTGACACAGACAGGAGAAAGTCATGTAGAGTGGCTTCACAGCAACAGCATTGAACTTCACACATCAGACACATCTCATGCCCACACTAACGGATCTTAATGGCACAAATGCACCAACTCCTTTGCCACCTGCATGCATCCACTCCATGTGCGTTGTCACAATGCATTTCAGCCTCACACAAACCACTATCAGACAGGACAGTAACATTGGACTCACCTGCTGCTCTGGTGCCCCATACAACTGTCCATACAAGACTAAGACCCCGTCTACCAGCTTCACCAACTCTTCCTGCATAAAGACAGGGTCCCTATCTCCTGCAGCATGTAGCATTATGGCTCCCAGAGACAGTACACAGCAGCTCATGCAGTGGAGGTCTTGCTTGCACAAGTGTCAGGCGTCAAGTGAGCTATGCAACAAAAAATGGCAGTCACGGCCGCCGCATACATGACCGTCACTGCCGGCGGTGATTATCATTGGCCCCAGTCTCCCGTAGGCAACAATGTTATCCAATGAGGAGCTGCGACCGCCTACCGCCATGACGACTAACACAGCCGGAATTAGGTCATTTCTATCTGTCCTGTGCATGCAGGACAGGCGGTTGCCATTTTACATGTAGTTAGAGTACTGTAGGTGAATAAAAAGTGCATCATGAATGAATTGTACTGACATGCTCAGATTAACTATGTTCTGACATCAAAGCTGGGTTCACACATGTGACGCTCATGGACAGTGCAGTTAGATGTACTGATGACTATGACAGGACATGTACAGTCACCTGCTGCCTCATAGACGGGGTAACCATATCTGTATGTTTAAAAGTTACATACACCTTATTACCTGTCGGAATAGAGTGTTGTTAAATGGAAGTGTTAATTGTTTTGTGTGTGGCAGCTGTTTGTCTGGGCCAGTCATCTAGGATGGCTTACACCTTTAGTCTACATGCTCAAATGGATTGTTAAACTTCAGCGTTATGTCCACAGTGCAATGTGTGATAATAGTATAGTGTTAGGTGGCATGTGAACTGTTGACATCAACTTGTGGCTTTTCCTCTCTCCTATTCCCAGATACTGTGCACTGGTGAGAATGAGACATACACTGGTGTACCAGCCCCTAGATGACCTTGCTACCCTGGAAGAGAGACACATCATCCAGACCTATTGTCAGAACCGTCAGACCATCATGGAACTGTGTGCCAAGTTGGAGCCAGATTCTATTCTGTGTCTCTACCGGTATTGTGATAGTCCAACTTTTGTGCACACAGGTGATTCTGGCTAACCTAACCTTCTGTGGCTGCTGACACCAGTAAGATACCCGACAGTAGATGGGGAAAACCGTTTCAATGAGGTCCATGGCAGGACGAGGGGTGTCATCAAGAGGACTTTTGGGCAACTGAAGGCCAGATTCTGTTGTCTACACATCTCAGGAGGTGCCCTGCTCTACAGACCACAAAAGTTCTGCCAGATAGTTGTTGCCTGATGCATGAGAAGTCACATACCATCACTGGATGTTGAGGAGGTGGCAGGTGGACCAGTGGCTGATGATGGTGACATAGAAAGTGATGAGGATGCGATGATGAGGATGCAGCTGTGTTGGACTTTTTGTCATTGGCGTGGTCTACTATCATACTTGCTGCACATTGCTCCCATCTCTGTTCATCTTACAGACTTTTTCTGGTCAATGGTTAATTGAAATGACATATTGTATTATAGAAAATCGTACTTGTTACAATAAAGACACATAAGCAGTAGCTGTGCTCAATGATGTTTACTGTGATTCTCAAGAGCAATGGGTGATGAGCGGGGTCATGGTGGATGAAAACATCAGAGTAGTTGGGCCAGCTGTAGGTAGTACAGGTCCAGTATCCAAGGGCATTGGAAAATGGAGACATGACAGTGGATAGTGAACAGGGTGTCTCAGTGGCCCACAAGGGAGAATGTTCAAGAGAGGGTCACTTCCTGGCAGTGGTTTTGGTCTTGGCATCTGGTCATGCAGGATGTCTGGATGGATGACTTCTTTGCACAGGGGTTCCTCAGGGATGCTAATGCCTGTGGGTCTCCTGGAAAGGCCTTTATTCCACTAGCTGTGGCAGAAGTGGATGGCTCAGTTGGTATGTGGCTAGTGGAAGGGGCCTGCTGGTAGGTAGAGGTCAAATGCAGGATGATTGTGAGTTCCTTGAGCATTCCTGCAATGGAGGCCATGGTGACATGGTAAGCCTGCCACTGCTGCATGGCCTCCTGGTGGTATTCCCTCTGCAGCCTCTGATTCTCATGCAAGGTGAAGAGTTTCTGGCCCATCTTGTCCTGGGATTGCTGGTATGCTCCCAGGACTTGGGAGATGGCCTCTTGACCAGTCGTTTCCCTTGGGGGCCCTATCACATGGTCCACAGGTGCCCCCACACTGCCCCTGCCCCCCTGTGCCTTCTCCCAGTTACACCAGGACCTTCATTGTCTTGGGTGTGATGCATTGACTCTGGTTCCTGTACTGTGGGGCACTCTGCTGATTGAACAGTCCTTGGGGCACAGGTTTGGGGATGAGGGGTTGGCTGTGCTTTTGTAGCCACAGGGGTGGGGTGCTCAGATGTGGGCAGGGTAAGGCTGGTGGTGTTGGACTGACCCGTTGTCCCAGATCGGCCAGGTAAGACGTCATTGTCCAGACATCCAGAGTTGTAGTCCACACTGGGGACTTCATCCTGGGGAGGGGTGGCTGTCTCTGGCATTCTCTGCAGGGTGACAGTCGCAGGGGTACCTGTGGATGGAGAGGGAAAGATTTACACTGTGGAGGTGTACTTGTTCGTATCATAGTCTGATGCATACAGTGGCTTGACTTGCTTCCCAGTGATGGCAATGACAGATGTAGCACTGCAGATATTGTTTGTGGGTGATGGATTGTGTCATTGGTTCCATGTTCCATTGTGGGTTGTAGATTGTGGATAGCATTGTGGTCATTGCCATGTAGTAGTATGTAGTTGAAGCATCCAGTTGGTGTTGCAGGTGCAATGGTTTTACGTGCTGGTGTTCCACTGTGAAGTGGGAATAGAAGCTTTTCATGTGTAGGGAATAATGCATTGTTGGAATAGTAGTGCTTGCCATTGTGAGTACTATCCATGCACTAGGGAGGGTCTGTGTGGGGATAGTGGCAGTGAGTGGTGTGACATGCAGGGGTGGGGCATTAGGTGATTGGGTGGGGGGAAAGAAGTGTAAGGTGGGGTGAACTGGGGAGTGATGGGGTGGTGGGGACGCATGCTATACAGTCGTTGGTGCCAGGGGTGTGTTAGTAAATTACCAGAGTCCAGTTCTCTGGTTATTCCAATCAGGCCCTGAGGATGCAGGATGTCCAAGACCTGCTCCTCCCACAATGTGAACTCTGGGGAAGGAATAGGGGGCCCATCACCAGTCTTGTTGATAGCAATCTGGTGTCTGGATGCCATGGAATGGCCCTTCCCCTGTAGGTTGTTCCACCTCTTCCTGATGTCCTCCCTTGTGCGTGGATAGTTCCCCACTGAGTTTACCCTGTGGAGGATCCTCCGCCATAACTCCATTTTCCTGGCAATGGATGTTTGCTGGACCTGTGCTCCTAACAGTTGTGGATCTACCCTGACGATTTCATCGACCATGACCCTCAACTCTTCATATGTGAATCGTGGGTGCTTTTGAGGTGACATGGTGGTAGTGAAGTGGTTTGGGGGGTGTTGTGCCCAAGGGTAGGGTGTTTGGTGCTTGATGAGGTGTGTGGGGTGCTTAGTTTTGTGTGCTGGTGTGTTGTGGTGTTTGTGTGCAGTTGTGATATGTGTATAGTGTTGACGGTGCAGTTATGTGGTGTGTGCTGAATGTGAAGTGTATATATGCCTATGGTGTATCAGTGCTTAGTAATCGGTTTGCGGGTCCTCGCTGTGTCTGTCTGTGGTTGTAGTTGCAAAGGATTGTGGGTTGTGTGGGGGTATGATTTATAGTGGTGTGTGTGATGTGTGTATGTGTCTCAGGTGTGGGGTATTCGTACTGTCCAGTGTGGTGTTGGGCTCTGGTGTAGGTGATATTTTGACCGCAGTGGTTCGCACCACCAATGGTTTTATGCCATGCAATGGCCGCTGTGTTGATTTGTTGGTCGTAATATGGAGGGCGGGATGTTGTCGGTGTGGCAGTGCTGGTGGTGGAACCACCTCTCTCCAACCCTCAGTCAACCCGGCAGTCCTGGATTTGTGGCTGTTTTTGGGTGGTCTTCAGTATATGACTCGTAATACAACAGACAGGATACTGCCAACACTGGCAGTCTTTTGGCAGCCGCAACCACGGCGGTCTTCCGTAAAGGCCATCAAACTTGTAATGAGGGCCAGAATGTTTTAACTAATAACACTTGAAATAGTATTTGTTCTAGCTGTCGAACAAGGCAGGAAGCATTATTGAACTCACATGAGAACTGTTAAAATCATCTTATAAAAGTCAGGGAAAGGGATCCTATGTTTCAAAATCTTTTAAAATCTTGTATTTTGGCAAAACTTTATGAATTCATCAAGATGACTTTGCATTTTTCCTGAAAGCATCGGAAAGAGTTGCAAACTCGATTACGTCAATAATTTTCATTGGATATTGATCCATTTGCTTAAGATGAGTCCACTCTGAGGACCAATTAGAATTCTAAGGACATTTCTAGTTAGGGAGAGACTTTTGAAACTTTAGTCAGAGTCTTGCTTATAATCCCTGGCTGTGAGGTTCTCTCTCACTCTCTCCTGAACTTGAAGCCCTATGACTCTTAGATATCTTCTGAAGAATTAAAGTCATTCTTTCTATTTGCCCCATTTGCTTATGCTGTTCAGTACTAATATACCCAATAAATTCTGAACTGCTGTCCTGCCCCGTGTGCAGCTTGTGTTTTGCAGTGCCCTGATGCTGCTGTCTATTTATACTGAGAAGCTGTGACACTCTGGACTGACAAATCTTTCCTGTCTGCTGTCTCATGAGGAGAGGTATATAAACTGCATTGTGTTTTTTTCCTTGTTTCCTTTCAAGCTTAGATGACTAGACCAGTGTATTTGTATAGTGAGTAAGCCTAGTTAAATGGTTTTCTAAAATTGTTTTGTTTCTTCTTTTATTTTGCCTGCATGTGTTAGCCCGTCCCCACACATGCAAGTCCAAATTCATATTAGAGGATTGCCCAGTCCCTGAAAACTGATTGTTATTAATTGAGTTTGATGGTTCACTGATGTCACCATCATCTGCTTTGAAATCTGATTTTGATGTGCGATCATAGTTCTGTTAATTTGTGTTATTCCCTTGGAGTGTTTAACCCATCCTGTGCCAGGCCTTTTTTTGGCTATTTGGAGAAGTTCGCGCTTAGGCCCACATAACTTTTTGTCCACATAAGCTAGCCAAGCCAAATTTGCATCCTTTTTTTTCCAGCATCCTAGGGATTCTAGAGGTACACAGACTTTGTGGGTTCCCCTGAAGGAGGCCAAGAAATTAGCCAAAATACAGTGAAAATTTCGTTTTTTTTTTAAAAAATGGGAAAAAGTGGCTACGGAAGAAGGCTTGTGGTTTTTTCCCTGAAAATGGCATCAACAAAGGGTTTGCGGTGCTAAAATCACCAGCTTCCCAGATTTCAGGAATAGGCAGACTTTAATCAGAAAACCCAATTTTTCAACACAAATTTGGCATTTTATTGGGACATACCCTATTTTTAAAAATGTTTGTGCTTTCAGCCTCCTTCCAGTCAGTGACAGAAATGGGCATGAAACCAATGCTGGATCCCAGAAACCTAAACATTTCTAAAAAGTAGAAACAATTCTGAATTCAGCAAGGGGTTATTTGTGTAGATCCTACATGGGTTTCCTACAGAAAATAACAACTGAAAATTAAACATATAGAAATTGAGGTGAAAAAAACAGCAATTTTTCTCTACGTTTTCTTCCAGCAATGTCAGATTTTCGAAAGCAATATACCGTTACGTCTGATGGACTCCTCTGGTTGCAGGAATATATAGGGCTTGTAGGTTCATCAAGAACCCTAGGTACCCAGAGCCAATAAATGAGCTGCACCCTGCAGTGCGTTTTCATTCTATACCGGGTATACAGCAATTCATTTGCTGAAATCTAAAGAGTGAAAAATAGCTATCAAGAAAACCTTTGTATTTCCAAAATGGGCACAAGATAAGGTGTTGAGGAGCAGTGGTTATTTTCACATCTCTGAATTCCGGGGTGACCATACTAGCATGTGAATTACAGGGCATTTCTCAAATAGATGTCTTTTTTACACACTCTCTTATATTTGGAAGGAAAAAATGTAGAGAAAGACAAGAGGCAATAACACTTGTTTTGCTAATCTATGTTCCCTCAAGTCTCCCAATAAAAATGATACCTCACTTGTGTGGGTAGGCCTAGCACCCGTGACAGGAAATGCCCCAAAACGCAACGTGGACACATTTTTTGAAAGAAAACAGAGGTGTTTTTTGCAAAGTGCCTACCTGTAGGTTTTGTCCTCTAGCTCAGCCGGCACCTAGGGAAACCTACCAAACCTGTGCATTTTGTAAAACTAGAGACCTAGGGGTATCCAAGAAGGGGTGACTTGTGGGGCTCTGACCAGGTTCTGTTACCCAGAATCCCTTGCAAACCTTACAATTTGGCTAAAAAAAAAACACACTTTCCTCATATTTTGGTGACAGAAAGTTCCGGAATCAGAGAGGAGCCACACATTTTATTCCACCCAGCGTTCCCCCAAGTCTCCCGATAGCAATGATACCTCACTTGTGTGGGTAGGCCTAGCGCCCGCAACAGGAAATGCCCCAAAACGCAACATGGACACATCACATTTTTTGAAAGAAAACAGAGGTGTTTTTTGCAAAGTGCCTACCTGTAGATTTTGGCCTCTAGCTCAGCCGGCACCTAGGGAAACCTACCAAACCTGTGCATTTTTGAAAACTAGAGACCTGGGGGAATCCACGATGGGGTGACGTGTGGGGCTCTGACCAGGTTCTGTTACCCAGAATCCTTTGCAAACCTAAAAATTTGGCTAAAAAAACCAATTTTCCTCATATTTCGGTGACAGAAAGTTCTGGAATCAGAGAGGAGCCACAAATTTCCTTCCACCCAGCGTACCCCCAAGTCTCCCGATACAAATGATACCTCACTTGTGTGGGTAGGCCTAGCGCCCGTGACAGGAAATGCCCCAAAACGCAACGTGGACACATCACATTTTTTAAAAGAAAACAGAGGTGTTTTTTGCAAAGTGCCTACCTGTAGATTTTGGCCTCTAGCTCAGCCGGCACCTAGGGAAACCTACCAAACCTGTGCATTTTTGAAAACTAGAGACCTAGGGGAATCCAAGATGGGGTGACTTGTGGGGCTCTGACCAGGTTCTGTTGCCCAGAATCCTTTGCAAACCTCAAAATGTGGCTAAAAAAACACATTTTCCTCACATTTTGGTGACAGAAAGTTCTGGAATCAGAGAGGAGTCACAATTGTCCTTCCACCCAGCGTACCCCCAAGTCTCCTGATAAAAATGATACCTCACTTGTGTGGGTAGGCCTAGCGCCCACAAAAGGAAATGGCCCAAAACACAACGTGGACACCACATTTTTTCATAGAAAACAGTGCCTACCTGTGGATTTTAGCCTTTAGCTCGGCCGGCACCTGGGGAAACCTAGCAAACCAGCACATTTTTAAAAACTAGAGACCCAGGGGAATCCAAGATGGGATGACTTGTGGGGCTCTGACCAGGTTCTGTTACCCAGAATCCTTTGCGAACCTCAAAAGTTGGCTAAAAAAACACATTTTCCTCACATTTTGGTGACAGAAAGTTCTGGAATCTGAGAGGAGCCACAAATTTCCTTCCACCCAGTGTTCCCCCAAGTCTCCCGATAAAAATGGTACCTCACTTGTGTGGGTGGGCCAGGTGCCTGCAACAGAATAAGGCCAAAAACTTGTAGAGATAGAGGGGATAAGGACATATTCTTATTTTATAGATCTTTAGGCTGACTCTGCTTTGGGGAACCACACAAGTGAGGTGTCATTTTTACTTGGGAGACTGAGGGGAACACTGGTGAGTAGGAATTTTGTGCTGGAGCGGTGATCGTACAAACAAAAGTCAGGAAAATATGCTTTTTTAAGCAAATTTTGTGGTTTGCATAGGCGTCTGGGCAAGAAAATGTTGGGGGATCCACGTAAGCCACATCTCCCTGCACTCCTTGGGGGTGTCTAGTTTTAAAAAATATCTGGGTTTGGTAGGTTTCCCTAGATGAAGGACGCACCCAGGACCAAAAACATAGGTGGCCCCTCCCCCCAAACACAGGTAGTTTTGTAATATATCATTTTGATGTGTCCACATACGTCTGTGATGTGCCAAACACTAAAATTGTGAAAAGAAACGCACTTAGGTTATGTGAAAAAGACCCTTCACCCACCAACCAAGTTGGTGGCATGCTTCATCATCGGGGTCCCACCTGAGACACCGAGCATGTCTCAAGTGTGCTGCGATGCATGATTACAGCGGAGCAGGTTTTGTCATTAGTACTACACATACTGGTTGGATTTGGCACGAGCGTGGGTGATGGTTCAGTAGATCAAATTTTATTAACAAGAGATTTCACAAAAATGAAATGCACTGTTAATAACTGAAAGGCAAAAAACGGAACCAATGACTCATAGCTCATGAGCTGTAAAGCCGCGACAAGGCACCAACTGCTTTACAGTCCATTCACACACCTTTCATACATGACACGCACAAGACCATTCACACCGCCAGCCACGGGCCCAGCGCATTACAACACTCACATCGACAGACAGCGCCACTCAAGGGCCTATCACTTACATACGCCCACATGCCTGATACAACAATCATACCAGCTGATGGGAGTGTGGACTGGCGTTTGGCTGGCACTGCCAGCCAAACGCCACCCCGCCAGCCAAGCCCCACCCCACGCACACCGCCAGCCAAGCGCCACCAGACGCTCACCGCCAGCCAAGCGCCACCCCACCCACACCGCCAGCCAAGCCCCACCCCACGCACACCGCCAGCCAAGCGCCACCCCATGCACTCCACCAGACAAGCGCCACCCCACGCACACCGCCAGCCAAGCGCCACCCCAAGCACACCGCCAATCAAGCACCACCCCACCCACACCGCCAGCCAAGCCCCACCCCACGCACACCGCCAGCCAAGTGCCACCCCACGCACACCGCCAGCCAAGCGCCACCACACCCACACCGCCAGCCAAGCGCCACCCCACGCACACCGCAAGCCAAGCGCCACCCCAAGCACACCACCAGCCAAGCGCCACCCCACGCACACCGCCATCACTTTGTTTTGGTTTATAAACAACAAAGAAACCACTAACTAATTATAAAATAAGCACAAAACTACAAACACAAAAGCTCTAACTAAATACATGACAGAGATGCCAACCGTGAAACAAATGAAAATATAAAACAGACAGCTTACGCTCACGGTATTTCCCAGAAGTTTTTCCTTGTGTGGTAACTTCTAAAACAGCTGGGCACACACAGCCCAGGCTTTGAAGGGCATTTGGGGCAGTACATCCGGCTCTCCCTCTGGATTAATCTCCGGGCACATACTCTACATTTCTTTGTGGGCAAGTCTTTTTTGGGAGTAGGAGGAATGTGATCTGGAAAGTGCCGATCTTTCAATCTAGCCACATCATCCACCACTTCTACTCTAGGAACTCTTGCCTGTTCCACCACAATAAGGCTTTCTATCACCGACTCCTGAAATTTCACAAATGTCATCCTTGACTCAGGTGAACAATCTTTGAATACAATAAAGGCATTAAAAGTTGCCAAATGAAATAAATGTAGGGCCAACTTTTTATACCACACGTAAGACTTACAAAGAGCAGTGTAAGGTTCCAACCTCTGATCTACTCTATCAACACCACCCATGTGCCTATTGTAGTCCAAAATGCACGCAGGTTTGCTCACTTCCGCAACCTGACCCCAAACAGTCACAGGGGAAGTACTCTCATCATGGATGGTAGACAGCATGTACACATCCCTCCTGTCTGAAAATTTCAGAGCTAGCAGCTCATTATTCCGCAAGGCACTGCACTGTCCCCTCTCAAATTTTTTACAGACAAGCTTCCTTGGATAGCCTTTCCGGTTAGAACGGATTGTGCCACAAGCAACAGTGTCCACTCTAAACAACTCCTTGAACAACTGCACTCCAGTGTAGAAATTATCTACGTACAAATGGTGACCTTTCTTAAACAGCCGTCTACCAAGTTGCCACACAATTTTTTCGCTAACTCCAAAAGTGGCCGGACAACCAGGAGGGTCAATACTGGAATCCCTACCAGTGTAGACCCGGAAATTATACACATATCCTGTACTGCTTTCTGACTGCATATACAATTTAATCCCATACCGTGCCCTCTTACTAGGAATGTACTGCTTAAAAACTAAACGCCCCTTGAAAAGGACCAAAGACTCGTCGACACCTATCTCTTTGCCTGGAACATAGACCTCTGAAAACCAATCTACAAAATGATCAAGGACAGGCCTAATCTTAAAAAGACGGTCACAATCAGGGTGATCTCGTGGCAAGGCTAAAGCATTGTCTACAAAATGCAGCATACGAAGAAGAAGCAAATAGCGATTACGTGTCATAGTTGCAGGAAATATAGCCGTTGCCATCAAGGGACTAGTAGACCAATAAGAAGCCAGTGACGGCTTCCTGATCAACCCCATCAAAAAAGTCAAACCTAAAAACGTTTTCATCTCTTCCAGATATGTGGGAACCCACTGAGTAGCTCTAGACTGAGGCTTAAGTCTGGCAGCGTTGTCCCGCAAATATTGCTCTGCATACAAATTAGTCTGCTCCACAATCTCTTCCAAAAATACATTGTTCATAAACAAGTGAAAGAAATGGACAGGCAAAAAGTTTTCCGTATTAACTCTACACCCTGGGAGACCAGTAAATGCAGGTAACTGTGGCTGCTCCATGTTTGGGGCAATCCAGGTGTCAGGTCTTCTAATGGGAAACCCTTCAGCCCCAGGCTGCTGCACTCTTGGCACATCAATGTCCTCCTCTACAACAAGCCCTTCATCTGCACTGAGAGTAGCTTCCTCATCAGAAGAATACTCTCGGACAGAAAACTCACTTCCAGAATCTCCCACTTCCTCCTCTGCCTCAGATGCAGAGTCAGTCTCGTAATCATGGTCTGAAGACGACTCAAAGAGCATGCCAACAACCTGCTGAGCGTCACTCTGCGGCTAGCCATGATCCTCACTAACAACAAATGGATTGCCAACAACAACTAGCACTAAAATAAGTAATAAACAAAGTGTAGCTTTATCACAAAGAGTTATGTACTAAAAAAACTATACCACTCACTCGCCTGAAAAAGCTACTCACCAAGCAACTACTCTGCACAGACACAGCAATCACCAATGATATCCCTCTAAAAAGAAAAAAGCAAATTAGACATATGACAACACAAATATCATTGTGCTCAAATCTAAGGACAATTTCACACACAATACTGCATTTAGTAAACCACCTACAAACATGTCATTCATGCATGTCAGCAATACTCCTTTGGAATAAATTGCTTTCACTTACCTAAAACATGCAACTATGCAAACCGCAGAACAACTACTGCCAAAACCGCAAGGATCCACAGCAAAGGAAGCAAAAGCGTTGAACTAGAAGAAAAAGAAGAAATAAATTGTTATAATCACAAATACAAATACTTCGCCAGTTGACAAACACCCCACCACCAAGAACTTAGAAATTGTCCCTGGTACCTAAGTGGATTCTGCCCCCCTCGGGGGCAGATGGGCGTAAAACAAATTGGCCGATCTGTCCCCAAGGGGGGCAGAAATGGGCAACAGCTCTGTCCCCCCTTTAGGGGGCGACCCTTCCCAAAGGGGGCATCCCCAGCACAAAACAAAATGAAGGGAACAAAAAAATAAAATCCCTGGCGTATTGGTGGTTTCTGCCCTCCTTGGGGGCAGATGGGCCTACAAAATAGGCCCATCAGAGATGGCCAATACGAAGTTTCCCCACTTGCCCAAGGGGTGCCCCCAAACACACACCACACAATACCTGGTGCCTAGTGTGCTTCGACCCCCCCCCCCCGGGGGCCAGATCGTCCAAAAAGATGGCTGATCTGCCCTCAGGGGGCCGAAACATTAAAAAAAATAGCCCCCCAGGGGAGCGACCCTTGCCCAAGGGGTCGCCCCCAAAATAAACATATCAAAGTAAATCCCTGGTGTCTAGCGGATTTCACCCCCCCCGGGGGCAGATCGGCCATAAAATCGGCAATCTGCCCCAAGGGGGGGGCGAAATACTAAATAAAATAGACCCCCGGGGGGGCAACCCTTGCCCAAGGGGTCACCCCCAAAACAAACTTTTATATATAAAGAAATCCCTGGTGTCTAGTGGATTTTGCCCCCCACTGGGGGCAGATCAGCTGAAAAATTGGCGATCTGCCCCCAGGGGGGGGCGAAACACTAAATAAAATAGACCCCCGGGGGGGGCGACCTTGCCCAAAGGGTCGCCCCCAAAAGAAATATACCCCAAAAAATCCCTGGTGTCTAGTGGAGATTCCTGCTCCACGATCGCAGGTCCTGCCCGCGATCGTGGAGCAGGAATCTAGTGAAAACAGGCACAGGGGGAAAGGAAAAAACCTTTCCTTTCCCCCCATGTCTGTTTTCGCCCCCCAAAAAGGGAAGGACTTACCCTGGGAAGTCCTCTCCCCTCGACGCGCTGGAAGCAAATGGCTTCCAGCGCGTCCCGGCAACACTTGATGACGGCACGCTGTATGCGTACTGACGTCATCAGATTGCCGGAGGGGTCGGGGGTGGAAGGGGAAGGGCTTCCCCTTCCATCCCGCCTTGGGGGGTGGGTGGGGTGCACAGGGTGGGAGCGCTAGCGCTCCCCCCAGTTCCTGTGCCTTGGACGAGGTGACCTCGTCCAAGGCACACAGGAACTGGTGCCTTGGACAAGGTCACCTCGTCCAAGGCACAGAACCGGTTAATAGCATTGATGTTTAGTAGGCTCAATTTCTTTAGATGTTTTGGTCAGCCTATGGCGTTCATGTATGTTTATAATTTAGCTTTGGACACCATTTACGTTATTTTGGCTTTGTGGCTGTAATAAAGCTTTGAAACTTGATTCATTTTGGAGCGTTGATTCTGTTATCAAAATTGGTCATGGTGATTAAAATTGTTTATGTTTCTCATGTAATTGGTTTATGTTGAATGAAATCTGATTACCACACTCCTCACTGAGTCTAAAGATCCATTCAACCACTAGTGTATGTTGAATGAGTTGTGGCGTCTCACAGGAGCACCTGCGGTTTCTACATCCAAGGCGGGAAGAAGACCTCCATGTGCACTGCAGCAGTTGTCACTGCAAGGGGTCATTGCTGCAATGTGAACAGTTGGGCTTATGGAGAGTTGTGCCAATTTGCAGTGTACGCAATGACCTCTCTGTGCACATGGGTCTGTACGTGTTTGCGAAGAGCCCAAAAGCCTAATTTCAATGGCTGTGAGCCACACCATGTGTCCAGGACATGAGGGGCACCACTTAGGGGTCAGGAAATCATTGCAGCTGGGTCCAGATTCAGGATGTTGGGGAGCTTTTTATGCCCCTGAGGCTCTGATCTGGGGGCCAGCAGACTAGCCCTTGGAGTCACTCATGGGTCATGGGTTTGAGATGAAGGTGTAGGTTTAGTTGTCCTTCCCCAGACATGAGTGCAGCAAGTAGTTCCTGTAGAGCATCAGTCCGGCAGAGGGGCAGTCGTGGCAGCCGCACAGCCTACCTTCTTCCTGGCAGAGTATCTACAGCTCCAGAAATGTACTGAAGTGGTGTTGTCTGAAGTCCAGAATTTGCACACAGTTTTTCCTTTGAGGTGGGGAGATGTTTCTAGAGGCATGTCATTGAGGTGCACAGATGCCCTGTCTTCCTGGCTTCAGATTAACTTCAGGGAGTATGCAGCCCTTTGTGTGGAGAAAGGACACCACTTATTCAAGTGTAAGTGGTACTGGGCTGAGTTCTTCCTACCCATCCTGCCAGTGATAGCCCATGCAGTCGCACCTAAGAACCCCCTTGTGTGTGGCTGTCTAGGAGGAATACATAAAGTCTGACTATCACCCACACCCAGTCATGTATCCCAGAGGCAGGCTGCAGGCACCAAATGGCTAAGGTAAGAAAATGCCAACTTTCTAAAAGTAGCATTTTCAGAATTCCAATTTAAAACCTCATTTAGGATTTTAAATTTTGATTCCAGAGACACCAAACATGCACTGGCTACTTATTCAAATTTACAAAATACACTTATAAAGGTAATAAGGTAACCCCAGTGTTATCCTATGGGGGAGGTAGGCCTTGCAATAGTGAAAAATGAATTTAGGAGTTTTTCACTGACAGGACAGTGAAACATAGAAGTGCAGGTCCTACCTTTCCATGACATTGCACACTTTCCTCTAGGGTGTCCACAGCCTACCTAGGCGAGATTTATATGTATTAAAAAGGAGGGTTTGGACTTGGAAAAATGTATTCAGCAGGTTGAAATAGCAGTTTAAAACTACACAAAGAGGCTGCAATGGCAGGTCTGAGGCATGTTTAGAGTATTACTTAAGTGGGTGGGACAATCAGTGCTACAGGCCTATTAACAGCATTTAATTTACAGGCCATGCGCACAGTTAGTGTAACATTACTAGGGACTTTTGTTAAGTAAATTAAATATGCCAAATGAGTATATGCCAATCTAACATGTTTTAAGGAGAGAGCAGAAATACTTTAGCACTGGTTAGCAGTGGTAAAATCTGCAGAGTCCTAAAACCAGCAAAACAATTTCAGAAAAAAGTGGAGAGTTAGGGCAAAAGGTTTGGGGATGACCCTGCAGAAAGGGTTAAGTCCAACAGAGGTGGGTCTCCATTCTGTGTCAGATCAGTATCATTGAGCATTTCAAAGAGCATAAACCAGTCACTGCATTGCCTCTCAGTGTTTCAATACTCTAGAAATATTTTTACTCAATGGCACCAATTCATTAACCACAAAAATGGAAAAGATTCAGTCAGCTTTCTTCGTATTCAATGCAAGTTACGTGCACATTTCTGCAGAAGAGAGGTGGTTCACAAAAAACACATGCATGTGGGACTTAATACTACAGAATTACTATTTTGTGTATTCTTGCATCCCTTTGTAATAAAGCCCCTAAAAGTCAAATTTTACCTGTTTTCCGGGCCTATTCACAAAGGCATGTAAGAGTACTCTTTTACCTGCTCCAAAATGCCTTAGTGAATAGGCCCCATACTGCATTAGGTCCTCCGAGCTATCATTTCAGAACTTACATCTCTTAACATCAAATTACAAACCAATCTTTGCAGCTGGTGCATTCATCTACTGATCTATTGTACTGAAATTCAATCATGTGACCTTCTGGTTATACCTACCTTACTGTTCCAATTCATTCAGGCTTATGGGATATGAACTTGTGATAAAAAGATTGCATTGATTTCTGCAACAGTCACATTAAACCACTGAACTTTTTTCAAGGTGGATAGATCTGTAGTGCTTCTGAAAAGGTAGGAGGGAAGAGAAGAGAAACAACACAGCCTCAAAATCCTTGCAATTGAATACAGCTAAGCTAAGACAAAGAATGGTGACTGCAACTGCTGCAGCAGTTCACATTTCATGCATCCCCATGAACAGGGCACACCATCAATGGTTCATTTTGTGGACTTCTGAAAAACAATGCCTAGCATATACCAGACACCTTAACATGTGGCAAGCTGCCACTTGGGCCATACATAACAATACTGAGGACAGGAATATGGTCCTGCTTATAGAGACTCACATCTTGACCTCAACCTTATCGGAAATGTAAGAATACATGAGTAGGCATAGACAGAGAGATAGAGAGAAAGAGAGAGAGAGTCATGGTACAGATATGTGAAAGATGCGACCTAAGAATAGCAAATCAATACTTAACTTTTATGCACTTACATTATGATTTAATGATAGTTGCTATTCTGTAGTGAATTGTTTGGCTAGATAGTATTGAAAACTCAATAATGTGGTAGTACTACAAGCTTAAATCCATGCCCTTTCACTAAAATAACCCTTAATTGTCCAACAGAGCATTTAGCACATGTGTAGTGGCGAGGGAATTTGTGGATACTGAATTTCTGGGAACGGTGGACATCATTTTCAAAGTGGAACTCTGCATATTTGAACTAGAGGTCAACAGATACTCAACTAATAGAGCGGGGAAATGCAGGATACCACTGTGTCCAATGCGATTGCTGTGTCTTCTGCCCTTAGGAGCAAAGATGACTTTGTCTAAGGTACAATTATTTGTGCAGAAAAATCAGGATAAGTACATTGGGTGCTAAAGTCCTACAGAGGCCACTACCGATCCAATCTATAGCATATGAACCTCCATCCAGGAAAGCAGAAGCAGTGGCTGAAGCGCATAAAATAAGTAGGGGAACTGTGAGGTAGAGGGTTACAGTGTGCCTTTCACCTTCAGCTAAAACTAAAAATATAACACACACACCTTAAATGAAAAATAATTGCAAGATAAAGTAATCCATGGGAAATAAACTGTTCTATGTTGTTACAGATCTATTGGTTAAAGTGATCCCTTCAGATGTCTATTTTTTGTAACCAGACATTTACAGGACTGACTTCTGGTTTGCGGAGTGGGGAATCGTGACATTTGTACTTATAGCGCTTCGACATCTCATCCTGCAACTGATAGCAGTGTGAATAAGCAACTCATTATTTTGAAATGTTTTAGCAAAATGATTTAGGCTCTCATTAGGACCTTGGCGGTCGGTGCTATAGTCGCGGTAGTACCGCCACATACCGCCATATTATGACATTCGTGGTTTGGCAAAAGCCAAACCACCACTGTAACACACCGACCGCCAGGGCGGTAATGCCCACCAGGCTGGAGACTACAGTCTCCAGCCTGGCGGCCATAACTAGGCTGCCCACAGTATTATGTCCCCGCTCACCTCCATGGTTTCCGTGGTTTTTGTACCGCCACGAAAACCATGGAGGTAGGCACTATCAGTGCCAGGGAATTCCTTCCTTGGCACTGATAGGGGTCTCCCCCGCCCCTCTTCCGAGAGTCCTTCCCCACTCTCACCTTCCCCCTTCCATCCCCCCAACATAAACACACATACACACACAGACATACACATGCATACACACACGCATACCCACATTCACCCACACGTGTATTCATCCATGCACACACACACCCACACACACTGACATACATACCAGCACACACACATTCACACATCACATTCACGCACACTCACATTCATTCATGCACACATGCATACAAACACCCCCCCCACACACCGCCCCCACCCCCTCCCCTGTCAGAGCACCCGACAGGGGGTCCTCCAGCAGGAGATGGGATGCGGCGCTGCTACCAGCAGAAGTGTCCGCCAGCGGAATACCGCCAGGCCTTATCATGTGTCATGATACGGTCCGTGGCATTCTACTAGCGTGGCCACCTTACCGCCGTCTGCCACCATGACCATAGCCACCATGACCATAGCCAGAATTCCGCCAGCCTTCTGGGGGAATTCTGGCTTCAGTCATAATTTGGTGAACGGTAGGTAGCCACGGCGACGGTCTTTGGCGGCTGTCGCCATGGTGGTAGGCGGCATTTACCGCCATTATCATAATGAGGGCCTTAGTGTTTAAGTTTAAACAAGTGCTTGCAAAATGTATATATTTAGGTATTACACAACCAGACTGCATGCTTAGAGCACACAGGTTTTTGAAGTTTCCATTAGAAGGGCTCACTCAGAATTCAGCTGATAACACCCTTACATTACCACTCAAAAAGATTTAAGAATCAAGAATTAAAACCTTTACCTGCTTACAAGCAGTGTTGTTTGGGTGCCATGCTGGATAGCGACTCTTTTGTAATGCTGCCATCTCTGCACGGGATCTGAACTGGGGGTCCCAATAAAAGCCCATGAGCACTACTGAGGAGGCTGGAAGCCCAATAACCCCATCTTCTGAGCCGTGGTTGATGCCAAGCTGAGGAGGTGAGGCACCGAAGATGGTGCTGCCCATCTGATCCTTCCTTCCATCGCAATCAAGCAGGGCAACTGGGGCCTATGCTACTGCAAGATTGGTGGTCGGGTGAATCAGGGGTCAGCAGTTCTCCCCAACACCCTCCCCCACTGCTTAAATAAAGTCCTCCCTCCCTCCCAGGCCTCCTATTTCTGCACATCATATTTCCTCAAAAAGACTATCAGTCACCCCAAAACCACAATCTGGCTGCTTATTAGCTATGTGGACCATAGGTTTCGCAGGCCTGTTCATCTTGTGCTTATTTGGCCTCACCTTGAAGGTCATCTCCTGATAGCTAGGTGCCCTTAGTTCGAGCAAACTATGCTTTCCTGTGTTCGACTGTGCACATGTCAATGGCTGTCTCTCATTACTCTGCTTGGCAGATATATTCTTTGGTATGTCTATACTACTTGTGTGAGAGTATCCAGCTGCTGATATGAAAGCACTCACTCTTTCCTACTTGACCACCTAGCTGGGTGTGTGTCAGCAGCCACTGTCATTGTGCATGTTACTTACTGACACAGCACCGTGGGGATGTAAGCCCTCACAAGACCTTCTCGCCATCTGCCGCTCTCTTACACAGCATTGATTTGTGCCCTTCCACATCTTTCAAATGTTTCACTCCTCAGTGTTGATGAGCAATTTGTAGCTCGCTCTTCCGATACTGTAGGACTACCAGGGTAGGCAACTTTAGTCCAAATAGCAAACTCCATAGCCTCTACCCCTCTGCCTGCAATTTCTCACCAGTGACCTGCACTTTGGCCTTTACATTCAAGACACTGGGGGTCATTTCAACCTCAGCTGTCTTTTCACAAGACCGTCGAGGGACCGCCGTGCTGAAGACAGCCAGTGCTGGCGGTTTTCCGCTCGGCGTAATTATGACTGCTGGCAGCCCTCCGTCCTTTTCCGGATGGAGAGCCGCCAACAGCCATACTGGCGGTCGGTGGGGAAGTTGAGGTTGCTCCACCTCCACCGCCCCGTCAACAGAACACCGCCCACCGAATCACGTTTGGGGGGTGCCGGGGGTGGGGGTGTCGGGGAAGGACTCGGGGGTGGGGGTGGGAGGTGGACGAGACCTCTATCAGTGCCAGGGGAGGGGTTCCCTGGCACTGATAGTGCATACCGCCATGGATTCCATGGCGGTTCCCAACCCTGTGAAATCTATGGCGGTCAGCCGAGTCATGATACCGCCGGCGGTCTTGTGACGGCCGCTGGGCTGGAGACCCATATCTCCAGCCCAGCGGTCATCTCCGCCCTAGTGGTCGGTTCAGAGAAGTGGCGGATGACCATGGCGGTCATAATTCCAATTTATTTACCGCCAGCCTGTTGGCGGTAAGACCACCACTTCTCCGCCAACCGCCAGGGTTGTAATGATGGCCACTGTCTTTTGACCCACCTGTACAGACCACCCTCAAATAACAAACATGTCCAAACTCAAAGATCCCAAGGACAAACACTGTAAAGAGAAGCTACAATACTTCAAACAGGAACTCCCACTGCCAAAATCCCCATTTAAAGATATCTCTGAGGACTTCACAACAATGGAAGCCATTCTGAAACAAATTAATGCTGTTCACAGCATTGCACAGAGTACCAATAAGAACACCAATCTCCTTGAGGTTGAAGTAGCAGGAATCAGGAGAGACCTGAAGAACTTGAACATCAGACTTAATCATGCAGAATCCAGAATTAGCAACATTGAAAACTGTACTATGGCTCAAGGGAAACAGTGTCATCTCCTCCCTCAAGAAAGACATTACCAGCTTGGAAAAGCGCAACAGGAGCAGTAACTTTAGAATATTTGGGCTCCCAGAGGGAGCAGAGGAGAGAGCTTCTTCAATGCTAGAGTTTCTGGAATCCTGGATCCCAACCTCATTGAAAATATATTTCAAAGGAGACTTTGAAAATGGGCAATTTCACCGGATCCTACTTTCCAACACAATAAATCTATAACTCTACACCCAGTAATGTTTATGCCTCTACACCACCATCACTCAGAAACAATTCTGGCCTGTGAGGAAATTTAACGGGCTCACCTGGCAGTGTAATAGAATCTCTACCTCACAAGACTTTGCCATAGACACTGTGACAAGGAGGTAGGACCTTCTGTCCCTAGGTAAGAGACTCTGTGAAAAAGCCATCCCTCACTCTTTTGTCGGTCCTTCAAGATTCAAATTCATCTTTAGAAGCAGAACTCAGATCTTCGAATAACCTGCTGATCTCTGTACCTTCCTGGACAATACATCAGAAACATATATGGACAAAGATGGAGCCTCTGGTTCTATGAGTCTATCCCCCACTTGATTCCTTCCCTAAAAAAATATTTCCCCTATAAAATATATGGTGCATCCTTTCTGTGAATAACTGCTCCCAACAATACATATATTGATCTGAGTTCTTACGGTCCGGATCTATAATAGAGAGCTGTCTGACACCTGGGGTGCTACTAATGGCTTGTCTAGCTTCACAAATTTTACTGTGTATCCTTTTCGTTGTTTTGCTGGTAGTTTACATTATCCGGCTTACAATCTGGACACTCTGTAGGTAATAATCTAGAAGGAGTCACACCTGTACCGAATCTGCTCTGTATTTTTGCATTGATCTATTACTGCTTTAAGATATAGGGGTTTGTTGTTTACTCCACCTTTAACTGTTATAGATTTTGGTTTGGAGGTACCTGACCTTCTCATTATTTGCTGCCCTAGTGATGTTGTAATGGTGCTTTATTGTTAAATGCCTTGAGTATCATAGGATGCAACCTCTTATATGTACATTGGATGAGTCTCTCAAATGTTGTAGGATAATTGTCAAGACACCTGGTATCCATGTTGTTTCTTTTGTTTTGTATTGCCTCATGCTTAACTGCTTTCAGTAGAGCTCTGTGGATATGGAATGTTTTTTCTTGTCCATTTATACAATATCCCCCATGGCATGTAAGTCCATCATCTGATGTGATATAACATCAAGACAGCCACTCCGGCCTGGTTGTCTGGCAGCCCTCCTTCATATGTTTACAGTTCTTTACCCTGCTGGCTTGGTGAGTTCTTCCATATCCCCTTTGCTACGTGGATGCCCCCACAGCCGCTTAGGTCCATACCTCATCCCATAGGACCTTTCCTCTCTTTTTACAGAGGGGACTTTTGTTTTAGCTTTCTCTTTCCCCTTGTTTCCTCCTCCTCCTACATCCTCCTCTTATCCCCTTTTGTCATGTGGCATATGCCGTCAAAACCAGATGCCACTACAGTGGGCATCCACTCTCCAGCTTACATGACACACCAGCATTCCTCTCTAAGATACCTGACTTAAAAGTAATCTCTCTCAAAGTTAAGGGCCTTAACCACCTGGTGAAACAGGAAAATCTTGGATTAGAGAAACAATCTTAAAAGAGATATAGGGGGTCATTCTCTTGTGAATTTCTTGTCCAAGACGCTTCCTGTACACCAATCTACATCCTTCATTACTACAGTTGGCAAGCTATCCTCAAAATTCCTCTGAGCCAACAATAAACTCAATATAGGCCGTAGGAAGCTCAGACTGCCATGCTTGTTGTGTAGATGCAGTCTTCCCAATTGGTGTAACTATCAGACACTCTTTTACACTGCATGTGGTGCATGCTGGTTTGAGACTCACTCCTCTATAACAGTACCATGGCTCACAGAGGAACGCCGTCTCATCTCACCATACTCGCTACCTACGACACTAAAAATGGTCTACTTTGATGCTAACTTACTCCATCTGTATCCTTCTTGATATGATTTGTGCTCTCAAGATGACAGACAAACATTTGACCCCCTGCTGTGCCTACATTTTTGGCCCTCTCTCTGTGGCACCATTCTAAAACTGCAAAAACTATATCATACAAAGTTGGCAATATTTGGGTGTAAAAAGACATCAATGTGGCATACAACCTACTTACTGATGACCTCCCTATTCCCTTTGCCTCAGTTCCAGAAAAATACTCCCTATCAAATACGGATTTCTACAAGTTTTTAAAAATCAAAGTGAAACCCTCTAAATTAGGCACACTGCTTCCTTCAGGTCAGTTTCAGTCTATTCAGTAGGCTACTAGAGGTGGCCATTTATCATCAAACATCTGCAAATTATTATGAGCTTACAAATCACATTTTCCCCACCCATTTAAAACTGGTGGCCTCAGTATCTTCAAACTCCAGATGTCCCTCCTATTTTGGACTCTCTCTGGCTGCAAATCTCCAATAATCTTCTCAGAAATAAACAGATCATGTCTCAGACTCAGTCTCAGTTTTATGCTGCACATTTCTTATATTTGACACCATCTAGAATGTTTAAGTTGAATTTGATCGAACCTGGTCTTTGCAGGTCCTGTAAAGAAGCTACTGGCAACCCTCCACATATGTTTCTGACATGCAAGCACTTATCATCAGCATCATCAACTTATGTTGATCTCCAGGATCATAAAAGTGCAGCAAACATAATCTCATCACATAAAAATAAAAAATAGCTTGTGAAAAAAAAAGAAATAAAACCCACAAAATATTAAAACAAAGGGAGCTTACAGGCAGTCCCTTCAAGAATTGGAATAACGTGTTAGAAACCCTGATTCAGAGGTAACAAAACATATATTTCATATCATCAGGCTTAGATAATGCCAGTGCTATAAACAATCACATGAGTGAACCTTTACTAAGGCATACTAAACTGCATTAAACACTACTACTTCTAATGGTCAAGAATAAATCACATCAATTTAAGCAATAGTCACATAAATATAACATAATGATTTGGATGAGAACCAAGTTATTTAAAAATCCTTCAATAAAAATACAGAGGGAAAGTTCACAATAACTACTAGTACTAGACACACTCAACAATAAACAATTAGTTTTTATGAGGATGTCACTTAAAGGCGATTTTGTGGACACTAGCAACAATGGACAGGTTTAAAATAATTATATTAAAGAAATCCATTTCAAAGCACGCAATTCCCGCTTTCGAATTATACAAAGATAAATTAGGAGCAATAGCAATGTACGTAAAATGACCTACTAATTAATGTCAATACTAAATAGCCACACTAATTACAGCATATGCCTAACAATATACAAAAAAAAACACATAGTAATGCTGTAGCCAACTAATGTCTCACTCCTTTTCAACCACTGGGAAAACAAACGTTACCAGGACAGCATTAATTTATGCGTATGTGCAACAACTAATCATAACCATGGATACACTTACATCACTTGATCCAAATTGTCATCAAAATTAGGCGATAGTGTAGACAACAACTCTACTGGTAACAGCACTCAGGATTCTAAAGGCTTTGATATGCCACCTAATACCCAGGTTTCTATATGGGGAAACTATCTGCTTTGCAGATTGGCTACAATAAAGCGGGCAAAAAAGTAGAATGTGGATTAGTGTTTCCAGTGTCCCTACAAAGGTGGGGCAAAGATCACCCTCAGAACCATCTACTACCCATTTGCTACAAAACCTTTTTGTTGAAAGGTTCCTATATTTTAACTCGATATACTATCAGCATACAAGAGGAGAAGTAATTTCATAAACTGCTGGGTCAAACTGTGTGCAAGGTTTAACATCTATAAACTCCAATGATCCTTTGTACCTAATCTCAGTTTGGATGGCTACAAACTCCCAATACATTTTAAACCCAACTCTAGAGATGGAACTCATCTCCTCTGGAGATATTTAAAAATTCTCCAAACCCAGTCTCCACAGTAGAACTTTTATAAAGGTCAACCATGAAATTATATTGACACAAGCCAGCGACCTAAAAGCCCTCCTGAAGCCGCAGGTGCTGGCAGTATGTGTGGCACCCTATTTTTACATTTCCGCTGGGCCAGCGGAAAAGTCACATCAACATTGAAGCCAGCTCATAATAGAGCCGACGGCAATGTTGATGTGCAGCGGGTGCAGTAGCACCTGTCGCACATTTCACTGCCTAATATTCTGGCAGTGAAATGCGTAATAGGGCTGTGCCTGGGGGCCCCTGCACTGCCCATGCCAAGTGCATGGGCAGTGCAGGGGCCCCCAGGGGCACCCGAGTCTCCCTTACCACCAGCCTTTCTGCCATGGACAGGCTGGCAGTTTGAGACTCATAATCCCCAGGCAGCGCTGCTTGCAGCACTGCTCTGTGGATTATGACCGCCTGGCAGAAGCCTGGAGGTATTGTGGAGGGGCCGGTGGTATGGCCGTGGCTAATGTGCCACAGTCATAATACACTGGCGGAACACTGCCAGCCTGTTGGCGGTGTTGCTGCCAGTGTTCCGCCAGCCGCCAGGGTCGTAATGACCCCTAAAATCTCTTAAGCCCACCCAATATGACTAAAGAGCTGGAGAGGAGGTCCACAATCCGTGTCACTAGCTCAAGAGCCTACATTAAATTTTCTGGGAAATCATCCTTTGTGCCAGGTCCAGACAAAATGAGTCATTGGCTTGCTTGCCTGAAGACCCAAAAGAGATCTAATAAACTTGGGTTCAATCGCTGACAGCATGTTATTGTTTACACACACCAAAATTTCTGCTCCGTACATAGCAGCCCCTAGAACCTTAATGGTATAGATCTCTAGAGCCAGTGCACGTTCCTAGATGTTGCCCGTCTGTGGATCTTGACTATACTTGCTGTCTGCTGGGTTAGGAATGTATGTGTTTTTGACATTGGGTAGCCCAGTTTAAGTTTGGAATTAGTCTTATACCTAAGTAGTAAAAAATTGCCACCTGGTAAACAAGGATATTACTATATGTATATTTCTCTTATTATCCCTAAGTTTTGTGTGGCAAAATATCATGAACTTAGCCTTTGAGCTACTCAGCTCCAGCCCCTGCTCATGACAGAATTAATTGAAATTGTTTGAGAGCTGTTGTAGCCCCTAGGGGAATTTGGAAAGCAAAAGGATGTTGTCCGCAAAAAGAAGGGCAGTTACCCTCCTGCCGCCAACTTTAAGAGTGTCACACCAATCCATGTTGAAGTAGTCCACCACCCCATTGATAATCACAGAAAACAGAGTGGGGGCCAAGACCACCCCTGGTTATCTTCATGTTTGAACCTAAGGGGCTCTGTCAACTGCACATTGTCTCCCCACCTAAGTTGGGCATAGTGTTCTGAATGTAACTGAACCAGGATATCTAACAGGTTTGCAGCCTACCCGTGTGAACCAAATTGAAGCAGCACATATAGCAACAAAGGCAACATACAGTTTACCCGTGGATGACCTTGTCAACAGTACTGACATTGCTTCTGAAGGCTGCCTGAAAATCAGACAACACATCATTCTCTTCAATACAGTCCTGTAAGTGGGCAAGCACCATTTTGCAAAAAATACTTTGAAGAGAATCAATCAAACTGATGGGCCTGTCATTCCCGGAATCATTCTGATGCACCTTCTTAAAGATTCAAATGATCTCAGCTATTTTCCATGAGGGAGGGATCTCCAAACCAGATACAATTCCATTAGATAAAAGTTTAATTTATGGTCCCCACACTTCTGGATTTGCCTTATAAAGATAATTTGGGAGCATGTCAGGCTCAGGGGCGCTAGACACAAGACAGGAATGTATAGCTGCTAGGGTTTCGCTCAATCCATATTCCAGATCACTTGAGTCATTTGAATCAGGGACTGCCAATAGATCTTCACCATCATGCCCCAAGACACGGCTACATGAATATAGACTACTAAAATGGGCTACCCACTTATGAGGCTTGACAGAGTATTCCAAATTCTTCTTGGATCCATTGGCATAAACAGAAGCTAATCTCTAAAAAGACTTATTATCCTTAACTGTCAAAGCATCATGCAAGTTGTCCAACAAGTAGCCCTGGGTGGAAATATAATTCCACTCGTGGAGTTGGGGAGATTCAGGAACTCTGCTCTATGCATATAACATGGCGTTCCTCCGAAATTCCACCATCAGAAGTGCAGCAGAATTATTTTTCCATTGGTGCATACAACATTTATTTTGGCGCATGATTTTGAGTGTGACGAGCTTTACTGGCCATTAGCAAGCTCACATGAGATTGGCTGGCTGCTTGCATGGCTACCGGTCACCACTGACCCTTCTGCCTCAATTTATCAGATGCTGGTGAGCAGAAGTGGCCGCAGCTGTTAGAGAAGCAGCTAAATCTACTCAAAAAAAGTGCTTTTGTGTGAATATTCTACTCCAATAGACAATCCAGGTTTTTTTGCGGCTTTACTTCTTTTTCAACAGGAAGGAAGTACCCTAGAGACTTCAACTTCCTCTTTCTGTTCAGTAGGCTGTTCCCAGTGCTTTTTCCATCACCTGGTCATTTTTCATTTGGATTTGGAGGTGGAAGGATTATTTTATCTGTCTGCAATTCTTGCTGCATCTATACCATGGATACTCACAAACATTTTACGATGGGCTACAAAGTTTGGTCTGTGATGTAACTGAGGACCACATTGATGCCAACAGGGTGGTGCTTGGGATTCGAGGTGGGGGTTGTGGTAAGGAGGGCGTATGGGAAGTGAAGCATCATATACATCTAGTGTCTGAATTGTGCAATATGAATCCAGAAATACAGGATTTCTTCCAGCTTCTCCACTTAACCAAATTATGTAACCCTAGGCAATTCTTTTATTTCATTTCTTCACTATCACAGAGACTACCCAAAGAGTTCACATAACAACTGACTTGCCTCTTAGTTCACTTTTGGCATTGTTGTCAGGGTTGGGAATAAATTAATACTTCTAAATTCACTTTTGAAAACTATCACCGTTAGAAAAAAAATACTTCTCAATAAACTGATATAATCTGATGTACTAAGTTGAAACAGTTCTGCATGTTAATGAAATACACAGTTTGAATTTTCAACAGACTTTATCATACATTTACACTTTTGCTGCAAGATGTCTTTAAATGTGAAAATGTTTCTAAAGTTCAGCAGTGCAGGACACCCTAGTTACTTCCTGTTTTAACTTCAATGAACCTTTTAATAAATTCTTGCCTATTTATTTAACATTTTTTTATGTTGGTGCTGAGCCAAGAGTCCAGCAGCCTACTGCTGCTCTTGATCAGGGAGCTGCATTTTAGGGTCAGGATGACTACATGTGGCCGTCTGGCCGTACTTTGAGTATCATTGCTATATACCATTGGATTTTATGGACTTTGTTTTTTGTGATGAAATTCAATGAAATTGTTTCTTATGTTACATGTAATTTGAAAAAATAATTGTATAGGAGTGTTGTTTGTTTGATAGAGGGCACGCACCATTATTTATTTGTCCTTTATTTGATTTTTACATTTGATTGTAGTTCTGGTGGGTGGCCTGGAGTTTCAGCAGGGTTCTAGTTATTATTTAGCATTTATTTTTTCTCTTTTTCTAAGGAAAAAGGGGTGCACAGCTCAGTATGTTTTCTCTGTGGCTGTTAAAATTGCACTTTTCTTTTGTAGTACTATTTGGCCTGGTATGACCACAGGCCATCCAGCCAGTTCTGGTCATGGGTATATGAAACAACTGTTTCTGTGGTACATGTTGTTTTAAAACATCATTTAGGCAAGGTATGGCATTTGATTTAATTAAAAACAGAATTGTAGTATTTCACGTTATTCCTGCAAAACGTTTATATTTTGGTGGGGTTAATATTTGATGTCTTGGGAGGATGTTTGCTAAAAACGAAAATTAAGTGAGCTATAAAAATGTTACAGCTCAGTCAAGTTTAATTTGGAACATTGGCGAATTAATGGTAGTGTTTTTCTCATTATTAGCATGGGTCCTTTGTCTGGCCAGTGTCTGTGTGTGTGTATGTGTTTGCCATAGGCCACCTTTTGTCCTTATTCTCCATGCCATGTGGCTTGGGACCAATTTGTGTAGTCAGGGTTCCTAGGCCTGCATGTATTCTTTGGTGTCCATGCCTTCTTGCTTGTTGTTGGTTGAGGATGTGTCCGGTGACCATTTTGTGTAAACAGTCCGTGTGCGTTGTCATAGATCTGCATGTGTTCTTTGTTCTACAATGCCTCGTTGCTTGCTGCTTTTGTTGTTTGACCATGTGGCTGGTGGCCATTATGTGCAGCTAGCCAGTGTGCTTTTGACATAGGCCTGCATGTGTTCTTTGATGGCCAATGCCTCCTTGTTTGCCATTGTTGTTGTTGCTTCACCATGTGGCCAGTCCCATTTTGTCATTTCTGCAGCCAGCCAGTGTGCTTTTGCCAGAGGCCTACATGTGTTCTTCTTTATTGCCCCTTCCTCCTTTGACCATGTGGCTGGTGGTCATTTTGTGCAGCCAGCCAGTTCACTTTTTCCTTAGCCTGCATCTTTTCTTTGTTGTTCAAGCCTTCTTGCTTGCTGTTTGATCATGTGGCCAACGGCCATTTTGTGTGGCCACTCGGTGTTCTTTTACCATAGGTCTGCTTGTGTTCTTTGTTGACCATGCCTCCTTGCTTGCTATTTGACCATGTGGCTGGTAGCCATTTCGTGTAGCCAGCCAGTGTGCTTTTTCCATCAGCCTGCAAGTGTTGATTGTTGTCCATGCCTCCTTGCTTGCTGTTTGACCATGTGGCTGGGGGCCATTTCATGCAGCCAGCCAGTATGTGAATCCTTTCTTTCCAGTTTTCAAAGCCATTTTCTAGGGATACTGATAGAAGAGTGCAATGTATTTTTCTTTTTGTGCATTCTTTTTTTTACTTGTCTCTGATATCAGTTTAATATGCTTGTGGATCATTGTAGTATACTATGACCTTCAAGACTTTGGCAGTATTTTACAAAGACCGCCGAAGCCGTGGACGCCAGAAGACCGCTATTGCTGGTGGTCTTCCGACCACCATATTACAAGTACTGAGGGATTTCAGCCACAATTTGGGAGAAAGTCCTTCATCCTCCGTGCTGGCAGGTGGCAGCGCAGAGGAGGTTCTACAGCCGTCACTGCCAAGCCAAAAGGACTCTGCCGTAATACGACGTGGCGGTGTTTTGATGGCAGGCGCTGCCGGCTGTGGAAGCTCCGCCCCGTTCCCTGGCAGACGACCTACTCGCCGGACAAGGTAAGTCGATCGTCTGACAGGGGAGGGGGGGTGGTAGGTGTTGTATGTGAGTGGGTGTATGTCTGTGTGTGTGAATGTAAGTGTGTATGCATGTGTGAATGTAAGTGTGTATGCATGTGTGTATGCATGTGTGCATGCGTGTGTGATTGTTGAAGTGAGTGCGTGTTGGTATGTTTGTGTGAATGCGTGTCTATTGGTGGGAGTGAATGAGTGTATGTATGTGTTGTGGCGAATGGATGTATGTATGTGTGTATGTATGCATGTTGGTGAATGCATGTATACGGGGTGCGTGTGTGTGTGCATGTATGCGCAGAGGGGGTGCTGTCATGGAAGGGGGCGGGGAGGGGGCTTTTGTCATGGAAGGGAGGGTGGGGGATCAAAGAATCAAAGGGGTGGTTGGGGGAGTCATCTGCCGGTGACAGGAAAGGAATTTCCTGTTGCCTGCAGCCTTTCTGCCAGGGTTTTCGTGGAGGTGCTACCACCACAGAAACCCTGGCGAAAAGGCGTCTCATAATAGCTCCGGTGGTCTTCATGGACAGGCAGCCCGGAGGTGCTGTCCTCCGGTCCGGCTGTCCTACTGCCCTGGCGGTACCAACAGAGATGTGGCGGTTTGGCAGAAGCCAAAACACCGCACTCGTAATGTGGCAGTCTTCACCACCGGCCCATCGGTGGTGAGACCGCACCTGCGGCCTTGGCGGTCTTCGGACCACCAGGGTTGTAATGAGGGCCTATGTGTATGAACATTGATAAAATTATCTGCATTTGTTTCACTTTTCCTCTGCACTTCCTTGCCTCACAATGGGTTTTTCATAGTACCTTAGTACACCAGAAATTAATTTCTTGTTATTTATTTTTTGTTTATTTTTTAAACTTTGTATTTTTTAGTTTTCTTTTTTAAATATTTTCACTTCTTTTACATTTTCCCTCCATCCACCACCTGCCTGCCATAGGCACACAGTCGCACATATACCACCATTCATTTTTTAAGGTTTATCCATTTCCCTCGACCTCCCGCCTTCCTTCCGCACAAACCAGGATTCATTTTTTTAGGATTATTCCATTTTCCCCGGGACCACCCTGCCTGCCACAGGTGCACACAAGCATTTATTTTTTAAGGATTATTCAATTTTGCCCCGGACTCCCGGCCTGCCACAGGTGTCTCCCCTCAGATGCACTTAAATTAAACAGTTATACTGTTATCCTGATTAATAATCAAATATTATGTTATGGTGTGTGGTTTAGCTTTGGAATGGATACACTATTGGTGTTAAATATTTAGGCTGTACTTATGTACACTAAAATATATTGTCTGTACTAAATGCCACATTTCACTTAGGACTACATGTACAAAGCATTATTCTGGTTGCAAATGGGTTGTTTCTGCAAATTGTCCCATTTGTGACTAGAAAACTGCTTTTTGGGATGTATAAAGCCCAAATTGTGAATCAGTAACTTGTTACCAAATCGCAATTTGGGTTTTGCGATTCAGCATTAGAAAGGGGCGTGTTGATGGTGTCCCTTCCTAATACCGAATCTGAATTGTATGCATGATTGTTTTGTGGCCGTCAATGTGGTTGCAAAATATTTGCAGTTAACACCAATTTTAAATTGGTGTTATCCCATTCTCTAACAGGAAGGCGACCTCACCGGATCCCTTCCCTTTTATGAATGGTAATGAAAATATTTTTTCAGAGCTGGCTGTGGTCCCACAGTTTTCTTTTTGAAATGCATCCCGTTTTCCTTTAATGAATACGGGATGCATTTAAAAAACAAAAAAACACTGCCTCTATTGAAAAGAAGTCTCAGACATGGTGGTCTGCTGTCCCCTGCAGGCCACCTTCCCTGTTTCTGCTGGCCATTACAAATGGGGTCGCAAATTGAGACCTACGTCATAAATATTAATGAGGTCGGTCATTTGCGACCCCATTGGAAATCGCAAAAAATGTCTGAGACACACTTGTACATTTCAATTTGCAAGTATGTAATTGTGATTTGAAATGAATCACAATTAGAGACTCACAAAATGAAATGGACATACATCTGGCCCTAAATGTTTTTCTTGCTTGTTTGCTTTTATGCACAAGAGACATTACCCACAGAGTACTGCTGGGCAAAAGGGCGGCACAAAGTGATGCAACCACGACACATGAGTCCTCCAGTGTTTTCTGCTTGTGCAGCTGAGTGCCACTGCCAACTGACAGAGTCTGAAGATGGCCCCAAAGAAAGGTGCTGCCAAGAAAGTGTCCAGTGAGGAAGAGACAAAGCAAATTTCCACGGCTGGCATGCCCATTAAACCTTTTTCAGGAAACATGTGCCTGCTGCACCATTCTCAGCAAGCTGGGAGAATCACTCTTGCTTTAACTGCACCACCCCATCTCAACCTATGCCCAAAGCCAGGTCTCTCAGCGAGGCAGCCACTGCAACCATGACAACTAGCAGTGAGTTTGAATTGGATTTGTTTAAGCCACAAACTAGTAGTTAATTGTCACAGGAAACTGAGCAAAGTGGACAACAGGAGCGAGAGTCAGCAATAGCTCTTTTTGAAGTAGGAGCAGAACTCGAGGAAACAATGACTTCCCAATCTCCAGCAAGAAAAAGGAAGGATACTCCACCATCCCCTACTAGACCCCCCTTCTGATGCTCTGGGCATAGATTGGACTTCATCTGAGTGCAAGACCTGCCAGGAGAGTCAAGGGAAAAGAAAAGTTACACAAAGCCTTACACTTATGGAAGAGAATGAGGAGGACCTGACAGTCATTGTCATGGAAGCTGGCTCAGAGGGCACCAAAAATGCCCTTCCAAATTCAACCTGCTCCTCGGGATGTGGCACTGGTCACCACCACCACCACCACTGCCGGTTTCCATATTTGTAAGGCCCCCGCTGAGACATGCATCCACCAATACCTTTGTCAAAGTACACACTGAAGCGAGGCAATCATCAACACACCCATCTACCTCCAGTTCTTTGGGCATTGGCAGTGCCTCCAGTGGCCCACTAAAAAGGTTCTCCTCCCCAGTTTGGGGCTTTTTTATGATTAGCAAGCAGTAGGATAACATTGCATTATGCCCCATTTGCCACACAAACTGTTTGTCCAGGTAATCCTGGTTCACACTAGGATACTGGAGGTCAAACGAGTCACTTGAAAAAACATCATGCAATCCAGTTGGAGGAGCACCATAAAAATGATTGGTGCAGGTGGTGGTGGTGATGAGAGAGAGGAATGTGCTTCAATCATGGTGGGAGGTGAAAGTGAGGAGGAAGAAGGGGTGACAGCTTTACACAAAGCAACCCTGTCCCCCGCAGTTCACCAGTATCACCCACCTCAGAAACCTTGAAATGGCACGAGTCAGATGGAGATACCACAGCATACAGTGACTGCCAGAAGACACACATTGAGGTTACCACTTACCAGTTCTCTCCAGAAGTCACCTGAGTCAGGGGCAAAAAAATCCAGGCTACTACTATGGGCATGTTTAGGCAGAAGGGACTCTACAAATGCAGCCATTGAATGGAGTGTTTGTATAACGGAAAGTTGGGTAAAATATTATCCCTGGACCTCCTCCCTTTTTCTTTTGTGGAAGGAGTGGGATATTTAGAATTTGTGTCAGCTATTTGCTTGAAACCTATTTTGCCAGAGTTACTGTTCCAGTGCTCAATCACAATGTGCTGAAATTGGGTGGACAAGCTTTGCAACAAAATGCTGTTCACACTATCCACCTAATAACAGATATGTGGGCCAGTTGTCAAGCAACTGATTACATGTCTATCACTGGATCTCTATTGTGGGGGGTTAGGCAATAGCTATCTACAGTTCTCAGCACTGAAGAGACTGTCGAGGGCATTTGGTGACATGGAACAGAAGCAATGTGCGCCATGGAGAAACACCTTAAAGTTGCAAACGTCTTGGAAGAATTTAACAGCCAGGTATTTGAATAACTGTAACCCAGAGGTCTCAGAATTGTATTTGTTGCCACAGACAATGGCAGTAATATAGTTAAGGCCATGACAGATGGTGGCTATTTCAGGGTCCGGTGTTTGACACATTGAATCAACCTGATTGTGCAGTATATTCTAAAAAAAAGACAGAATAAGCAACATACTGACCCCCTGTGTCAGAAGATTACCCATTAAATCAAACTTCCACAGGAGCAGATGCCTTTTACCCACCTCCCTCCAACAGATGCGTGCTCAGACTATACTGTTTATCTGAACCCTGCATCTGCTAGGGTGAAAGGGGAATCAAAATACAAAAAGAGAGACAGCCTCCAGATCCAGTTCGAGCCTGTGTTTCCCACTTGAAGATAGGATATCCAATGTGTGTATCTGAAAACCTGCACATTTCTTCTTATTGGGATTTCTTTAAAGGAAGGACCTGGATCTTTTGAGAGACTAGCCTCTCTCTAAGAGAACAATGTTAACTTAATATCTTCTTTTCTCCAGGAGTCAGAGTTTTCCACGGTTCTCTAGAGCACAGTCCAAAAGTTCACAAATATACAAACTACTAACATCTTTTAAAGGAAATAAAAACTCCTTCTCAAAGTTCAGTTTTCTCATTCACAGTCTCTAGGGATTAGTGTGAGCACTGAGGTTTGTCTCTAAGACTGACAAGTCTGCAAAGCAAAGAGTTCTTGAATCTAAACATATATTGGCAAGTCTGGAAATCATACAAAAGGATTCCTTACTGCAGTTGCTTGAAGTTCTGTTAAGCCAAAACAAATTCTCCTCAGAAAGCGGATAGTTAGTCTTTGGAAGAAGTACAAAAATTCAGCTTCTTCAAATGGGAAAAAATAACTGGTGTGCACACCGTAACAAGAAAAATAATTAATTACTCAAAACTGGAAGAATTCTCTATGAAAAGAAGCGCCTCAGGAACACAGCTCATTCTTCTCAGGATGACAGTTGAAGTGCAGGGCTCCCAGAGAGAAACAGCTGGAGCCCAAGACTAAGGTAGAAACACTAGAGCGCTGACCTCACTAAGATTTGCAGCCACCATCGTGAGTGGTAGTTAAACCTTAAGAAGCTTGTTCTAAGAACAGCCTCCGCAAGAGCCACCGAGAGTGAGGACGCCGCAGTAGCTAACGTGGGTACCAGGAAATGGGGAATTGTTTTTGCTGAGGGAAGAACTTAATAACACTAGCAATAGTTTTCCTGATACCCTGCAGAAGAATCTGCAGTCATTCAGCCATTCTTTTGAAGCAGTTGACAACCATTCAGCGTGCTGATAGAGTACCAGTTAATGCCCTAATACAGGAGGTACCAAAACATTGGAATTTGACTTATTACATGCTAAAAGGTCTGTTTGAGCAGTATAAACCAGGAGGGGAAGCAACTGGGAAAAGCATGACCATGGAGGTGGAGAAAGGGGGCCTAGTCAAATGCTTGACACATATGGTACTTCCTTTTGAGGTTTCCACAACAGAAGTCAACAAGAAGGACAGTAAAATGAACAAAGCTACCTTGTTGTTTCATCTGCTACAGGACCAGTTAAAAAAGGTTCGCCGGTGTGAACAGAGAAGCGCATGGGTTGGTTGAGAGCTTAATCCTTCGCTTGGTTGTTAATCCAAGGCTGCAAAGAAACATTATGACATCCAAAGAGTACATCTGTGCCATAATACTTGATCCACGGTGCCAAAAAATACTGGCCACATTCATTCCTTTTTCGGAAGTGGATGTTTCACTATACAAGATGTGGACTGTTGAGCAAGTGAGAGACCTGGAAGAAGAACAACTGGAAATTAAAGTCCCGGCATACGTTCTGGCATGCAGTCTTCAACTTCCAGAGAGGACAATGCTTTTGTCTCACATTAGCCAACACCAGCAACAAGAACATCGGCAACAACAACAGGAACAAAATAATCAGACTCAAACTCTGCATTGGTTTCGTTTTAAGTGGCATAGCATAACTCATGTGCAGAGGTGAAGGCATAAGAGGTAGAGCAAGTGGCAGCACCAATGACCATCTAGAGGATGTTCCAGGACTATCTGAATGAACCAAAAGAGTTTGAGGTGGATCAAAACAAAGTGGTCTATTGGTATGGGAAGAGGCGCCAATGGCCAGAGCTCATCAGGCTGGCAATAAAGTGTCTGGCTCGTCCGGTAGCCAGTGTGTCTGCTGAGCATGCATTCTGTGCAGCTAGCAAAGTTGTCAGACTGAGAAGAACCAGACTCTCACCTCAAAACATGGAGAGATTGACCATGATCAAAATGAACCACACGCTTACACCATTCCTAAAATACCACAGGTGGAGAAGGTGGGTGACGGTGATTGATCAGACTCAAGTGTGTTAGCTGACCAAAGTCTGGGCAAACCACCTGAGTTTGAGGATAAGCTCTACTTTCCTGACTAAGTAGGCCACCATAGAACATTTTAATCATTTCTTGTCAAACTGCATTGGCAAAAAAACACGGATATACCTAGAGGAACATCATATATTTTGTTTGTATCTGACTTATGCATCCCCACCTTTTTAGGCACATGTATGCCTAGATTGGATTTGGACCATGGGAAAAGGGAGATGAAATATGACAATTGTGTACCACCATGCTTGGATTGAAACAGGTAACTGTTGCACCAATGAGTGATATATTATTAGTGATTGTGAGTGATGATTGATGATTCATGTGGTGGCAGACAGTGAGTGGGGGTTTCAACTACTTTGTGAACTTTAATTTGATGACTTGCAGTGTTTGGGGCCTAATGGGTGATTTTTCTTGAAGGTGATTGGCCCTTTTATACTTAGTGAGATTTACTTGCTGAGCGCACTCATTTCTGTACTTTTTTTCTAGCACTTCAAAGACCAGATAGGTCTGTTTAGTTAACAAACACAAATCTACGCAATGTATTCCTCTTCTTTTCCTCTTCTTGTTCATCAAAAGCAGTGTACTACAGATCTATCTCTCTCATTTGGGTCAGGACATAGTCGGACTGATTTGTTACTCAGAGTTGGGATGAAAGGACTCAGGGTGGGACTACCTTAACAGCCAGAAGAAGGATGGTACCCACTTTAAGTTGAAAGGGAAACCAACATAATGATCACCCCAAGAAACCTACTACGCTTTGTGGATTGGAGAGAGGTACGTTGACCTGGGAAATGCTGCTGAGTGTGTGTGCTGGTTCAAATGTGAAACTCTTCCATTATGTTGTTGTGGTTGGCGAGTCTGTTGTAACTGGAGACAGACTTGTGATGTTTCATCATCACATGATGCACGCACTATGCTAAATAATATGATGACAGTTGTGAGATTGATCAGGCCGGTAAATGCAGCTACCTGTCCGTGATATATTGTGAAATTGCTCTCACTTCTCATTTATTTGCACTTGAGTCATAATGAATGATTGCAGCAGCTTAGGCTATTCTCTTTTTCCACCTCTTGGCATACACTCTTCATGAAGCTTATTTTCTGTCATTCTCCCTGACTCTACAATATTGTTTCTGTTTTACAATTTGCATGCCTTCTCTTCTCCTGCAGGAAAGGTGAAAGCTCCATAACACTCCTGCTTACCCCACCGGACTGGTTCAACCAGGCATCCACGATGGACATTCTGAAAAGAAGGTAGATTGACCACCCAAAACAGTATAATTTTTCTTTTAACAATCATACTTTTTAGAACTATGGGGGTCATTCCAACCCTGGCGGTCGGTGTAAAAGCAGCGGCCAACCCGCAAACAGGCAGGCGGGCAAAAAAATGGAATTCCGACCCTGGCGGGAACCGCCAACACAGCCCGCCACTTTAACACTCCGACCGCCAAGGCGGTACAGACAAGCAGCGCGGCGGTCACCGCCAACAGACAGGCGGCAGACAATGTACCGCCCACCCTATCACAACTCACCAATCCGCCACCTTTTCCGGGGCGGGAGCCCCGCCGATAAAAACACGGCGGAAACAGACTACGAACGGGAAAACACTCACCTCTACACACTCCACGAGGAATCTGGACAGCATGGAACCCGAACTACACATCCTACCAGCTATTGTCTACCTGCTCCTCTACCAGGAGCACGAACGCCGGCGCAGAAGACAACGGTGAGTACTGCACCTACGACACAGGGGAGGGGGGAGGGAACAAATTACGGGGACACACATACACCACACACCCACCCCCACCCTCACCCACTACAACACACACATCAATGCAGAGCAACAAGTCAGAGTGACACCCTCAACCCCCCCGGAAGAATGCAAAGACAAACTAAAATGATCATTAAAAATGAAGTATATTATAGCATAATTGAAGTTAAGTGAAATATGAAATATATAAATTAGATATATTGCATCATGAACAATATATACATAGGTCAAAAGTCCGGCCCATATTGGCTATCATCCATTGTTCGTGGGCCAATGGGCCTAAACACATGGGCAAAGCCCACACACGAGACCCGATTCCATTGGAGAGAACACTGCAGGGGCATCAGATAGTAAAACTACAGGCACCTCAGGGGGAAGGGAAGGGGGGGCACCTCAGCCAGTTGAGTCCACGACGCCAGATCCACGAGGGGCCTCCATGCCCACTGTACCATTCTGGGGAGTGCAAATCCACAGTCTCACAAGTCTCTACAGTGGGTGGCTTGCCACTGATCCATCCTGGGGAGTGCAAAGCCACAGTCCATCAAGTGTATTACAGACTCCACTGGTTCTGGAAGATGCATGGTGCCCAGAGTGCTTCGTGAAGCCCTGGCCGACACAGATCCGGCCCTGCCAATGGGCCAGCGGTGCTTGAGATGAAGGGCACAGCGGAGCGGTGCTTGAGATGAAGGGCCCAGCGGAGCGGTGCTTGACAGGAAGGGCCCAGCGGAGCGGTGCTTGAGATGAAGGGCCCAGCGGAGCGGTGCTTGAGATGAAGGGCCCAGCGGAGCGGTGCTTGACAGGAAGGGCCCAGCGGAGCGGTGCTTGACAGGAAGGGCCCAGCGGAGCGGTGCTTGAGATGAAGGGCCCAGCGGAGCGGTACTTGACAGGGAGGGCCCAGCGGAGCGGTGCTTGACAGGAAGGGCCCAGCGGAGCGGTGCTTGAGATAAAGGGCCCAGCGGAGTGGTGCTTGACAGGAAGGGCCCAGCGGAGCGGTGCTTGAGATGAAGGGCCCAGCGGAGCGGTGCTTGACAGGAAGGGCCCAGCGGAGCGGTGCTTGAGATGAAGGGCCCAGCGGAGCGGTGCTTGACAGGGAGGGCCCAGCGGAGCGGTGCTTGACAGGAAGGGCCCAGCGGAGCGGTGCTTGAGATGAAGGGCCCAGCTGAGCGGTACTTGACAGGAAGGGCCCAGCGGAGCGGTGCTTGACAGGAAGGGCCCAGCGGAGCGGTGCTTGAGATGAAGGGCCCAGCGGAGCGGTGCTTGACAGGAAGGGCCCAGCGGAGCGGTGCCTGACAGGAAGGGCCCAGCGGAGTGGTGCTTGAGATGAAGGGCCCAGCGGAGCGGTGCTTGACAGGAAGGGCCCAGCGGAGCGGTGCTTGAGATGAAGGGCCCAGCTGAGCGGTACTTGACAGGAAGGGCCCAGCGGAGCGGTGCTTGACAGGAAGGGCCCAGCGGAGCGGTGCTTGACAGGAAGGGCCCTGTTCAGTGGTGCTTGTCTTGAAGGGCCCAGTTCGGCGGTGCTTGTCACGGCGGGGCCCAGTTCGGCGGTGCTTGTCACGGCGGGGCCCAGTTCGGCGGTGCTTGTCACGGGGGGGCCCTGTTCGGCGGTGCTTGTCACGGTGGGGCCCAGTTCGGCGGTGCTTGTCACGGTGGGGCCCTGTTCAGCGGTGCTTGTCACGGCGGGGCCCTGTTCAGCGGTGCTTGTCTTGAAGGGCCCAGTTCGGCGGTGCTTGTCACGGCGGGGCCCAGTTCGGCGGTGCTTGTCTTGAAGGGCCCAGTTCGGCGGTGCTTGTCACGGCGGGGCCCTGTTCAGCGGTGCTTGTCACGGCGGGGCCCAGTTCGGCGGTGTTTGTCACGGCGGGGCCCTGTTCAGCGGTGCTTGTCATGGCAGGGCACAGTTCGGCGGTGCTTGTCACGGCGGGGCCCTGTTCAGCGGTGCTTGTCACGGCGGGGCCCAGTTCGGCGGTGCTTGTCACGGCGGGGCCCTGTTCGGCGGTGCTTGTCTTGAAGGGCCCAGTTCGGCGGTGCTTGTCACGGCGGGGCCCAGTTCAGCGGTGCTTGTCTTGAAGGGCCCAGTTCAGCAGTGCTTGTCACGGCGGGGCCCAGTTCGGCGGTGCTTGTCTTGAAGGGCCCAGTTCGGCGGTGCTTGTCACGGTGGGGCCCTGTTCAGCGGTGCTTGTCACGGCGGGGCCCAGTTCGGCGGTGTTTGTCACGGCGGGGCCCTGTTCAGCGGTGCTTGTCATGGCAGGGCACAGTTGGGCGGTGCTTGTCACGGTGGGGCCCTGTTCAGTGGTGCTTGTCACGGCGGGGCCCTGTTCAGCGGTGCTTGTCACGGCGGGGCCCTGTTCAGCAGTGCTTGACATGTGTTCCCAGGGAACCTGATCGGGCCAATATTTTCCACTCAGTCACCATCCGACCTTTCACTTGCGGGGCTCTCCTGTGCTGGGGTCCTGGGCCCGTGGGTGTCCTCCTTCACACCCGAAATGGGGCTGGTGGGGCCCTCCTGGGCAGGTCGCCTGCTGCCGGAAATGTCCGCCCTGCTGCCCTTGCTCTCCTTTGCCGATTCTCTGGGGCCCTTGCCTCCCTTTGTGGATGTGCCAGGTGACGGTGCCAGGGTAGTGCCTTTGGGGGCTGCAGTCTCTGGCCTCTCGCGCTGGCCCTTCCCTTTTTTAGTTTTTTTCCCCAGGGGTGGGCTGGCTGTCCCCTTGCTGCTGGCCGATGTTGCTGCCCTAGAAGCTGGTGGACTCCAATAGCCCTGGACTATGGTCCTTGTAGGTGCAGGGCTTGTGGTGGCTGAGGTGCTGTTTGGACTCTTACGAGATGGAGGGGGTGGGTCAGGTGATGCAAAGAGGTTAATTTTGGAGAGGAAAAACGTTTTAGGAGCAGTGGGAAGGGTAGGTGAGTGGGTATGGGAGTGGAGGAAGAGGATGTGGTTGTAGGAGAGTCAAGTGTGCTGTCTTTGGGTGCAGGTGCTTGTGACGGAGGCTGTCGTGAGGTGGATGGCTGTTGGGTGGGTGGCTGCCTGCGTTTGTGTGGTTTGGAAGAGGGGGTGACAGACACACTGGGAGAGGACACAGGGGACGTGTAAATGGCAGTGGGGGTGGTGACTGCACGTGTGCGGAGTGTTCTGGTGGGTGTGCTGGTGATGGACGTACTGGCTGATGGTGGTGTGCATGCAGGTGTGAGCGGAGACGTCACAGGGAGGGTGGAGGGAGACGAGGAGGAGGGGGACACAGAGGAGGCAGTGGCTGTTGGCATGTCTGCATGTGGATGTTGCATGTGTGAATGCTTGTGTGATCTGTGGTGCTTATGTCTGGATGAGCTGCCCTTGGGTGTTGATGTGTGTGCCGGCTGGTCTGTAGGTGTGGCTGGGATAGGCAGAGGAACAGGGGAGTGGGACTGGGATGAGGAAATTGGAGGGGGGAGGCAGGAGACAGGGACAATGGCTGCCGTCAGTGCTGAGGCCAGAGCGTTGAACGATCGCTGATGGGCAGCCTGACCCGAATGAATGCCCTCCAGGTATGCATTGCTCCGGTGCACCTCCCTTTCTACACCCTGGCTGGCATTCAAAAGGGTAGACTGCCCAACAATGAGCATCTGGAGGAGGTCAATGATCTCCTCACTGAGGGCAGCAGGGGTAACTGGGGCAGGGCCTGAGGTGCCTGGGGCGAAGGAGATACCCGCCTTCCTGGCCGAGCGGGCACGGGGCGAACACTGAAGGGCTGCTTGGAGGGCGGAGCTGGTGCGCTGGGTGGCGGCTGTACCTGTTGTAGTGGTGGGCACGGATGTTGCCGCCACCACAAGGGAGCTCCCTTCCGAGGACGTGTCTGTGTCACTGACGTCTCCACGGGTCCCCGTTGTGGAGCTCCCCTCGCCCTCCGTCTCACTGGTGAACTCGGAGTCGGTTGCATGGCCCTCCGGGGCCATGTGAGATGCAGCTCCCTCGTGCTCCGATGCAACTTCTCCTCCGCCTGATGATGCTAATGCACACAAGAACAGGAAGACCAAAAAAAAAGGGGGGGGGAGAAAAAATGACATGATGAGTGCATGCATTGGCGACACCGTTGGCGGAGAGGACAGACACAGAAGCCCCCTGCACTACGCCGCGCACTCGGTGTACACTACTCAATTATTGTGACTTGGCCTACAAGCCTATGGACGACAACTGCACACATAGGTGACCCAGGGCCATGGATAGCTGTACTTAGCACCCTACAGAGGTGGGGGGCGGGGGCACAGGGCCATGCCTTACGGAGGGGCCCAGCCTACAGAAATCGCCCTGGCCTAGAGATACCCACAGCCCTCCTCCCCCACCCAGACACCTCCACTGTGCGCTAACATAGCAGAATGTGCTGGTACTCAACCCCTTGTGTCTGCTGTGATGTCCTCACGTGCCCATCCAAATCGGGGTAGGCCACCGCCAGGATCCGGGACATCAGGGGGGTCAATTGACGGGAGCCACCCCTCCTACGTTGGGAGGCCATCCCCAGCAGAGCCTCTGCGGTCTTCCTGGTCCCGTGGCGGATGTCCTCCCACCTCTTGCGGCAGTAGGTGCCCCGTCTGTTGTGGACCCCCAGGGTCTGGACGTCCTTGGCGATGGCACGACAAATGTCGATCTTCTGATGGGCGCTGACCTATGTGACATGGACAGGGAGGGAAAATAAATATCATCGTTTTCTGCATGGTCGATGTGAGTGGCCCCCCCTCCCCAACCTTGCCATATGGCACATGCTCTCATCTGTCGTGCGATGCATGCCTCATTCGCTCCCCTCCCCACCATCTTTCATCCACCCCACTCAACACAGGCATTGCCCACAAAGCATGGTCCCAGTGTACTTACCTGTTGGTCTGGAGGACCGTAGAATAGCGCATACTGGGGGAGGACCCATCAACAAGTTTCTCCAATTCCTCAGATGTGAAGGCAGGGGCCCTTTCCCCAGTCGCAGCAGCCATTGTATCTTCCAGACCGAGGTCACAGCAGCACTTGCAGTATAGGTCCTCTCCTGTGGATGATCAGGTCTCGAGTGATTAAGCAGATAGAAGATGGCGGTCACGCCCGCGGCGGTGCGTACCGCGACCGCCAGCGCACATCGTCATTGGCTCCTGAGACCCATAGGGTTCAATGTTAACCAATGCTGCTTTGCGCCGCGGTCTTCGACCGCCTACCGCCACGGTGTGCCACGCCAGCGCATTGACCTCACATCCCATTGTCACACTTCACAGGCCATTTCAAGGGCCCACATGGCTTAATTTCTACTGCGTCACACAGGCCTAGGCCTTGCATTGCCACTCATACAAGCCATTCAATGCATAGCGAATCGTGTTCTGTGCAAGCTGTGGTTACGTACCTGTGGGTTGCTTGACTCTGTGCTCCATGTTGTCCTTCCTAGGCACCGTCCGCTGGGACTTGCGAGGAGATGGAGGAATGTTCCCGTGTACAGACCGCTGGTGGACCTGTCGACAATGGAAGAAAGACATGTCATACTGACATACAGACTTGACCGAGCCACTATACAGGAACTGTGTGCCCAGCTGGAGCCAGACCTGATGTCCACTATTCGCCAACCCACAGGGATTCCCCCTCTGGTGCAGGTTCTGTCAGTACTCCATTTTTTGGCAAGTGGATCATTCCAAACAACAGTGGCCATATCATCAGGGATGTCTCAGCCTATGTTTTCTAAGGTTTTGTCCAGAGTGTTGTCTGCCCTGATGAAATACATGCGGAGCTACATTGTTTTCCCTGAGGTGGGCGATTTGGCTACTGTGAAGGGTGATTTCTATGCCCTTGGCCATATCCCCAACATCATTGGTGCCATTGATGGGACCCATGTGGCTTTGGTTCCCCCCAGTGAAAGTGAGCAGGTGTACAGGAACAGAAAAAGTTATCATTCTATGAATGTCCAGGTGGTCTGTTTGGCTGACCAGTACATCTCCCATGTAAATGCCAAGTTCCCTGGGTCATTGCATGACGCGTACATCATGCAAAATAGCAGCATCCCTTATGTGATGGAACAGCTACAGAGACACCGTGTGTGGCTAATTGGTGACTCTGGTTACCCCAACCTGTCGTGGCTACTGACCCCAGTGAGGAATCCCAGGACAAGGGCAGAGGAACGGTACAGTGAGGCCCATGTGCGTACTAGGAGGGTGATCGAGCGGACCTTTGGCCTCCTGAAGGCCAGGTTTAGGTGCCTGCATATGACAGGTGGATCCCTAATGTTCTCACCAAAGAAGGTGTGCCATATCATCGTGGCCTGCTGTATGCTTCACAACCTGGCTTTGCGACGCCAGGTGCCTTTCCTGCAGGAGGATGGTCCGGATGGTGGTGTTGTAGCAGCTGTGGAGCCTGTGGAGAGTGAAGAGGAGGAAGACGACAGGGACGACACAGACCACAGGGACACAGTGATACAACAGTATTTTCAGTAGCACACAGGTACGAATCAACCCCGACATTTTACATTTACTTAAAGTCTCCTGCCTCTCTACTGTCTGTGTTTCCCCCCAGTTCCTAACTGAGTTGTGACTTTCCCTTCCGTTTTCAGAGCTGTGGGCCCCACTGCGTGACCTCTGCTTTGTTTGCCCATGGACTACAGCTGTGTGACAGTGGTATGTTGTCATCACAATGTAACTGAACATTTTGGCACCGTTATGTCTAATACATTTGTTCAAAATACAAGCAGACTCCAGATTTTTTAAGTGCAATAAGTGATTTTATTAAAGTGCTAAATTTAGGGACATGATTGTAAAACGGTGATGGGTGATGGTGGAGTAATGTCCATGGCAGAGTCCAGTTTTCAGTCTCACAGGTGCATTGTCCATATGCCTGTGGAAGGATGGAGCAGGGGCAGTTTAAGTTTGGACAGGGTGACAATGTGGGACAGTGGAATGACATCAGGGGGTATCGTTTGCTGGCGGGGATCTCGGCATCCTACTCTGTCTTCTTGTGAGATCTCAGGTACCGCTTGTGGGGTGGTTCTTCTTCTGCAGGAGGTGGGGTTCTGGTAGCCTGTCGTGTGGGGGCCTCCTGTCCACTAGCGCCGGCGGAGGTGGTAGCCTAGTCTGGGTCCATGCTAGTGACAGGGGCCCTTTGTGGTGCCACATGGTCCCGCAATGTGGTGACTATCTGGTTAAGGGCCACGACAATGGTCCCCATTGCGGAACTAATGTTTCTCAGTTCCTCTCTGAACCCCATGTACTGTTCCTCCTGCAGTACCTGGATCTCCTGGAACCTGGCCAGTACCCTCGCCATCGTCTCCTGGGAGCGGTGGTATGCTCCCATGATGGAGGAGAGGGCCTCTTGGAGAGTCGGTTCCCTGGGCCTGTCCCCCCCCGTCGCACAGCAGCCCTCTCAGTTCCCCTGTTTCCCTGGGCCTCTGTCCCCTGGACCGTGTGCCCACTACCACTGCCCCCAGATCCCTGTTGTTGTTGGGGTGGTGGGTCAACCTGGGTGCCCTGTAGTGGTGGACACACCGCTGATTGACGTGTCCTGGAGACAGAGGCATGGGCCCACTGGGTGGGAGCTATGCTGGTGTTCCCAGAGGGGGTTAGGTCTGCTGTAGCCTGTGGCTATCTGTGGGGAACCGACTGTCCCGAGGTCCCCGATGGGCCGGGCTGGTCATCTGGGTCCAGGGAGACAGAGCTGCTGTCATCACTGGGGGACTCTTCTGGGGTGGGATGGACATCTCTGAACCCTCCTGGGCGGTGTGGTGGCGTTCGGGTCCTGCAGGGGTATAAGAGTATGGTTATTGCTTCTGTGTGTGTCATTTCGTGTAATGGGTGGGTGGCCGTGTACCCCAGTGCTGGCATTCCCTTGTGGGGGCTTTTGTGATGGTGGCTTGTGGGGGAGATGGGTATGTGCAGTGGGCATGCTTTGGTGATGGGTGTCCATGCTTTGTGGACGCATGCAGGGCTAGGTTTTGGGATGGGTGGGTTGTGATGGTGAGCCATTTGCAAGGAGTTGGTGTGATGGGGGTGGGGGTGAGGGTGGGGGTATGATTTGGCATGCAGGTGGGGTGGGGGGAATGAAGTAGTGAAGATTTGACTTACCAGAGTCCATTCCTCCGCCTACTCCTGCGAGGCCCTCAGGATGCAGGATGTGCAAGACTTCCTCCTCCCATGCTGTGAATTCTGGGGGAGTAGGTGGGGGTCCGCCACCAGTCCGCTGTACCGCGATGTTGTGCCTTGATACCATGGAACGCACCTTCCCCCGTAGGTCGTTCCACCGCTTCCTGATGTGGTCCCGATTTCGTGGATGTTGTCCCACAGCATTGACCCTGTCCACTATTCTTTGCCATAGCTCCATCTTCCTGGCAATGGTGGTGTGCTGCACCTGTGTCCCGAAGAGCTGGGGCTCTACCCGAACTATTTTCTCCACCATGACCCTGAGTTCTGCGTCAGAGAACCTGGGGTGTCTTTGGGGTGCCATGGGGTGGTGTGGATGAGGTGAGGGGTGGTGTATGTGTTGTAGAGTGTGGTGAGTGTGGTGGTGTATGGTGTTTTGTGCGTGGATATTGTGTGGGTGATGTTGTGATTTGCCTCTGTGTGATGGTCTACTCTATGCTGTGCTGTCTCTCTCTGTCCTTCAGTCGCAATGGTGGTCGTAAGGGTTTGTGGGTGATGTGGGTGTGTGTTTTATATTGTATTGGGTGTGTGGGAGTGGTGTGTGTATGTGTCTCAGATGTGTGTATTTTGAATTGTCCAATGTGGTAGTGTTTTGTAAAGGTGTGTGTATTTTGACCGCGGCGGTGTGTACCGCCAATGGAATACCGCAGTTGAAAGACCGCTGCGGGGATTTGTTGGTCGGAATGGCATGGGCGTATTTCTGTTGGCGTGACAGTGGAGGTTTGGTCATTGCCAGTTTTTCGCTGGCCGTTGCTGTGGCGGACTTTTGTTGATGTCGGGTTTTTGGCGGTTTGCCAGTTGCGGGTCAGAATGACCATGGCGGTTTACCGCGACCGCGGCGGTGTTATGGCGATCTTCTGACCGGCGGTAAGCGCCTTTTACCGCCGAGGTCAGAATGACCCCCTATATGAGTTGACAGAACATTTAAATATATACAAACTCAGGTCTCTGGCACTGAGTCACTGTTTGGAATGCATTTAATTAAGTTGTCATTCCTTTATTTACTTCCAAAGTAGATTTGATGATAATGATGAGCTGCTCATCGCCCTGCTGAATATTGTTGTTGTGTAGTATTTGCCTTTGTCACACCTTTCCCCAACTCCCCTTTCCCATCAATTCATCAAACCCCTACTCTTATTCTCCAAGGCAGTATGATTTACTGAGGTGTGACTTAATGTATACCATAAATGGATAAGACACCTGGTGGGGCAGATGTGGGGAAAATAGCACCAACTCATTGTAAGATCCTCTATTACCTGAGCAATAGCCCACACCAGCCCACTTACCCAACCACTCTTAAAGGAGATAAATAAATTACCAATATAATATTATTCATCATATCATCATTCAGGCCTTCTGTTGAATAAACGCTTCCCCTTGTCCATTTCTCCTGACTCAAGGATTTTGTAAGTTTAGTTTTAATCAACTATTATGTCCCCAATGCTCAGAAGTAGTTACTATTGCTAGTTTTTGTTATATAATCATGTTTTTGTGTCAAAGTTGTAGTCCGCTTTTAGTCTATGTAAAGTTATTATATCTATAAATAACTTACTAAATCTGTGTTTTCTTTCAGTATAGTTACCTGTAAAGGCTAATTCTTCTGATTAATTCTACAGTTGGAGTTCACCTAGGTGGGCGTGGGACCTCACTTGAGATGTCGTCCCTGTTAGCATGCTACCCTGCTACTAATACCACCAGCATTAAGAGGGCACCTTGGGAATCCCTGCAGCAAGGTTTTGGGAGGTAGCAGTCATCATTTCATCTGATTCAGGTAAGAGAACTATGAAGTGAACTAGTTTAGTTAGAAACTAACTTCTACTGAAGATTAAGATGTTGTTTATCTAGGTTGTTCTAGGCAATATAGGCATTTGCAATGGCATAACCCCATAGTGGTCAACATAGTTACAGAGGGTAGTAGGACAAGGGTATAACTAACTGATATATATTTTGATCAGTGGTTTAAAAAGCAGGCTGTGAAAAAAGAAAACAGTAGAAAGAAAAACACAAAAAAAGATTTCAGGCATAGAGTAACAGAATAATTTCTCTGAAATATTTCTTGACAATAATAAAACCCCACCCTCTCCACCCACAACAGGACCACCCCTCTCCCCAAACAAATATCACCCCGTCTCCAACCAATCTCCAAAATAATGTCTAAAGAAAAGTCCAACTTTCTGTTCCCTTCCCAATTCCCACCCTCTTCAACCAAAACAAAAGGCCCTCCCACCAAAGCAAATAATTGAAAAAAGGCCTCAGAGGGCATCATCAATGCGGGCTTGAAGGCTTTCCACCTCCTGGTGAAGTAGGACCAGCTTGGGAAGCACACAGCATTGGAAGCAGTCTGGGTAGCGGACGGAGCAGCAGTGGTGTATTTGGAGGATCCACGCTGCTGGCAGCAATGCCAAAGTTGTGGCTTGGATGAAGGTACTTGCGGCTGGCTGGAGAAACTGGGGCTCAGGGAAGTGACAGATACCTCTGGCTCCTCCTCCAGAGCGACCAGCCAATGACATTCTGCCCGGATGATCCCTAACCAGTACCACTGCAGCTAGGCTGCTATCTCCTGTTCAGATGGTATATCAAATAAGACAAAAAGAAAATGATAAACAATGTTCTGTACAAACACTTGTTTATATAGTAGCACAGTAGCAGTACATCGCTAGTCCCCTAGGGGCATTGCAATTTTTGATGCAATTAGTCACAGGGCCAAGTAATCCTCACACATGCCTCACAAAAAATCACTTACTGGCTGCAAGGAAGTAAGCCAGAATACCACCAACTAAGTGATTATCTCCTTTTAAAGGATTTCCTAGTATTAAAAAAATAAATTAGCTCTCATTAATGAGTAAGGCTCTGGGATGGAAAAACAAATAGGAAGTAAGAAAAAGAAGCAGAAAGGAAGATCTAAAGGCAATAGAAAGGGAAAACAAAAAAAGCCACACAAAAAGAAAAAATTAAGACGAAAGTGTAAAATACACAAACACAAAGACACACACTGATTTAAAAAAAAGGTAAATAAGTGGTGGGTGAGTGTGATAGGGAGAGGATTGAAAGGGATTAACGCAGAATGAAAAAGCAGGCCTAGCACCATGCTTAGATAACAGAAAGCAGGTAAAAGAAAAAAGACCACACCCATATGACTGGATGGTGCTGCTCGCACTGATTTTTTAGCGTAGAATGTGCTATTTGCCTGAAAAAGCAGCATGAACAGGCAAATGGGCAGTCTCCCACCTGTTTGTAAAGTTCTGCAGTTTTTTTTTATCCCAGCGGAATTCCATGGAGCAAAACTCCACAAGTTCTGCACAGGCCTACCCACATGGGACACACCCAATCTATCTTTGCTTGGGAAAATTCCCTCCTTTAGCATGTCCTACAACTTGCCAATTCAAATCTGCAGTTGGATTTGGCTGCAGCTAGAAGCTGACCTAAAAGGTACTTTATTTGTGAATGAAGCACTTCCTGATTATCCTGGATTATCACTTTTTTTGTACTCAAAGGGAAGGGTATTTAAATTCTGGGCTTCTCTCTTAACCTTCCTTACAACTGACTCTAAAGCTGGAGGGTGTGTAACCACCCAGTCCCATCGAATGGCTTTACCATTATTAATGTGGGAGAAGTCCTCCATATCCGGTCTGCCTAAGATCAACGCTTTTTGCTGCAGCATTGATAGCTAGTGCCAACAAAAAGCATTGTGATTACTATCAATCTTGTTTACTACCACCATGTACAATAGAGCGGGTCATAGCTTTCTATCAATTAGAAAATAAATTACATTTACTCAAGTCACCTGGTCTATTAAAGGTCATTTTGCTTTTCCTCTCTGAAGGTGTCTTGCCTTTGGCTGCTCGACGGTCAAAGTTTAGCATCAATTGATCTGCCCCTAGGGGACCATTTTGAGCTCAGGAGGTTGAACTGCTGGATCTTCCACAGACTGTCCTGATCCACAGTCAGATCGAGGGGGGTTGCTGTCATAGGTTCAAAAGTAGAACTAACACCTCTAGCCACTGTTAGGAAACTGTTTTCACTTAGCTCTATGATAGTATATTCCAACACATTTAATACCATTGTTTCTACATTGTGATCTTCTACCAGATTATAAACATTAAGGGGCATATTTATGCTCTGTTTGCGATGAATGTGCGTCAAACATTTTGACGCACAATCTGTGCAAACTGTGCACCATATTTAAACTTTGGCGCTCGAGGCCGCAAACGCCAAAATTCCACCGTGTGCGTCATTTGCGTTCATGTGACATGCAAGGTAGGCGTTCCCGTCCAAAAAATGACTTAAACTCCTGTGCGCCTTATTTATGCTACCGCGCTAAAATGATGCACGGCCGGGAGGCGGAGGTGGAAATTAACACCTGGGTCAGGGCAGGCGTTAAAATGGGGCAAACACCCCTGTCCTTAATGAAAACACATAGAAGAAAAAGCAGAGCTCCAAAAGGAAGACATGGAGGTGTTTTTCATCCAGAATGCACACAGACGCAGAGCACAGGAACAATAACAGCAGCTTCCACAACACCAGCAGGGACCCCAAAGGCAACGCAGAAGGCAGGAGAGGATATTCCGCACCAGGACAAATCTTCTGGGACTCCGCGAACAAGACATCATTCAGAGGTACAGGCTCAACTGCAAGACATTCAGCAGCTGCTGCGCAACATTGAGCCACAGTTGGCACCCAGCTTGCAGACACTCCGCACCATTCCACCAGAAACCAAGCTGCTAGCTGTACTCCACATGTTGGCAAGTGGCTCCTTTCAAACCACTGGTGCCCTGGTTGCCGGGATCTCACAGCCATCATTCTTCGCCTTCCTACCCAAGGTACTGGATGCAATCATCTACCTCACACCGCCACATCAGCTTCCCCAACACACAGCAGAAGCAGCAGGAGACAAAACAGGGGCTTTACCAAATTAGCAGCTTCCCACACGTTCTTGGTGCCATTGACTGCACACATGTACGCATTGTGCCACCTGCTGCAACCGAACATCTATACCGCAACAGGAAGCACACACACTCCATCAATGTGCAGGCCATTGTCGACCACCGGGGTTTGATCTCCAACATCGTGGCAAAGTATCCTGGGAGTGTACATGATTAATTCATCTTCTGTCACTGCACCATCAATCAATACTTCCAAGATGGACGATATGGAGATGGACTACTTGTTGGTAAGTACAGGAACCCAGTTATATACACACTGCACAGCAACCGTCTAGGACACACAACACATACACAATGACATCGACACATGCACAGGAAGACAATGAGATAGTGATACCGCTAGGCATGTTTGATATCCTCACCCAATGGGATACACACCTAGGGACAAATGACAGTTCCAAATAACAACAGATGCCACTCCAGATCTACAAGGGGACAATTTAAAACAACACAATGACAAAGGCATGGCCCCAACTGGCAGTACAATTTGGAAGATGAACCTTTCAATATCACATCAATAACACTCAATCAAACACCCTTCCAAACAATCCGTACTGTGTAAGGGGTGAGTAATGTTTTTTGCTTTAGGTCAAACACTATGACACACATAGCATGATGATGACTACAATGAAGGTCACATGCAATCATTGAGGATGTACCAATATCTTACATCACTCCTGCTCTCACAGTGCCCTCTACCAATAAGCAGGTGGACTGTGCAAAAAACACATCTTCATGGGACAATATTGAAAGTGCACATTCCTACACATACGCATTGTAACAAATTAACACACACACAACAGATGTACAGGCATACGGACCTTCTGAAACTCAAAATGACAACCTCACAACCAAGTTAGCCATCTGAACTAGAACATGTTCAGTAGTATAGGTACACGTTACAACCTGAGTTGACTTGGCAAGGGAAGAGAAATAGGTCTGCAGTGAACTTGTCACATATGTGAAATTAGTGCATAGTCAATTGTTAACACGTCAGTGCTGACAACGTACGGAGATGTGTTGCACATTGTCACCTTGCCAAATCAAAGGGTCTCACTGATGGTTAAATAATTCAATTGCATATGTGAAATTGGATGGGATGTCCAGGGTATATAGACGCAACCGTGTTACCACCACTGTGGAATTTATTCTGTGTATGGAAGTATCATGTCACCCCCAGTTAAGACACAGGGACACCTATTTCACATGACACAATGGAAGGGAGTACACACTGTATTGCAACTCTACAAAAATACTGCTGACATCCGGTCAACAGTCAAACACCCGTTCACATAAGGAAACAACCCAATGCTGATGGTACATCCTATAAGCCCAGGATTCCACACAATACCACAAACACAGATGAGTCACAGACAACACAAGAGAACAACTGCCATGCAAAGTGATATTCATGGTGCAAGGTACATCAACATGTTCTCACTCATTTTCTCTTTCAGCTGATCAGGGGTATGGGATCCAGCCATGGATCATGACCCTATTTGCAAACCAAAGCACTGCAGCAGAGCGTGCCTATAATGAGGCACATAGGAGGACACACACCATAGTCGAGATGACCTTGGCATCCTGAAGTCAAGATTTAGGTGCCTCAACATTACAGGAGGCGGCCTCCTACACTCACCAGAAATGGAGTGCAAAATAATTTTGACCTGTGCCATCCTGCACAACATATTTGTAAGAAGGAACATTCCCCTATATGAACCCGACCCACAAATCCCTGAAGAGGAGGAAGAGGAGGATGCTGTCCATCAACATTAGGGGGACCATCCGAACACAGCTGCAGGATTGCATCTGAGACAACATATTGTCCAACATTTCTTTTAACTCTACTCATCCATCACCACTGTCTTACCATATGTCAATAAACACCTATACTATTCACTATATCATGGTCTGGATAATCATTTTTGCATAACATTATCTCTAACTATCAGAGTGTAGCCTCATGGAGCATTGCTGAAATACAGATTAGGACACAGAAAAATCCAAATCTATTTTGATGTGTTTGAATGTACAGTCACATTCACACACACTGTAAATGACATATATCCGGTACATTTCACATTTGAAGGGCAATAGCAAAGGACCGTATCTATTTCACACATACATGTTGGCAACATGGTTCATCGCAGCATATGGCACACAACTAAGATACCATCAGTCAATAAGGGAAAAAAAATGCCTCATACAGGAGGCAGTGGATGTGCTATTGCATTGGTGACAAGAAGGTATGACCAGACCCTTGACAGCAGTAGGTCTTATATCACCTATCTTTGCAAGGACTATGTGTGACAAGATTTCCATATAAGCAGCAAATAGATAGCACAAGTGCCCCAGGTATGACTAGCATTGCTCACATGACATCCCTTGCACATGGCAGCCCATGTCCCAAGTCCAGCCACACCCATTCTCCCTGTCTCAGCCCACCTTTCTTCAGAGGTCCCTGGAATTGGAATATGTGTCCCCAGATAATCTCTCCTCCACACACACACAGAATCACAATGTTAAACCAGTGTGCTACCCTCTTTAGTATGGTATGCCATAGTCATTGTACTTCTGTCTGCATGGACGTCAGGTTAAATAATGCACTGGCTTGTAGTCTGTAGGACCTGCAATCACCTGTACATTGCTTCACATGTGAAAGGTACTGTTGGCCCTTTGAACTTGAATCTCACCTACAGGACTTGTGAGAGACTGATGATGCACACACCTGTGAGCACCTCCATGGAGACCAGCCATTTGAACATGCACTGCCCTTGCAGCTGCCTGGAACAGCATAGAAGCAGGCATTTTATCTATAACACTGTTATGCATTGCCGTATAAATCAGCTGTGTAACACAGCCCTTGGGTTAATGTGTTACATTCCAACACACAGGAGAAACACAGTTGTCAGTTAACACAGTGTTGTTCCACCTTTGATTAGTCTCAGTCTGACCACTGTGTATTTACCTTGTCAAATGTTGGGATCCTGATTGACCCTGCATCTTGTTATCCTGACTGGCTCCTGTCTTTGCATTACCCTAAAAGTTCCTTGTGGCTACATTTGTATCATAGTTGCTTTCCCAACCCTCAGATTCCTCTTGGGGTATTGTGTCAGGTGGGTCTATAATTCATATTCAAATACATTGTATAGCATAATCAGTTTATTTATCGTACCATGGGGGGGAACTTGTCTCCAAATCACTGAATCATGGCCTATCCCTTGTCTGGGTTTCATGTATGCATGAGGGACAAATAGTGACAATGTACCATGCCTGTATGCATGGATTGGGTATGGTGCCTCCAGTACAACAAACAGCGTCAGATAATATGCATGAAATGTCTACACATGTTAGGACCCTGACAGTCCACACGCTGATTCACATTGCTCCCAACATCTTGATGGGGCTTGTGTGGTGAATAGCTGTGAGATTAATCAGCACAGAGGCACAGATGTTCCCAGATGCAGTGGGAATTTTAGAGGCCAACCTGCATACAAATGTTGTGAGGACACCTGCCGGTATAACAATCCTGAGACAGTACCTTTGTCAGCACACCAAGGTTGCCCTGTTGACAGCCTCATAAGATGTCTGCAGTGACAGAGCTGGACCATCCCAGTGTGTGTTCGCACTTCTTCATTGGCTTTCCTTCTATTGATCTGTGAAGGATACTTTGTAGATACAGGAAATGGCTCCACAGACTCATGACTAGACCTGCACGTAACTGTGACAACATAGACCCCAATAATAATACAGGGTAAACATTGGCCAACACACATGAACCAGACACCTCTGTGCATTTTACCACTGGAAATATGTGCTGCTTGGTCTGCTGGTCCTCCACTGCCACAGGAGAGACATGGCTCAGTTATATGACTCCAACTGTGGCGTAACATTACAATTGTGTATTATATTTGGGACTCGGTGTCACAAACACGGTACCCACATAGCATTATCCCATGCCTGACTCATGGTGTGTAAACAAACAAGTGCCTAGGAAGTAGTATCCAACATTCCAGGACATGTGATGGCTAAGTTTTGGAACATTGTCATGAGCAACCATCTGCCATCTATCCTGTGCATGCTTTGTCATTGGTGGTGCTTATGTTCCCAAAAACCTAGGAAGTGCACACAGCAGTTGTTGCTACGTGTATGATTAACACATGTCCTCTCATTTCCATACTGACTAGCATCTGAGGGTTGGACACATTGACTCCACATGCATACAAGCAGATTTGCAAAAAATGCATCTTGTGATGGTCACACAGTGGGACAACAACAATAGTAGTAGCCAAATGACACACATTGATCCATAGGCATTGAGTTACTGAATTGAGTTGCGTCACCTTCCAATCCTCTCTTGACGCAAAACATGCCAAAACTGGGTAATACCTAATTGTATCCCACACGTTTGGCCATCTATTGCATTAGTGAAGAGTGCAAACCCGGTACAACAACTAGAGTATCATGGTCCGCAGTTGTGTGATCTGTCACATGTGCCCATACACCGTAATGCCCAATGAGGGTCCAATCAACCTAACTCTGTATTGTCACAACTGTCATGTACTATTACAAATGAGAAATGACCCAAACCCAGTTGAAAACAGAAATTTTGATGCCTATGCGTCAAAAAAAGACGCACGTACGTCACAAAATGACACATATATGTCAAAATATGACGCACATTGCCAGGAAACATCCATTGGCCCTGAGTGGTAATTCCCACACTGTACCCCTGAAATTGGTTAAGTATGAAACATATTTCAAATTATGGATGCAGGGTTATTTCTAAGCATGTGCGTAAAAAAATGACGTACAGACTGAAAGCGTCATAATAATTTGACGCATAAGAATAAAAACGTACCGCATTTGGGGCAGGAAGTGATGTAATAGGATATCCTGTTTACAGAATTGGTACCGTGGGTGTACTTTCACTTTCACTTTGCAGTCTGTGATATTTCCTGACTGTGTGGCTGTGTTTTGACTTGTCTCTCTCTGCATTTTGTGATTTTGTCTCCAGTGTGGTCTTTAAATTGTCTTTTTGTGTTTCATAACTGTCTGTGGTATCCTGTCTTAGTGTTTTTTTCTTTTTGGTCATTTGTAGTGTCAACATTTGTCTTTGTTGTGTTGAGAGTCTGTTGTGGGTAGTGGTAGTTTGGGTATAGTTGGGCTGTGTTCTTAGTTATTTTGCATTTCCTTGTCCTACTTTCCCTCTATTCTCCTCTGTACCCCTTTATTCCCTTTTTTATTTTTTTGCAAGCATGTTGGGTAGGCCTCGTCTGGGCAAGTTGGGAGAGAAGGAGCTGGGTGGGTTTATTTGGCTGGTGTGCCACTTCCTACCCTTAATGATAGAGGCAGGTGGTCGTGTGATCCAAGGCTATCACACAGAGGCAAGGAGGCTCAGGTGGACAAAGGTGTTGTACCATCTGCAGAGAATCTACAACACACCGCGCAATGACCACCAGCTGAAGCACCGCTGGGCTGACCTTGTTGCCAGGGAGCAAGACCTGCTGGACCACCTGGGGATTGTGATTGGTGGCCCTGTTGGTGAGTACAAATCAGAGTAATGTGCATGTTTAAATGCTCTGTCGTGACAGTAGCTGATTTGTTTATATGCTGCAGGCAATGTTTTTGAACAAGTGGAATGCTAGTTAAACATACAGGGCCATAGTTCTGCTTCGTTAGCACCGCAAATGCGACCTGTTTTGAAGCAAGAGCGGCGCTAACTTACAAAATACAACTGTATTTTGTAAGTTTGCGCCACCTTTGTGTCAAAAAGCAGCACAAATGCGGTACAAATTTTGTATAAATATGGGCCACAGTTGCCTATGAGGTATACAATATTTCCTACACATTACCGTCATTTGTTGACGCAACTGCTAGACTAACTTTCAAAACACAACAGGAGCCTGTAAATTAGTGCTGGCTTCACATCAATTGATGATGCCAATGTGGCTCTAACATATGTTTCATGTATGGTCTGTGAGTGTATAAATAATGTGCCCCCTCAATTGTTTTCAGATACATGTCTGAACTGGATTCTGACACATACGTAACAAGTTATAGCTTACCTCAGGTAACATCTTAGACTGATATTTTGAGTTTGTAGTACCACATTTAAATTAGGGATGGATGGCAAAAGTTATGCACACGGGTTCGTATCTCTATGGTTGGTGCAACTTACCATAGCTGTGGCACATCAAATGAAGAAAAGGATACAAATTGAGGGCTAACAACTGTCCCTGGCCCTCTGTACATTGTACCTGTGTGTCTTAAATTGGTCTTAGTCACAATGTCTGGGTGACTGGTATTGCAGTCCTCATGGAAAGTGGCCTTGCATGTCTCTCATGGATACACATAATGAGAGGAATACACACCATGCATTTGTCTGCTGACTGTTGAAAGAGCATGTTTGCCACCACATGATAGTCAGGGTCACTGCATGTGTGCAGGTATGTGTGTCTTACTCACTGGAGTCCCCGGGTCTGTACATGTTTGGAGTGGTATGTAGGATGCAGTATCATCATGTCTGAGAGGCTTGACTTTCTGAGTTCATATTACACATAGTATTTGTATTTGGAAGTGTTGTACAGTGCACAGACATTGAGCACATTTCTCCCTTCCATGCCTTACAGGTGGACCTGCACCCTATACTATCGGAGAGGTGGCTCGATTTGCAGACCCAGACATCTCCAGTAAGTGTTGATATTTCTGTTCTGTGTTGTGTTTGCTAATGATGTGTGATTGACTCCTGTGTGTTGGACACATAGCAAGGTGTGATGCGCTGGTCAATGATCGGTTTTGTACCTTGGGTGGAGTACCATGTTTTCACCATCTTTGAGCTGGCCAATCATTAGTGTATTGTCATCATTTGGGATTGTAGGTCAGTCCGGTAGGCACGGCCATGTGAATAGGGATGAGTTATGTGGATAAAATTTGAAATCAGAAAATGTCGCAGTGGACCATATTAGTGATTTAGTCAGCAAGTCAGACCCTGATTCTCCCAGAATAGGGATGCCAAAGTCTTACCCACAGACTTCTGCTTCCCTATTCACTAATAAACATATTTGACTGTATGTTTAACTTCCTAGCAGCATGTAGCTCCACATGTTGTGCTACGAGTATGAGGCACTTGAGTACAATGGCCTAGGTGTGCATGCAGCTCGTGGCCAGAGGTGTGCTTGCATCTATCTGTCTGTTTTTCGTCATGGGTTACTGGTAGGAAATTATGTTGACAATGGTCTGCATTTCCAAAGATAAGTGTTGATGGGATTGCCCAAGGTTTGGGTGTACCCTAGTTAGACTTCCTCCTTACCTGTGGTGTGCTGGCCAAACCCATGTACAGCTTTCCAAAACTTCCTGGGTGTCCTTGTTGTTTGAAATTATTATTTGCTTGTCCAGCCCCACCCCCTCAGGCACAGGTGTAGGGTTGTGAATAGTGTACTTAGGATTGATGATCCAAGTTTAGTACACAGACATGTAAATCTGTAAATCACTTGTCCAAACCTAGGATACCCCCTCATGATTAGCAACTGCATTCTATACTGGCAATTCCATTTACAACTTCCAGATCTTGCGGCCCTAGATTGTCATCAAGAACATAGTAATTTGTTGGCCTGTCAGTGGTGGACGATTTGCAGCATTATTTTTACCTGAGAAATGGATGACCAATGATGCCAAAGTCATTCCAGTTGTTACCCATCTTTTAGGGTATTGATGTGCTGTTTGATGATAGACCATGTGTAGGCTAGCTTGGCATTTACTGCCTCAGGGACAATCAGTGATCTGTATGAAGTGGAGAAGTTTGGGACAATGGTTAGAGTGGCAGACCCTGATGCAAATATCTGGCCCAGGACCAGGGTTCAATTCCCACCTCGGCAGGTCTTGGACTCAATTCCCTTGGACCCGATAATTCTCGCCTTGGTGCCTAATCTAATTAATGGGTGTAACTCTGGGCAATAGATTGCTTAATCTCCACAGCGGCCCTCACAGCACTTGGATGCTTGGCTTCACCCTGGGGCTGTCTAGGAGTGGGTGCGTCACAGGAAAAAGCCAGGAGGGGTACCACAGTGATATGTGTACAGCGCCTTGAGACCCTAACAGGTGAGTCATGTGAAGTTTGCAGTTTATGATGATACAGGCTGTTTCAGGTACATTAGATATATTGTCTGATTTACTTCTTGAGCCATTTCACACAAATAAGTACCTAATGTTTGGTTTTCTATTTGTCTTAACAGCTGGCGATATGACTCCCATCCAGATTCAAGAGTTCCAGCGCAGGGCAATGCGTTACCGCCACATTCTGGATGTGGAGTCTGGGTTCCGCAACATGTCAAGGCGTTATCGCCATGAAAGAGCCTCCGGACTGTAGAGGGCATTTGCCCAAGGGGTCCCTTCAGTGTCCACCACAGCAACTACCACCAGCACCACCACTACCACCCAGGTGGCACCAACATTAGCAGGGACCCTTGCTGGACCATCATCATCCACAGCTCCAGGACCTGTCACAGCACCACCTGCACCTCCTCCTACAGACATGGCACTGACAAGGGCCCATAATTCCTCCACTGGCACATAGACCACCCCTGCTGCAGTCATAGACCTTGCAACTTTTAACCAGATGCAACAGAACTTGGACCGTGTTTTGCATAAAATGACCAGTCTGCAGCAGGAGGTGGCACAAGTGAATCGTAAGGTGCGTGCCATCAGAAAGACCCTGCGGAGAGCCAACTTGTTGGCTTATACTCAGCCATGATTCCCTCCCCTCCCTCCTCTCTCCTGGTTCTTTAATTTAGTGGGTTTAGGGGGCTTAGTGTTAGGTTAGTATAGGCTGTTAGTTTAGTTAGTAGTAGGGGGTGGGGGTATCATACTTTTTACAACTGTTTTTTATTATGTGTGTGGGTGGGTGGGTGGTGGACGATGTTGGGGTTTTGGTGTTTAAAAAAATAAATACAAAAATACAAAAAATATATATTAGTTTAGTATAAGATAGTATGTGTTTAGGTTAGTATATGTTGTCCTCCATGTGTCCCGTCTTATAAGGGGGGTTGATGTTTAGATCATTTTGTTAAATGTGACAAGTAAGTTTAGCTTAGGTTAGTTAGGGACAGTTGTGGGAAATGTGTAGTTAGAGTAGTTTAGGTTGGCTAAGGTATTTCCCCTGGTTTTAGCTTCTGTTTTTACTGTTTAATAAATATCTAGGTTACCCTTTACAGTATGTGTCAAGTGCTTGTAGATCAGGGCCTTGGCATGAGTGAACAGTATCTCTTTTGTCTTAGCTTTTGTGTTCCATGCTGCAACCATATCTCAACTGAACTGTTACATTGGCAGCTTGTCAATGTCACGTACTTTGTTAACTGATTTGGTATTGAGCACACTGTGTTAAGTCAGCCTGCAGCCTGATGTCCAAGCAAATCCTTATAAGGTGAGTGGTAGTATGCTCCCAATGTAGTATGGTATAGATTACTCACACCTATCATTTGTTACAAATTTAAGCCCGGTGACTTATTTCTATGAAAACCCATACACATCCATTCATGCTGTATGGTGTGTGTTAGCTAAAAATTGGGGCAAATGTCACATACGTAAATTTTGACTTTCAGAAATAATTGAAGACACTATTTTCTGGCTTAGACAACCCCTGAGGAAGCTTTATTCTGTCCAACAGAGCATTATGGTGTATAGTTTATATTTTCCTATGAAATAACCCTTAGTGATGGCAGATGATGGTACATTCCAGACCACTGTGTATAGTTATCAGCCAAGAATCGTTCAGGTCAGGTGTGTTGACAATCAATAATCATTGACCTGAGGTAAACATCACTGATGGCCATCACGGTTGATGTGTCACATTACACAGAGACAAAGTTGTTGTGTAAGTGCTATATATTTAAAAGTGCTGTAGTGCTATTTGTACATTGTCCATGATTGTGAGTCCATTAGTGTTACATCTTCCATTGTGATCCTACACAAGTGCAAAAGGACATGTCATTGGACATGCTGGGGTGGAGTGTCAGACAGTGCAGAGGGACAGGATTTGCCAATGAGGTAGTGAGAGACAATCGCAGGGCAGGGTGACAAGATAAACAGTGGTTGAAGAACAGTGCTTGAGTACAGTTGTTGCAAGACTGGCATGTTACAAAGCACAGGACCTTGGTAATAGGTAGCCACGTGGCAGGGACTAGTGCTACCAGGTACTCTTACGGGTGAAGGTGATCTGTTCCACGTCTTCATCTTCTGATGTGTGTGTTGTCTCCTCTGCCCTTGGTGATGGTGGTTGTGAAGGGGCAACACACACCTCTGTGTTTGAAGACATGGAGTCAGACATCCCGGTAGCTGCAAACTGTGGGTCTCTTAAGGGCAGTACTGCAGCAAGGAGGAGCTGCTGGTTCTTAAGAATAGCAGCCACATCACTGTGGTTGGCAGCCAGGTTGGCCCAGAGGTGTTCAATATTGCATTTCTGCACGCGTTGACAGGATTGTTGTTGTGGGTGTCGGGTCAACCCTATTACAGCTGTGCTGATTTCCTTCAACCATTTTTCAAGTTCCTGCAAGATTGTTGTTCGCCCTTGCATAGCTGCTGCCTGTTCTTCAGTTGACATCATGCACAAACGCACCCCCTCTAGGCTGGCTGCCATAGTTTGCATCCCCACCCACACCTCCTTGGCCAGCTCCCGCTGTACTCCAACTACAGTTCGCTCAAAGCTGGTGCCAGTGTCGTCAGAGTCCTCAGCTGTGTTGGAGCTGGCAGGTCATACAATTGGGGCGGGTGGGTGGGTCCTCTGTGATGGCTGCTAGTTCTGTGCTCCTCCTTGTGACTGAAGGTGGGGTCTGGAGGGTTCCAAGGTCATCATGGAGGGTCTTCTGGCTGATGTTTGTCAGCTTGTCATCCATGTCATCAGAGTAGTCCTGGACAGGCATATCCGCAGGAGAGCCATTGTCCTCTGCAATGAGATATGGTACAATTAGTGTGTCTGTGTTGTGGGATTTGTAATGTGACATGCCTGCCTTCCAATTATTTTCACATTGTGATCTTGGTTCCTGTTCATTGTTACTGTCTTTCATATTAGCATTTTCCCAGGCCTATGCCCCACCTGCATGTCACATGCATTGTGGTCAGTTTGTGGACTTGTCAGCATCACATCCTCTAGGTGTTAGTTCAGGCCAAATTGTGAATTGCCACCTTCTTGTCCTACTCAACCCTCCGTCTACATCCATTCTCATGGTGAGGCCTTTCACTGGCTGTGGGTGTTCTGTTGGCACTAGCACCACACTTAACAATCTGGAACTGCCCCATTCTCTGATCTTTCACATCCACCTATATGTTTTTGTTTTTTAGCATATTCTATGTATTTGAGCATATTCTATGTATAGCATTGTTATGGCACGATATGGATGTCAGCATTTGTAATGTGTACTGCTGATGTTGGGGAATATGTGGTACATTGGATTGCACTGATTGTCCTAGCAGTAGTCCTTTTCCTCCTCTGACTGTGCTGGTGTATTTCTGTAACCAGTCACATATGTCCCCCCCCCTCAATGCTGTTGTCTGAGCAGTATGACATTTTGGATGTTGCATGGTGTCATTGGAGCTATTGTGACCCAGGCATAGGGTGGACCCTGACATATGCAGCATGGGTATGGCATTAGTGCTGTGTACCTCCTAATGTTTCTGACAACGGCTGATGTTTGTAGCAACTATGGACAATCGCATTTGACAAGATTGGGACATTTGTACTGATTTCAGGGGATTGATAACGTTGTCATCCTGATCCCTCTAATTTGGGTATGTTTGATCTATGGGGATGTTACTGCCATTAGCTACTTGACCTGCACATACAGCAGAGGTGGTAGTGGCAACTGTTGTCAATGTTACATTACACTTGCTGATATGGCCAGAGGTTCTTAATTGGGCCCTAGTTAATGTAGGGAGAATACTGGCTGAAGTGTGACGGGCTGCCAGTTTAACGTTGTACACTGCCCTCCTGGCCTGGCTTTACCTTTGCAACATCCTTGGCATGGCAGCATACCCCCATGCAAAGGTTGTTGGTGTAGTGTAGTATTGTGCCCCAGGTTTCCTCTGTACAGCCCATGCCCCTTTACCCATGCCACTCCCTGAATATCATGACTTACATGCATTGTGCAGTAGGTATGTCCACCCCCCTGGTTACAATTAACATTTGTGCATTTTAATTCCCCATGTGACTTACCCTGCATGTGTGTTGTCTCCTGGTAGTCTGCGCTGTCCTGTCCTTGAATCCCTGTGACGATTTCCTCAGGGATGACAGCTGCGACCATCTCCTCCATGTGGTCCAGGGCCTCCTGCGGTGCTGGACTCCCACCTCCAGTCTGCAGTGCTGCCTTACTGTTCCTGGCCATCTTTTCCTTGGTCCTGCGCTTGCAGTCATGCCAGCGTTTCTTGCACTTGATGACTGTTCTATGTACTTCTGCCACACTGTTAATCTTGTCAACAATTTGTTGCCATATTGCCTCTCTCCTACTGATTGGCAACTTTGAGGTGACAAACAGTTGGTGCTGGTGTTCCATCACCTCTTTCACCAGAATTTCCTGCTCCTCTGCACTGAAGTGACACTTCCTTTTCTTCTTCTCCCTGTCCTGGGCCTTGTGTGGGTCCTCCTGGCTGGTTCCTGGTCTGTTGTTATCTTCTTGGGGTCTGTGCAAGCATCTGGGATCCATTTTGGCTCTCCTTAGCACATTTTGCAGTGTTTGCAGCGCTTTTTGATGCAATTGTGTCAAAATACGGCGTGTATCCGGTTTGCGACGTCGTATAACGGCTCACAGTCATTTTCGCTGCATTAACGTAATTTTCCTTTACGACGTGACGCATTGGTTTGAGTAAAAAAAAAAAAAGACTCACACCTGTGGTTTGCGCCGCCGTGCTTCAAAGTATAAATTTGACGCCCGCACAGCACAACGAAATGGCGCTAGCCGGCAGTAATATTTTTGACGCAAAACTGCGTCGGCACAGTTTTGCGTCACAAAGTATAAATATGGCCCTAAATATTTTTAGTTGCAAGTCTGAGGGAAGCTCCAAACTGATTGCTTATATATCTGTTGTGTCAGTAGAAATAGGACTAGTTGAGCACTGTAGTGAGGTCTTAACACAAACAGCTAAACTTCCAGAAGGAATTCCCCTGTCTTATTGTACTGCGTTTAAACAGAAGGATGTGAATCTGCTCCAAAAAATGGAGGTAGGGTCTCCTGAAATAAATAAATATTTAGGGCATCTATAGCCAGACCCAAATCTAGTTCTGACAACAGCTTAGAAACCCCTACAACATTCCAGGGCACAATTTTAAACTATTTCCGGGTACCATCAGTGGGTCTATGAAGATCACAGGAACTCAACTCTTCGACCAATCTGTTACTAGTAGTTACCATTAGCACCCGCTAACTCTTCCCTTTTTTCACACCATTGGGTAGAGATGTCATTAATACAATCTGCGTTTCCCACTCTATCATTATGAGGGGCCTTGGACAAGTTCAAAACCCTGGTCTCATAGGCCAGCAATCTCCCCCGTCTCAAACCTATATTATACCTCTCCTTTACCAGTCAGAGAGTTCTGTTAGTTTTGCCTTGATTCAGTAATCAATACAAGAGACACCTTTGCCTGAGTTAGATTGAACTTCAACTTTGCTTGAGATCTATATTTAATCACAATTTGGGTATTAGCATTGTAGATTGATTGTGAATGCTAGCCATTAGGCCCTCCATCAAGTCTATGAGGATATAGAGTGTAAGGTGCCTAGAAACAGTTAAAAAGGAGACTTCTGGGCACTTTTAATCAGAGTTTAGACAACAGCATTCTACAACAGCATGGGTCAGTACCTTACCAAACATTTGCAGAATGCCCTTTGTGCTTTTATTTTTAGAAAGGGAAGGGGAAGATGATATAACTTGGGGGAAAGGGTGATTTGGGTTAAGAATGTCTTCACATTCTACTAGCAAATTATCAATCCTGTCCATTGCACAATTGCCGTCTGCCATGATTATGGATTTTTTTAGCTTTGGCCAAGCCAGAGGCTCCATCTAGTGCTTTCCTTTTTCCCATGTTGAGCTAGAAATATCATATCGGGAGCACACATGTCCTCTCACCAAACTACAAATCCCTAAGATGGAACTTTAACCAAAAGAGATTACAAGACCTTGCAATTCATCTAAATAAACATAAAAATGAAAAAGGTGGCCTCACCCTTTTCATTCAAACTTTAACAAGGAGCATACAGAAAATTGCACTGTGGGCTAGAAATTGCCCCCCACGCACAATGGTGGGGACGGTGGGAAGAGGGCCTGTGAGAGGATACACCTAACCAGTATCTTGAAAGAGACATTAAAGGGGTGGCCCTGACCAGCTTCCTCCGGACTCCAATGGGTGTGGAGAGGTGTGCCTTTGGCCCTGGCTTAGCCCGGGCCTGGCCCCAGCATGTCCCGTCCTGCGGGACAGCAGGCACGCTTAAATTAAATGTGCTGAGGCAGTGGGCGTTGCCCAGGTGATGTCGGCATCTCCACTGGTGCAGGGATTGCTGGTCCGGGTAGCCCCACAGAGCGCAATGACCCCCCCCGCTGGGTGGAAGCATGACAGACAAGCACTTATCAACTTAGTGGGTGGAGATTCACAGTTGGCTCACCACTGTTTTCGATGTGAGATTTATAATGTTGGGCCCATATACACTAAGTCCCCCTCTGGACTTCCTTAACAAAAATCTAGCTCTATTCAATTATTTGATGATCATGGCCATCAAAGTCCTTTTATTAGAATGGAAAGTGCGAAATAATGTTGCTTTTCACACGTGGTGGCCATGGGTCACTCACCTCAGAAGCACAAACAAAACTTTAATGCTCCAGTCCAGAACAGCTGCCCCTTCCCAATTGTTCTGCTGCACTCTCAAAAGATTTGTGTCCACCATTTAATAGCGTCTCTTTCACCACTTGATTCCATTACATTTAAGATGGCTTACCCCTTCTCACCATAATACGTAATCCCTCATGGCCTACACCCACGTCCCTTAGCCCTCTTGTGTCCATCTTCTCCATCTTCTTCTCTATTGCTTTGTAGATATCATCCTGTTGGCCCAATGGATTTCCCTTGCTGTTTTCATTTGACAAGACTTTTCCTCCTGTTTCCATCCTGTGGTATGACAGTTATTTTAACTGCTGGAATTATATACAATTTCCCATTATTAAGCACAATGTTATAGTAGGTGCCAAGAATAGTATTGTGTGTTGACCTTTCTACTATATGTTTCTCGATGCAGGCCTTATGTGGCTTTTGGTCAGGCAAGTTTGTACCATGTTTGGCCTCAGATATGTGCAATGTGTTCATACTTTCACTGTTTTATGTATTCTCCAGAAAGTTTATAAAATAGCTGGAACAAAAAAGCCTTTACCAGCTCCCAAGCAGGCTTTAGGATTGCTGATTAACCAATTGCATACTTTTACATTTCTTTCAGGTAGCAGGCACCCTGGAGAGGAAGGGTGTTTATTTTTTCACTGCCTTCCTCTCCCTCATCTTCACACTACAGGAGGCAGGCTCACTCCTCTTTTCTCTTTCAACTTAAGGTAACTGTTGGTCAGCATTAACCATCAAGGGATGTTGTTTTTCAACAAAAATTAGGGAAACTGTTTTTGTAGAATGAAAAAAGGAAGGGAGCATTGCACTCATTGGATTCCACCCACTTTAACTAATCAGCATAAGGTCCCAGACATCATGAATTGAATATGGCTGTGATAAAGGCAAAGTGGGCACAGAAGAGGAAATGTCACTCTGAAGCAAAATGTATGTGAATGACCATTGTAAGTGTTAACTTTATCAAGTATTGTACAATGAGGTTTGAATGTAAACACGCATACAGACCGCCCAGAATAGTGTGGCACGGATTAGCAAAGCCTGGTCAGGGTCAGGCCCTAATCACTTAAAAACAGAAATACCCTCTGGCCCTGTTTGTACCCTGTGGACAACGGACCTCAATAATAAAAAATAAAATAAACGCCCCGTGGACCTGCTGTGTGCCCCAATGGCCCAAAACTTGATAAAAGCTAATGCCTACCCTGGTGACCATTTGGTTGGTGGGCCCATGGGGGCATTACATTGTATCATGTTTTGGGCCTGCTGCTTTATTTTTTAAAATGATTAGGGCATGCCAACCATGGGGCACCCAGTCCGCCAAGGGTGCATTTGGATTTATTGGGCCTGTTGTTGAGCCCGAAACTTGACAAAAATAAATGCTCCCTGGTCTCCTGTGCCATGGGACATGCAGCTGGCATTTGTTTTTTCAAATGACTAAGACCCTCATTATGACAATGGCGGTAAAAACCACCTACCGCCGTGGCGACGGCTGCCAAAAGACCGTAACCGTGGCTCCCAGACGTCTGCCGTATTATGACCACAGCCAGATTTCCGCCAGAATAATGGCGGAAATATGGGCTGGCAGTGTTCTGCCGGCGGGCACTGCTGATGGCAGCAGCGTACCATCCCGCCTCCTGCCAGAGGACCCTCTGAACACAGGTAAGTCAGGTCTCTGACAGGGGAGGGGGTGGGGGTGTTGTGTGTGTGTGGATGGGAGTGTGTGTTGCATGTTGAATGCGTGTGTGCATGTATGGAGGTGTGAGTGCGTGTGTGTTGTGTTATTTGAATGCATGTCTTTGTGTGTGTGCGGATGTGTGTGTGAATGGATGTATGCATGCGTAGATGCATGTGGGAATGGGTGTGTGTATGTGTGTGTGTGCATGTGTGTGAAGGGTGTATGAATGTGGAGAGGTGGGGGGCTTTGGAGAGGTTGGGGGCTAACTGGAGGGTGAGGGGGGAGACCCCTATCAGTGACAGGGAAGGAATTCCATGTCACTGATAGTGCCTACCGCCATGGTTTTTGTGGCGTTAATAAAGACAAGGAATCCATGGCGGTAGGCTGGGTCATAATCCCGCAGGCGGAACAGTGATGGCCACTGGCTTAGAAATGGATATCTACAGCCCAGCGGCTGTTACCGCCTTGGCAGTCAGAGTGGTACAGGTTAGCTTCAGCCGACTCGCCAATGTCATAATATGGCGGTAAGTACCGCCAGCCTGTTGGCAGTACTTACCGTCATATTATTGCCGACCGCCGTGGTCGTAATGACCCCCTAAGTGTGTGGCATTCTGCAGCACATTTAGAAAGAGAAAAATGCCACTGAGAATAATTTTTGTGCCTGAAGGCATCCCCTTCCTGCACAAAAAGCTATCATGCCTATCACATGGTGCAAGGATGCCTCATTTAGTGCTAGGCAGCAGTTTGTACAACAGCAAACACAGAGAGCAGGAATTTGTCATTTGATGTTACATTTCTGCCCTTTCTCTTTAATGCAGCTCTGCCCTGCAAGGTGACTAGCTACATTCCGTTTTGTAAAATTTTAAGATATGTGTCTAAGGGTGTTGAAATGTGCCATTACACTAGAATATCCAAGTGCTCAATCAATTAATCAATCAGTTATATATAAAGTGTAGCAAATTATCCCTGGGGGTCTCAAGGTGCGGAGTTGCTGGCTGCTGCGAGATGATTGGTTCATTCAAATGGCCAGGTCTTCAGTGCTTTCCTGAATCGTTGGAGCAGTGAGGAGGTTCTGGGGTGCAGGGGTAAGTTATTCCAAGTTTTGGCTACCAGACGAGAGAAGGAGCATCCTCCGCTGTCAGTGAGGTGGATCCAGGGGGCGTCTGAGACGAAGAGAGAGATGGATCGTAGGTGTCCAGTTGTTTGGTAGAAGGTCATGTGCTTGTTGATGTATGTTCGTCCTGTATTGTGTAGGGCTTTGTAAGCATGGGTCAACATTTTGAACTAATATCTTTTCTGGATCTAGAACCAGTGTAGCTTCTTAAGGTGGGGTGAGTCTTGCTGCTGAGGTTTGTATTGCCTGTATTCTCTTCAGTAAATGTGTGGTGATTCCTATATAGATGGTGTTACTGTAGTCCAGCTTGCTGGTAATGAGGGCCTGTGTGATGGTATTTCTGGGGTTGACTGGGAGCCATTTGAATATCCTGTGGAGCATGCATAGGGTGGGAAGTAGGTGGATAAGATTGTGTTTACCTATTGCTTCTTGCTTCATGGATAGTTCTGTCCAAGATGATGCTGAGTTTGCGAGTGTGGTTTCTAGGAGAGGGGTGCCCTCTGTTCCTCAGGCCACCATGTGGCATTCAATGGTGAGATGTTGTTCCCAAAGATGAGGACTTCTGTCTTGTCCATGTTCAGCTTAAGGCAGTTGTCATTCATTCAGTTGGTGACACTTATCACACATTTGTGGAAAATGGCTCTGGTGGTGGTGGCATCTTCTGTCTGTGAGAGGATGAACTGGGTGTCGTCAGGAAATGATGTTGAGTTTGTGTGATCTGATGATGTTGGCCAGGGAGGTCATGCATGTGTTGAATGTGGTGAAGTTTGTTTATCAAGATGTAGTGGGAAATGGTGTTGAAGGCGGCTGTTAGGTCCAGTAGGGTGAGGGCTGCCATTTCACTGAAGTTCAGGAGGGCCCTTATGTTGTCAAATGTTGATGTTGTCAGTGACTGTGATCTGGGCTGTGTCAGTGCTGTGGTTTACTTGGAATCCAGATTGAGAGGGGTTCAGGAGGTTGTGCATTCTAGGTGTTCAGTGAGTTGCTGGTTGATTGCCTTCTCTAGGACGTTTGATGGACAGGGGTGCAAGTAGATGGGGTGGTAGTTCTTAGGGTCGGCTGGGTCAGTGAATATTTGTTTCAGGAGGGGCCTTACTTCAGCATGTTTCCAGTCCTCAAAGAAAAGAGGCTGAGATGATGGAGGTGTTCAGGACTTTCTTGAGCTCATTGCCAATCATCCTACTTCCGAGGGTGAAGAGGTGGTGGGGAAAGGGGTCCGTGGGTGCTCCTGAGTGCACAAAGTTCATTATTGCGATTGTGGCTTCGGTTATGAGAGGGCCCCAGTGGGTGAGCAGATTTTCAGGTATTGTGTTCATAAATGGGAGCAGGCTGGCACTGTTGGAGGTTGGGGTTCAAAGTTTTTTAAAGATGGCTGCTATCTTGTCATGGAAGAAGTTCACCAGGGTGTCGAGCAGTGCTGAGTATAAAAGTTGAACTGTGTGTCTATGCTTCAATTCTAATGCCATGTCACTGTATTTGTATTTCAGGCGGACATGTGCCTTCTTCAAGAGGGAAAATCGATTGCTTCAAGGATCCTAATGTGGAAAGTAAGTATGACAACATGACTAGCTCTGTAGCAAATGTTTGTGATTCATAATAGAATTAATAGTGTAATCTATATAGCAAGGTATTCATCATTGTGTGTCATATCACTCTGAATTAGAGAGCAAGTACAATAGAACCTGTTTAGGCATATTGTGTAACATACAAGGAGTCCCATTAATGTGAAGAAAGTGTCAATATTGGTGTTGATAAGTATGATTTACACTGCTTGAAACATGGCAATGGTATAAATGAAACAGAATCTGCATGTTATACCACACTACACTGTGCACAGACATTATGGTCAGTGTCACCAGGTTATCCATCATATTGGAATCATCGTAAAACAGGTTGAGGAAAGAAATGTGGCAGTAGCATTGCAACTTTAGGTGTATCTTTATTAGGACCTAACAAAACAATAAGCATCACACCATGTGGTGGTGCAGTGGTGTAAGACATTTCTCTATCGTCCAGCCATTCCCTCACTATTACCTCTTACCTGTGGTATAGGTAGTGATATCTTGTATCAGGGTGTCTGAGCCTTCATCTGAGGTGTCCATGTCAGAGCTACGTAGAAAGGAGTGACAGTAGTCCCATATGTTTTATCCCCTGGAGGATGTGCAGAAGTAGGGCAGTTAATGATCTGAAACAAATATTATTATGAAACAGTAGCATTCAGCCAGTCTTACTCGCATTGTGAGTGTTAGAAATGGGGAAATGGGGTTGGCAGAGGTATGTACCCTGTTCGAGCAGGAACCACAATCGTAGTCAGGTTAAGTCAGATGCACACTAAAAGTTAACCTGTGCTTTCCCTCTGGTAGCTTAGCACAGAGCAATCAGGCTTGAGCAATGTGTAAAGTATTTGTGCAACACTTCAAAATATGAAACAGTGTAAACACTGCATGAAAAGACACCACATGTGGTTAGAAAAATAGAGCTCAATTTTATGTACATAAAATTACACAAATCCAATTGGTTGAAGTTGAGATATGAATTTTAAAAAATAAATGAAACTGTAGTGCTTAGAAGCAGAAAGTGCCAACCTGGGCTATCCGGTTACGCTAGACTCAGCCAAAGTCAAAAGTTCAGGCCGACTGTGATGGAGCACAGGCCGGCTACAAGAACCACGCAGGGCCTGCTGAGCAAGAGTACCTTGGTCCTTGAGCTGCCTTGGTTCCGATTGGTGCAAAGATGTTGACACATTGGTTCCTGTCCGCACTAAAGAAAGCAATGAAGCGGTGCATCAGGGTCGATGTAGAGGATGCAGGTGATGTGCCGATTCCGGGCCACTCCGAGGGGATAATGCATAGAGCAGTCGGTATAGCAGTGACCTGATTCTCGCAGCAGAGACTCGTTGTTGTCGATGGTGATGCAGAGTCCTTGATCCTCGCAGCAGCAGCAATGCAGTAGTGAAGCATTGATGACAAAGGCAATGCGTTTGTTCCGATTGTGCAAAAAGGTCGATGCAAGGTTCTTTGCAGGAGCAGCCAGAAAAACCCACTTCCAAGGGCCCAGGACTGGGTTGGCAGCATTTGGCCGGGCATGACTCACAGTTGGCAGAGTCCACAGGCTGTGGCAGGATTGTTGGAAGTCTTTTTTTCATCCCTGAGACTTCAGAAAACAGGAGGCAAGATAGCAAGCTCTTATAGTCACTCTGGGTTCAAGTGATGCAGGTACAGTTTCTCACCCAGGCAGGAGAACAGCAGGCAACAGGACAGTTCAGCAAGGCATAAGTCCAAGGAGGCAGGGATCCAGCAGAGTACCAGTTACTTAAGCAGCAACGCAGTCCTTCTTAATGGCAGAGTCTTCACAGGATAAGAACCGTACTGATTTGGTGGGTTCAGAAACCCAGTCCTTATACCTAGTTGTGCCTTTGAAGTGGGGGAGACTTCAAATAAGGGTCATTGACGTGCACAGAGTTCCTTTCTTTCAAGCCCTAGCTCCATCAGTACCTATTCCGGTATAAGTGTCAGCCGCCCCTCGCTTCCTGACCAGGAAGAGCAAACAGAATATAGATGAGTGCTCAGACACACCTAACCTTCCTGTGTTTGTGGTTGTCTAGAGGGAATGTACAAAGTGTAGCTATCATCCACCACAGATGTATATTAGAGACATTCTGCAGGCGCACAGAGCTGTAATATCAGAGATATGTCGGCTTTCTAACACTGGCCTTTCTAAAATACTAATGTTAAATCCAACTTTACCAGTAAAGAGGATTTGTCATTACCATTCCAATGATATGAAACATGATAAAGCTACTCCTTCTCAATCAGGAATTACAGTTTAAAAGTGTAATAAGGAATTCTCACAGTTAATCTATGAGAGGGGTAGGCCTCAAAATGAATTTGGGTGTTTTTCACTACCAGAACATGTAAAACTTAAAAGTACATGGTCTACCTTTAAATTACTCAGCATCCTGCTCAAGGGGCTACCTAGGGCCTACCTTAGGGGTGACTTATGTGGCATGAAAAGGGGAGTGTGAGGCTTGGCAAATGGTTTTAAATGGCAAGTTGAAGTGGCAAAACAAATGCACACACACACACAGGCTCTGAAATAGCTGGCCTGAACTATGGCTAGGGGGCTACTGGAGTGGGGGACACATTGAGTGCCGCAGGCCCACTAGTAGAATTTAATCTAAGCCCGGGAAAAAGTATTGAACTTTAGTAGGGACTTATTAGTACATGAAATATGCCAATTGGGGTTACGGCAATGTTACTAGCACAAGCACTTTAGCACTGGTTAACAGTGGTAAAGTGCACAAAGGCCTAAGACCAGCAAAAACAAGGTCAGAAAATGGAGGGAGGCTGGCAAAAGTTGGGGCGAAGACCACCCTAAGTCTGTCATGTCTAACAGTGAGAGTATATGTCCTCATGGCAGGGAACTTGTACTCTGGCCTACTAGATGTCCCATAGATGGAAGTCTGCATATCTCAGATGATATGTATTTGGTAGAGCACTGAGTATATAATTTATAAGGAACCAATACAGCTCCAGTAGGCATCACAACTTGGATACAAATGTTTTGACCTAGGTTCGGCCAGCAGGACATAAGCACACTAATGGTGCTAGAAATCGGGCTGCTGGTTGACAGGGGAGTGAGGCCTGGTCAAGAGGAAACCACAATCCTGGTCAGTGTAGAGCAGAAACTTGTGCTCAATCCCCTGGTAGCGTGGCACAGAGCAGTCAGGCTTAACTTAGGGGCATTGAGTAAAGTATGTGTACAACACTTCAAAAAGTAAAAAAGTGAAAATTCCCCACAAAAAGATCCCACACCAGGTTACAACAATAGATGAAAATGTAATAAATGAGAAACAAATGACCAAAATCAAATTAGTAGAACGGGAGTTATGAATTTTTAAGGAATAAGCTGAAGAATAGCTCCTAAAAAAGATAAAGCCCAATTGGGGCTATCTGGTCACACTGGGCCAGGTTGAAGCCAAAGTTCAAGCCGACTTCAATGGAGTGCGGGTTGTATACAGCCCCGGACTAGCCCAGATTAATCCGGTTGAAGTTTAACCTTCTCAAGTTTTTGAGCTAAGAGTCCTTTTTGTGTGGAAGAAGTTCACCAGGAGCAAGGAGAGCTTCACTGGTGATAGTCGGCATGGCATGAGGAGCAGGCCAGGCATCGCAGACGGTGGGCTGAATCCTTGTGTTGGTGATCCACATGGATGAATGATGCTTGCTGTGCGATGACACAGACTTGAGGTGGCTGGCACTGATTTTCCATGCGATCAGTGTGGTTCCTATGCAAACTGGCCAATTCTTGATTTTAAAGAGCCCAAAAACTTAAATTAAAGAGCTCAAGAGCCACACCAAGGGCCTAGGACCTTAGAGGTGCCTCTACGAGTCAGGAAATCATTGAGGATGGGTCCAGGAGCTGTGGGGAGCTTGTTATGTCCATGAGGCTCAAATCAGGAAGCCAGCAGAACAGCCCTTTGAGTCACACTGGGTCCAAGATGGAGTTGTAGGTCCATTTCTTCTTCCTCAGACAAGAGGGTAGCAGGCAGCAGGTCAGCACAGCAGGACAGCAGTTCCCTGTAAAGCAGCAGACTGGCAGAGTGGCATTCTTTGTAGCACCATAGCAGTCGCTCTTCCTGGCAGAGTATCCATAGGTTCAGAAAAGTACTGAAGTGGTGGTGTCTGAGTTTCTTCTTTTAAAGACAGTTGTGCCTTTGAAGTGGGGAGAAACTTCTATAGGCATGTTTTTGAAGTGTGCATATGCCCTGCTCTCCCTGCTCTGGCTCCAGACTAACAACAGTGGGTATGCAGCCCTTTGTGTGGAGACAGGAGACAGCCTATTCATGTGTATGTGAAGCTGGGGTCAGCTCCTCCCTCCCACCATGCGAGTAGAGGCCCTTTAAGTCACACCTAAGCTCCGATTGTGTGTGGCTGTCTAGGAGGACTGCACAAAGCCCAACTGCCAACTACACCCAGTTATGTGACCCCAGGAAGGCTGCCAGCACCAAATGGCTAAGAAAACTAAGTGCTGACTTCCTAAAAGTGGCATTTTCAGATCTGTCCCTTAAAATCCAACTTCACCATAAATTAGGATCTTAAATTAGGATTAGAGGCACTAAACCTGATGAGGTTAGCTCTTCTCATTTGGAAATTGCGCTTATAAAATTTAATAAGGCCATTCCAATGTTATTCGATGGAGATATAGGGCTTAAAAATGAATTTAAGAGTTTGTCACTACCAGGACATGTCAAACATAAAAGTACATGCCCACATTTTGAAATGCACTGCACCCGGGTACATGGCACACCTACCTGCTGGCAGTTATGCGAAGGAGCAATTTCTGCCATCTTGTGTTATTCTAGGTTTATCAAGCAACTCAGGGTCACAGAAGGTGTTCTTGCCAGGCTTGATGAAACTGATTTATATTTTGCCTTACTCGTGAATCCCCTTGCATGGCACAAGGGCAATGCTAATGATTGATAAATGTGCCCCTAGGTTGTTGTCCCAGCAATCCAATAGAAATGTTATTCATCTGTCTCTTATTTGACAATTGATCATGCCTACAATACATGCCTTTTCTTCACTCACCCTGTACTTCTTGCTGGTCCTCTATCTCAGTACTGTCCTGACTTTCCACTCCAGCTACCAACTGTGTTGAAATGAGGGGTGCAACCTGCTTCTCCATTGTATCCAAATCCTCCAGGACATCAGGTCTTCCTCCAGTCCCAATGGTTGCATTTAGGTTCCTGGCAAATGTTTCCTTTGTCCTATGTTTGTAGTCATGCCACCTCTTCTTATACTCCATTATAGTCCTTCTTGATCTAAAGACTGCAATATGGCATCATCCATCTTTGCTAATCGCAATTTGGGGGTGACAAACATTAGATGTTAATTTCTGGTCACCTTGTTGATCAGTATTTGTTTTTCTGGTTTGAGAAATTTGACTTCTTCTTCCTTTTCCTCTGAGTAATTGGTAGTTCTTCTGGGTTAGGGGTGTTCCCTACTAGGTTCCTGAGGCTCCTTGGATGGTTGCAGATATTGGTGGGGGTTGGCAGTTAGAATTGTGTTGCTCTGTTTACTGTTTTTTTAAGCATTCCCATGATGAAATGTACTCCTGTGTGATGCAATGCTGTTTTTACACACTTGAAGGTGTTCTACAAAACACAACTCAACTTTGTATCATGTATGTAGCAGTTGCCTTACAGCACTTTGTGCCATAATCAACTACTTTGTGATACAATGAGTAATACATTTCTGGACCCTGCACAGAGTTTTGGTAGGCCCATTACCATGTTGTTCATGAAAGCCAATCCTCTCAGGTATCAGACCAGATGAGTTTAAACAAGGGATGGGTACAACACTCTTGAAAAAGGAAAATCCTGTTCCAGACTATCCCACTAATTAGAACCCAATTACTGTGCTACCAATAGCAGGCAAACGGCTGGAAAAAATTGTGGAAAAAATATCTAATTCCCTCAAGTGGATGAAATGTATGATAAATTCACCATCTAGACATGTCATCCTCTGATGCAGACAACCTGTCAGCCAAGGGATTTTGGCACTATGGCCCTACCGCCGTGGTGACGGTCACCAAAAGACCATTGCTGCAGCTACCATCCGTCCACCATATTATGACCACAGCTGGATTTCCGCCACAAAAAGGGCAGAAATCTGGCTGTGGCCATACTGGTGGATGGCAGTAAGGTGGCGCTGCTACCACCAGCAGCGCCTCGCCAGTAGACCGCCGCCAGCCGTATTACGTCAAATAATCCGGCCTGGCGGTGTACTGCTGGCAGGCGGTCTACTGGCGGTAGCAGCACCCCATCCCGTCTCCTGCCGGAAGACCCCCTGGATCCAGGTAAGTTGGGTCTCCGACAGGGGAGGGGGATGGGGATGTTTTGTGTGTTTGTGTGTGTGGGGATGTGTGCATGTATGTGTGAGTGTGTGCGTGAATGCGAGTGTGTGTTTCGTGTTGTGTGTGTGCTTGTATGAATGTGTGTGAGTGCGTGTATGTATGGAAATGTGAGTGCGTGTATGTATGGAAATTGGAATGCGTGTCTGCATGTATGTTTTGATGTGTGTGCATATGTGTGCATGAATGGATGAATGCATGTGTGTATGTATGTGTGAATGAGTGTGTGTCTGAGTGTGTGTTTGTGTGAATGGGGCGTGTGAATGTAGGGGATGGGGGTGTTTGGAAAGGTATGTGGTGGAAGGGGCCTCCTATCAGTGACAGGGCAGGAACTCCCTGTCAATGATAGAGCCTACCGCCATGGTTTCTGTGGTGTTACGAACGCCACGAAAACCATGGTTGTAGGCAGGGACATAATCCTGCACAATGGCAGCCGCCGGGCTGGAGATGGCTTCCTCTAGCCCGGTGGCTGCTACTGCCATGGCGGTCAGATAACACGCCAATGTCATAATGTGGCGGTAAGTACCGCCAGCCTGTTGGCAGTACTACCGCCACATTAGCGCCGACCGCCGGGGTCATAACGTCCCCCTATGTTTAATCATTAATTCATGGGTGGTATCACAGAAATATGCACTGCTGTTGGTAATGATGAGGATGATGATGTCTGCATCAAGCTCAGCTTGGGTGTTCCAAAATGCCTTATTTGTGGGCTTGAGAGAGATGATTGACCCAAAGGATAAAATCAATGGCCCTAACTAAATCGATTATGGCAGCAATGTGAAATAATTCAGATTTTCCACAGCAAGGGTGGGTAGAAAATCCAGAATTTGTTAAACATGCAGACGCTAATATTATGCATATCTTCTTTATTGCCACTCACAGCAGCAACTAGAACTTTATGTTAAGAATTTAGAATAGGAATATTTGTAACATTCTAATCCATTATATAATCTATGCCAGGCAGCCATTTTCCTTCCTTTTTGCTGCAAATGGATAGACACAGTTACTTTTTTAAAACTTCAAGCATTCCCATGGCAGAAAAAAACTCTTTCCTAATCTCTTCTGACCTTCTCAATTACTTCCTGAAGTCACTTCCTCCTGAAACACAAAGACATTTTATAGGATGGGTAGAAATATTAGTGTGGTATAATATCAGCCTCTGTGTCTTTAATGCTAAAATAAAATAATGATTTTTCTACCCACCCCTGCTGTGGAAAATCTGAATTTTACAGCAAGGCTCAGAGGCCAATATTATGCAGGTTAAAGCCTTGCCTCATATTCCTCATAGCACACTCCACTGGTTTAAAATACAATTTCTTAAACACAGGATATGTTGACCAATCTGCTGCAGCCAAGATACTAATTATCTTGATACTAATTAAACTTCCACCTGTCAACAACGCCTTTGAAGCCATTACCCCTCTTGCAGAACAAGCTCCAAAGTTTGTAACATCCAGTCCAACACTTTTCATGACCTCTTTAACCCCACGAAGCCAGAGTAAGATTACTTTTATTGAATTTTCAAACAACATAAAACAGTGAATTATATATCAGACATACAATCATCCGTACCCCCTCAACTGCACATCCACATAAAGAATACAAGAAAATGCATCACAGTTTCTTCACAATAGACCGCAGTAGCACCCATACCTCAATGTCATTGTGATGCGAAGGGTTAATTAGTCTGAACAGTGTAGATGAGCGTGACGCCTGCAGAAACCTGAAACAACATGGAAAAGTCCACGATGTCGCTTTCAAACTTGTTTTCCAACATTCCATAGATAAAATAATGTGCAGCTGCATGTGTAAGGAGCAGGAAGTGTGGGAGAGAGATGCGAAGGTCGTTCTAACCCTGAGAAAAGGAGTACAGGAAAAGGATGGAAAAAAACAATGGCTAGTGAACAACAGAGCAGCCAAGGGACATGTGCTGATAACATAGCTAGAAGATGTGAGAAAGGGATAGAGTCCAAGCTTCAGGTTATTTAAGCACTGAAGCGCGGGTGAGGGGATTGAAGCTTGCAGATGGAGATGTGCAAGCTGCCATCGCCCACATCGCTGCCTCCCTGGCTGTGCTGTTCTTAGACCGTGACGCTCGGAAGGGAGAGAGGTTCGAGCAGGTGGGTGAGGGCTTCCCAGCATTGTGGATAAAGTTAAGTTTCACCCAGGGATGAAAGGCCTTTGTTTCTCTGCTTTATTCTGATTGATTAGCATACTTGCACTATGTTTATAATCGGAAGTATTCTGCTCATTTATATTTGCTTTTTCCTTGAACGTCTCAATGTGAACATGACGCAGTAACTGAAATATGCGTTTCGTAGACAGTTAAACAATGCCACGTACCCATCGGTGAACTCTTTGCTCATATATAAATAGATGCTCTTTGTCGTGTGCTCATATATATATATAGATGCTCTTTATTGCTATTTTTCATTCTACTTCGTTGATGTGCCAAATGCATATATGTTATTGAAAATCTATTAAAGCTAAGTTGTGTTCATTATTGGCGTCTGGTCCTTCATTGAGAGTCCTTATTGACTTATATCGAACAGATCAGGTGTCAATCAATCACTTGGATAAGACAAGCACTTTGTCCTCTTGAGAAAACAAAAATGCAGGGTAATTTCGGAGTGACAAAGCTGGTGCATATGATGGAAATTTCCCCACCAACGCTCCCATTCTCCACCAAGCCATGGCTATAGGTTGTATGGTATTATTCTCAGTGTGTGGGACATTCCCTCACCTATGTGTTATGATAGCAGCAAGTGGCATGGGGATAGCATCATCATGTTCCACTGCAATGTGTGCCATGTACACACATGTTACGTACGAATAATGAGCAAAATGTGCCTGCATGCAGAGATAGTATAGGTAAAAATCTGGTTAATTTAACCCACCCATGTCATATGGTAAGGTTATTAGGTCCCAACCAATTTGATGTTGCTTACCAGCCCCGACCATCGCAATCAGTAGCGTACGCAGTTATTGGAAGAAATACACTGGCAGTACAATTGGTATATTGACATGCAAGTATAGGAATTTAGGTACTGTCATATTTTTAGGCCTCCTAATTTATTTGCTAATGACAGTGGAAGCTTCTTCCATCTAGCTACTTGATCTTCTAGCTTTGAGATAGCTCTTCTATAATTTGATCAGACTACCTGTTTGGCGTCGCAGTGTATCCATACCCATAGGTATTTGACAGAGTCTGTGACCCATAGGAGTGGGAAGCATTCAAGGGAGCATGGTTGAGTATCAGAAGTTAGTCAGAATATGTCAGATTTTGACCAGTTAATACACAGCCCTGAATAAGATTCAAATTTAATATAGATCCTAATTACAGGAGACAGTTGTACAGGAAGGTCTTGGACATAGTGCACCATATCGTCTGCACATAGGGATATACTCAAGGCCCACAACTGAAATCTCAAAACAGACGTTGCATGCCATTGCCTATTAACACATGCCAGAGTTGTAAGATTATGGCAAACAATAATGGAGATTGGGGCAACTCTAACACATGCCTCTTCCTATAGAAAATCTGTCAGATGTGTGTCCATAGACATGCACCTGGGCTACTGGGTCAGTGTATACTAGACATGTTCAGCGGCGAAAGGACCCCGGCATTCCCATGTGGGCCATACTGGAACATATGTATTCTCACACTATAGAATCGTAAGCCTTAGCGGCATCTAATAGGAATCCCACCGCCTGTAGGGCAGGGTCCAATTGATATAACAGCAGGAATATAACACGCAGGCTGTGGGCAGTAGATCTAGATGGTGTAAAACCAGATTGATCTGGTAAAACCAGTTTAGGAAGAAAAGGTTTAAGATGTGTTGCCAGAATTTTTGACAGGACTTTTTTATTGATATTTACTAAAAACAGGGGTCGGTAAGAATCACAGAGTTCTGGTGCCTTATCTGGTTTCAGCAGAGTCACTATTAAAAATGAAAGCCTCCTGGTAGTACTTGTTTTTGATAGGCCCCTTTGTACATAGCGTTTGCTAGGAGCTCTCAGAACTCTTTATAAAATTCACCTGGCAGACAGTTGAGTCCAGGTGCCTTACCATTCGGAAGTGCCCGTATCACTTCCTTAACATCTTCAATCATGATGGGTTGCATAAGGTGCTCTCACTGGCCCAGACATTAGCATGCCAGCACCATATCCTCCAAATATAAATTAATCTCAGCTGCTGTGGCTGTCTTATGGGTGCCATACAGTTCAGCATAAAAATACTGAAACAACTTTGCCATGGCTGCCTATGGACTGTTCAGCGGTGCTTTGCCATGGCGGTCTTTGCCCTGTTCAGCGGTCTTCACCATGGCGGTCTTGGCCTTGTTCAGCGGTGCTTTGCCATGGCTGCCTATGGACTGTTCAGCGGTGCTTTGCCATGGCTGCCTATGGACTGTTCAGCGGTAGCCTAAGATGGCGGCTCAGATACTGACATTGGTGTGTGGCATGACGTTCCATCATTGCCCAGCGGGGCTGTGAGATTCTGGACTCTCCTGGGCTGTGACTCCGGCGGTTGCGGTGGTCTCCTGACCAGTAACGATACTTGAGCCCTTTTGGGCTATGACTCTGGCGGTGGTCTCCTGACCAGTAACGATACTTGAGCCCTCCTGGGCTATGACTCCGGCGGTGGTCTCCTGACCAGTAGCAATACTTGAGCCCTCCTGGGCTATGACTCTGGCGGTGGTCTCCTGACCAGTAACGATACTTGAGCCCTCCTGGGCTATGACTCTGGCAGTGGTCTCCTGACCAGTAACGATACTTGAGCCTTCCTGGGCTATGACTCTGGCGATGGTCTCCTGACCAGTAACGAGGGTGCTGGCGGTTGTGTCTGGACCGCCGGAAATGATGGCGTACTTGTCCGCTGTGACACTCACAACAGGTTGGGGAGACTTCCTCGGGACCTTCCCCACCTTCTTTTGAGTTACAGATGACTCACTAATCGCCTTGGATCCCATTTCACTGTTTGTACCACCAGGAGTCTTGACACGGTCCCGTCGTCCAATCTCCAATTTCGGAGCCTTCACAGGGGGTGGGCTGACAGTGCCTTGGCTCCAGGTCCTACTGCCTGCCCTGGTGGACGGGGCACTCCAAAAACCTAGAACACGCACCACTGGTACTGGAGGCATTTTGGCTGAGGCGCTACGACGGGACTGATGAATTGGAGGGGGGGGTGGGGGCAAAAAGGTCAATTTGGCATAGGGACAGTTTCTGACGTACACTGGGATGGGTAGTTGGAGGGGCTCTGGGAGTGGAGGAAGAGGAGGTGGTTGTAGGAGGTGTCACTTTAGGTGTTTTGGGTGCAGGTGCAGGTACTGGGGGCTGTCGTGAGGTGGATGGATGTTGGGTGAGTGATTGCCGACGTTTGTGTACTTTGGGACACAGGGACAATGGCTGCCATCAGTGCTGAGGCCAAAGATTGCAGGGTTCGCTGAAGGACAGCCTGACCAGAATGAATGCCTTCCAGGAATGCATTACCGTGTTTCAACTCTCGTTCTACACCCTGGATGGCATTCACAATGGTAGACTGCCCAACAGTGAGTGACCTGAGGAGGTCAATGGCCTCCTCACTGAGGGCAGCAGGGGTGACAGGGGGAGGGGCTGAGGTGCCTGGGGTGAAGGTGATGCCCACCCTCCTGGGTGAGCGGGCACGGAGCGAAGGCTGAGGGGCTGAGGGGCTGCTAGGAGGGCGGTGCTGGTAGGGGGGGTGGCGGCTGTACCTGTAGAAGTGGGGGGCACAGATGGTGCCACCACCACAAGGGAGCTCCCATCAGTGGACGAGTCTGTGTCGCTGTTTGGTGATCCGGTGACCGACGTGAAGCTCCCCTCGCCCTCCGTCCCACTGGTGTATTTAGAGTCTGTGGTGTGGCCCTCCATGGCTATGTGGGATGCAGCTCCCTCATGCTCTGGTGCCACTGTACCTCCGCCTGATGATGATGATGCACAAAAGAACAGGGAGAGCACAAAAAGGGGGGGGGGACAGAAGAAAGACAGGTTGAGTGCATGGCTTACCGCTACCGTTGGCGGACAATACAGACACAGCAGCCCCCTGCACTCTGCCGTGCTCTTGGCCTCTACAGATGCAATTCCTGGGATCTGGCCTACATGTCTATGGTGGACATCTGCACACATAGATGACACAGGGGCATTAATACCTGTACTTGGCACTCTACAGAGGTGGGGTGCCACATGGCCTGCTTTACGGAGGGGCCTAGCCTACGTAACTCGCCCTGGCCTAGGGAAACCCACAGCCCTCCTCCCCCACCCAGACCCCTCCACTGCGCGCAAAGTCCGCTGAATGATGTTGTACTCACCCCCTTGTGTCTGCTGTGATGCCCTCAAGCGCCCATCCAACTCAGGGTAGGCCACCGCCAGGATCCAGAACATCAGGGGGGTCATGGTGCGACAGGCACCCCTCCCACGTTGGGAGGCCATCCCCAGCTGAGCCTCCGCCGTCTTCTTGCTCCAGTGGCGAATGTCCTCCCATCTTTTACGGCAGTGGGTGCCCCATCTCTGGTGGACCCCAAGGGTCCGGACGTCCTTGGCGATGGCACGCCAAATGTCCTTCTTCTGGTGGGCGCTGACCTACATGACATGTACAGGGGAAGAAGAGAAGTCATTACCAACTGCACCGTCGATGTGAGTGGCCCCCATCCCTACCCTTGCCATGTGGCACATGCATTCACAGTCCTTCATGGTCGCTGAACTATGCCTCCTTCCTACTGACATCCTGCCCTCTCCACCCAGCATAGCCCATACAACGTGCTCCCTGTGTACTTACCTGTTGGTCTGGAGGACCGTAGAGTAGTGTGTACTGGGGGAGGACCCCGTCGACTAGCTTCTCCAACTCCTGAGCAGTGAAGGCAGGGGCCCTTTCCCCAGACGCAGCAGCCATTGTCTCTTCCAGACCGAGGTCACAGCAGCACTTGCAGTGTAGGTCCTCTCCTGTCGAAGATCAGGTATCGAGTGATTGAACAGATAGAAAATGACGGTCACGTCCGCGGCGGTGACGTCCGCGGCGGTGCGTATCATCACCGCCGGCGCACTTCATCATTGGCTCCTGGGACCCATAGGGTCCAATGTTAACCAATGCAGCATTGCGCTGCGATCTACGACCGCCTACCGCAACGGTGTACAGTGCCAGCGCAGTTACCTCACATCCCATTGTCCCACTTTACAGGTCAGGCAGCGGCCATTTCAGGGTCCCACATGGCTTCATTTACTACTGCGTCACACATACCTAGGCCTACACTCCACACACATACAGGAAGAGTTATGTATTTGGGTTCGTGTTAGGTGTAGCTCTGTGTACATACCTGGGAATTTGTTGACTCTGTGATCGCTGTTGTCCTTCTTCGGCACCGTCAGCTGGGACATTTGAGGAGATGGCGGAATCCTCCGGTGTACAGACCGCTGGTGGACCTGTTAACAATGGAGGAGCGACATTTGATCATCACCTACAGGTTTGACCGTTCCCCAATCCAGTAACTGTGGGGCATATTTATACTCCGTTTGCGCCGATTGTGCGTCAAAAAATTTGACGCACAATCAGTGCAAAAATTGCCCCATATTTAAACTCTGACGCCCGAGGACGACAAAAATCCACCGTGTGCGTCATTTTTGGGATGCGGCAACCCGCCCTGCGTTAATGATATGCAGGGTAGGCGTTCCCGTCCAAAAAACGACACAAACGACCGTGCGTCGTATTTATGGTTCCGGGAAAAAGTGACTCTCGCCGGGAGGCGGAGCAAAAAAATTATGCACAGCCCGATTTGCGTCAAAATTTAACACCTGAGTCAGGGCAGGCGTTAAAATGGGGCAAACACACCTGTATTTAATCAGAACACACAGAACAAACAGCAGAGCAGCAGAGCAGCAACAGGGAGACATGGAGGTCATATTTTTCCAGCGTGCACATAGACGCAGAGCCCTGCAGCAACAACAGCAGCTACAGCAACAACAGCAGGGACCCCAAAGGCAGCGCAGAAGGCAGGAGAGGATATTCCGCCCAAGAACAACCCTGCATGGCCTCAGGGAACATGACATCATCCAGAGGTACCGGTTGAACTGGCAGGCCATTCAGCAGCTGCTGCGCAACATTGAACAGCAGTTGGCCCCCACTTTAGTGACACCCCACACCATCCCAACAGAAACAAAGCTGCTTGCCGTACTTCACCTGCTGGCAAGTGGCTCGTTTCAAGCAACTGGTGCCCTGGTTGGCGGAATATCACAACCATCATTCTCCGCATTTCTGCCAAAAGTACTGGATGCCATCATTCAACTGACACCCCGTCACATCTGCTTCCCTAACACACTGCAGAAGCAGCAGGAAACAAAACAGGGGTTCTACGCCATCAGTGGCTTCCCACACGTCCTTGGTGCAATCGACTGCACACACGTATGCCTTGTGTCACCTGCTGCAACAGAACACCTCTACCACAACAGGAAGCACACACATTCCATCAACGTGCAGGCCATAGTCGATCACCAGGGATTGATCAGCAACATCGTGGCTAAATATCCTGGGAGTGTCACAGCACCATCAACCAACACTTCCAGGATGGACGGTATGGCAATGGCCTACTTGTTGGTAAGTACAAAAACCTACTTATATACACACTGCACAGCAACCCTCTAGGACACACAACACATACACCACAACAGCAACATGTCAACAGGAACACACTGAGGTCCTGACATCGCTAGCCATGTTTCTTAACTCACCATTGAACCTGTCACACATTGGAATTTACTGTACAGCCTAATGTTAAGACATCAATGAGTGTGGTTGCCTAAATGACACCTTGCAAATTGTAGGTGTCACAATGACCTTTACATTAATACATTGCATAAGTTTCAAGGTATGGGATGTACAGGGTACTTTGATAGGAACGTGTTAACAACACTGACAATTTTAAATGTGCATGGAACTATCATCTCACCCTCAGTGAAGACACACGGACACCTGTATCACAAGTCACAATGCTAGTGAGGGCACACTGTACTGCAAAAGCCAAAACATATTGATGACAAACTGTTAGCAGACAAACACTTGCTCAGCCAAGGAAACAACACAATGCAGATGGTATAGCCTACAAGTATAGGATGTCACATCAGTACACAAAAGAGTCACAGACAACACAAGACAACTACTGCCATTAAAGGTCTTTTCAATAGTGCCAGCTACATCTACATTGACCCAATTCTGTGTTTTGCTTTCAGCTGATCAGGGGTATGGCCTCCAGCCATGGCTAATGACACCATTTGGGAACCCGAGTACTGCTGCAGAGCGGGCATACAACGACGCCCATAAGAGGACACGCAGCATTGTCGAGCGCACCTTTGGGATTCTAAAGTCAAGGTTCCGCTGCCTTGACATCACTGGCGGTAGCCTACTATATTCCCCTGAGATGGTCTGTAGGATCATACTCACATGTGCAATAATGCACAACATTTGTGTAAAAAGGAACATTCCCCTCCTCGAACCAGACCCATACATGCCTGAAGACAACGAAGAGGAGGATGCTGGTCTGCAACAGGAGGGGGAACAACCAAACACAGCTGCTGGAGTGCGTAGGCGCCAACAGATTGTAAATAATTTATTTTCATAATTATCACCATCACCACTTAATGCACTATTGTAAATAAACACTGATAACAAACACCACATCATGGTTTGGCCTATTCATTTCTGCCCACCTTTAGCTTGAAATATCTGAAGAAGAATGTTGTCTCATTGAGCAATAATTATATAACAATCATGACACAAAAACATACACCACAAATGTAATGGCCACCATACAATGGTCAAATACACACAAAATGTAAATGACAGACATCCTGTACAGTTCACCTTTGAAGGGCAATAGCTGAGGACCACACATATGACTCACATACATGTAGTAAACATGGATCATCGCAGCAGATGGCACACAACTAAAACACCATCACTCAACTAGGGGAAAACAGGCCTCATACATGAGGCAGTTCACATGCTAATGCTTCAGGATCAGGAATGTAGGAATACACTCTTGCCAACAGTAATTCCAACTACTTACTGTCATTGCAATGACTATCTGTCACTAGAGTTACACATAAACAGAACATACACAGCACAAGTGCTACACCTACAACAAGCATCCAGCACATCACATCCCATCTACATGTCAGCCCTTTTCTAAAAACATTACACACACTTGCAGCTGCTTACACCCCACCTGTCTGAAGAGGTCCCTGGAATGCCGATTTGTGTACACTGAGATTCTCTCATCTACACACACACACTCACAAGAGTCATCCAGTGTGCCACACCCTTTACTATGCCTACCATTGTCATACTACCATCTCAATGCATGGAACTCAGCTCATATAATACACTAGCTTGGAGTTTATAAGGCCTGTTATCACCAGTAGATTGATTCTTCTGTGAAAGGTACTGTAGGCTATTTATCAGCAAATCCCAACTGACAGGACTAGTGAGACACAGATGGAGGCCACACCATTGATCCCCTCCATGCACACCACCCAAAAGTACATGCCCCCTCCCTGCTGATGTCTCCTACTGCATACATGTTTGAATTTGAGCTATTACATCATTAAGCTTTGACACTAATGTTGCCATAGAAAACTTGATCAGGGTTCATGTGTCACCTTCAAAACAACACAGGACATTCACAGTGTGACATCTCAACTGTCTACTGCTCCCTCTGACCAGTCCTAGTCAGAACACGTGATCATGTAATTACTGAAAGAACTTGCTCCTGATTGACCCAGCATCCTGTCAGCCTGACTGGCACCTGTCCGTGGGTCACTCTACAGATACCTGGGGTCCACCTATGGAACACACGTACTGTCCAAAACCTCTTGTACCTCAGACACTAATTTGTCATTAGCCTAATCAATGTATACTCAAATACATAGTATTGCATCATCTGACTGTTATTTGTATCAGATTTGTGACACTGCCCTTGAATAGCCAAATCTTGGCCCTTCCGTTGTCTGGCCCTCATTAATGCCTAAACTACAAAGTGTGACAGTGGACCAGGACCACAGTGTATGATGGTGTAAATGGCCTCCATCAAAAGCAGCAATCTCAGATAATGTCCATGCAAAGGTAACACATATGAGGACCCTGACTTTTCAAACGCTGAGTAACATTTTTCAAATGATAAAGATGAGTCATGTGTTGAATACCAGCCATTTACTTCTGCACAGAGGCTATGATGTTTCCTGATACATTACCATCCACAGAGGCCAACTGGAGTAGAAATGTTGCAATGACACATGCCGGATCCAGACACCTGAGACATTCTCTCACTCAGCACACCAAGGTTGCCCAGTTGAAAGTCTCATTACACGTTTTCAGTGACAGGATGGGACCATCCATGTGTAGGTGACCATGTCCTCAATGGCTTCTCTCAAATTTTGCTACAAACAATACCCAATTGAATCAAGATTAGCTGCCACTAACTCATGCGGAGACCTGGAAGTTACAGTGACAACATACACCCTGACAGTTGACACTGGATCAATATTTGACCACACACATACACATGTACCATCCAATCAACAAATTATTTGCAAGCAGCCGATCACAGTAGTGTCCCAGTTGTAACCTAGCAGGAAGAATGAAACATGCCACTAAGCCAGGTAATGCATAAAGGGCCACATACATCAACAACCTATTTGCCCTCAGGAAATGAGGAATGTTGAGATTTACCCAAAAATATCAATGCAAAATGGTATGTCATATTTGTCCCAAGAATCAATAGGGCAAACGTCAAATGGGCAAATGGGATTACAGAATGGCAAACAGTGAATCATACCCTATTTGCTTCAATGAGCCTGCTGCTGCAGGTTTAGCGTTACTGAATTTGGGAATCCCTTGGATAAATTTGCAAGTCAGGAAGAGCAAACCCTAGGGTGCTGGGGGCCTAAGTCCACCTCTACTGCCCCCCAAATAGACATTATATATGCACATGTGAAGCACACACATGCATAAGGCGCATGTGTGCCCTACATGTCAAAAGGAAAACACATTGAAGATACATTAACTCGTAATTAGGACATGGTTACCCCCTTAAAAAGTGTTGGCAACAATTGCACTACCTATTTGGCCTTTATATAAGTTTGCTTACTGTGATAAATGTGGACACATTTTAGCTAAGGTATACATCCTGGTATACCATTCATATTTTGAAATTAGCCATCAGCAATTACCCACATATGTGTACATTTATGAGTAATATCCATTCTGACCAATCATTACTATTGCACTGTGAATACCTTCTATACATCCTATAAGGGTCATTTGCCATAGCTAACCCCAAATGTGTATTACTTAGCACTGCTTGGTCATGACAAAATTATTTTCACAATTTGACAAATGAAAGACATATTTGTTATAATGCGTCATATTTCCATGCATAAAGCTTGTGCGTCATAATTTTTGACGCATAGGAGTGCAGATAAGGCGGAGTCAAAAAAATATCAGAAAAATAGATATAATACTATCCAGCATTACATTGCCACCATATTTTACATAATGCGTCATATTTCCACGCATACAGCTTGTGCGTCATAATTTTTGACGCACAGGAGTGCACATAATGCTGAGTCAAAAATAATTTTCATATTTAGATATCATAATTGCCTGCGGCTTAATTTTCAACTCTAGAACTGTAAAATAAGCCTCAAACAAATATAATGGTCCAATGATGAATTTTTTTTTGACTCTGCATTATGTGCACTCCTATGCGTCAAAAAGTATGACACACAATCTGTAAGCGTGAAAAAATGACGCATAGCGGGAAAAAAACGGCGGCCATTTTATGCAGGATGTGATGTAATAGGATATCCTGTTTACAGAATCTGTACAGTGGGTGTACTTTCACTTTCACTTTGCAGTCTCAGATTATTCTAGACTGTGTGGCTGTGTGGAAAGTGTTGTCCTGTGTATTAGTGCTTTTGTGTCCTGTGTAGCTTCTCAATTGTGCTTTTGTCATCATTGTCTTGTTGTTGAATACTGTCAGAGTCTGTGTTGTATTATTTTGTCAAGTACAGTGTTTCTTTTCTTGTCTGTGGGAGTCTGTTGTGGATAGTGTAATATAGGGGTTAGTTGGGCTATTCTTCTTAAGTTTTCTTTGTTTTTCACTACTCTACCTTTCCCCATTTCCCCCTTTTCCTTTTTCTCCAACTTTTTCACCTTTGTCAGTGCTGACATGTCTGGTAGCCACGGCTTGCCAGGATGGGTGAAGAGGAATTGGGGGGATTTATATGGCTTGTTTGCCATTTCCTCCCACTCATGCTGGAGGCTGGGGGTAGGGTGATACAGGGGTATCACACGGAGGCCCGTAAAGTCCGGTGGGGGAAGGTGCGCCATCACTTGGTCCGTGTCTATGGTAGCCTGAGGAATGAACATCAACTTAAGCACCGCTGGGCTGATCTGATATCCAGGGAGCAAGATCTGCTGGACCACCTGGGAATCCGGATTGGTGGCCATGTTGGTGAGTACACATCAATTACATGTGCACAATTTAAAGCTGTGTGGCGACGTGTGATGATTGTTACCCAATCTGCCAGATAAGTAGCTGACTGTGTGTAATGCTAGGGAAACCTACTGGGTAATTGATGCACAATGTGAAGGAAGACAAATGTTAGCAGTCAGGTAGCTCATGTTTTCTACACATACCGGTTGCCTGTAGCAGTATGTAATGTAGTTCTGCCTTTGTGTCAGACAAGCAACACGTTAATGACTCAATTAGAACTCTACAGGTCACAATAGCCAGTGAAAAATGGATGTTGAAACATCATACCTACATATGTAGAGGCCATAGCTAAACTGACAATTGTAAACCCAATATGATGCTATAAATGAGTGCTGCCTTCACGTCAATTGAAGTTAGCAATGTTGTCCACGCATATGTCACATGTGTGTCTGGTTGGTGTGTGGAGAAAATGACCACATAGGCTGTTTGAGTTTGAGAGGTCATGCAGTCCTCAAGTAACCAGCTTTTGGAGGTCTCCCTTGGATGCACATGATGAGATGAATGCACCCCTATATTGTTGGGGCATACTAATGGAGGTGTATCTTTGACACCACATGACTGTCCGGGCCACTGCATGTGTGTAGTAGGGTGTGTAACTGTAGCAGGACACTCATCCAAAGTAAGTGTTGCTCAAGAATAATTCCATGCAGTATGAGCATGTGTGAAAGTGTTTCATTACGCATGTCATATTCCCACATTGTCTTTGTAATTGCAATTGTTTGTCAGTGCATGAATTCTGAGTATATTCTACCTTCCATGCTTTACAGGTGGACCTGCACCGTACACTGTGGGAGAGGTGGCTAATTTGGCGGACCCCGACACCTACAGTGAGTGTTGCATGTGTGCTATTTTTATTGTTTGCTGGTGATGCATGATGGACTACTGTGTGTTCAACAGAATTCAAGGTTTGATGCGCTGCCCATTCATTAGTATTGTTCCATTAGTGGGATTTCAAATATCACTTCAGTTTGAGTAGACCTATGCTTATCCATTTCTCAGATTTTGGGTCTGTAGGCCATTCCAGTAGGGCCCGCTATGGGGAATGGGGTGAGTCATGTGGAATACACTGGTTAATGTAAGAGTTGCTCTGGGACTTGTCTCGGACTGAGTCTGCATTTCAGACTGACATTCTCCCAGATAGCTTCTGCAGAAGGCTTGTCTGAAATATGCTGCTTCCCTAGTTAACGATGGACTGAGTACACTGTAGGTTGGATCTTCCGGGGGCATGTACTTCCCCAAGTTGAACTAGAAGTGTGTGGGACTAGAGTGCAATGGCCTAGGTGTACATTATACTCATGATCATGGGTGTTCTTGCTCCTCTGTGTGTTTGGTAAAATATGCCTCACTGGTAGTATGTGATGTTGGCCTAAGTCAGTACATTTTTACATGTGTGGACCTTGGATAGGACAAGGTTTAGCTGACTCCAATTTGTTGCTAGGCCTTGACTGGTGGTGTGTGTGTGGAGGCAATAACTTGTTGAGCTTTCTAGACACTCCTGGGTGTGCATTGAATATGGGATTGTTGGTTGTTCTTCCCAGCCCACCCTCAAAGACTGCCATGTGTTTGGGAATAGGGTACCTAGGACTGTAGCAACCAGTATGTTACACATACTTGTGACCATTTGCAACTTTGTTTTGAACCTAGTGTACACACTCGGTTATGTCACATGAGTTCTATACTAGCAAAAACAATTACAAATGGCAGATATTGAGGGTTGTGATTGTTATCACATAGACTGACATATGTAGTGAAAGCAGTAGGCGGAGGAGGTGCAGCCATAATGTCAGCTGCATTACCAATTATTTGGATGAGAAGTTTAGGCTGAAGTCACCCATCATGTAGAGACATGGATATGCTAGGTGTGAGATGCCCTTTTGTATGCAGGCTTCCCATGTAATTCCTCTGAGACTTTCAATGATCTATGTGGTGAAATTAGCTGTTACAACAACAGTAAAAGTAATGTCCAATTGAGCCATTGTGCTATTCCACCCAATTCATTTCCTATGGTAAATAGTTGCCCTTTCTCTTCACAGCTGCAAACATGAGTGCCGCACAGAGGCATGATTTTGAAAGGCGGGCAATGAGATACCGGCACATCCTGCAGGTGCAGTCGGGGTTCCGACGGATGGCCCGAAAATACCAGGCGGATCGGGCCTCCGGAGCATGGTGGGCCTCACCACAGGGTGGCTCAACGTTGCCCACTACAGCCACCACCACCACATCCACCAGTTCTCCCCAAGTGGCCCCAGCAACAGTGGGACAGTTGTCCCTGCCTCAGCAGCACGACCTGGACCAAGCAATTTCAGAGCTGCAGGACAGTCCAGTGGGCTACCAACAACTCCCACACCGAGCACCTCTGCCAGCACACAGACAGCAGCAGCACCTCCTATTGACCCTGCGGCATTCCAGGCTTTAGAGAGGAAAATGGACAAGTTCATTCATAAGGTGGACAAGCTGAGCCAGGATGTGGCATACATTAAGAAGCGGGTTAGGTCCATCAGGCGGACCCTACGGAGGGCCAACCTCTAGGACTTATTTGATTAATTTAAATTTATCCCTCCCCTCTCTCCTCTTTCATTTTTATCATGATAGGTGGGTTTTGTGGATTAGTGTTAGGTTAGTATAGGTTGTTAGCTTAGTTAGTGTTAGGGAGGAGGGTGGGGTGTCCTTATTCTTTCTATTTTTCATTTTTGTGTGTGTTTGTCAATGTTGGGATTCCTGTCTGTTTAGATAAAAAGAAAATAATAAAAAAATAAAACAAAAAAAAAATAACAAAAAAATATATGATTGTTTAGGATAGTATAGTATGTGTGTAGGTTAGTATCTGTTGTCCTGCATGCGTCCTGTCTCATAATGGTGGGTGGGGGGTTGATGTTTAGATCGATTCGTTATATGTGTAGAGTAAGTTTAGATTAGGTTAGTTAGGGACAGTTGTGGGTTAGGAGTAGTCAGGTTAGATTAGTGTAGGTATGACTTTTCCCTTAGTTGCCTCTGGTGTGAATACATATGAATAAATATATAGTTAACCCTTTGAATTATGTGTTAACTGCTACTTGATCATGGCCTTGACATCAGTGTAGGTGATTGTTTTTCTATGACATTTGTGTCCTATGCTACACACCGAAGAAAATAGAGGTTTTAAATGGCAGCTACCCCTGTGCTAACTTGGTAGGTATCCACCATTTGATAGAACCACCATTAGTAGTTTACATGGATCACCAAGGAATTGTGTTGATGAGTATGTATTCTACATCACAAAGTGTGCTTCCAGACTTGGTATTGTGGGTAATTTATTAGGTCGGACTGCAGTGTGATGTTCAGGGACATCTTTGTAGATGAGGTGTTGTTGACAGTCTTGTCTTGTTGTCTTCATTGCTGACATAGATCATGTGTGCAAAAATTCAGCATGACTTCCCTTCATGGAAGTATACTCTGAAAGGGTTATTGATGCTGTGTTTAGTTGTGTTTGCTTAGATTTTCCTGCATAATTTCATGTTTTAGTATTGCATGGTGCCTACATTTATCAGCCACCATTAGTTGACTTTGATTGCTATAGATGGAGCATTATTCTGTCAAACACAGCATGATTGTGGGGGTCATTCTAACCCTGGCGGTAAAAACCGCCAGGGCGAATGACCGCGGTAGCACTGCCAACAGGCTGGCGGTGCACCGCTGGGCATTCTGACCGTGGCGGTTCAGCCGCGGCCAGAAACGGAAAGTCGGCGGTGTACCGCCGACTTTCCGCTGCCCTTGAGAATCCTCCATGGCGGCGGAGCGCGCTCCGCCGCCATGGGGATTCTGACACCCCCTACCGCCATCCTGTTCCTGGCGGGTCTCCCGCCAGGAACAGGATGGCGGTAGGGGGTGCCGCGGGGCCCCCGTAAGAGGGTCCCAAAAAGAATTTCAGTGTCTGCCTAGCAGACACTGAAATTCGCGACGGGTGCTACTGCACCCGTCGCACTCCAGCAACTCCGCCGGCTCCATTCTGAGCCGGCTTCATCGTTGCTGGGTCTTTCCCGCTGTGCTGGCGGGCGGCCTTTTGGCGGTCGCCCGCCAGCACAGTGGGAAAGCCAGAATGGCAGCCGCGGTCTTGTGACCGCGGTGCGGTCATTTGGCTGTAACCGCATGGCGGGCGGCGACCGCCGCCCGCCGCGGTTAGAATCACCGCCTGTGTGTGGTTTGTCCCTTCATCAGTTATTCTCCTCAGGATGGTCAGGCTATGATGCAATCCTGGCCACTGCACAGATGTATCAGACTACATGATGTCAGGACAGTTTTATTGACAAGCTGCATGGTTGTCACACAGGCACTTTAGAGTTATCTACTGCACAGTTGATGTGTCAAATAACACAGAGACATATTAGGTGTGCAAGTGCTATTTATTGATAGGTGCTGTTGTGCAAAATGTACATTGTCCATGTTTGCTGAGTCCGTTCTGGTGCATTCTTACATGGTGATCCTACAGAAGGGGTGTGGATGATGCTCCTGACATGCTGGGGTGATGTAACAGACAGTGCAGAGGGACAGGATTTGCCAATTAGTAGGAGAGAGACATTCACTGGCAATGCTGACAAGTCATACAGTGGTTAGCAGAACAGTCATTGAGTATAGTTGTAGTGAGACTGGCATTTGACAAAACTTAGGACCTTGGTCAAAGTAGGCCATGGTGCAGGGACTAGTGCTTCCGGTTACTCTTACGTGTGAATGTGATCTGTTCCATGTCTTCTTCTTCTGATGTGTGTGTTGCCTGCTTTGTCCTTGTTGTTGTTGGTTGTGAAGGGGCAACACACACCTCAGTATTAGAAGACGTGGAGTCAGACATCCCGGTGGCTGCTCCCTGTGAAGGTCTTAAGGGCAGTACTGCAGCAAGGAGGGCCTGCTGGTTTTTGAGAATAGCAGCTACATCACGATGGTAGGCAGCCAGGTCGGCCCTGAGGGAGTCATGATTGCATTCGTGCATGCAGTGGAAAGTTTGGGGTTCGAGGTGTTGTGGCAACTCCCTTACTGCAGTGGTGAATTCCTTTATAGTTTCTTGTAGTCCATGCAGTATGGATGTTAGGGCTTGCATAGCTGCTGCCTGATCTGAAGATGACATCATGCACGAGCGCACCCCCTCAAGGCTGGCTGCCATATTTTGCATCCCCACCCGCACCTCCTTGGCCAGCTCCCGCTGTACTCCAACTACAGTTCTTTCAAAGCTGGTGCCAGTGTCGTCAGAGTCCTCAGCTGTGTAGGAGCTGGCAGGTCTTGCAATTGGGGTGGTGGGTGGTTCTTCTGTGATGGCTGCTTGTTCTGTGCTCCTCCTTGTGACTGAAGGTGGGGTCTGGAGGGTTTCAAGGACCTTTTGGATGGTCTCCTGGGGAATGTTTATGGGCTCGTCATCCATGTCATCAGGGAAATCAGGGACAGGCATATCGGCAGGAGATCCATGTTCCTCTGCAATGAAACAGGGTACAATTAGTGTGTCTGTGTTGTGACAATTTTGCCGTAACATGCCAGCCTTTTGATGACTTCACTTTGTGATCTTGTTTGGTATTGGTATCTGCTGTCCTTCATATGGGCATTGTTATAGGCCTATGGCCCACCTGTGTGTCACATGTATGATATAGAGTTATCAGACTTGTCTGCCTAATCGCCTCTAGGTGTTGCTTTGTACCAAATAGGGAATAGCCATCTTTTTGTCCTACTTGACCCTCCGTGTATAACTATTCTTATGGTGAGACCTTTCACTGGCTGTGGGTGTTCTGATTGCCCTGGCAGCACACTTGCCTCTCAGGACCTGCCCCAATCCCCTGATTGTTCACATTGACTTAATTGTAAATGACATGTGGCATATCCTATGCATGGCAATGTTATGATGTGATATGGATGTAGACATTGTTCATGTGTCCAGCTGATGTTGGGTAATGTGTGTTACATTGGATTGCCCTGTTTATCGTATCAATGTCCTATATGGTCCTCTGACTGTGCAGGTGTATTTAAGTGACCAGTTGCATGTGTCCCCTCCTCAATGCTGTTGTCTGAGCAGTATGACATTTGTGATGTTGCCTTGTTAGCCAGGCACGTGAAGGACCCTGACATATGCAGCATGTGTGTGTCCTTAGTGCTGTGTGGCTCCTATTGCTGTTTACTTTGGCTGATGTATGTGACAACTATGGGCATTGACATATGAGTGTACTGGGGCCTTTGTCTTGTTTCAGGAGATTGTTGCAGATGTCATCCTCACCCCCTAATTTAGGTATGTATGCTCCATGGGGAGGTTACTGCCATTGGCTACTTGTGCTGCACAGAGATCAGAGGTGGTAGTGTCAACTGTTGTGGCAGTTACATTGCAGTTGTTGTTTTGGCTACTGGATTACTGATAGGGACCTAGTTGATGTAGGAGATATTTTGGCTGACGAGTGCCAGGATGTAAGTTTGAGGTAGTGGCCTTCCCACCTGTCTAGGCTTTCCCTTAGCTCCATTGTTGTCATGACAGGATGCCCCCATGGGACTGTTGTTGGTGTTGTGTAATGTTGTGCCCCAGCTTCTGTATGTGCAGGGCATGCCCCCATACCGTGCCCCTTTACCCATGCTACTCCATGTATATGCTGACTTACATGCAATGTGTAGTGGTATTTCCCCCCCTGCTCACAGTTGACATTATTGCATTATAATTCCCCATGAGACTTACCCTGCATGTGCGTTGTTTCCTGGTAGTCTGCGCTGTCCTGTCCTTGAATCCCTGTGACGATCTCCTCAGGGATGACGGCTGCGACCATCTCCTCCATGTGGCCCAGAGCCTCCTGGTGTGCTGGACTCCCACCTCCAGTCTGCAGTGCTGCCTTCCTGTTCCTGGCCATTTTTTCCTTTGTCCTACGTTTGCAGTCATGCCAGCGTTTCTTACACTCGGTGACTGTTCTGCGTACTTCAGCCACACTGTTGATCTTGTCAACAATTTGTTGCCATATGGCCTCTCTCCTGCTGATTGGCAACTTTGAGGTGATGAACAGTTGGTGCTGGTGTTCCGTCACCTCTTTAACCAGGATTTCCTGCTCCTCTGCACTGAAGCAACACTTTATTTTTTTTCTATATATGTCCTGGTTCCTGTATGGATCATCCTGGCTGGTTCCTGGTCTGCTGTCATCTTCCTGGGGTCTGTAGTGGCATCTGGGATCCATTTTGGCTCTCCTCTGCTGAAAGGGCAGTGTCCGTAGGTAATTTTGACGCTATTGCGTCCAAAAAACCGGCGCTTTCCGGGTTGCGCTGTCGTAAATCGACCCATATTCATTTACGTCGCGTTAACGTCGTTTTCCTTTACGACTTGACGCCGCGATGTGCGTAAAAAAAAATTACTCCCACCTGGTGGTTGCGCCGCCGTGCGTCAAATTATGAATTTGACGCCCGCACTGCGCATCGAAACGGCGTTAGCCGGCGGTAAAATTTTTGACGCAAAACTGCGCTGGCGCAGCTTTGCGTCAAAAAGTATAAATAGGGCCCTGTGTACCCAGTTGGAGCCAGACCTGATGTCACCAATCCACCATCCCACAGGAATACCCCCTGAAGTGAAGGTGCTATCAGTGCTCCATTTCCTTGCAAGTGGATCATTTCAAACAACAGTGGCCATGGCATCAGGTATGTCCCAGCCTCTGTTTTCCAACGTGTTGTCCAGAGTGTTGTCTGCCCTGCTGAAACACGTAAGGAGCTACATCGTTTTCCCTCAGGTGGAGGATTTGGCTACTGTTAAAGGTGACTTCTATGCCCTGGGACATATCCCCAACATCATAGGTGCTATTGATGGCACCCATGTAGTTCTGGTCCCCCCCACAGGAGTGAACAGGTGTACAGGAACCGGAAGAGTTATCATTCGATGAATGTACAGATGGTGTGTTTGGCAGACCAGTACATCTCGCAGGTAAATGCTATGTTCCCTGGCTCAGTGCATGACGCCTACATCCTGCGGAATAGCAGCATCCCGTATGTGATGGGTCAACTCCAGAGGCACCGTGTGTGGCTATTAGGGGACTCTGGTTACCCCAACCTGTCCTGGCTATTGACCCCAGTGAGGAATCCCAGGACCAGGGCAGAGGAACGCTACAATGAGGCCCATGGGAGGACTAGGAGGGTGATCGAACGCACCTTCGGCCTCCTGAAGGCCAGGTTCAGGTGCCTCCATATGACAGGTGGTTCCCTATTCTACTCACCAAGGAAGGTGTGCCAGATCATCATCGCCTGCTCGATGCTTCGCAATCTTGCTTTGCGACGCCAGGTGCCTTTTCTGCAGGAGGATGGTCCAGATGACGGTGTTGTGGCAGCTGTGGTGCCTGTGGAGCCTGTGGACAGTGATGAGGAGGAAGCTGAGGAAGAAGACATAGACAACAGGGAGTCAGTCATACAGCAATATTTCCAGTGACACACAGGTTAGAACAATTATTTTACTATTACATTCACTTTCACACTTCTACCTCTATCCTGTCTGTCAATAAGTAGCAGTATTTGTTAACTGAGTTGTACATTTCCATTACGGTTTCACAGGTGTGGTCACCAATGTGTGTCATCTGCTGCATCCTTCATGGACATGTGATGTGTGACATAGGTATGTTGGCATTACATTAGAAAATGCATTTTGTCACTGTCATTGCTAATACACATTTTCAAAATCACAGACTGACTCCAGATTGTTTTGTGGTTCAAGGGTGTTTATTGAAATGCTAATTATTGGAGGGGGTGGCAAAATGGTGAGGGGTTATGGTGGAGGAATGTCCATGGCAGAGTCCAGTCTATTAGTCTCACAGGTGCACTGCCCATATGGGCATGGGAAGTGGAGCTGGGGCAGTTCCAATATGGAGAGGGTAACAAAGTGGGACAGTGGGAGGACAATCAGGGTGGTCTCATTTCCTGGGGGGGGTCTTGCCATCTAGCTCTGTCCTGTTCCTAGATCTCAGGGACCGTTTGCGGGGTGGTTCTCCGTCTGTAGGGGGTGGGGTGCTGGTGTGGTGGTCCTGTGGCGGGGCATCCTGTCCACTAGCGCCGGCGAAGGTGGTGGGCAGTTCATCGTCCAGGCTAGTGTCAGGGGCCCCTTGGAGTGCCACGGTGTCCCTCATGGTCTTTTGTATGTCCTTCAGCACCCCTACGATGGTGCCCAGGGCGGAGCTGATGGTTCTGAGCTCCTCCCTGAACCCCAAATACTGTTCGTCCTGCAGGCGCTGGGTCTCCTGAAACTTGGCCAGGACCGTAGCCATAGTCTCCTGGGAGTGGTGGTAGGCTCCCATGATGGAGGAGAGGGCCTCGTGGAGGGTGGGTTCCCTTGCCCTGTCCGCCCCCTGTCGCACAGCTGCCCTCCCAGTTCCCCTGTGTTCCTGTGCCTCCGTCCCCTGGACCGTGTGCCCACTACCACTGCCCCCAGGTCCCTGTGATAGCATGCAAGTAGGGTGGGGGATATGATAGTTAAGATTTGACTTACCAGTGTCCATTCCTCCACCGACTCCTCCGAGGCCCTCTGGATGCATGATGGTCAAGACCTGCTCCTCCCATGTTGTTAGTTGTGGGGGAGGAGGTGGGGGTCCGCCGCCAGTCGGCTGAATCGTGCTGTTGTGCCTGGAGACCACTGAATGCACCTTCCCCCGTAGGCCGTTCCACCTCTTCCAGATGTCCTCCCGATTTCTTGGATGCTGTCCCACAGCGTTGACCCTGTCGACGATCCTCTGCCATAGCTCCATCTTCCTGGCTATGGAGCTGTGCTGCACCTGTGCTCCAAATAGCTGTGGCTCTACCCGTAGGATTTCCTCTACCATGACCCTGAGCTCCTCCTCGGAAAACCTGGGGTGTCTTTGGCGTGACATGGGGTGGTGTAGGCGATGTATGGGGTGGTGTATGTGTTGATGAGTGTGGTGATGTGTGGTGGTGTGGGGTGTTTTGAACGTGGATTTTGTATGGGTGATGGTGTTGTGTGCCTCTGTGTGGTGGGGTTGTCTATTGCTGTAGTGTCTCTCTGGCCTTCGTCTCTAATTTTTGGTCGTAGGGGTTTGTGGGTGATGTGGGTGTGTGTTTTATATAGTATTGATTGTGTGGGAGTGGTGTTTGTATGTGTATCAGGTGTATGTATTTTGAAATGTCAATGTGGCGGTGTTTTGGAGATGTGTGTGTATTTTGAGCGCGGCGGTGTGTACCGCCAATGGAATACCGCGGTTGAAAGACCTCTGCGTGGATTCGTAGGTCGTAATAGCATTGGTGTGTTTCTGTTGGCGTGACGGTGGAGGTTTTGTTTTCGCCAGTTTATCACTGATCTTTGGTGTGGCGGACTTGTGGGGGTGTCTGAATTTCGGCGGATTCCGAGATGTGGGTCATAATAGTTGTGGCGGAATTCCGCAGCCGCGGCGGTGTATTGGCGGTCTTCTGCACGGCAGTAAGCGCCTTTTACCGCCAATGTTGTAATGACCCCCTATATGTTTTGTGGAAAGCCACACTTTGTCACCTGGTTGATATTGCGGTCCCTCACTATGTTTCTTGTCATAATGCCTTTTATATTTTTGTTTTGCTTTTTCTGAATGCTGTTGAATCAGTTTCTGGGTTTGATGTAAATGCTGAATGGTTTCTGACACAGCTGGAGTAAGAGAACTTTCTTGAGGAATTGTGATGGGCAAGGTGTCAGGATGATAGCCAAATAAACCAAAAAATGGTGTAACGCCAATAGAAGTGTGGAATGATTTATTGTAAGCTAACTCAGCTAACCAGAGCATAGATGTCCAAGAATGAAGTGCCTTTTCAGCGTAGGCATGTAGGTATTGTTTCAAAGTCTGATTTAGTCTCTCCGTTTGACCATCTGTTTTAGGATGGTGACTAGTAGATAGCATAGATGTCACTTGGAGTGTTTTACACCATGTCTTCCAGAAATTGGAGGAAAATTGTGACCCCGATCGGAGAGGATAACCTTTGGCAGTCCATGATAACGAACCACTCTGTTCAGTAAAATAGCTGCCAATTCACTAAAAGTGGGCAATTTTTTACAGGCGATGAAATGTCCATATTTCGTGAGACTATCTACTACCACCAGATGTACTGAATGCTGTTGAACCACTGGCAGACCGGTAATAAAGTCTAAAGAAATGTGCTCCCATGGACGACTTGGGGTTGGAAGTGGATGTAACACCCCTTTTGGTTTTGAATGACTTGTTTTAATGCGAGTACAAACTTCACAGTTGTTTACCATTGCTTTTTCATCTTTTGTTAGGGTAGGCCACCAAAAATAGCGTTGGATCAGTTCAAGAGTTTTAGGAGTACCTGGGTGACCTGCCGTAGGTATAACATGCAACCAATGAACCACTATCTTGCGAAGTTTGGCAGTGGGTACGAACAAACGAGCGTCATGAAAGGGCAAACCTTGCTTGATTGAACTTTTGGGAACTGCTTGGGCCCATGTTTGCCATTTTTCAACAGTGAAAGAGTTGCGAATTTCTTCAAAGAAATCTTCAGTTTTTATGATACATAGAACCTTGTCAGGAGCAATGATAACTCTGGAGGCTTGACATGCAGGCAACGTGGTAAACTCTTGACGGGACAAGGCGTCAGCCTTTGCGATTATCTTTACCAGGCCGGAAGGTTACTACAAAATCAAATTCGGCAAAAAAAAACATCCAGCGTAATTGCCGAGGGGTCAAAAGTCTGGAGGAACTCATGAATTGAAGATCACGATGATCAGTATATACTGTAACAGTGTATTTGGCACCCAACAAATGATGTCTCCATTCTTTAAAGGCGTCACGAATCGCCAGAAGCTCTTTTTCAGCAATGACATAGTTCTGTTCGGCTTCGTTCAACTTCGTAGACATATAAGCTACAGGATGAAGTTGACCAGTGTCTTTATTCCGTTGTGATAAGACGGCTCCTATTGCTACATCTGAAGCATCAGCTTCCTCTATGAAAGGCTGATTCGCATCAGGATGAGTCAAGACTGGGGCAGTGGAGAAAGCTTCCTTCAAAGTCAAGAAGGCTTGATCAGCTTCTGAGGACCTTACAAACTTTTTTTTCTTTCTTAGTAGCTTAGTGATTGGAGCCACTGTCTGGGAGAAATGATTTATGAACCTCCGGTAAAAATTTGCAAACCCCAGGAAACATTGTACATCACGAACAGTCTTTGGGGTGGGCTAATCAGATATGGCTTTTACTTTCTTTTCTGCCATCACCATACCTTGAGGGGTAAGAATAACCCCTAAAAACTCAACTGTGGTAACATGAAACTCACACTTGGTTAGTTTGCAATATAAATGGTGTTTTCAAAGGACTGCAAGAATTTTCTTGACATGTTGGACATGCTCGTTTTCATTGTCTGAGTAGATCAAAATGTCATCGATGTAGACTATGGCAAATATGTTGAGGTACTCTCTAAGAACGTAATTCAAGAAAAATTGAAATGCTGCTGGAGCATTACACAGACCAAAAGGCATGACGGTGTATTCAAAAAGGCCATATCTTGTCTTGAATGCTGTTTTCCATTCGTCACCCTCTCTCATTCTGACCAAATGATAAGCAGCTCGAAAGGTCAAGCTTCGTGTTGATTTTTGCTTTCTTTACTTGTTCCAATAAGACCGGAATTAGGGGCAAAGGATATTTATTCTTGATGGTGACTTTGTTCAAACCCCTATAGTCGATTCAAGTTCGAAGTTCTCCATTAGCTTTCGCAACAAAAAACAAAGGTGAAGCTGCAGGAGACTTAGAGGGGCGAATGAAGCCATTCTCCAAAAATTTATCTAGGTATTTTTTTAAATGTTGATTTTCATGTTCTGACAGGGCATATACACGACAGTTGGGAAGTATCTCACCTGGAGCTAGATCAATTTGACAGTCATAAGATTTATGAGGAGGTAGAGCCTCTGCTCCTTTCTCATCAAATACATCTTTGTAAGATGAATACTGTTTGGGCAGCTGAATTTCTTTCTCCGCGGCAGTAGCTATGTAAGACTTGCAAACTTTTGGTACTTGAATCTTTTGGAGACATTGTTCATTACATAGCGCAGATGAGAACACGATTTTTCGTTCTGCCCAATTGATCTCCGGATTGTGATGAGTTAACCATGGCAAGCCGAGGATAATCCCATATTGGGGAGCATGGATCACTTCAAAGATGATTTTCTCTTTATGTTTCTTTCTTTGAATCTTATCTTCACAAATCATCGACAAGGGGATAGTCTGAAGAGTTACCGGACCTCCAGTCAAGAGTTTTCCATCGACTGCCTGGATGATTTCTGGGGTCTTCTTTTCAATACATGGGATCCCCCATGCACAAACCAATTGGACATCAACAAAATTCTCAGTAGCCCCAGAATCGACTAGAGCTTTTTTTAAATAGATCTTTTTCTTGACCTGAACTCTTATTTCCAGTTTAAGATGTCTAGATTGTGAAAAGTCCACGGTGACACCCAAGAGCAACCCTTCTCTGCATCTCGGGTGTTGTAGCTTTCCAACTCGACTGGTGCATTGGCAGTGAACTTCTGAACTGGACCTTGCTTGTTCTTTGGTTTGATTGGACAATCTTTGGCAAAATTACCTTTTCGCCCACTATAAAGACCTTGTCCATTTTTTTTGCAGAGGTCTTTTTCATCTTTGGTCAAAGGTCTTCTGATGGTTCCAATTTCCATCGGTTCCGGCGTTCTTTCTTTCGGAGTTCTTGAGTCTCTGTTATCATGAACGCGCCATGAATATTTTTCCATCTTTTTGCGCGTTTCTTTACGTTCTGCTAAACGATGATCAAGTCTCAAGACAAGATTTATTAATTCTTGACAGTCTGTAGGTTGTGGATCGATTTGCGCTAAGATATCTTATAATTCCTCTTTGAGTCCCCTGTAAAACAAGACCGCTTGTTTTTCTTCAGGCCAGGATGTCTCTGCAACCAGCCGGTTAAAGTTGGCTAAATACGACACTAAGGTGGTCATTACAACCCTGGCGGACGGTGTTAAAGCGGCGGTAAGACAGCCAACAGGCCGGCGGTAAAAAAATTGGAATTATGACGTGGCGGAAACCGCCAACAAAGACAGCCACTTTAACACTCAGACCACCACGGCGGTACAGACAAACAGCACGGCGGTCACCGCCAACAGACAGGCGGAAGACAATGTACCGCCCACAGTATCACAACCTACCAATCCGCCACCTTTTCCGGGCCGGTTTCACAGCGGATAAAAACACGGCGGAAACAGTCATTTCAAAGGGAAAACGTTCACCTCTACAAACTCCACAAGGAAGGAGGGCACCATGGAGCCGGAACTCCATATTCTGCCAGCGCTAGTCTTCCTGCTCCTATACGAGGATCATCAACGCCAGCGGCGAAGATCACGGTGAGTACTGCACCTACGACATAGGGGAGGGGGGAGGCAAAAACACAGACACACACACAACCAACATCCCAACCCCCACCCCGACCCTCACCCACTACAACACACACACCAATGCATATCTATACATTACAGTAACACCCCCCAACTCCCCCGGAAGAATGCAAAGACAAAAGGAAATGAGTTGAACCATTGTAATATATCAAAATACAGTAAGCAAATATATACATATATATATATACACAATAAACAAAATATACACCACGATTAGTAGTGCAGGTATTGCACCATTCATAGTCTGTGGACCACTGGGCCCAAAATGCATGGGCGAGGCCCACACAAGATACCCGATCAAAACGGAGAGAACACTGCAGGGGCATCAGATCGAAATACAACAGGCACCTCAGGGGGAATGGAAGGGGGGGCACTTCAGCCGGATGAGTGCACCACGCCAGATCCACGAGGGGGCACCATGCCCATTGATGTATCCTGGGGAGTGCAAAGCCACAGTCTCTCAAGTCTCTACAGTGGGTGGCTGGCCCACTGCCATATCCTGGGGAGTGCAAAGCCACAGTCTCTCAAGTCTCTACAGTGGGTGGCTTGCCCACTGCCATATCCTGGGGAGTGCAAAGCCACAGTTTCTCAAGTGGATGCTGTTCTCCACTGGTTCTGGAGGGGGACTGGTGCCCAGAGTGCTTCATCCTGCCAAGGACAGACGGAGTGGATGCTGTTCTGCACTGGTTCTGGAGGGGGACTGGTGCCCAGAGTGCTTCATCCTGCCAAGGACAGACGGAGTGGATGCTGTTCTCCACTGGTTCTGGAGGGAGACTGGTGCCCAGAGTGCAGCACACACCCCGTGACGGTGCCAGTTGCGTCACTGCAACTGCCGCAAATGGGCTAGAGGTGCATTCCATGGCGGTCTTTGCCCTGTTCAGCGGTCCTTGGCCTGTTCAGGAGTGCTTGAGTTGCCAGTGTCAGACCTGTTCAGCGGTGCATTCCATAGCGGTCTTTGCCCTGTTCAGCGGTCCTTGGCCTGGTCAGCGGTGCTTGAGTTGCCAGTGTCAGACCTGTTCAGCGGTGCATTCCATGGCGGTCTTTGCCCTGTTCAGCGGTCCTTGGCCTGTTCAGCGGTGCCTGAGTTGCCTGTGTCAGACCTGTTCAGCGGTGCATTCCATGGCGGTCTTTGCCCTGTTCAGAGGTCCCGGGCCTGTTCAGCGGTGCTTGAGGTGCCAGTGTCAGGCCTGTTCAGCAGTGCATTCCATGGCGGTCTTTGCCCTGTTCAGCGGTCCTTGGCCTGTTCAGCGGTCCTTGCCAAGGTGGTCCTTCATTGCCCAGAAGGGCTGTGGCTGGCGTTCCTTCATGGGTCAGCTGGGCTGTGGCTGGCGGTAGGCCTCCTGGCCAGTGACTATGGGGCTGGCGGTGACCTCCTGGCCAGTGACGATGAGGGTGGCCTCCTGGGCAGTGACAATGGGGCTGGCCTCCTGGGCAGTGACTCTGGCGGTGGCCTCCTGGCCAGTGACGATGGGGCTGGCCTGCTGGGCAGTGACTCTGGCGGTGGCCTCCTGGCCAGTGACGATGGGGCTGACCTCCTGGGCAGTGACTCTGGCGGTGGCCTCCTGGCCAGTGATGATGGGGCTGGCCTCCTGGGCAGTGACTCTGGCGGTGGCCTCCTGGCCAGTGACGATGGGGCTGGCGGTGGCCTCCTGGCCAGTGACTCTGGGGCTGGCGGTGGCCTCCTGGGCAGCGGGGATGATGGCGGTCTTCTCCGCCGTGCTGCTCCTCCCAGACTTTGGAGATTTCTTCTGGCCCTTCCCCACCTTGGGAGGAGTCACTGCTGAGTCGACACTCCCCCCGGGACCCTTGTGAGTGGCTTTGCTGGCTGGAGTCTTCCCCCTCTCCTGCCGGGCACTTTCTAACTTCTGGTGCTTCACAGGGGGGGGACTGGCTGTGCTGTGGCTCCGTGCCACACTGGCTGGCCTGGTGGCCGGTGCACTCCACATACCTGTAACAACAGGCACCACTGGTCCCGGAGATTTTTTGGCTGAGGTGCTAGTACGGGACCTATGAGTTGGAGGGGGGGTGGTGGGAAATAGGTTAAGGGTGGACAGGAAAAGTTTTTGGGAGACACTGGGATGGGTAGCTGGAGGGGGTTTGGGAGTGGAGGAAGAGGTGGTGGTTGTAGGAGGTGTAACTTTTGTGGATTTGGGTGCAGGTGCATGGGCTGGAGGCTGTCGTGAGGTGGATGGCTGTTGGGTGGGTGTATGCCTGCATTTGTGTATCTTCGGAGGGGGCGTCACAGACACACTGGGAGAGGACACAGGGGACTTGGAAATGGTAGTGGGGGTGGTGAGTGCACGTGAGCGGGGTGTGGTGGTGGGTGTGCTGGTGTGGGACGTAGTGGCTGTAGTGGTAGTGCATGCAGGTGAGAGTGTAGACAAGACTGGGAGGGAGGAGGGAGACGAGGAGGAGGGGGACACAGTGGAGGCAGTGGATGTTGGTGTGTCTGTATGTGTGTGATGCTTGCATGAGTGCCTGTGGGATGTGTGGTGCTTATGTTTGCTTGAGCTTCCCTTGTGTGGGGAGGTGTGTGCAGGCTGGTCTGATGGTGTGCTTGGGATAGACTGGGGTACAGGGGATTGGGTCTGGGTGGAGGAAGTTGGAGGGGGGAGGCTTGACCCAGGGACAATGACTGCCATCAGTGCTGAGGTCAGAAATTGCAAGGTTCGATGAAGGGCAGCCTGACCAGAATGAATGCCCTTCAGGAATGCATTTGTGTGTTGCAATTCCCTTTCTACACCCTTTCTACACCCTGGATGGCATTCAAAATGGTAGACTGCCCAACAGTGAGGGACCTGAGGAGGTCAATGGCCTCCTCACTGAGGGCAGCAGAGGTGACAGGGGTGGGGGCTGAGGTGCCTGGGGCGAAGGCTGCTGGTAGGGCGGTGCTGGTAGGGGGGAGTGGCGGCTATACCTGTAGAAGTGGGGGGCACAGATTTTGCCGCCACCACATCGGAGGATGAGTCCGTGTCGCTGGTTGCAGATCCTGTGACCACCGTGGTGCTCCCCTCGCCCTCCATCCCACTGGTGTATTCTGAGTCCGTGGTGTGGCCCTCCATGGCCATGTGGGATGCAGCTCCCTCATGCTCTGGTGCCACTGTACCGGGGGGTGTTATGGGTATGTGCAGTGGGCATGCTTTAGTGATGGGTGTCCATGCTTTGTTGTGTCATGCAGGGCTTGGTGTTGGTATGTGTGGTTTGTGTTATTAGTACATTTGTGAGGAGTTGGTGTGATATGGGAGGGGGCGAGGGTGAGGGTCTGTAATAGCATGCAGGTAGGGTGGGGGATATGATAGTTAAAGGCCCTCCGGATGCAGAATCGGCAAGACCTGCTCCTCCCATGTTGTTAGTTGTGGGGGAGCAGGTTGGGGTTCGCCGCCAGTCTGCTGTACCACCAGGTGGTGTCTTGAGACAACGGAACGCACCTTCCCCCATAGGTCGTTCCACCTCTTCCTGATGTCGTCCCTATTTCTTGGGTGCTGTCCCACTGAGTTGACCCTGTCGACTATTCTTCGCCATAGCTCCATCTTCCTAGCTATGGAGGTGTGCTGCACCTGTGCTCCAAATAGCTGTGGCTCTACCCGGACGATTTCCTCCACCATGACCCTGAGCTCCTCCTCCGAGAACCTGGGGTGTCTTTGCTGTGCCATGGGGTGTTGTAGGTGATGTGTGGGGTGGTGTGTGTGGTGATAAGTGTGGTGATATGTAGTGGTGTGTGGTGTTTTGTGGGTGGAAGTTGTGTGGGTGATGGTGTTGAGTGCCTGTGGCTGCTAGTTTGTGGATGGTGGTGTCTCTCTCTGGCCTTCTTTCGGAAACTTTTTGGTAGTAGGGGGTTTGTGGGTGATGTGGGTGTGTGTTTTGTATTGTATTGGGTGTGTGGGTGTGGTGTGTGTATGTGTATCTGGTGTGTGTATTTTGAATTGTCCAATGTGGCGGTGTTTTGTATGTGTGTGTGTATTTTGAGCGCGGCGGTGTGTACCGCCAATGGAATACCACGGTTGAAAGACCGACACGTGGATTCGTGGGTCGTGATAGCATGGGAGTATTTCTGTTGGCGTGACGGTGGAGGTTTTGTTTTGCCAGTTTATCACTGACCTTTGGTGTGGCGGACTTGTGTGGGTGTCTGGATTTTGTCGGATTTCGAGATGTGGGTCGCAATAGCTGTGGCGGATTTCCACGGCCGCGGCGGTGTGTTGGCGGTCTTCTGCACGGTGGTAAGCGGCTTTTACCGCCAATGTTGTAATGACCCCCTAGGTCTTGATTTCCTTGGCGTAAATCTAATAATTCACGATCTGCTGACTGTGTTACAGTTCAAAAAGAAAAAGGGAGCACACTGCCTTGCATTCAAGCGGAAAATAGACCCAAGGCATCATGGTAAATGCAGTCATTTAAATATAAATAGCAAGAATTTTTCAAAAAATTATTCACCCTTAGTAGGTGCAGCAAGTGCTGTATCGCTGTAGAAAGTCTTTCACCTAAGGTAGGTGCAGCGAGTGCCGTATCTCTGGACACGTGTTTCTGGCTTTCGGCCGTCATCAGCAGAGAGCGTATGTAACTGAAGGGGTCGCTTGAAATGCCGTCAAACGTCTTCACAGGTTTTTGTACCACTCAGTAGGCACACAGGTGCATCGCCAGTGCTCGTCAGCAAGAGGCTCACGGGAGCCGTCATTTAGACATCCAAGTTACAGTTCTACGATCAAAAACTATCTCAAATTCACGAACAAAATTTCTCCAGTTATACAACAAGTGACTATTTTTATGCACAAGAGGAATTGCCCAAGTAGCTGCATCCCCAGACAGATATGATAACAAGAAAGCTACTTTGGACTGGGCATCGGGAAAAGTATTTGGTCTGCAGGTGAAGTGTAGTTCCACTTGAACCAGGAAAGATTGCGCTTTCAAAGGGTCACCTGAGAAACGTTCTGGGGGAGCTAAAGGAATTGCAGAAGGAACATTTAGGGAAATCGGATTACTTCCAGAATCCTAAGAAGAAGTACCTGGCCAAGACACACCTGTGGGACTTTGTTCCTTCTTCTCTACCTTATCTTGCAACTGACTCACTCTCTCTGCTAAGCTAGTTGTCAATTCTTTGGATGATACCACCTCTGCTTGGAGCTGTGTGATAGCCTTAACTAACTCGTCTAGCGTGGCCATGCTGAGAACATACACAAGCGAGGAGGATAATAATTAGTGGGCTCACTATTCTGTCAGAGTCACCAGATCCTCGGGGTCTGTGCAGGTTCCCAACACGTCCACCACTGAGCAGGTCCAAGACTCTGATAGATAAATCACAGAGACTGAGAGAGTCCAAGAGGGGAAGAGGGGATTAGGAAGGGAACAGCTGGGAAGGAGACCTGTATTAAGAAAAAGGTTAGAACACACAATATGAAAATTATATCTCCTTAAATCAATACTAGACTATGATTCTAAGCCTAGTCACTCTGAAAACATGAACTATCTAAGAGTTAAGTTTAAAATGACTAAGTTTCAAGATGGCCGGATACCTGTAGGGGAATCAAGATGAATCAAGTGAAAACTTTCTTATTCAAGTACTTTCCTTTACATGAGAATCAGAAAAAACATTCTGACTACATTTTAAACCAGTCATATAAATCCTGTTTTGAGAATGTATACTAGGACCATACAATATTGCATCTAGAAACTCTGGCCTTCTGTGTACTCTTAAAATGTTTCAACACAAATTGCGCATATTGCAGATATATATATATATATATATATAGTAAATACCATAAAAGGATTGTGCACCATGAATAACACAATATGGATTCAGGAAACAAATCACATAACTTGTCAACTCGAATATTACATAATAAATATCTTAGAATAGTAGCATACAATAAACAACATGAATTAAACTTGAGGAGAGAATCGTGCATCTTGCCAATTCGAGTGTTACCATGTAAAATACCAAGAAATGGTAGCACGCAATGAATATCAAAGTCAAATCATCATTAATTGAATCGTGCTTCTTGCCGATTCGTTAAACACAATGTAAATGTCAAGGAATAACAGCTCACAATAAATAACAAGATCAAAGTACAATGGAACGAATTGCGCTTCTTTTGCCGATTCTTAAGCCACCATGTAAAATGTCAAGAAATGGTAACGCGCAATGAAAAACAAAGTTAAATGCTCATGAAACGAGTTGTGCGTCTTGCCAATTCGTAAAACATCATGTAAATGTCAAGAAATAGTAGCGCGCAATGGACAACAAAGTTTAAACACCATAAAACGAATCGCGCGTCTTGCCGATTCTTAAGCTACCATGTAAATGTCAAGAAATGATAGTGCACAATGAATAACAAAGTCAAACCTTTATGAGATAAATTGCGCGTCTTGCCTATTTGTAAACTACATTATAAATGTCAAGAAATGGTAGCGCGCAAGTAATCTGTTACTCATTTAAGAATTTAAACCAAGAATATGAAAATTCTAAATAACGGTGTCGGGACAGTCCAACCACCGTCTTACCGCCTGGAACAATGATCACCAATGAAGGATTAGGGCAGAAGACTGGAAGATCCAAATAGGCCGCCGGGACAGGAGCTCAGGAAGAAGCTGCTGCTCTGCACCGGGACCTCTGAATAGTGAGCACTGGGAGTTGGGCTGGCTCTCTTTTATAGAGTCTTGGCCCAGCCCAGAACCACGTCCAGGCATGCTGCAGGGAAAGTCTCAGGAAGGCCCTGGAAAGGGGCTACACCCTAACACACTCTGAAAACCTGCAGCAATACATTGCAAAGGAACAGCAGGATTGAACTCTGCAATGCAAAAGGTTAAACCACAGCATATCAGCACAATGCATAAATTACTTTGTTTTGAGAGTGCTGGGTTTTTGCATTTTTTTCAACAATAAAGCGCGTATTGCTCTGGTGTTGACACTAATCTAAAAACTCTACTTTCCTCAAAGAAAACTCAATAGCCAGCATACACCAGTTTCACCTCCTCTCAATCACAACGTAGTTAAGCTACCTCGTAAAAAGACAATCTTTTCCAGCCCTAAATACAGCTGCCCTGAAATTAATGGTAAAGATAAGGGTCTTCTCAATTCAAAATGACCACTCACAGTGAAACACTATGGCATTCTCAAAGGAACAAAAGCCATTAAAGCACTAACACCCTCTGAGGACAAGACAAGATGCTAACTATAATTTGGTGAGTGAAATTATTACAAAATGTCCAAAATGATCATTTATAACAACCTTGCACCCTCTAAAGACGTGAGACTGCAAATATGCCTAATTCATGACAGGCATAACGACTTAAACTTCTTGCAACTCCAATGCTGCATGCGACTGTCATTAAGCGTGTGCCGGCAAATAATCAGTGCACAGCAAAGAATCAACCTGAATTAAAAAAATAATGCCAAATCAGCCCCAAAACATGGTCTGAACCAGCATAAGCACACCCGCTCAAGTGGACAAGCACATTAGCCAGCTCCTCCACCGACCGCATACACTTGCTCAAGGTTTCAACCCAATCAGGGAGCTCCATCTGTCACAGAGTCCAGTGAAACTGCTGGCTCCCAGAAACTGCTGACCATGTCTCACCACCCAATTCACAATGCCTCAAGTGCCCCACAGATATTCCAGCCCAAGATTAAGGGCCAGATGTAGGTAAGTATAGTTTTGTGACTTGCAATTTGCGAGTCATAGCGACTCGCAAATTGCAACTCGCAAAACCAAATGCAGAAAGGTGTCTCAGACACCTTCTTCGACTCGCTATGGGATCGCAAAGACCCACCTCATGAATATTAATGAGGTGGGTCGCAATTTGCGACCCCATAGCGAGTCTGGGCACTCACGGGCATGGTGGCCTGCTGGAGAAAGCAGACCACCATGTCCGAGACTGCTTTTAAACAAAGCAGTTTTTTTTTTCAAAGTGTAGCCCGTTTTCCTTTAAGGAAAACGAGCTGCACTTAGAAAAAAAAAACGAAACCTTTTGTTTCGGATTTTTTCAGGGCAGGTAGTGGTCCCTTGGACCACTGCCTGCTCTGAAAAACTATTTTTATGTCCAGCCACAAAGGGGAAGGGGTCCCATGGGGACCCCTTCCCGTTTGCAAGTGGGTTACCATCCACTTCAAGTGGGTCGCAAATGAAATTGCATACCACTGTGACTCGCAAATAGGAAGGGAACACCCCTTCCTATTTGCGACTCGGAAATGCATTTTGCGAGTCGGTTACGACTCGCAAAATGCATTTCTACATAGCAAACACGCATTTGCGAGTCGCAAACGGTGATTTTCGCCGTTTGCGAGTCGCAAAGTGTTTGCTACATCTGGCCCTAAATGCCTAATTTGCAATTCTTCATGTGCTGAAACAATGGCTGCCACTAAACCCCATTCCAAAAACAATGTGGTAAATAAAACACTAAATCAATCAATCATCTGCTTCAAACAGCGTACATCTGAATCACAAACACAACTCACAGACAGACCAAAATATAAAAATGAAACACTTTCAACATTTTCCTAAGAGCTACACTACAAGCACTTATCTTGACAATCAGCAGCAAAAAAGAAGGAAGAAGGTTGCCTGGCACAGGATTATATAATGGATTAGAGTGTTATAAAGATTTCTATTCTAAGTTGTTAGTTAAGTTTCTGTTGCTGCTGTTAGTCACATTAAAGAGGAAATGCATAATATTGGCCTACATGCCTTGCCATAAAATTTGCTTTTTTTAGTGTTCTAATTGTTTCGGAATTGTTTGAACTATGTATATATGAGTTAATAAATTGTGACCTTGTGAGTTCACCATATTCAGCATGTGCATATTTGAACTAGACCTAAAGGGTCATTTAAAAAAAAAATATGTAGACATGGGGAGCGACCCCTTAGGGAAGGGTCGCTCCCCTGAGGGGCAAATTGTTTATAGGCCATTTCTGCCCACCTTGGGGCAGATTGGCCTATTTTTCTTAGGCCAATCTGCCCCTGAGGGGGGCAGAAACCACTAGACACCAGGGATTTTTTTTGCACCAATTTCACACAAGGGGAGTGACCCCTTAGGCAGAGGTCGCTCCTCTGGGGGGCAAATATATTTTAGGCCATTTCTGCCCCCAAGGGGAGCAGAAACCACTAGCACCAGGGATTTTTAAACTTTGTTTTACAGATGGGGTGTTACCCCTTAGGCAAGGGTTGCTCCGCTGGGGGGCAGATTATTTTAGGCCACTTCTGATCCCCTTGGGGACAGATCGGCCTATTTCTATTAGTCCGATCTGCCCCCAGGGGGAGCAGAAACCACTTAGACACAAGGGAAGGGATTGATGAGTGTGTTTTGTGTTTGGGGAAAGCCCCTTGGGCAAGGGTCGCTCACCATGGGGGCACATTACTGTTGGTCATTTCTGCCCCCTTTGGGGGCAGATCGGCCTATTTTTGTAAGGCCATACCCCCCACCAAAATAAATGGGGATAAAGTTGTTCTTCCCACCGGTGGGCAGATGGGGCAATTACCTCCAATCTACTCCCTGGAAGGGGAGTCAGAAAGCCACTAGATGCCAGGGAATTAAAAGCAAAAACAATAGTGGGGTGGTGGCTACCAACCAGTATGGTCATGGCTATGCCCCCACCCCAACTAAAGGGGGTAGCAGTCTTTCAGCTCTACCGACGCATACTAAAAGGTCTTATTCCAATGGAAAGCAAGAAGACATTTGATTATTTCGGGTTTTGGTTTCACATTTGGACCATGAGAGCTTGTCTAACTCTCAAAATCCTCCCACTTGGAATGGTGAGAGCTGCACATTTTGGACTTTAGGTCACTGCCATGTAGAAAAATCTACAAGACCTAGACACATCTGAAAACTGAAAATCTCGGTAAGTCCAAGGTGGTGTGCTTCACATGCACCCACACCATTTTCTTACCCACAATGCCCTGAAAACCTCCAACTTTGTTTGAAATCACACATTTTTCCAACATTTTTGTGATGGAACCTTCCAGAATCTGCAGGGATCCACAAAATTCCTACCACCCCGCATTGTTGCATCTATACTGATAAAAATTCTTCCCCACTTGTCAGCCTAAATTTTTTGTTTTTTTCAAACTGCCCTTTTGGACCCGCTTTGGTTCCCCTCAATTTTGACATGTTATTGGCTCGTCCCTGTCACAGGCACTTGGCCCACCTATACAAGTGAGGTATAATTTTTATTGGGAGACTGAGGGGAATGTTGGATGGTAGGAAATTTGTGCCAGTGTTGTGATGCCACACAGAAATGTGGGGAAAATTTCATTTTTTAGCTAAATTTGCTGAGGATTCTGGGTAAAAATACAATGGGGGATCCACGCAAGTTACACCTCCCTTGACTCCCAAGGGTGTCTAGTATTCAGAAATGTCTCGGTTTGGTAGGTTTCCCAAGATGGCTGCTGAGCCCAGGATCAAAAACGCAGTGCCCCTCAGCAAAAACAGGTAGTTTTGTATTTGATAATTTTGATATGTCCACGTGGAGTTTTGGGCCATTTCCTGTCACTGGAACTAGGCCTACCCACACAAGTGAGGTACTATTTTTATTAGGAGATATGGGGGAATGCTGGGTAGAAGGAAGTTTGTGGCTCCCCTCAGATTCCAGAACTTTGCAGCACCGAAATGTGAGGAAAAAGTGTTTTTTTTGTGCCAAATTTTGATGTTTGCTAAGATTCTGGGTAACAGAACCTGGTGACAGTGCCACAAGTTATCCCATCCTGGGTTCCCCTAGGCGTTTAGTTTTCAGAAATGTCCAGGTTTGCTAGAATTTTCTAGGTGCCGGATGAGCTTGTGGCCAAAATCCACAGTTGGCACTTTGCAAAAAACAGGCCAATTTTCTTTGGGAAACAGTGATGTGTCCATGTTTTGTTCTGGGGCATTTACTGTCGCGGACACTAGCACCACCCACACAAGTGAGCTACAGTTTTTATCAGGAGACTTGCCGGAATGCTGGGTGGAAGAAAATGTGCGGCTTCTCTCAGATCCCAGATCTTTCTATCAATGAAATGGGAGGAGAAAGTGTTTTTTTGCCAAATTTTGAGGTTTGCAAAGGATTCTGGGTAACAGACCCTGGTAAAAGCTTCATAAGTCACCCCATTCAGAATTTCCCTAGGTGTCTAGTTTTAAAAAATGTATAGGTTTGCTACGTTTCTCTAGGTGCCTACTGAGCTAAAGGCCAAAATCCACAGTTAGCACTTTGCAAAAAACATGTCAGTTTTCTTTGGGAATATATGATGGGTTCCCGTTGTGTTTTGGGGCATTTACTGTTGTGGTCACTAGGCCTACCAACACAAATGAGGTACAATTTTTATCAGGAGACTTGGGGAAATGCTGGGTGGAAAGAATTTTGTGGCTCTCCAGAACTTTCTATCACCTAAATATGAGGAAAAGGTGTTTTTTGGCCAAATGTTGAGTTTTGCAAAGGATTCTGGGTAACAGAACCTGGTAAGAGCCCCACAACTCACCCCATCCTGGATTGCCCTAGGTGGCTAGTTTTGAAAAATGCACAGGATTTGTAGGTTTCCCTGGGTGCCGGCTGAGCTAGAGGCCAAAATCCACAGCTAGGCACTTTCCAAAAGACACATCAGATTTCAATGTAAAAATGTGATGTGTCCATGTTGCGTTTCCTGCTGTGGTCATTAGGTCTACCCACACAAGTGAGGTACCATTTTTATCAGGAGACTAGGGGGGAACACAGAATAACAGAAAATGTGATATTGCCCCTTGTCTTTCTCTACATTTTTCCTTCCAAATGTAAGATAGTGTGTAAAAAAGATGTCTATTTGAGAAATGCCCTGTAATTCACATGCTAGTATGGGGACCTCGGAATTCAGAGATGTCCAAATAACCACTGCTTCTCAACACCTTATCTTATGCCCATTTTGGAAAAACAAAGGTTTCCTTGATACCTATTTTTTACTCTTTATATTTCACCAAATGAATTGCTGTATACCCTGTATACAATAAAAACCAATTGCAAGGTACAGCTCCTTTACTGGCTCTGGGTACCTAGAGTTCTTGATGAACCTACAAGCCCTATATATCCCCGAAACCAAAACAGTCCCGCAGACATAACTGTATATTGCTTAAAAGAATCTGACATAGCTGGATAAAGTTATAAAAGAAAACATGGACAGAAATTACTTTTTTTTTACCTCACTTTCAATTTTTTTTGTATTTTTGCTGTTACTTTCTGTAGAAAAACCTTAAAGGATCTGAACAAATGACCCCTTGCTGAATTCAGAATTGTTGTCTACTTTTCAGAAATGTTTAGCTGTCTAGGATCCAGCACTGGTTTCACACCCATTTTTGTCACTAACTGGAAGGAGGCTGAAAGCACAAAAATGAATAAAAATGGCGTTTGTCCGAGTAAAATGTTAAAATTGTATTGAAAAATGTGGTTTTCTGATTAATTCTGCCTGTTCTTGAAAGCTGGGAAGATGGTGATTTTAGCTCCGCAAACCCTTCCCCCATTTTCAAGAAAAAAAAACACAAGCTTTCTTCTGCAGCCCTTTTTCCCTTTTTTTTTAAACACAATTTTAGCTGTATTTTGACTAATTTCTTGTTCTACTCCAGGAGAACCCACAAACCCTGGGTACCTCTAGAATCCCTAGGATGTTGGGAAAAAAGGATGCAAATGTGGCTTGGGTAGCTTATGTGAACAAAATGTTATGAGGGACTCAGTGACAATTGCCCCAAATAGCCAGAAAAGGCTTGGCACAGGAGGAGGAAAAGGCCTTGGCAGCGTAGGGGTTAAAACGTTCCGTAAACTGAACCGCCTCAAAGTTAACAAACTCATCGGTTTAAAATCTTTTTAAGCTTATACCTGAATGAGAAACCAGCGAGAATACAACATTTTCTAGTGTAGCGTTAAGAATCTTAGATTCTATTAAGGACTCAGAGGCGAGGATTTTGCTTCTCAATTCTTTACTGCTCAAAACAGCAGTCAATGAAAACAATAAAAATTAAAGAGGCTTTGAACCCCGCCGCCCAAAACCACCAATAGCAGACCAACACAGTCTATAAACAGGGGAGGCACCAACTGACGTCCTCTTTCTTTGAATAATCAGAAAACCATACAGTGATCAAGTCCAACAAAAGTCTCTGGGACGAAGAACAATCCACTGAATATCCAGTTTGCCAAGAATGACCAAACAATGGCTTACCAAGACTTCATCCTTGTTTGGCATCCATGTCTGAAAGAAAAATGCATTATAAGACTCGAGAATAATATGATCAAAATTTCCAGGGTGGGAAACAAAAGACTATAATACAAATCATTGAATAATATCATTCAATTAAACCAATATACTGGGTGGGATAATCCTCACCTCCGTGTCCTTAATAGAATCTAAAATTCTTAAGGCTACACTAGAAAATGTTGTATTCTATGTCGGGACCGGAGGCTCCGATTATGCTTGTTCAAAGATTACCCACCACCAAATTAGACACATGTACTATAGGTTTACAATAAAACATTTTAAACATAGAATCACTAGACCAATTGGCTGCTCTAAGAACATCCTCCAATCTGGAACCCAAAAGATGAGCTTTTGATGCCATGGCCCCCCCATATAAACATATATCAATACCTGACTCTGACATCACCCAACGAACCCAGCGTGCCAGAGTAGCTGCTGAAACTGGTTTGAAGGGTTTCTGGGTGGAAATAAGAAGAGAACCGAAAGGATCCACTCCGTAACTTGCAGTGCGTTCTTCATACACCTTTAAACTTTTGACTACACACAGATCAGCATTATGTGGAAATGCTGGATAATCCACAGAAGAAGACATACATTAAGTTCGCTAGGAAATGATAAAGGAAACCCCCGAAGGAGAGAATAACCTCCCTCCTAAACATAGTTAACTTTGCGGACAATTGTTTCATAGATAACAAATGATTCTCCAGCCAATTAGACAAAAAAGATAAAACAACATTCACATCCCAAAGCTGTAAATAGCGTGGTCTAGGTGGATTGGCCACACTGATACCTTTCAACAATTTACAAACCAAAGGGTGTTGCCCCACCGGTTTATTATTAATCCAAGAATGTCCAGCTGAAATAGCTGATCTAAAATTATTTACTGTCCTGAAACTTAAACCAGACTCTGCACACTCAGACAGGAAATTTATAATGTCCTTGACTTCGGATCCCATGGGATCCACATCTCCCCGAATGCTCCAACCCACCCACTTCTTCCATGCCAAGGAATATCGTTTGTGGGTGGACGTAGCCCAAGCTTGTCGTATAAACGAGGAAGCTAAAGCCAAAAGGCCTTGCACTTGTGAATGTCTCCCGATATCTTCCAGAGCATGAGACACAGCTGACCTGATGGAAGAAGAGGATGCGGGCAACCCACCGAACCCAGAAGGAGCTGCGGAAAAACTGGGAGCTGAAGAGGAAGGGTAATCAAGAGTTCCAGAAGGGATGGAAACCAGGGTTGACTCTTCCAAAAGGGGGTTGTGAGAACAGCAGACGCTGCTTGCCGTCGCAAGAACGTTGTGAATTGAGGAATCATGGCAAACGGAGGAAACGCATAATTCATCTGAGATGACCAATCCTGCCGAAATCCATCCGTCGCTTTGGGCAGAGTATCTGGCCTCCAACTGAAACATTTTGGGATCTAGAAATTGACCCAGGACGCAAACAGGTCCACTTGACAAGGTCCCAATAACCCCATGACCTTTTGAAAAACAGAAGGTAGAAGTTTCCAGTCACTGTAATCCCTCAGGAATCGAGAATTCCAATCTGCCACTAAGTTGTCTTTGCCTGGAAGGAAATCAGCTATCACCATGATCTCCTGATCCAGACAAAGATACCAGAACTCCCTGGCAAAATTCACCAGTAGGCAAGATCTCGTTCCCTCAATACGGTTGATATACGGACTGCGGACACATTGTCCATTTTCAGAAGAATACAACAATTGCTACTGCGGGGGAGACAGAGATCTGATGGCAAAAGAACCCGCTAAGAGTTCCAGACAATTGATGTGGAGATGCAATTTCTCTGAGGACCATCTCCACCCTGTCAAAAAAGGACCGCATCTCGCTCCCCAGCCCCAGCGACGGGCATCCGATTCTATCAGCACCTCGGAGATGTCCCCAAAGACGGCCCTGCCGTTCCACTCCTCCATATGACTGAGCCACCACTGAAGCTCGTCCTGGGCTTCTAGAGAGATTGGAACCAGGTGTTCGTATGAGAAACCCTGTTGAAGAAAATGGATCTTCAATCTCTGCAAGACTCTGTAATGGAGAGGACCCGGAAAAACTGCCTGAATCGAAGAGGCCAAAAGGCCTACAATCCATGCTAGAGACCTCAAAGAAACCATCTGTTTCGATAACGCCAGCCTCAACTCTCTCTTGATCGATTTCATTTTCTGAGGAGGAAGAAGCAACTGGGCTTGTACAGAATCTACCTGGAATCCCAGGAACTCCAAGCGTTGGGATGGAATCATGCAGGATTTCTTGTGATTGATCACAAACCCCAGATCCAGAAGAAGAGAACTTACCCATAGCAGGTGGGTCAGTAACAGAGATTGATCTTGAGCCATGATAATCATGTCTTCTAGATAGATTATCAATCGAATGCCTCTCTTGCGAAGGTTCTCCACTACTGGTTTCAAAAGTTTGGTGAACATCCACGGAGCTGAAGACAGCCCGAAAGGGAGAGTCAGGTATTCGTGCCACTGAAATTGAAGAAACTGTCGGTGGGAAGGCGCTATGGGGACTGATAAGTAAGTGTCCTTCAGCTCTAGAGGAACCATCCAATCTCCCTTTTGAAGAAGATCTCTTAACAGATGGATGACCTCCATCTTGAAATGACGATATACCACAAAGGGGTTCAAATGCCTTAAATTGAGTACTAGTCTCTGACCACCTCCCTTCTTTTGCACCAAGAAAAGGTAGCTGCAGAAACCCCTTGGGTGAGGGGAAGTTATAGAAATGGCCTTCTTTGTTAACAATTCCTGAATTTCGCCATCTATAAAGGATTTGTCTAGTTGGGAAAAAAGGATAGGATGAGGTAAGGCGTGTTGTTGAGGGACCGATATCAGCTCTATGGAATACCCCCGAACAGTATCTAGAACCCATGCATCTGAGGAAATGGAAAACCATTTTTGAATGAAAAATTTTAGTCTGCTTCCTAAGGGGATAGAAGGAAGAGGAAGATTTATTATCTGTGGGGGTGATATCGATGGCTCTGTAACCTCTATGTGCACCTTGATTGTTGCGGTTGTGTGCTCCTCTGTATCTGGAGGGGTAGAAACCTGCTTGGGAAGGGTCCTGTGTACAACCCCTGCATCTTGGAAAAGTACCTCTGGCAGACCCTTGTTGAAAGCCCCGGCCGGTCGAGCGTCCTCGAAATTGACCAGCCCGTCTAAAAAGTGGGTTAAACATTCTTTTAAAGGAAGACTGTGATTTATCCAAAGAGATGAAAGTGTTAACAAATTTTGCAATGTCTTTCACAAACTTGTCCCCAAAAAGTTGTCCCTCGGCTAGAGGGCCTGCTTCAGCTGAAGCCAAATCTGCCAACTGCGGGTCAATACGCAGTAAGGCAGACTTTCTACGTTCTGACGCTAATGCACAATTTGCATTGCCAAGGAAACATATTGCACATTGCGTCCACCCAGCCAGCACCTCCGGATGGATGGCTGCCCCGGTTTCCTGAGCCTGAAGAGCCAACTCGAGGATTTTTGCGAGGTGGCCGGACACATCCAGCAATTTATCCTGACAAGCCTTGAGGGCCCTGTCTATTCCTTTCTTTGGGTCCTTGTTATATTTTTTAAGGAATGTCACCATTGTGTTGTCAATCTCAGGAGTGAGCGCAGTTTTATGAGGTAAATCTGGTTGTGGACACTCCGATCTCAATCAGGATCTGACCTCCTTCTCAAACCCTTTACGAATATGCAGAAATCCACTACAGCAGGGGCAGCATCCCAATCTGAAGATTTAGGATGAATAATATCAGATGGCTCGAAAGAAAAAGGAGAGGGAGAGAAAGAAGAGCAAAGTTTATGCTTCTTCATGCGTTTCTTAGGTGGAGAAGAATCCTGAGAGGAAACAGAATCAGAATCAGAGACAGTTGTAGGCAAAGTAATAGGTGTGGAAGGATCTGAAGCATAAGTGTGTTCAGAGGTAGAAGGAAAAGGGACATTGGCCAATTTACTCTTGTGAGGCCACTGTTGCTCAGTAGAAGGGACAGACGGAGTTGAAGTATCCCCAGAAGGAAGAGAAGGAGAAGGGCCAGCCAGGTTATCAATATTTTTGGATAAGAGTACAAGGGCCGATGAAATTGCTTTATCCAAAGACTTCTGTATGGAAGAGTCAATAACCTGTTTAAAACAGGGGTCAAAATAGTAATCTTCGTCTTCATAAGGGCCATACATCTCCAGGCTCTGACCATAATACTCTTCATCAGACATGATAATGCCACTGTCCAAAAACTTCAAAATTTGAAATGCTCACAAATGCTGAAAAAAGCAAACTTTTAAATTGTTCTGAGAGAGCGTAGTTAAAATATCATATATTATAGACGTGAAACGCTTACAATTGACTAAAACACTATTAATAATTAAAATGTATTAATAAATGCAAAGATTTTCTCATTTATGAACACTAATGTTGAATTAATAATAATTCTTCAGTTATATGTATTATTACGATCAAAATTGTATTCATTAGTACTCGTATGTCTTAAGTTAGCATGAGTCGCAAACTAGCTGTGTATCTCTCATTTAAAAGCGTATTTTTCTGTTTCTCCAGTGTGCGGACTTGCAAATAACCATGACCCAGCTATTGTTCTTTCTGTACTAGTTTGAAACATGAAGGAATTTTCTCATCCGCATGCTAGAAGCTTTTAGTATAAAGCTATGTGCTTCGAAACATTAATGGACACTTCCAAGGACAATGAGACGAGGGGAAGAGAACTTTTGACCTGAGACGTGTGCCAAGATGGTGAAGTAACCCCGGACGTACCACCTACGAAAATGCTGATTATGAAGACCAATCGGGAGACAAGTTAATATCAAGAAATGACAAATGCATTACTTAATGTATAATTTGATTGGTTACCAATTGTGGGGTGTAGTTATTCAACCAATAGAATTTTGGGGGAATGTATTACAAAAAGGGGATAAAAACTAATGACACGAGAGACGAGGAGCATTAGGTAGGGAATGATATCAATTGCATCCAGAAACTCTGTCACTCTATTTGGTGATTTGAGACTTAGACAAAATTATCCCAGTCCATAGACTGCCCTATTACACTTTCCTCCTTAAGAGGAGAGTGTCCCTTGCTTATAATTCAGATAGATTGACGGTGAACTAACTGATGTCCTGAAGACGAAGACTGATCCTGTATGCTGACCTATCTTGAGGAGGGTAATTATTAATGCTAACAGAATCTATTTGCCTTTCTTTCTAGGTACCAACTGCTGTATGTTTAATTAGGTATTTTAGTTAGATGTTTTCCAAATTGATGTTCTAAATTGTTTTGCATGAAGCCCAACATGCCAATGATAATTTGTGGTTAGATGAGATATTCATTTGACGGACGGAACTGACGTGACTGACATGTAGCTATGCTGAACTGATATTCTATGGTTTATCATGCACTATGATCTATTCTTTGCTAACGTATCTATCCTATGGTTCTGATCGTTGCATTGTTGAAAGATTCAATGTAGTTGCCACTTTGTGATTATGTTCTTATGCATCTTGGTTTTGAGATTAATACGTTTTATTATTAGATTGTAATCAATAGGGAATAAATTCACAAAATCTTCCTTCAAGGTGTGGTTATTTGAGTCTAATAACTAATGAATGCGCCGAAGGATCATTAATGGTTATTGTGAAAATATATTTTGATGTTAGTAATCCCGTCCTACGGAGACTCATCACTGGGCCCAAAGGTTCATCGACCTAAAACGAGTCCTGATGTGTATAAATTGACATAGACGGACGCGTTAACAGTTCTGGTAGCAGAGCGACGGTTTGGCCCTTGGGGGCCCTAGGACGGGGTTTTCATTTTTTATTTTGTTTTCTGTGAAAATGAAATTTGGCAAAACGATGAGTGGCTAGGTTCGCCATGGGCTTTCCCGGGATCTCGGAGCCTGTCTAGATGAGTTGGGAATGTTCTCGGCGCCATAGTATATGTGGTTAGGGTCTTTGCGCTTGCTTAAAGCTTATGCATCTTGCAGGAGATTGTGTAGATTGTTTGCATTTAGGCCAAATTAAGTGTTGTTTAGCAGGAGTGGGCATACTCCACAGTATGAGAGTAGGGAAGTCGGCGTACTTCATATGAATGCAGCGCTTATTGTTCAAAATTATCCACGTGGTTGGTTAAGGTATACGGACCTATTGAGGTCTAAGACTCCGGAGTAGGATGAAAATTATGGTTTATGTTGTAATCTGTGCGATTTAATAGGTCAATCAGGCGTGGTTGACAAGTCAAGTTTGAGTCACAACGTATGTATGAAACCTTCGATGGAGATTTGACAAGCTCTAAAGTGCACTAGAGGGAGTCATTGACAAGTCGAAAGTAGGATTTGCGGGTCGAATTCTGCTTGCACCTGTGGGATCTGAGAAAGAGAGAGTAGCGACCGAGGCTTCAAGTGAAATCTCTGTAAAGTTCTGAAGCGAATGTGTTACCCTTCTTGTAGTAAATCGGCAGATTTGTGTTGTCATTTAAAGTGTCTGCAATAAATCGCATTAGTCTGTATGAGTTGTAAGAATTTAGCGAGGTGTGGACAAGCCGCAAGACTTTGTCAGCTGCAGTGTGTATGAGTGTGACGTCAGTGGTGCCGCGCTGGGATAGGTCAGATGTCGAGAGGGGTCGCGCATGGATTGGCTGCCGTCCGTAAGAGGCAATAGGGTGAGCAAAGGGCAGGTGAAGAGTGTCCTGGGAACTAAGCCGTTTCCTGATTAAATATAAAATAAAATGAATTTTGTTAAGGCATTCAAAAGCGCTTTGAGGGGAGATGTGTACATTGTCGCAACCGACGGGGAACCTACACCACCCGAGGGTACTCCAGCCTATACAGTTATGGAGGAAAAGGGTGTTGCACCTTGTTTATGGATAAAACAATGGCGCAAGTTGACAGAAAAAGAAGGGTGTCTAGCGTTTCCGGAACATGGGACATTCAATCAAAAGGTATTAGAGAACTTGAGGTGGATGTTAAGTACGCAGAAACCACCTCCGAGACCGGCACAATACGAGGCTCTAGCAATCTGGGATCTGATGGCTCTTAAACATAGGCAGGAAAGGTTTCACAGGAGGTTGACAAGGGCAGAAAAATCATATGCAGAAGCAAGATGGGACAACGAGAATAAGATGTGGAGACGGGGAATAGTAGATGGGTTAAAGCTGTTTCCAGCGATAACACAGGGAGAAGAGACACAGGGAAAGAAAGCTTCTTGCAAAACTAACAAAGACTCAGGCAAAATTAAAGAACAAAAAAGGTCTTGGGAAGAGGAGGATGATTCAGAGGATGAGGAGTTTATGGATATATTGCTGCATGATCGACCACCACCTTATGCGGTGAGTGACGATGTTCCGAGCACTAGCTTGGATCCTGGGAACCAGACGCAGGAAAAGGGAGCTACTGATACGGTACAGACTAGCGATACAGCTTTGATACAGAATGGTGACAGTGTACCTACTGCACCAGACGTACCGATACAGTTACAACCTCCACCACAGATAAAAAGAATTTACCCCGATGTTCCAGTACTCAAGACTACTACGAACTTGGTGGTGCCACCAGACCCGACATATACAAAGCCAAGGCTGATACAGATTGAGTCAACCCCACAGTTAGTGTCACAACCACCACGACTGATACCGGGGTATAACCCAGTAGTGGGTCCTTTGAAAGAACCTGCACCAGGATTATTAGAGCAGACTTATGGTGTTGCAGCTCCTAGAAGCCTGGGATCAGGTCAGACACCTGCCGCTATATCACTACCTATTACTGTTGGTCCCCCAGTACCATTATATGCGCAGGAGAAAACAGGGACATGCGAACAGGGAGTTATGACTAATGAAATGATAAGAGGAGGGCCTATTAGAACTCCACAAATAATGGCCCAGGGAGGACAGGTTTGCGAACAATCAAAACCCTTAATGGACCTCAGTCCAATAGGGGCACCTCTTGAGGCAATGCGACAAGCAGGGTTGGGAGTCCTGACTCCCCAAACTATGAGTACAAATACCTCATATACCCCAATGATACATGCAGGGAACATTTCACTGCAAGGTTTTACAGTACAACAGTTAAATGAGTGGTTAGAGAAAACTTGCACATCACAAAAGACTACAGCGACTACAGTAATCGAAGCCATTCCCGAAAAGGAAAAACAAGATGAATATCTGAATCTTGTAAGACTAGGAGCAGAAGCTGCTGAGTTAGTGGAAGGAACAATGGGGGTGAATAGGTTGGAATCCTACACTGAGGCACAATTGAGATACTTATGCCCTAAGATTACCAAAGAAGTAGGGAAAATACACCAGAAATTAACGAATTTGGCAGATAAATACAATATCGACATTGGAAACACAAAACATTTGAAACGAAGTTACAGATTAGATTTTGACACGAAAGATTTTGAACACATGAGATCCGCAGGTATGAAGACACACCTGAAAGAATTGCTGCAGAGTGCGCAAATCTGGGGAGCATTAGAAAAATGGGAAAACCGATGGGCAAAGAAAAGAGACAAAGGGAAGAGGGATAGCCCAGGGTCTATTGAAACAGCGACTACACCCAATCTGGATTCAGTAAAAATCCTGCCCATGAGAGAAACAGCTGGTGGTGTTTTGGTCCATGTGCCTTGGTCCAGGGGAGATATTTTGTCCTTTACGAATGATTACCCAAGGTTGAGAGAAAAACCGATCGAGTGGTATCAACAGACAGATAGATTTGTGAAGCTTGCAAAATGTCTTTGGGAGGACTTAAATACTTTGTTTGAGATTATTGTTCCACCGGATTTGTGGCTTGAGTGCAAAAGAGGGGTAGATTGGCCCACAAAGGAACCAGCAAGGGATGAGGCGACTGGAGCACCTTCTGAAGAGGTGATGAAATATTATCATAAAGTCATTGAATTTTTGAAACAAAAGGTGTCACCGAAGGTGACCGATTGGCAGAAAATCGACCGGACTTCGCAAGAAGTTAAGGAATCAATACATGCCTATTATGAGAGATTGTTAAAAGCATTTAAACATTACAGTGGTACTGAGACGATCGAGCCGAACGACATGAATCATCTTGTGTTCAGATTTGTTGAAGGGTTGAGACCAGAGGTTGGTCAGATGATTAAGAACCATTTGATTTGTTGGCAAGCTAAACCAATTGATGAGGTGTTGCAGTATGCGAAATACTGTAGTGATGAAATTGAGTTAAAACAGAAAAAGCTGAAAGAGAAAGTGATGATGATGCAGATAAGAGCTGCACAAGCTGGAATTCAGGGAAATGGTGTTCAGCAGATGATGCACCAGCAACCGCAAATGAACGGTGGGTTTCAGGTACAGCCGAGAGGTAGAGGCCGAGGTTTTGTGAATCGTAGTTTGGACATGAATAATGTTGTCGTTCAAAATGACGGGCAAGTAGTGAAGAGGATGTCACCATGTCATGCATGCGGGGGCATGGGACATTGGAAGCGGGATTGTCCAAATATGGTGCATGATGGTACAGTTCAGCAGGGCATGAGTGTCGGTGCACAGCAAAATCCGCGAGGTCCAAGAATGAGACAACAGAATCAGAACTATCAGAATAATTTGGTGCAAATGTCAGGGGTGCAACCCATGCAGCAAATGCAAATGCCACGTTTCCAAACTGTGTTAGTACAACCAAGGCAACAGCAGATTCCTATGGTGCCTAGACAGCAAATGCAGTTACCCCTAGCCCCGATGGGTCAGCAACAGGTGATGCTTCCTCAGCAGGTCACAGGTCAGGTGACGAGTCAAAACAATACTGTACAACAATTCCCATTACGAGGTGAAAATGAGATGAATGAAGAATGGTCAGATGACAGTTCAGACAGTGAAGAGTGCAGGCTTGCAGCCTCATTAGAAGTAGATCAGAGAGGCCCATATGTAGAAGGAAAAGTAATGGGCTATAAAGTTTCATTTTTGGTTGACACTGGAGCTACACGCTCTACAGTCCGCAGTGTGGAAGTACCGAGATTACCCTTATCGGGACGCACTATACGAGTGGTTGGTGTAGCTAATCAGTATTTGACAAATCCAATTACTGACCCAGTACAGGTTGAAATTGGAAATTTCCAAGGCCTGCATAGGTTTGTTGTATGCGACTCAAGTCCAGTATCCCTACTGGGAAGGGACTTACTATGTAAAACTAAATGTTCAATTACCTGTTCCAACGATGGAATAGAAGTTCAGACAAACAGTGATGATGAAGGAGATGAGGGCCAGCTCATAGTAGGAGGGGAGACGAGCGAAGATTACCCTCTAATTACTTTATTCCCAGTGTTCACTCTAATTGACTTACCTGCTGACCTACAAGGGTCCGTAACGGAGAGAGTGTGGGACTTGACAGGAAAAGAGGTTGGATTAATTAAAGGAGTCAAACCAGTCCAGGTGCAGATAAGACCAAATGCAGTATTCCCACAAGTACCACAATATCACATGACTCAAGACGTACTCATTGAAGTGACACAGATAATTGCAGATTTTCTCAGGCAAGGAGTTTTGAAAGAAGTTTTGAGCAGTCCGTGTAACTCACCTATTATGGGTTTGAGAAAGCCCTGTGGGAAAGTTTGAATTGTGCAGGGTTTGAGAAAAATAAATGAAATCGTGATAAAATGCTGCCCTGTGGTTCCTAACCCAGCGGTAATAATGTTCCAAGTTCCTTGCGATGCCGAATGGTTTACCGTAGTAGACCTATCACAAGCATTTTTCTCAATACCGCTGCATGAGGACAGCCAATTTTTGTTCAGTTTCAAATTCCTGGATAAGGTGTACAGTTGGTGCAGAATCCCTCAAGGGTTTTCTGGGTCACCATCCATCTTTAATCAGATATTAAAGAAGAATTTGGAACCTCTTGTGCTGCCTTTTAATTCAACTCTTGTGCAGTACATTGATGACTTGTTGATTGCATCCAAAACCAGAGACAGTTGTAAATATGATACTATTGCATTGTTGAACCATTTGGGAAAGAACGGGCATAAGGTGTCACCTAGGAAACTGCAATACTGCCAGAAAGAAGTAAAATATTTGGGGCATCTAATTGAGAAAGGATCCCGAAGGATATCAAAGGAGAGAATAACAGCTGCCATACAAATGAATCCCCCAACAACAAAAAGAGATGTCAGGATGTTTTTGGGAATGGTGGGTTATTGCCGTCAATGAATACCCAATTTCTCAATCATTGCAAAGCCCCTAATAAAATTGACAGGGAAAGATGTCAAAGATGAACCATATACAATCACTTTGACAAAAGAAGAACTTGAGTCATTCTTAGAGCTGAAGGAATGCATGTGCAGGGCCCCAGCATTAGGAATGCCTTATTATGAGAAACCTTTTCTGTTGTTTTGTCATGAACGTGATGCTTGTTCTTTGTCTGTTTTAACACAGGTCTACGGAGATGCAAATCGCCCTGTAGTATATTTTTCAGCTACTTTGGACCCTGTCGCAGCAGCCCTACCGGGTTGTTTGCGAGCAGTTGCAGCAGTTGGTCAAAGCCTTTCCCAATGTGAGGGCATAGTCATGGGATACCATTTGACAGTTTTGGTTCCACATTCTGTTGAAATCCTGTTGACAAGAACGAAAACACAACACATGACAAATGCACGACTTACCAAATATGAGACGATTATTTTGGGATCACCAAATGTTACACTGAAAAGATGCACAGTACTGAACCCGGCAACTCTACTTCCCAATGAGAATACAGAAATCAATGAGGGGGAAGAATTTGAGCATGATTGTCCTGAGGTGACTGACCTCTGTACCAAACCTCGCCCAGACATACAGGTGATCCAATTAAAAGACAATGATTGCATTATGTTCGTGGATGGGTCCTGTTTAAGAGATTCAACAGGGACATTGAGAGCCGGCTATGCAGTATGTACAATATTTGGCATAGTTGAGGCCTCTTGGCTTGAAAAAGTATTTTCTGCACAAGTGGCAGAATTAATAGCTCTTACAAAGGCCTGCCATGCTGCTGTGAATTTGAAAGTTACAATCTATACTGACAGCAGGTACGGATTTGGAATTGTACATGATTTTGGTCAGATCTGGTCACAAAGGGGTTTTATGACTTCCTCCGGATCACCAGTGAAAAATGGAGAACAAATAAGAGATTTGTTACATGCAATTCAGTTACCTCTTGAAATTGCCGTGGTAAAGTGCAGTGCTCACACCAGATCACAAGAATTTGTGTCAATGGGGAATGGTTATGCAGATCAGGTTGCAAGATTTTGTGCATTGAATTGTATATCATTCAAAGAGCAGTGGGAATTGCTACATCAGCCTGAAAATGACACAACTTTGAATCTAGCATTACAAGTGGTTGATACCTTAGATGAGTTAAAGACACTACAAAACCGTGCTAATAAAGAAGAAAAACGTTCTTGGCAGAAAATGCAATGTGTACAAAGAGCAGATGATATATGGGTCTCAGATGATGGAAAGTTGGTCTTACCTAATAGTCTTCTGTCACAATTTGCCAGATTATATCATGGGCAAGCACATTTAGGAAGAGACGCCATGATCAGATCTTTTAAAATTGATTGGTTTAATCCAAAATTCAGACATGCCGCAGAAATTACTTGTCACAGGTGCATCATCTGTCAACAGATGAATGCTGGAAAAGGAACAGTGGTAAATTTGAGCCACATTGGAAGAGCTGGAGGTCCATTTAATAGAATACAAATGGATTTCATTGAAATGCCTGTTTGTGGAGGATTGAAGTACGTGTTGGTGATTGTGTGTGTTTTCAGTCATTGGATTGAGGCATACCCTACACGTAGAAATGACAGTCTCACATTTGCAAAACTATTACTGAGGGAATTAATACCACGATTTGGGTTCCCGGTTTCTATAGAATCAGATAGGGGAAGACACTTCGACAATGAGGTGATCAAGCTTCTGTGTGCAGCACTCAACATCGAGCAGAAGTTACACTGTAGCTATCGCCCTGAAGCATCAGGACTAGTTGAACAGATGAATGGTACCTTAAAATCAAGAATAGCGAAAATGTGTGCAGCAACAAACATGAAGTGGCCAGATGCATTACCACTAGTATTGATGTCCATGAGAAACACACCAGATAAGAAAACATGACTGTCCCCCCATGAAATCCTCATGGGTAGAGCAATGAGGTTGCCAGCGGTACCTGCAAATTCTCTAGTGAATATTACAGATGATATGGTGTTGGATTACTGCAAAAGTTTAGCTGACATGATACGCTCTTTCTCTCACCAGGTGGAAGCTAACACGTTACCACCAATCGGCGAACCAGGACACTCTCTGCAAGCTGGAGATTGGGTGGTTGTCAAGAAGCACGTAAGAAAATCGTGTCTTGAGCCGCGTTGGAAAGGGCCATATCAAGTGATATTGACGACCACTACTGCTGTGAAGTGTGCCGGGGTTCCCAACTGGATACATGCCAGCCATACAAAAAAGGTAATGTGTCCTGTTGAAGAGGAACTTGAAAATTCCAGTACAGCAACTTCGAGAGGAGAAGTCTCAGAGTCAGAGATCAGCCAAGAAAGATCTGAGACTACAGGAGAGCCCGCTGAGAACAGCCGCGTCCCTCACACTATCAGAGAGTTCGAGAGAGGTGACGGAGTGCCAATCTCAGCGGAGGCAGCAGGAGAACAAAGGCAAGGAGAGGTTCTCCCAGAAGCAGACGAATACAATTCAGAGCCTGAATACAGTATCGAACAGGAAAGAGAGAGAGACGGAGAAGTGGTAAATTTAAATCAGAACGAATCAGAATTTTCTGATCAAGTTCCAAGCTTGTCAGGAGAAAACACCATATCACAAGAGGAGGGTGCTGTCCAGCGTCCTGAAAGAAAATGCCGAAATAAGACACATAGAGGAGATACATGGCCGGAAAAGTCACCTTTTAGAATAAGAGAATTAACAAACGAGACAATAATAGAAGAAAGCGATACTTCACAGGTGGATGATCTGAGTGACGGGGAACAGCAAGGTGAACGAAGATTAAAAAGAAAGAGAATAGCAAACCGAAGGTACACAGGTCCTGAATGGGCATACGCTACAACCTCTGAATGGCAACAAGAATTCTTAGCATTTTGTTTTGATCGAGAAGTGCCAGGCCAATACTACGGTACCTGAAGGAAGACAACAACAGAAAATCTTGGAAAAATATATTAAAAGGAAAGAGACAAATAAACCTGGATTTGACTTATAGAAACCTGATTGCGGCAAGCTGCTAACCTGAACTGACAAAAATGGGTCCTGGAGTGAGAGAAGACACTGTAAATACGCAGAAAAGAGTTTGCCATCTTAAGTTGATTGCCGATCTACTATTCTGATTCTATACAAACATGGCTTATAGTAACAAAGGAAGTAAGGTGTGTGGTCGGTTAGGACTTATGATATGTGTTGTATGCGCAATAATGATTGTGGGAGTGATTGTGGGAATGCCATGGAGAGAGAGTGAAACTATTAATGCAACTTTAAAACCTGAAACTACTACTACAACTAATAAACTATCACCATGGGAGAAATTTGAACAGGATGCTAGACATCTACATGAGGGAACTGATACAAAAGGGGAACTTTCTACTAATGTTTTCTATCGCTTATTAAATGAGTATGTGGAAACTATGGATACGAAAGATTGTTATGTGTGTACTAAAATTCCTTCATCTGTGCAGGAGGGGGTTACTTATTATAGCCTCCCTCTTACTTATGGGATTAGCTGCAGCTTGCTTCTAACAAGATTTTATAATCAAGAGCATGTACAATACTTTTATTCAAATCTGGATGTTGTATTTTCTTTTGTGCCTGTAATTGAATTCTTAAATAAACTAGCTAAAGAGCATGATATAAAATTAGTTAGAGGATTCTTTGAGCCAACACTAACATTTGGAACTGCTTATGTACACCGCAATAATTTAACATGCTTACTGTCTCCTGTGGAAAAAAGCTTTTTAGATCATACAGATGATAGACGCAAAGCATTAAAGGAAAAGTTAGAAAAAGGTTTAGAAAAACGCACTTATGCAAACGATTACGCTTATACTGCAATTAAAACACAAGGCAAATTAGCTATAGATGCATTACACGTAGGTAGACTATGTATATACAGACCAAAATCTGATCAAGACAATTTGTTTGTGGGTACGAGTGAATGTAGACATGTGTTTTTGTTTCAGAGTAAATGGACCTTCATGTTAAATGGACAAGACCCAGCGATTCCTGGAATCTATTACATCTGTGGGTTAAATGCATATTATCGTCTCCCAGGGATGGTATGGGACATGTTATTTGGGAATAGTTTTCCCAAAGATATACCAGATTGATGACTTAAAACAAATACCTAAATCTTCTGAAATACAACATTCTAGACAGAAACGTGAATCAGTGGCTGCTGTCATTGGTGACATATTTGGAGCAATAATCCCATCAGTTGGGGTTATCTTAAATTCTATGAAAATTCAAAAGTTGTCTACTATTGTGGATAACATGCTGACAAATTTTACAGGAGCAATATTATTGATGGATACTGAACTTGCTGCAGAAAGAGCTATGACTCTTCAAAATCGGCTTGCTTTAGACATTCTTTTAGCAAAGAATGGAGGTGTGTGCAAAATGTTTAATGAACGTCACTGCTGTTCTTATATACCTGATAACAGTAAGAAAATTTGAAGCATGCTTACTAACCTGTCTAGAGATAGTACAGATATGAAAGATCTAAAAGAACCGGGAGTTTGGGAAAAATTTGGAAAAGGAATTGCCCGGGTAGGAAACTGGTTTACCAACATTTGGAATGGAGTTCTTGCGAAAATCATGTTAGGCTTACTAATTGTTTTGATTTGCCTATTAGGATTATGGGGAGCATGCAAAATTAATGACAAAATTAAAAGAAACCTGTCCAAAAGAGCCAGACAGAATGAAGAAAGTGAAAGAGAGAAAATGTTCAATGAAATATGGGAAAGTTCACAGAAGGGGCAAGATGTTGAAATGCGCATTATGCGCAAGGTGAAAAATTGAAGATCAAAAATTGTGTGATGACGTTCGTCATCAGAGGAGGGACTGAGAGAGCGTAGTTTAAATATCATATATTATAGACGTGAAACGCTTACAATTGACTAAAACACTATTAATAATTAAAATGTATTAATAAATGCAAAGATTTTCTCATTTATGAACACTAATGCTGAATTAATAATAATTCTTCAGTTATATGTATTATTACGATCAAAATTGTATTCATTAGAACTCGTATGTCTTAAGTTAGCATGAGTCGCGAACTAGCTGTGTATCTCTCATTTAAAAGCGTATTTTTCTGTTTCTCCAGTGTGCGGACTTGCAAATAAACATGACCCAGCTATTGTTCTTTCTGTACTAGTTTGAAACATGAAGGAATTTTCTCATCCGCATGCTAGCAGCTTTTAGTATAAAGCTATGTGCTTCGAAACATTAATGGACACTTCCAAGGACAATGAGACGAGGGGAAGAGAACTTTTGACCTGAGACGTGTGCCAAGATGGTGAAGTAACCCCGGACGTACCACCTACGAAAATGCTGATTATGAAGACCAATCGGGAGACAAGTTAATATCAAGAAATTACAAATGCATTACTTAATGTATAATTTGATTGGTTACCAATTGTGGGGTGTAGTTATTCAACCAATAGAATTTTGGGGGAATGTATTACAAAAAGGGGATAAAAACTAATGACACGAGAGACGAGGAGCATTAGGTAGGGAATGATATCAATTGCATCCAGAAACTCTGTCACTCTATTTGGTGATTTGAGACTTAAACAAAATTATTCTAGTCCATAGACTGCCCTATTACACTTTCCTCCTTAAGAGGAGAGTGTCCCTTGCTTATAATTTAGATAGATTGACGGTGAACTAACTGATGTCCTGAAGACGAAGACTGATCCTGTATGCTGACCTATCTTGAGGAGGGTAATTATTAATGCTAACAGAATCTATTTGCCTTTCTTTCTAGTTACCAACTGCTGTATGTTTAATTAGGTATTTTAGTTAGATGTTTTCCAAATTGATGTTCTAAATTGTTTTGCATGAAGCCCAACATGCCAATGCTAATTTGTGGTTAGATGAGATATTCATTTGACGGACGGAACTGACGTGACTGACATGTAGCTATGCTGAACTGATATTCTATGGTTTATCATGCACTATGATCTATTCTTTACTAACGTATCTATCCTATGGTTCTGATCGTTGCATTGTTGAAAGATTCAATGTAGTTGCCACTTTGTGATTATGTTCTTATGCTTCTTGGTTTTGAGATTAATACGTTTTATTATTAGATTGTAATCAATAGGGAATAAATTCACAAAATCTTCCTTCAAGGTGTGGTTATTTGAGTCTAAGAACTAATGAATGCGCCGAAGGATCATTAATGGTTATTGTGAAAATATATTTTGATGTTAGTAATCCCGTCCTACGGAGACTCATCACTGGGCCCAAAGGTTCATCGACCTAAAACGAGTCCTGATGTGTATAAATTGACATAGACGGACGCGTTAACAGTTCCAACCACAGCCTGCACAGGTACGGGGCGTCAGAAATTCCAACAATCCAAATAAATATATAAATAAATGAGTTGCACTAGGAGACGAGTGCCTGGATAGGAAAAACAATAGCAGCTGCTACTGAAGACAAAACGAGGCATAATAGCGTTAATAAGCTAGGAAATCACTGCCCCTGTTAAATAAGCCCAGGGCCGGCGTCCGTATTCCGACAAGAGAGGGAAGTTGACACACGTCACTTCCCTCCCTTGTGGGATGTATGTGCATGTGAATAACCCAATTGGGCTATATACGCGCATCTCCAAGTGCGAGGAACAACGCGACCCGGAAGTCAGGCAAGCCCTGCCTGACCTTCCGGACACTAGCAGCCAAGAGGAGCGCTATGCGCAGGGAAAGAAAATGCCACGATGTGGCCAGGCTAAAAAAACAGCCGGAATGCAGCGAAGAAAGGCAACTACACAAAAGAAGACCCGGGGGGCCGCTAACAGCAGAATGTGCTGCGCACGAGTGAGGCGCATCGGTGAAAGATACAAAAGACCAAAACCGCTGACTAGGAAATTGAAGCATGCGTACAAGGCGCACGATACATCAATAATAAAATGAATTACGGGTGCAACACGCACCCTAGCGCGCTTGAAAGAACAAAGCGCAGGAAAAATAATACAATAAAATCACCATTCCAATAACCAAGATAAAATAAAGCACAAATGGGAAGGCACTTAACTGACTGCGGAGCAGCAAAGAAAGAGGATGTCAGTTAGTGCCTCCCCTGTTTATAGACTGTGTTGGTCTGTGGTTTTGGGAGGCGGGGTTCAAAGCCTCTTTATTGTTTATTGTTTTAATCTGCTGCTGTTTTGAGTAGTATCGAATTGAGAAGCATAATCGGAGCCTCCGGTCCTGACATAGAATCCAATGAGAGTTTGATTGTCAAGTTAGTTTGTGAAGGACGGTGAAATAGATTTTCCAGCCTCTACCACTAAGTAAAAGATGCAGCCTAGCATGTAAGAAGTAAACTTCAGTCTCGGGTATGTTTCTCCCCCATAGACATCCAGTAAAGAATAACCAAAACATAAATAGGAATGTATTTATTCTATTGCTTTGTTAGGTTTTAGGTGAAAAGGTACACAAAAGATGTACATTTTACTCGCCGTTCGTAAAAATAAAATAAAAAAATCAAGTGTGAATTTCAGCTTGTCCTTTTTGTCGGTCCTCAGTGCTAATCGTGCTCGGATTTATAGATTTACTTTTCCCATTATAAGAATGGGATTACAAGTCGCAGCATGATTAGGGCTGTTGGTTGAAATACCAGGACAGAATGCCCCTCCTAACATGTGGCATTGTCAGATTGCCTGGATTTCATCGTCCTGGACTGACATCACCTGAAACAGGGGTACAGTTCCTGAGTACAGTGTCACACGAAAGGCTTTCAGAAACACGGTATACTTGCAATGAGGAGCGTGACTGGTACTTTCACATAGAGCAGTTATGGAGCCTTTTCTACGCGCCCAGCATAAAGAGAACAGCAGCATTTTATATTGTCTGAAGTTGCTGAAAGCATGTGCTTTGGGGCACCTGGGGAAAAAAAGAGTTGCCATCGTGCATCTTGATTAGGCTTAAAAAAACATTTTGGACCCAATTCACAAACTGCATTTTACGTTAATGAGTACTACAGTAATATTACTAAAGCGCTGCACAATGCCAGTAACAAACATACATACGGAGACCTCTGCTTTTCCTATCTCTTCTGTGACACATGCTGGAATATATTTTAGTAGTTCATTTGGAAGGGAGGGGCTGCGAAGTAAAGTAAACCTGTGGAAGTTTCCAGCACACTTGTGTATTGTGCTGTTGTAACCAGGATGTTCCTAACACCATGTATCTAGACAATCAAACCAAATAACCTCACATGTCCAAGATCCATAGTAATGATTAAGGTGGTCAAAACACTGACCGCCAGCGACCCCCGAACCCTGCCGGCCACATTATAAACATTTCTGTGTGCCAGCGGGCAGAAACATTGTTTCCGCCTGCCGGCTCACAGAATGGCCTGGACGGGACATTGACGGAGGCTCCACATGGAGCCCCGTCAATGCCTCTATGCGGCAGGTGCAGTTGCACCCCTCGCACAGATCACTGCCCGACCTGCGAAACGGGGCTCTGCACCGGGGCCCCTGCACTGCCCATGCAAAGTGCATGGGCAGTGCAGGGGTGCCCCGGGGCACCCCCTCCGCCAGTCTTTTACTGGCGGGATATCCCGCCAGGAAAAGGCTGGCGGGAAATGAAACATTATCCGCAGGGTAGCGCCGCTACCGTGGCGGATAGTGTTTCAAATCACCGCCAGGCTGCTTGACAGCAGGAGCCTGGCAGTGGGTGAGGGCTGCCGATGGTGGCCCTCACCATGTTCAGAATATGGCGGTTTGGCTCGCCATGTTTGTAATGAGGGCCTAAATCTTCTGGTTCTTTGCACACTTCTCCTGAGATAAGTGGAGTACCATCAATACCTTTGAAGATGTTAGGTTTTTTGTTACTTCAAGTCAGAATATCATGGGCTTCAGCAATGTTAACCCCTTCACTGCGGGCGTCGGCCACTGGCTGATGCCCGCACTACCTCCCTGGTGCGGGTCACGACCAGTGGCCGACACCAGGGAGGGGGTTAATAAATCCTCGGGTGCATCGCACCCAAGGATTTATTTTTATTTTGTTTATAACCCAGGGAGACACGGAATCTTCCGTGTCTCCCCCCCAACCCCCACCCGCCCCTTTGGCGTGCTGACGTAACAAAGTTGATTTCCCCATCTTATGAGGCCTTCTGAAAGTGTTTCCTGGCCCCCGATCACAGCTGTGCTGCGATCGGGGGCCAGGAAACACCACTAGACGCCAGGGATTTCACTTGGGGGGGGTCGGCCCCCTCGGAAAACGGGCCGCCCCCCCTCCCCGGGGCATTTTTTTTTTTTTTTAAAGGTAGGTGCCCCCTGGAGGGGGGGGGGGGAGCGCGATCGCGCCACCCCCCCAGGGGAAACATTTTTTTTTCCCCCAAAAAAATAACAATAAAAATAAATGGACAGGGGGTCGCCCGTGGGCAGGGCGGCCCCCTGTGGGTGCAATATTTTTTTTAGATGTTGTAGGGTTTCCCTGGAGGCCATTTTGGCCCTCAAGGAAACCATACAACAACAAAAAAAAAAAAATATATATATATATAGATCTATATATATATATAGATAGATATATCTATGTAGATATATCTATGTACATGGATATATCTATAGATAGATCTATAGATATATATATAGATATATGTACATATATATGTAGATCTATCTATAGATATATCTATGTAGATAGATATATATATAGAGATAGATCTATATATATATCAATCAATCAATCAAAGAGATTTATAAAGTGTGCTACTCACCTGTGAGGGTCTCAAGGCGCTGGGGGGGGGATGGGCGGGGAAAAGGGGCTGGAAGGATCACTGTTCGAAAAGCCAGGTTTTGAGGCCCTTCCTGAAAAGAAGTAGGTTTTGGGTCTTGCGAAGGTGGGTTGGGAGGGTGTTCCAGGTTTTGGGTCCAAGGTAGGAGAAGGATATGCCCCCGGTGGTGGTGTGTTTGATGCGGGGAACAGAGGCGAGAGAGAGGTCAGCTGAGCGGAGGTTTCGCGTGAGGGTGTGGAAGGTGACTCTCGTTGAGGTAGGCAGGGCCTGTGTTGTGGAGAGATTTGTGTGCGAGGATGAGGATCTTGAAGGTGATCCTTTTGTCAATGGGGAGCCAGTGGAGGGATTTGAGGTGTGGAGAGATGTGTTCGTGTCGGGGAGGTCGAGGATGAGTCGTGCTGCTGAGTTCAGGATGCGCTGTAGTTTGCGCTTGAGTTTTAGAGTGGTGCCGGCGTAGAGGGCGTTTCCGTAATCAAGTCTGCTGCTGATGAGTGCGTGAGTGACAGTTTTTCGGGTCTCTGGGGGGATCCATTTGAATGTTTTTTTCAGTATACAGAGTGTGTTGAAGCATGAGGAGGTGAGGGCGTTGATTTGTTGGGTCATCGAGAGGGAGGAGTCTAGGATGATGCTGAGGTTGCGTGCGTGGTTAGTGGGGGTGGGTGCAGGGCCTAGCATGGTGGGCCACCATGAGGGGTCCCAGGTGTTTTTGTGTGGGCCAAAGAGGATTATTTCGGTTTTGCTTGAGTTGAGTTTCAGGTGGTTGGCTATCATATATATATATCACTTTTGTCAATATGTGTGTGGTTTCCCTGGGGGCTGCGATCGGCCCCCAGGAAAACCAGACCCACATATAAAAGTGATATATATATATATATATATATATATATATATATATATATATATATATATATATATATATATATATATATATGTATATATATATATAGATTTGCCGCCAGTTGTCTTGCAGTTGCAGCTTGCGTCTTCAAAGCAATGCACATACTTCAACTGACGCTTTTCAACTGTAGCTTTTAGGCAGCAATAAAAAAGTCAATTAAGTATTGTGACTATGTTTCTGCTACAAAAGGGTCAGACTTGTCTAGTGGCAGTATTAGTGCCATAAAGAAGCGCAGAAGGTTTATATGCCTACTGCAAAGAGCAAATCTGTATTTTATGTAAATAGCTGAGTACATTAGTAAAGTCAGCCATTACCTGCACTATAATACCAATGAAATGTATGTGCGGGGTGGAGGGCGGCTATGGAGAGATGAAGGGCACTTTTGCTGGGTGGTAATGAGGGAATCCGAGGAGGAGGGAGTGGGAGCACCAATAATGATTGTTGGACTGGGCGCAGGAGGTGCTAAAGACTGTGACGAATGGTATGTGACAAGGTGTTTTTTGAGTGTCTTGAAAGAACGTGCTGATTGAGGGAAGAAGCGCAGGTAAGGTGGCCTCTACTGTTGCATGTATCTCACACACACCATTGATTTTGTGACTGTCAACGTAGGCTAGTGTTTTAGAGCAACAGTTTAGCCAATAGCAGAGATGGCATCTTGATGGATCACTGCTGCCGGCACTCGGGTTATAGAGGACAGCTCTGACATAGGATCAGAGACTGAGACATCAGATACTGAGACAGCATCTGAGGGATAGGACAATGGCGCAGACTCTGGGAGTGATTTTTGAGTCAGAGGAGTCCCATTCGATAACTCCTCTTCCAGTACATTATGAGGGAGGTGATGAGGACAGTCCTGCTGTCCCTTCGCAAGATTTGTGCAACTGGGTAATAGTGGGTTAGCCCAACCCAGAGAGCAGGTGAATGCGGCGGCAAGCAGAGAGAGAGAGAGAGTGCTCTCTTGGGAGCTCCCCAATTTAGTTCAGCCCCAAATTCCACCACCCAAATCTTATTGTGGAGACATCAAAATTATCTATGGCAAAACAAACTGGGTTGTAAGGCAGGCACCTGTGTTTTTGGTCCTGGGTTCGGCGGCCATATAGAGAAACACACTGAACCCAAACATTTCTGGAAACTAGACATTCGAGGGAGTCCACAGAGGTGTGTCTTGTGTGGATTCCCCAAAGTTTTCTTACCCAGAATACCCTGCAAAGCTGAAATGTTGAATAAAAACTCTATTTTTCTCGCATTTCTGTCACACAAACTACAGGAATATGCTGGGATCCACAAAATTCCTACCACCCAGTGACTCCTCACCTGTCCTGATAAAAACACTACCCAACTTGAGTGCCTACACCTAGTGCCTGCGTCAGGAATGGATCACCCCAGGGTCAACAGCTGCCTCATGTAAGGACCAACATTGACCGTTGTGTGATCTATTCCTGTTGCGGGCACCAGGCCTACCCACACAAGTGAGGTATCATTTTTATCGGGAGACTTGGGGGAACACTGGGTGGAAGGAAATTTGTGGCTCCTCTCAGATTCCAGAACTTTCTGTCACTGAAATGTGAGGAAAACGTGTTTTTAGCCACATTGTGAGGTTTGGAAAGGATTCTGTGTAACAGAACCTGGTCAGAGCCCCACAAGTCACCCCATCTTGGATTCCCCTACGTCTCTAGTTTTCAAAAATGCACAGGGTTGGTAGGTTTCCCTATGTGCTGGCTGAGCTAGAGGCTAAAATCTACAGGTATGCACTTTGAAAAAAACAGCTCTGTTTTCTGTCAAAAAATGGGATGTGTCCACGTTGTGTTTTGGGGCATTTCCTGTCGCGGGCGCTAGGCCTACCCACACAATTGAAGTATAATTTTTATCAGGAGACTTGGGGGAACGCTGGGTGGAAGGAAATTTGTGGCTCCTCTCAGATTCCAGAACTTTCTGTCACAGAAATGAGAGGAAAACGTGTTTTTTTAGCCACATTTTGAGGTTTGCAAAGGATTCTGGGTAACAGAACCTGGTCAGAGCCCCACAGGTCACCCCATCTTGGATTCCCCTAGGTCTCTAGTTTTCAAAAATGCACACGGTGGTAGGTTTCCCTAGGTGCCGGCTGAGCTAGAGGCCAAAATCCACAGCTAGGCACTTTGCAAAAAACAGCTCTGTTTTCTGTCAAAAAAATGGGATGTGTCCACGTTGTGTTTTGGGGCATTTCCTGTCGTGGGCGCTAGGCCTACCCACACAAGTGAGGTATCATTTTTATCGGGAGACTTGGGGGAACATAGAATAGCAAAACAAGTGTTATTGCCCCTTATCTTTCTCTACATTTTTTCCTTCCAAATATAAGAGAGTGTGTAAAAAAGACGTCTATTTGAGAAATGCCCTGCAGTTCACATGCTAGTATGGGCACCCCAGAATTCAGAGATGTGCAAATAACCACTGCTCCTCAAAACCTTATCTTGAGCCCATTTTGGAAATGCAAAGGTTTTCTTGATATCTATTTTTCACTTTTCATATTTCAGCAAATGAATTGCTGTATACCCAGTATAGAATGAAAACCAACTGCAGGGTGCAGCTCATTTATTGGCTCTGGGTACCTAGGGTTCTTGATGAACCTACAGGCCCTTTATATCCCTGCAACCAGAAGAGTCCAGCAGACAAAACGGTATATTGCTTTCAAAAATCTGACATTGCACGAAAAAGTTACAGAGTAAAACATAAAGAAAAATGGCTGTTGTTTCCAGCTCAATTTCAATATTTTTTTATTTCAGCTGTTATTTTCTGTAGGAAAACCTTGTAGGATCTACACAAATGACCCCTTGCTGAATTCAGAATTTTATCTAGTTTTCAGAAATGTTTAGCTTTCCGGGATCCAGCATTGGTTTTACACCCATTCCTGTCACTAACTGGAAGGAGGCTGAAAGCACCAAAAATTGTAAAAATGGGGTATGTCCCAGTAAAATGCCAAATTTGTGTTGAAAAATGTGGTTTTCTGATTCAAGTCTGCCCGTTCCTGAAAGGTGGGAAGATAGTGATTTCAGCACCAGAAACCCTTTGTTGATGGCATTTTCAGGGAAAAAACCACAAGCCTTCTTTGACAACCCTTTTTTCCCATTTCTTTGGAAAAAACAAAATTTTCACTGTATTTTGGTTATTTTCTTGTTCTGCTCCAGGGGAAACCACAAACTCTGGGTACCATTAGAATTCCTAGGATGTTGGAAAAAAAGGACGCAAATTTGGCGTGGATAGCTTATGTGGACAAAAAGTTATGAAGGCCTAAGCGCAAACTACCCCAAATAGCCAAAAAAGGGCTCAGCACTGGGGGGGGGGGAGGCCCAGCAGCTAAGAGGTTAATGTCAATGATGCAGCTTGCTGCTCCTGACTATAACAGACTCCAGCCTGCTACTGGCCACAATAGAGTTGCCAAAGTAATTTTATTCTAGAAATGGGTACAACGTTCGGCAGACACTAGAATTCCGTACTGGCCTCTTCTTGATCTGTAGTTTAGGACTGTGGTTGTGCATTTACTTGCTACTGAGGCAAGCAGGGCCGAGATAAATGGCGGGGTGGGTGTGAAATTTAGAGCTTTTCCAAGGTTCATTTCTATAGGAAAAAATTGAACAGAATAGTGTAACAAACACTGGACTGAATTACACCAAATTGGCAAAAAGGTAACTCTTACTCCAGAAAGAGCCCTCATTTTTATTTGCTGCACATCTGTTCAGTAGTTTTTGAGAAGTTTCAGAAAATCCAATTTGTATATCGTGCAGAGATTGGCTGATAGCACTTCAACAACAGAAGTATTGTCAGCCATCTTAGGACTCAACTGAAGAAAAAATACAAAAGGGGACTAGGTATGAACACCCTGACCCCTTATCTCTGGTAGTGGGGTCACAAATGGCCCACCGAGCACTAAAAAGCATTTTATCTCGATTTTACAGATGGGTCCACAGAGGATCTGTAGCTCAGCAGAAAAAAAAAGCAAAGTGCGGTCTCCCGTGCTTCCTTATAATAAAGCCCCCAGGTGGGCCAAGTCCCAGAGGCATTTTTTTTTTAATTGGGGGGGGCTCCTGCCCCCGCTTCCCCAGGGACTGCCACCTTACTAGGGCTTGTATTGTTTATGCGAGGGGACCGCCACCTCTACAGGGCTGTTATGATAAGCAGGGGGGCCTCCTCCCGCTGCACCAGGGACCACCACCTTCCTGAAACATTTAAAGAATGATATGCATGGAGACCTGTGGCCTCCTGTGCCCCCGGGACCAGCACCCCTGGGGCAAATATTTAAAAAAAAAGAAAAATGGGTCTCTTTCGGCCCCCCCATGCCATGGGGACCACCACCTTCCCAGGACAAACCTTTTTATAAAAGGGCGTCCCTATGATACCCCCAAGTCCTGGGGACCACCACCCCTGGGACTTCTGTTTGGATTTCTGCAGGGGGGCCTATGGCCCTCCTATGCCCTGGGGACCACCTCCACCTCAGGAAAAACAAAAAACAATAGCAAGGTGGTCCATTTTGGACCCCCCTGACTCTGGGAGTACCCACTCTTGGAGGCTTTGATGGCCCTGGGGAACATCACCCCCCCCCCCAGGGCCGGCACCTGCTATGTCCTGGGGTGTCCACCCTGGGACATAGCTGTTTGCTGTGGCATAGCTGCAATGCTGCAGCTACAGCCAAGCAAGAGCAAACACTGTTCTGTTTGACAGTGGGACCTTTAAAGCAGGTCCCACTGTCAAACAGCAGAGCTTCCATCTATGAAATGCTTCAGCAAGCACGGAGCTGCTGTCAAAGCAGCTCTGTGCTTGCTGAAGAAATGGCAGTGCAGGGAGTCCATAAAGGGCATTCTATTAAAAGTAAAACAAAGAATAAATACATAAATAAATAAGGTGGGACCCCCAGGGGAGCCCTTAAAGGCTCCCTCAGGGTCGCAGAAAGCCCATACAGGGCTAAAAAAAAAATGAAAAAAAAAAAAACCTTGTAGCTCAGTGTGAAGGTTGCTAGACCTTCACACTGAGCTTTTGGGCGCGAATCCAGCTGGACTCGTTAAAAATTTTTTTTTGTAAATAATAAATACATTTTTTATTTTAAATTGAACACAAATTTCTCATTCTAACTATATCAGATATTAAAGCCTAAAAAAAACTCTATCTCTTTCCCTCTCGCTTTCTTTCTCTCTTTCTCTCCTTCAATGAATTTCTCCAACTCCAACACTTTCGCAGCCACTCACACTCACTCAGACACTCAGGCACCCACTCACAGACCCACTCACACCCTCACGCACCCGCTGACAGACCAGTCCACACACTGACGCATTCACTAAAACACTGATGTTTGCAATCTCACACCAGTCAGATAATCTGACAGGCACTCTCATCCTAGATACACTGTCCCGCATCTATTCTCACACCCAGAGAGGCTGCAACAAACAAGTGCCTCACATGGCCAAAGGTCGTGTACAGGATGGGGTTGAGTGGTCAGGGGGAGTTGGCTGCAGGCTCTGGATGCAGGCCAGGTCTTGGGGGTAACCTCCCCTGCGCAAGGGTGAAGGCTGTACATGGTGCAAGTGTGGGTGCTTCTTGGGGGTTGGCCTCAGGGCCTGGCCGGCCATACGACGGAGGTTGGATTAACATATAGTAATAACAATTACTATATGCTAAATAAAATAAAAATTCACTGAAAATCCAAAGGTTACAGGGGCGTTATAGTTTGGAAATAGATTTAAAGAAAAACATAGAAATTCAGTGAGAAAACCTAAGGTTAGAGGGACGTTATAGCTAGACTCACATTTCAAGTGTATAAAAGTATAGAAATTCAGCAGTTATAGTGGGAGTTACCTCAAGCAACTATAACTTGTGCACTAAGGTCACTATAACTCGTGCCCTCGCCTTGCACTGCTAATTATCCCACAAATTACTGCATCCCTGACAACTATGATAACATGCTTGGTAATAGTGCATGAGTTATAGTTACTTGAGATAACTCTAACAGATGAACTTCTATGGTTTTGTATGTTTAAAATGTGAGCCTAACTATAACATCCCTGTTTTTTTTTTTTTAAAGTGAATTTCTATGTTTTTTTTAAAAATCCATTTCCTAACTATAACATCACTGTAACCGTTGTTTTTTTTCCGTTAATTTCTATGATTTTTTAACTTACAGTAAATTTCATGACTATACGGTAATCCAACCACCGCTCACATGGACAAAGGCTGTGCACAGAGGGGTTGGCGGCAGCCAACCCCTCTAACCACCCAACCCTGAGAGAGAGAGAGAGGAAGAGAGAGAGACAGAGAGAGAGAGGAAGTGAGAGATTGCGAGTGTTGGAAAGTGGATTATAGGTAAGAGCAGGTAATTACTTACACTTAGGAATAGGCCACAACCCCCTACTAGTTCCAGTCAGGCTCTCAATAAATTAATCCCAGCTTAACTTTTGGTAGCTTGGCAAAGACAGGAGACAGGTGTGTAAAGCATTTCAAAATCAAATCACAAAACAGTAAATAAGTAAAACACAAAACACAATTAAAATCCAACAGCAACTTATAAAAAATAAATTATATTTAACATGACACTAAAATGACAAAATCAAATAAAGCAAACTGGACATAAGATTTTTCAAAGAATAAATGTTTTTTAGTGCATAGAAACTAAAAGCACCAAGCTGGACATCTGGTCGCACTCGACTGCGGCAAAGTCAAAATTTGAGGCTGACCGCGATGGAGCCCTGCATGGCTACAGTGAGCATGAGGCCTCGGTTGAAGTTTTACCTTCAGTTTTAGAGCCTATTCGGAATTCAGCAGATGTTTTTCACTGTCCTCTGAACTTTCGACGGGGAGGTTGCCGCCACACTAGCTACCCATTAAAAGTTTCCCACTAGGCTGGTGGGCAGAAACCTAGCCTGCAGCGTTGTCGCCGGCGGCAATGCTGTAGTCAGCAGGGCGCATCAGCACCATCGAAATGTTCAGCAGATAGTGAACATTGCAACAGTGCTGGGCAGGGGTGCCCCTGCACTGCCCTTGCCAAGTGCCTGAGCAGTGCAGTGGCCCCCCGGTGGCCCCCTGCACCTGTTCTCCACCAGCCATTTCATGGCATGTTACTGCCCTGAAAAGGCCCTGTGGACAACAAGGTCATAATCCGCATGCAGCGCTGCCCTCATGGATTTAGAACTCTGCCACTGTCAGACTGGCAGTATCCAAGATTCTGGCAGAGCTGGCGGTTCCCTGGCAGTCAGACCATCAGGGTTGTTAGTTGGCGGTTGTAAGACCGCCAAATTCGTAATGATGCCCTCAGGGCCTCATTACGAGTTTGGCGGTCTGACCATAAGACTGTTGCGGTTGCGGCCGCCAAAAGACTGCCATGTTGGCGGTCATCCAACTGCCGTATTAAGAGATACCCAGCAAAAAACAGCTAATTGCCCAAATCGGCCAGGACACCGATGGGCTGAAAAAACGCAGTCAGACCACCAGCACTGCCAAGCCAACAAAAATCAACCGATATAATTACGATTCATTAATCACAAGAGCGGTTCTTCCATGCCGGAAAACCGTTGGTGGTGTGAACCGCAGCGGTCTGAACTCACATCAATGGGAACACCACTCCACACTAGACACACATTCCCACACCCGAAACACCTACACACTGTACAATGAAACACACCCCTACACAACCCACAATCCTTTGCAACCAGAAGGCCACTCACACCCAAAGAGTAGGATAAATCAAACAAACTATCAAAGCAAACAATAGGCACAGCCTCACATAACACTCAGCACATATCCTACATTTGCACAACAGACCCAACACACCATTTACAAACCCACATAATACACAACAGTCACCCACTCACATCACAGCACCCACACCTCATCATAAACATCATTCATCCTTCTTTTCAGTACCTCACCATCTTTAGCATCACTATCTTGGCCCCACAAAAACACCCATGTCTCACTGATGATGAGTTGAGGGTTATGGTGGATAAAATCATCAGGGTGGAGCCATATCTATTCGGAGCACAGGTCTAGCAAATATCAATAACCAGGAAAATTGAGCTGTGGGAAAGGATAGTTGACAGGGTCAATGTTGTATGCAATTACCCACACACAAGTGAGGACATCAGAAAGAGGTGGAACAACCTCAGGGGGGAAGGTACATTCCATGGCATCCAGGCACTAGCTGGTGGTACACAAGGCTGGCGGTGGGCCCCCAGCTCCTTCCCCACAGTTTACATCATGGAAGAAAAAGGTCTTGGGCATCCGGAGGGCCTGACATGAATACAAGGGGAGTGGAGTCGGGTAAGCAACAACAACATCCATGTCACCAAACAGTTATGTCTTGCATACTCACTCATCACCTTTCCCCACTCCAATGATCAAACCACCCACCACCCCATGTCCAAATCTCCAAATCCTCCTCACTGCCATGCCTCATGTAACCTAAACTCACCTTGGGCCATAGTGTTTGGGAAGGGCATGTGAAGTTCTGGGAACTGACAGCACTACAGCTCCCAGAAGGCACTGTTACAACCTTAACAAAACCAGAACGGTGCACTAAATGTGAAATGTCTTGCATGTGAAACGAAAAATCTAAGCAAACCAATCTGAATGGTCCACCATGTAACAGTTCATGGCAAAGACAGTTACGCAATGGGCCACTAACAGGACCTTTACAAGCAAATCACAGCTACAGCTGTGACCCATACCAAACTGGACTCAGAGAAAAGACCCCTGATAATGTCATATAATCACCTGGTGGAGCACCTAAATGGCAAACTGGATGCACTTGCAGTACATCCAGACAGAGGGCCAGGGGAAATTGTAACACACATTTTGTGTGCTAGCTGTGAAACCATTGTGCATTGCTCTGCTACTAGTTGGCTCAATTATGCCATTCGCCTTACTAGGAGAGAAATGTACTATGTAATGTTTGCACTCAAGAGGATCTTGAAAAGGCAGTGTGTGCATCTCATATACCATGTTTAGTTGTCTAATCAATACATTACTTGTTGCATCACCTACACCAACTGTGTGTTCAACATCTCCTACAGGTAACCTTCCCATCCCCAGCATGAAGAGGCTACCAGAGACAGACACTACCCCTCTGGATGAAGGCCCCAGTGAGTGAAAAAAAGCTCTGGATGCCTGGACACTGAGGACGAAGCTGGCCCATCAGGGGCACCTGGTCAGTCAACAACTGTCAGCCTCACCCTGCCCACAATGACTCCTCCCAGTCCTGTTGCAACTGCATCACAAGCCACCATTCACCCCCAAAACTGTGTCTCTTCCATCATGTTCCCTCAGTACAGGTACCTGAGTCTCCTTATGGCACCACTGACAATAATGTTCCTGCCACCAGTGGGAGTGGGCACACTGTGCCAGGGGCACAGGTACGTGGGGTAGGGTACGTGTGAGGGATGTGTGGGCCAGAGGATGGGGGCTTTAAGGGACAAAACTGACCAGGAGACAATCTCCCAAGTCTTGGAAGCCTACCAAAACTCCCAATGCCTGATGTGCCAGGTACTGACTGTAGGAGGCTGGACTGGCTTGTAGTGAGTACCAAGGGGTACTTGCACCTTGCACCAGGCCCAGTTATCCCTTATTAGTGTATAGGGTGTCTAGCAGCTTAGGCTGATAGATAATGATAGCTTAGCAGAGCAGCTTAGGCTGAACTAGGAGAAGTGTGAAGCTACTACAGTACCACTTAGTGTCATATGCACAATATCATAAGAAAACACAATACACAGTTATACTAAAAATAAAGGTACTTTATTTTTATGACAATATGCCAAAGTATCTTAGAGTGTACCCTCAGTGAGAGGATAGGAAATATACACAAGATATATATACACAATAGCAAAAATATGCAGTATAGTCTTAGAAAACAGTGCAAACAATGTATAGTTACAATAGGATGCAATGGGGAAACATAGGGATAGGGGCAACACAAACCATATACTCCAAAAGTGGAATGCGAACCACGAATGGACCCCAAACCTATGTGACCTTGTAGAGGGTCGCTGGGACTATTAGAAAATAGTGAGAGTTAGAAAAATAACCCTCCCCAAGACCCTGAAAAGTGAGTGCAAAGTGCACTAAAGTTCCCCTAAGGACAAAGAAGTCGTGTTAGAGGAATAATGCAGGAAAGACACAAACCAGCAATGCAACAACTGTGGATTTCCAATCTAGGGTACCTGTGGAACAAGGGGACCAAGTCCAAAAGTCACAAGCAAGTCGGAGATGGGCAGATGCCCAGGAAATGCCAGCTGCGGGTGCAAAGAAGCTTCTACTGGACAGAAGAAGCTGAGGTTTCTGCAGGAACGAAAAGGGCTAGAGACTTCCCCTTTGGTGGACGGATCCCTCTCGCCGAGGAGAGTCGTGCAAAAGTGTTTTCCGGCCGAAAAAACGCCAACAAGCCTTGCTAGCTGCAAATCATGTGGTTAGCGTTTTTGGACGCTGCTGAGGCCCAGGAGGGACCAGGAGGTCGCAAATTGGACCAGCAGAGAGAGGGGACGTCGAGCAAGACAAGGAGCTCTCTCTGAAGCCGGTAGCACCCAAAGAAGTGCCAGAAACAAGCACTACAAGGATGCGTGAAATGGTGCTCGCTGAAGTTGCACAAAGGAGTCCCACGTCGCCGGAGACCAACTTAGAAAGTCATGCAATGCAGGTTAGAGTGCCGTGGGCCCAGGCTTGGCTGTGCACAAAGGATTTACGCCGTAAGTGCACAGGGGCCGGAGTAGCTGCAAAGTCGCGGTTCCCAGCAATGCAGCCCAGCGAGGTGAGGCAAGGACATACCTCCACCAAACTTGGACTGAAGAGTCACTGGACTGTGGGGGTCACTTGGACAGAGTTTCTGGATTCGAGGGACCTCGCTCGTCGTGCTGAGAGGAGACCCAAGGGACGGGTAATGCAGCTTTTTGGTGCCTGCGGTTGCAGGGGGAAGATTCCGTCGACCCACGGGAGATTTCTTCGGAGCTTCTGGTGCAGAGAGGAGGCAGACTACCCCCACAGCATGCACAAGCAGGAAAACAGTCGAGAAGGCGGCAGGATCAGCGTTACAGAGTTGCAGTAGTCGTCTTTGCTACTATGTTGCAGGTTTGCAGGCTTCCAGCGCGGTCAGCAGTCGATTCCTTATCAGAAGGTGAAGAGAGAGATGCAGAGGAACTCGGATGAGCTTTTGCATTCGTTATCTAAAGTTTCCCCAGAGACAGAGACCCTAAATAGCCAGAAAAGAGGGTTTGGCTACCTAGGAGAGAGGATAGGCTAGCAACACCTGAAGGAGCCTATCACAAGGAGTCTCTGACGTCACCTGGTGGCACTGGCCACTCAGAGCAGTCCAGTGTGCCAGCAGCACCTCTGTTTCCAAGATGGCAGAGGTCTGGAGCACACTGGAGGAGCTCTGGACATCTCCCAGGGGAGGTGCAGGTCAGGGGAGTGGTCACTCCCCTTTCCTTTGTCCAGTTTCGCGCCAGAGCAGGGCTAAGGGGTCCCCTGAACCGGTGTAGACTGGCTTATGCAGAATTGGGCACATCTGTGCCCAACAAAGCATTTCCAGAGGCTGGGGGAGGCTACTCCTCCCCTGCCTTCACACCATTTTCCAAAGGGAGAGGGTGTCACACCCTCTCTCAGAGGAAGTTCTTTGTTCTGCCATCCTGGGCCAGGCCTGGCTGGACCCCAGGAGGGCAGCTGCCTGTCTGAGGGGTTGGCAGCAGCAGCAGCTGCAGTGAACCCCAGGAAGGGCAGTTTGGCAGTACCAGGGTCTGTGCTACAGACCACTGGGATCATGGGATTGTGCCAACTATGCCAGGATGGCATAGAGGGGGCAATTCCATGATCATAGACATGTTACATGGCCATATTCGGAGTTACCATGGTGAAGCTACATATAGGTAGTGACCTATATGTAGTGCACGCGTGTAATGGTGTCCCCGCACTCACAAAGTTCAGGGAATTGGCTCTGAACAATGTGGGGGCACCTTGGCTAGTGCCAGGGTGCCCTCACACTAAGTAACTTTGCACTTAACCTTTACCAGGTAAAGGTTAGACATATAGGTGACTTATAAGTTACTTAAGTGCAGTGTAAAATGGCTGTGAAATAACGTGGACGTTATTTCACTCAGGCTGCAGTGGCAGGCCTGTGTAAGAATTGTCAGAGCTCCCTATGGGTGGCAAAAGAAATGCTGCAGCCCATAGGGATCTCCTGGAACCCCAATACCCTGGGTACCTCAGTACCATATACTAGGGAATTATAAGGGTGTTCCAGTAAGCCAATGTAAATTGGTAAAAATGGTCACTAGCCTGTCAGTGACAATTTGGAAAGAAATGAGAGAGCATAACCACTGAGGTTCTGATTAGCAGAGCCTCAGTGAGACAGTTAGTCACTACACAGGTAACACATTCAGGCACACTTATGAGCACTGGGGCCCTGGGTTACCAGGGTCCCAGTGACACATACAACTAAAACAACATATATACAGTGAAAAATGGGGTAACATGCCAGGCAAGATGGTACTTTCCTACACAACCCCCCCCCAAACGAAGGACAATAAGACTAGCCATGACCTGATGAGTCTTCATTGTCTAAGTGGAAATATCTGGAGAGTCCATCTGCATTGGAGTGGCTACTCCCAGGTCTATGTTCCACTGTCTAGTCCATTCCCTGTAGGGATATGGACCACCTCAACAATTTAGGATTTTCACCTTTCATTTGTTTTAGCCAAAGTAGAGGTTTGTGGTCTGTCTGAACAATGAAGTGAGTGCCAAACAGGTATGGCCTCAACTTCTTCAGTGCCCAGACCACAGCAAAGGCCTCCCTCTCTATGGCAGACCAACGCTTTTCTCTAGGGGTCAACCTCCTACTAATAAAAGCAACAGGTTGATCCTGGCCCTCAGAATTAAGTTGTGATAGGACTGCCCCTACTCCTAATTCAGATGCATCAGTTTGGACATAGAATTTTTTAGAGTAACAAGGGCTTTTCAGGACAGGTGCAGAGCACATGGCCTGCTTCAGCTCCTCAAAAGCTTTCTGACAGTTTGCTGTCCATAATACCTTTTTAGGCATTTTCTTGGATGTGAGGTCATTAAGAGGGGCTGCAATGGAGCCATAGTTCTTAATGAACCTCCTGTAATACCCAGTGAGGCCTAGGAAGGCTCTCACCTGAGTCTGAGTGGTAGGGGGAACCCAATCAATAATAGTTTGGATTTTCCCCTGAAGTGGTGCAATCTGTTCCCCACCAACAAGGTGTCCCAGATAAACCACCTTACCCTGCCCTATCTGGCACTTTGAAGCCTTGATAGTGAGGCCTGCCTTTTGCAGGGCCTCCAAAACTTTCCATAGGTGGACCAGGTGATCAATCACAGCTGGAGCTAAAGACAGCTATATCGTCCAAATATGCTGCACTGAAAGCTTCCAGCCCTTGCAGGACTGTGTTCACCAACCTCTGAAAAGTGGCAGGTGCATTTTTCAAACCAAAAGGCATTACAGTAAACTGGTAATGTCCTCCAATGGTAGAAAATGCAGTCTTAGGTTTAGCATCTTCTGACAATTTGATCTGCCAATACCCTGCAGTCAAATCAAAAGTGCTTAGATACTTGGCAGATGCCAGTGTATCTATGAGCTCATCTGCCCTGGGTATAGGGTGAGCATCAGTTTTGGTTACCAAGTTGAGACCTCTATAGTCTACACAAAACCGCATTTCCTTCTTTCCATCTTTGGAATGGGGTTTTGGTACCAGTACCACAGGAGAAGCCCATGGACTGTCAGAGTGCTCAACCACTCCTAGTTCTAACATTTTCTGGACCTCTTGCTTTATGCAGTCCCTGACATGGTCAGGCTGCCTATAGATCTTACTTTTGACAGGTAAACTGTCTCCAGTATCTATAGTGTGCTCACACCAAGAAGTGGTACCTGGCACAGTAGAGAAGAGTTCAGAGAATTGATCTAGGAGATTTATGCAATTGTCTTTCTGCTCAGCAGTAAGACAATCAGCCAAAACTACACCTTCCACAAGAGCATCTTGATCTGTGGAAGAGAAGAGATCAGGTAGAGGATCACTGTCTTCTTCCTGTCCCTCATCAGTTGCCATGAGCAGGGTGAGATCAGCCCTGTCATAGTAGGGTTTCAGGCGGTTGACATGGAGCACCCTAAGGGGACTTTTGGCAGTGCCTAAGTCAACTAAATAGGTGACTTCTCCCTTCTTTTCAACAATTGTGTGGGGACCACTCCATTTATCTTGGAGTGCTCTTGGGGCCACAGGCTCCAAGACCCACACTTTCTGCCCTGGTTGGTACTGAACCAAAACAGCCTTCTGATCATGCCATTGCTTCTGGAGCTCTTGGCTGGCCTGAAGGTTTTTACTGGCCTTTTTCATGTACTCAGCCATCCTTGATCTGAGGCCAAGTACATAATCCACAATGTCCTGCTTAGGAGCTTTTAAAGGTTGTTCCCAACCCTCCTTTACAAGTGTGAGTGGACCCCTAACAGGGTGTCCAAAAAGAAGTTCAAAGGGGCTGAAGCCCACTCCTTTCTGGGGTACCTCCCTGTAGGCAAAAAGGAGGCATGGTAGAAGGATATCCCATCTCCTGCGGAGTTTTTCAGGGAGACCCATAATCATGCCTTTGAGAGTTTTATTAAATCTCTCAACCAGTCCATTTGTTTGTGGATGATAGGGTGTTGTGAACTTGTATGTTACACCACACTCCTTCCACATGGCCTTTAAGTATGCAGACATGAAATTGCTTCCCCTGTCTGATACCACTTCCTTTGGGAAGCCCACCCTGGAAAATATTCCCAGGAGGGCCTTTGCCACTGCAGGTGCTGTAGTGGTCCTTAAAGGAATAGCTTCAGGATATCTTGTGGCATGGTCCACTACCACCAAGATAAATCTATTGCCTGAAGCAGTAGGAGGGTCAAGGGGGCCAACTATGTCAACCCCTACCCTTTCAAAGGGAACCCCAACCACAGGCAGTGGGATAAGGGGTGCCTTTGGGGTGCCACCTGTCTTGCCACTGGCTTGACAGGTTTCACAGGACTTACAAAATTCCTTTGTGTCGTCAGACATTTTAGGCCAATGAAACAGGGGAACAAGCCTGTCCCAAGTTTTCATTTGTCCTAGATGCCCAGCTAAGGGAATGTCATGTGCCAGTGTTAGGAGGAACTTTCTGTACTCCTGAGGAATCACTAATCTCCTGGCAGCTCCAGGTTTAGGAAACCTATGCTCAGTGTACAAGAGGTTGTCCTCCCAGTAAACTCTGTGAGAGTCACTGACATCCCCATTAGCCTGTTTGACAGCTTGCTGTCTGAGACCCTCTAATGTGGGACAGGTTTGCTGTGCCACACTCAGCTCCTCTCTGGCAGGCCCCCCTTCACCCAAAAGCTCAGCAGTGTCTGCTTCCAGCTCCTCTGGTGTAGGTTCTGCACAGGGAGGGAATTCTTCTTCCTCAGAAGTAGAATCCACTGTAGAGGGAGGGATAGTAGGAAGTGGTTTGCTTCTACTAGCCCTAGCTTTAGGGAGCACTTGGTCCATTGTTCCAGGATCCAAGCTTCCCTGTCCTTTTTGCTTTTTGGCCTGAGCCCTTGTCAAAGCAAAAATATGCCCTGGGATGCCCAGCATTGCTGCATGGGCCTCCAACTCCACATCTGACCAAGCTGATGTCTCCAAATCATTCCCTAATAGACAGTCTACAGGTAAATCTGAAGCTACCACAACTTTCTTTGGACCAGTAACCCCCCCCCAGTTGAGATTTACAACAGCCATGGGGTGGCTAAGTGTGTTGTTGTGAGCATCGGTTACTTGGTACTGGTGACCAAGTAGGTGTTGTTCAGGGTGGACCAGTTTCTCTATGACCATAGTCACACTGGCACCAGTGTCCCTGTAGGCCTGAACCTCAACACCATTTATTAGGGGTAGCTGCTTGTACTTATCCATATTAAGGGGACAAGCAACTAAGGTGGCTAAATCAATAGCCCCCTCAGAGACTAACACAGCCTCTGTGGCCTCCCTAACAAGGCCAACCCCAACTAAATTACCAAAAGTGAGCCCAGCTACTCCCTTGGATTGGCTATTAGTAGGTTTCTTCCCACCACCACTGCTATTAGTAGGGACACTAGGTGTAGCAGTAGGGGTTGTAGTGGTAGGAGCATTGGTGCCTTTCTTTGGACAACTGGGATCTGTTGTCCAATGGCCTTTTATTTTACATAAATAGCACCATGGTTTCTTTTCCTTGTTCTGATTAAAAGAGGATTTGGACCCACCACCCCCACCAGAGTGTTTTTGTGGGCCTGATGAAGACTCATTTTTAGATTTGTCCCCACCCTTGTCTGAAGACTTACCATCCTTCTTTTTGTTGCCATCTTTGTCACCCCCTGTATGAACTTTTCTGTTCACTCTTGTTCTGACCCATTTGTCTGCCTTCTTTCCCAATTCTTGGGGAGAGGTCAGATCAGAGTCCACCAAGTACTGGTGCAACAAATCAGACACACAATTATTAAGAATATGCTCTCTCAGGATTAAGTTATACAGGCTGTCATAATCAGTAACTTTACTGCCATGTAACCACCCCTCCAAGGCCTTCACTGAATGGTCAATGATATCAACCCAGTCTTGTGAAGACTCCTTTTTGGTCTCTCTGAACTTTATCCTGTACTGTTCAGTGGTTAAGCCATAACCATCCAGGAGTGCATTCTTAAGAACTTGGAAATTATTAGCATCATTTTCTTTCACAGTAAGGAGCCTATCCCTACCTTTTCCACTAAATGATAGCCATAGGATAGCAGCCCACTGCCTTTGAGGGACATCCTGAACAACACAGGCCATCTCAAGTGCAGCAAACCACTTGTTAATGTCATCCCCCTCCTTATAAGGGGGAACTATCTTGTGCAGATTCCTGGAATCATGCTCTTTTGCAGGATGACTATGGGGAATACTGCTGCTGCCACCATGGGTTTCTAAACCCAACTTCTGTCTTTCCTTCTCTAGTTCAAAAGACTGTGGGCCATATTTATACTCTGGTTGCGCCGAATTTGCGTTGTTTTTTTCGACGCAAATTCGACGCAAAACCAACGCCAACTAACGCCATATTTATACTGTGGCGTTAGACGCTTCGGGCCATATTTATACTCTGGTTGCGCCGAATTTGCGTCGTTTTTTTCGACGCAAATTCGACGCAAAACCAACGCCAACTAACGCCATATTTATACTATGGCGTTAGACGCTTCGGGCGCCAAAGTGCCCGGAGTGTGCGTCATTTTTTAGCGTGAACCCCTTCCTTGCGTTAATGAGATGCAAGGGAGGCGTTCCCGTCTTAAAAAATGACTCCCAGGCCTTTACGTGGTATTTATACACCCGGGCAAAAATGACGCCCGGGAGTGGGCGTGGCCAAAAACGGCGCATTTGCGCCGCTTTTTAACGCCTGGGTCAGGGATGGCGTTAAGGGACAAGTGGGCTCAAAATGAGCCCACAGTGCCCTCCCCTGCCCCCAGGGACCCCCCCTGCCACCCTTGCCCACCCCTGGAGGACACCCAAGGACGGAGGGACCCATCCCAGGGACATTAAGGTAAGTTCAGGTAAGTATTATTTTTTATATTTTTTTACTTTTTTTTGGGTGGCATAGGGGGGCCTTATTTGTGCCCCCCTACATGCCACTATGCCCAATGACCATGCCCAGGGGACACAAGTCCCCTGGGCATGGCCATTGGGCAAGGGGGCATGACTCCTGTCTTTACTAAGACAGGAGTCATGAAATGGCGTCTGGGCGTCGTAAAAAAATGGCGCAAATCGGGTTGAGGCGATTTTTTTGCCTCAACCTGACTTGCCCCATTTTAAGACGCCCTAACGTCATTTTTTCCCAACGCCGGCGCTGCCTGGTCTACGTGGTTTTTTTCCACGCAAACCAGGCAGCGCCGGTCTGCTTGCGCCGGCTAATGCCATTCCATAAATACGGCGCCCGCATGGCGCTTCAGAATGGCGTTAGACGGCGCTAAATTTTTTGACGCTAAACTGCGTTAGCGCAGTTTAGCGTCAAAAAGTATAAATATGGGCCTGTCTATCCAAATCCAGCTGTTGCTTTTTAAGCTTCAGTCTGGTTTGTTCCACCCTCAACTTATTGAGTTCCCTCTCTAACATTCTGTCATCAGGGTTGGTGGGAGGGACATTCCTAGAAACAGAGGTATGATAGGAATGAACAGAAGGAGATCTGTCCCTTACAGAAGCCACCCTAACAGCTTGGCTGACAGAAACATTACTACCAGTATGGTGAGAATAAATGCTTTTGCTATGATGTGAGACAACACTATTTGTATGGTGTGGCTCATCATCATTACCAACTATGCTAGACTGTCTAGTAATGGGCAGGCTAGGAAGTTTATTTCCTGAATCTTTTCCTGGGGGAGTCTCTGAATCAGATTGGGAACTATTAGGTACTTTTTCAACAGATGAGGCACCTATGGCCTTATCCTGTTCTCTAAGCATGTTAAGTAACAGTTCCAAGGAAGGATTCTTCCCTACACTCAAACCTCTCTCTATACAGAGACTCCTTGCTCTTTTCCAGCTAAGGTTGTCATATGCAAGTTTGGACAGATCAACATTTTGGCCTGTGCCAGACATTTTTAGAGAGAGTTAAAGTGATAGTAAAAGATAAAAAGTTTGTCAGAGCTTTTAGAAAGACAGAGAAAAAAACTTTTTAAACTTTTTAGAACTTTTTAGAAAGTTAGAAGTACTTTTCAGCACTTAGAAAAGAGTGAAAAGAGGAAATGCAAAACTTTTTGGCTATGTGTATATACACTGACCTTGTTTTGTATATTTTTCTCTTATGAAAAGTACAATGACAAGAGTGGTAAGTAGTCTCAAAGCACTTATCCCACCACTGCACAACCAATGTAGGAGGCTGGACTGGCTTGTAGTGAGTACCAAGGGGTACTTGCACCTTGCACCAGGCCCAGTTATCCCTTATTAGTGTATAGGGTGTCTAGCAGCTTAGGCTGATAGATAATGGTAGCTTAGCAGAGCAGCTTAGGCTGAACTAGGAGACGTGTGAAGCTACTACAGTACCACTTAGTGTCATATGCACAATATCATAAGAAAACACAATACACAGTTATACTAAAAATAAAGGTACTTTATTTTTATGACAATATGCCAAAGTATCTTAGAGTGTACCCTCAGTGAGAGGATAGGAAATATACACAAGATATATATACACAATAGCAAAAATATGCAGTATAGTCTTAGAAAACAGTGCAAACAATGTATAGTTACAATAGGATGCAATGGGGAAACATAGGGATAGGGGCAACACAAACCATATACTCCAAAAGTGGAATGCGAACCACGAATGGACCCCAAACCTATGTGACCTTGTAGAGGGTCGCTGGGACTATTAGAAAATAGTGAGAGTTAGAAAAATAACCCTCCCCAAGACCCTGAAAAGTGAGTGCAAATTGCATTAAAGTTCCCCTAAGGACAAAGAAGTCGTGTTAGAGGAATAATGCAGGAAAGACACAAACCAGCAATGCAACAACTGTGGATTTCCAATCTAGGGTACCTGTGGAACAAGGGGACCAAGTCCAAAAGTCACAAGCAAGTCGGAGATGGGCAGATTCCCAGGAAATGCCAGCTGCGGGTGCAAAGTAGCTTCTACTGGACAGAAGAAGCTGAGGTTTCTGCAGGAACGAAAAGGGCTAGAGACTTCCCCTTTGGTGGACGGATCCCTCTCGCCGTGGAGAGTCGTGCAGAAGTGTTTTCCCGCCGAAAGAATGCCAACAAGCCTTGCTAGCTGCAAATCGTGCGGTTAGCATTTTTGGACGCTGCTGAGGCCCAGGAGGGATCAGGAGGTCGCAAATTGGACCAGCAGAGAGAGGGGACGTCGAGCAAGACAAGGAGCCCTCTCTGAAGCCGGTAGCACCCGGAAAAGTGCCAGAAACAGGCACTACGAAGATGCGTGAAACGGTGCTCGCCGAAGTTGCACAAAGGAGTCCCACGTCGCCGGAGACCAACTTAGAAAGTCGTGCAATGCAGGTTAGAGTGCCGTGGACCCAGGCTTGGCTGTGCACAAAGGATTTCTGCCGGAAGTGCACAGGGGCCGGAGTAGCTGCAAAGTCGCGGTTCCCAGCAATGCAGCCCAGCGAGGTGAGGCAAGGACTTACCTCCACCAAACTTGGACTGAAGAGTCACTGGACTGTGGGGGTCACTTGGACAGAGTTTCTGGATTCGAAGGACCTCGCTCGTTGTGCTGAGAGGAGACCCAAGGGACCAGTAATGCAGCTTTTTGGTGCCTGCGGTTGCAGGGGGAAGATTCCGTCGACCCACGGGAGATTTCTTCGGAGCTTCTGGTGCAGAGAGGAGGCAGACTACCCCCACAGCATGCACAAGCAGGAAAACAGTCGAGAAGGCGGCAGGATCAGCGTTACAGAGTTGCAGTAGTCGTCTTTGCTACTATGTTGCAGGTTTGCAGGCTTCCAGCGCGGTCAGCAGTCGATTCCTTATCAGAAGGTGAAGAGAGAGATGCAGAGGAACTCGGATGAGCTCTTGCATTCGTTATCTAAAGTTTCCCCAGAGACAGAGACCCTAAATAGCCAGAAAAGAGGGCTTGGCTACCTAGGAGAGAGGATAGGCTAGCAACACCTGAAGGAGCCTATCACAAGGAGTCTCTGACGTCACCTGGTGGCACTGGCCACTCAGAGCAGTCCAGTGTGCCAGCAGCACCTCTGTTTCCAAGATGGCAGAGGTCTGGAGCACACTGGAGGAGCTCTGGACACCTCCCAGGGGAGGTGCAGGTCAGGGGAGTGGTCACTCCCCTTTCCTTTGTCCAGTTTTGCGCCAGAGCAGGGCTAAGGGGTCCCCTGAACCGGTGTAGACTGGCTTATGCAGAATTGGGCACATCTGTGCCCAACAAAGCATTTCCAGAGGCTGGGGGAGGCTACTCCTCCCCTGCCTTCACACCATTTTCCAAAGGGAGAGGGTGTCACACTCTCTCTCAGAGGAAGTTCTTTGTTCTGCCATCCTGGGCCAGGCCTGGCTGGACCCCAGGAGGGCAGCTGCCTGTCTGAGGGGTTGGCAGCAGCAGCAGCTGCAGTGAACCCCAGGAAGGGCAGTTTGGCAGTACCAGGGTCTGTGCTACAGACCACTGGGATCATGGGGTTGTGCCAACTATGCCAGGATGGCATAGAGGGGGCAATTCCATGATCATAGACATGTTACATGGCCATATTCGGAGTTACCATGGTGAAGCTACATATAGGTAGTGACCTATATGTAGTGCACGCGTGTAATGGTGTCCCCGCACTCACAAAGTTCAGGGAATTGGCTCTGAACAATGTGGGGGCACCTTGGCTAGTGCCAGGGTGCCCTCACACTAAGTAACTTTGCACCTAACCTTTACCAGGTAAAGGTTAGACATATAGGTGACTTATAAGTTACTTAAGTGCAGTGTAAAATGGCTGTGAAATAACGTGGACGTTATTTCACTCAGGCTGCAGTGGCAGGCCTGTGTAAGAATTGTCAGAGCTCCTTATGGGTGGCAAAAGAAATGCTGCAGCCCATAGGGATCTCCTGGAACCCCAATACCCTGGGTACCTCAGTACCATATACTAGGGAATTATAAGGGTGTTCCAGTAAGCCAATGTAAATTGGTAAAAATGGTCACTAGCCTGTCAGTGACAATTTGGAAAGAAATGAGAGAGCATAACCACTGAGGTTCTGATTAGCAGAGCCTCAGTGAGACAGTTAGTCACTACACAGGTAACACATTCAGGCACACTTATGAGCACTGGGGCCCTGGGTTACCAGGGTCCCAGTGACACATACAACTAAAACAACATATATACAGTGAAAAATGGGGGTAACATGCCAGGCAAGATGGTACTTTCCTACACTGACCATGATGGGGATATCAGACAGCTGCAGAGGGACAATAACCAGAAAGCTATGCAGCAGTGGCAGGCACAACATGCCATCCTGGCTTCAATTGCTGAGATGCTGAGGGACAACTGCACTACCACCCTGAGTAGCCTGGCACCCAACATCAGGCCTCTTTCACTAGCCATGAGACATCAGGCCCCTCAACATCTGTTGATGCTAGTGGAATTGAGGGCCTGTCAGGGGAAGGGAATACCTCAACCTCTGTAGCCGAAGAACCCCCACCCGACAAACGTGGACATCCACCCAGACATCCAGGAGGAGCAGATGCCAAGACCAAACCCACTGCCAGGAAGTGAACCTCTTCTGATTGGTCTGCTTGTGTATGACTGATACACCCTGTTGGCTGTTCTGGAACCTAACTCCATTTTCCTATGGTGCAAGGACACTGGGATTGTGTTTCCAACTGTGTAGCTGCTACACTGGTGATTTAATCCACCATGACTGAAACCTTCACTGTTATTTACATTTCATTTTTATTTCAATTTACTCATTTTGATGTTCACTTCCCCATAAACCACTTAATCACAGATCCTGAGATCCTGTGTAATTGTGATGTGTCAACCATTGACAACTGACATGTATGAAACCTTTTGTACCAAAATGTTCCTCTCCAATGTTCTACCTCTGTTATGGTCACCACACATACGCCGGACAACAGGATACACATTGCATTGATATTGTAACATACACATTACATAAATGACCTGTAGTGTACATCCCCACATATTTATTAGGAGAATAGTAATCAGCTCTTTGTGAAGTAATGCCGTGGACTTCAGTGTTTCAGCATAGGTGTCACACGCTGCCAACTCACAGAATACAGCAGTTATGGACATGTCAGTCTGTCACCATCCCAGGAGGCAGACAGATTGGTTCAAAGTATCATTAGCAGAAGCCTTATCACATACCCATACCTCATCCTCATAAGTCAACATCCCCCTTCAAACAGACAGAAGTCTGTTCTAAGCTACCCAGTCTAGGAACCTTTCACTTACCATGGTCAGGTATCTGTAGGCGTGCCAGTCACCTATGTCAGTCTTCAGACACATGCACATTGGTCTGCAATGAGGAAACACACTGACAGCTATGCATGTTAGGTCACATATAATATAAACCATAATGATTGTGGAGGGTCTGGATACCACATTGTGACATGTGCCAGACACAAATGGGCACACACATGCCACCATTTGAGCCACCTCCAGTACAACAGAGGACTATTTTGTGGAAAACAACACTTCCAAACCACTGTCCTGACAGTCTGGACATAGAATTCACACACCACAAATCAGATGCTAAACAGTACCTGGTCTAATCCATGTCCGCTGCTTGTGTCAGTCAACAAATCCCATCTGCCTGTGACACTGTCTGATAATGCCAAATGAGGGTGTACCAAACAGCCAATCTCCAAATTTGTGATTGACAAAGATAAGGTATAGGTCAGAGCGGAACACAAGCGTTAAATTGTCCATGCATAATTACAAAAGTTACTTTGATTGTTCATTTGCTGAACAATTGACCATGTACATTACATATCGGTACTCAACTCAAAGGAAAATCCAGCATGCATATCTGAGTCATGAGCATTGGAGCCACTTAAGACCACACTGATGGTGGCAAGAAGCATATTATATGGCATGCATTACCTCTACGATGCCCCATGGAATCTCATTACTAACATCACATCACATACCTTGAGTCACTGAAAGTACTGATTGATGACATCTGCCCTGATGTCTCCAGCTTCATCCTCACTTGGCATATCTGCATTTTCACCCACAGGGTCTGAAGGCTCCCCCTCATCTGGTATGAATTGTATCTGAAGTCTCAGGGCAAGGTTGTGGAGCATGCCGCATGCAACAATTAATTGAAAGACCTGGTAGGGCTCCTTCAGATTTGTTTATGCAGCTAAATCTTGTCTTCATGAGCCCAAAAGTCCGCTCCATGACATGTCTTGTCCTTCAGTGGGTCTCAATGAAGCGGACTTCCCCTGGCATGATTGGGTATTTCACTGGTGTCAATAACCAAGGACAGTTTGGGTAGCCAGAGTCCCCTGTAAATTATAGTTACAACAATCCAATCTTTAATCTTGGAAAACCACATATGTGGTAGCAGCAAATAAGATACAGACCCACATGACATACATGACTTACCAACCAGCCAGGCCCTCTCTGCGTATAGTCATGTCATCAGCAGTGGGATATTGCTGTTCTGTATGATGAAGGAATCATGAACTGATCCCGGATACCTTGCACATACTTGTAAAATACAGAGGTCAGCAAACAGACCACTTGAATGTTCATGGAGTGAAAGATTTTCCTGTTCTTATATACCTGTTCATTTTCGCTTGGGTGGGACCAAGGCTACATGGGTGCCATCTATACCTCCAATCACATGTGGAATGTGTCCCAAAGCATATAAATCAGCCTTCACAATGGCCAGATCCTCACATTGGGTAAATCTGGTGTGGCTGTCCAGTAGTTTTAACAATGCACACAGTACAGCCTTCAAAACTAGACTGATCATGGACCGAGACATCCCTGCAGTAAGGGCCACTGTATTCTGAAAGGACCCAGGGGAAAAGAAGAGCAGCACTGACATGACTTGATTGATGGTAGGTATGCTATAAGGATTGCAAATGGCAGGCATCAAATCTGGCTCCAACTAACGACATAGATCCATAATTATATACCTCTCCAGGCAACATATTTGGATTACATGTTGGGCCTCCATTATCTGCAGGTCTACTAGTGGACGGTATATAGGAGGTTGTCTTGCTCTCCTCAGACCAGGGTAAATATGTGGGAAAACACCAGAATGAATGTGGATGACTCAACCCATCCATCATAAGTATGATCAAAACAACGTCACACACATATCGAAATCATGTCACATGAAACAGTGAATATGTGGTATTCAGCACATAGCCAGCCAAAATATGAAAGTGTACCGGATTCAAATCCCCTAAATCATTGCATGCACTCTACATGGAGATACATCTCACTGACAGGAAAGTTACATCAACCCTGTAGACATGCCACACATATACTTTTCCACCTATGCCATCTTCTGAATGCCATTGGAATGGTGGCAACACTGTTTCATGTACCTAATCCAAAATACCTAATTTCACTCCCTATACTAATTACATGCACATTAATACTTGTAAACAGTAATCCTGCAATTCACACATTGTCATAGATATGAGGTTTCTGCAGATGACACAACTTTCATTGCTTCATCATACATATTAGAGCCCTAAAATGGCAGCTGGCTGACCTATTGTATTGGACATCAGGAAATGACCTGACACCGCTGGTAGAAGTCGTCATGGCGGTAGGCAGTTACAACTGTGGTGGACATTGTCAATGGAACACATTGCTGCCTTTGGTGGACTTGGGTCAAAAGCAAAGTCTGCCGGCAGTGATGGTCCTGTATGTGGCGGGCGTGATCGCCATCTTCTGCACATCCCTCACTTTACTCCTGACACTGCTGCCAGCAAGACTTCCTTGATCTGAGCAGCTGTGTTCTATCTCTGGGAGCAATTATGCCACGTCCTGCAGGTGATAGGGTCCCTGCCTTCTCTCCCGAACAGCTGGCCAAGCTTGTGGAGGAGTTCCAACCCCTGTATGGACAGCAATATGATGCACCAAAGGAGCAGATGAGTTCAATGCAACACCATGTGTGAAAGGTAGAGTGTATGATGAGGTAGATTAAAGGTGCATGAATGAAGGATTGAGCTAACATGTGTGGGTAGACGGTTATGTGCACAGGTACAAAGGAATACTGTTAGCCCTGATGCATAGTAGGGATTGTGTGATGTATGTACCCTGATCCACATATGTACATGACAGCATTTATCTTGCTGAAACAAATAGTTGTTGAGATGTACCAATTAAAGGACATACTTGTGGTCTGGTCCTATGTTTAACGCCAAAACCTGGTGCTGGGTATGCATGCTGTATGTCTTACTCCACTTCACACATGGCCTGACTGCAGAGGGTGACTTGCAAAAGATTTTGAAGTGTGAGGAATGTTATGTATGGCCACTTGCACTTAATTGATTCTTCATCCTACTTGTTAAGGAATGGAGCATGTATACATGACTTTCCCCTCTTGTCTGTGTCATCCATGCAGGTCAACGCTCATCAGGGAAAGGGGATCTGGTGTACCATTGCCAATAAATTGCAGGTCCTGTGGGTCCCCAGACGGCAGAACACCCGCTGTCAAAAGCAGTGGGAGGACCTGCGATGCTGGGCCTGTAAGATTGCTGAGGCCCAGCTGGGGATGTCCTCCCAAGGACGAAGGGGTGCCTGTGGGACCTTGCCCCCACCTAATGGCCTGCTTAATGGCAGTGGCCTACCCTGAGTTAGATTGGCATTTGAAGGCAGCACAGCAGCCACAAGGGGATGGGTACTGACTGAAGTCATTTACATTCCTCTGCAAGGTCATTGTATAATGTGAAAGACTCTAAGCTGTGACAATGTGGTAAGTTCAAAACGTAAAATGTGTCCTAGGCAAACCGATATGTGGAGTACTCAACATTGGTACATAGGTGTGAACAATGTATTGTGTATATGGACATATTACTCACCTATGCCATCCCTTCTGTGGAGTAGCATATAATGATGCACATGTGATTGTGTCATATGTGTACCACTATACTGCTCTTAGTACCCTGCTGGTTGCTCCTTGCCATCTACAGATCCATACCCCCAACAAGCTGATGGTAAGTTGTCCTGATCTTTGCCCTCGGTCGATTTAAATGCCTCTTGACCCAGCTCTATGTGCAACATTGAATCAGACAAGTTGAGTATATGCCTAATATTCCTGAGGTTTCCTATGAGTGTCAACTTGTTGTGAGGCTGTGATCTCAATCTGACATTTCACATGCCACACTTGCTCCACTTACTCAGATCTGTTAGGAGGTGGCCCCGTTGATAAGTAAGGACTAAACACTGGCACATGTGATGCTTCCTCAGAATGCACATCCTGCATGTACTAAACCATGGTGGTGGTACCAGACTCCTAGTGCAAGCCATATCATTGATATGAGTGTTCAGATTTTTAGTACCAAGTACATGTTCTTTGGATGGTAAATGGCTACACAGTAATTTACAATGTGTTGTGGGCATGATAAATAGGCAACTACTTCTTAGTAAATGGTGCAATTTAAACTGGTTTTTGTCACCATTATGTGTCCATTGTTAGGCCCAGACATATATCAACATTATGATGCTACTTAAACATACTGACTTTTGCTATTGTGGATATGTTTTGATGGTTCTTAGTACGGAATCCTAGAGTTTGTACCAACTGAATTGTGTTGCAGATGTGGCTTTTCACCTTCACATGTTGTTAGAATGGAATTGTATCAGTCATTTGACTTGCCTCAGGGTGTATGTCTCTATCATGTTCAGCTCAGAAGTGTGTTGTGGGATTGCAATGGTCATGTACAGATTTAAGATTCCTCTTGTCTGAGGTCTGGAAAGTGATGTGGCCACTTGAATAATGGGAAATTGATGTTGCCAATCATCATTATTGGTTGTATTGTATGTGGCCTTCATGCACATGACAGATATACATTGAATATAAGGTGATGGTATAGTACCTGGCCTTGATTGTGGCTAAATCCTGTGAGCTAAGTTGGCCCCTATAAGTGTACATGACTTGATTTACAGGTGGAGGATGACTTAGATGAGTAGTTCCACAAAGTATGTATCATTTTTTCCTACATGGCTATTGTGTCCTGTGTTGTTGACATGTGTTTAGACTTAATCATACTCCAATCATTGAAATGTCAGGTATTGACATTTGTTGCAATTTGCTTATGTCAATAGTGAAGGCTGTGGACTCTGTGACATGAAATGGTTTTGGCATGTATACAAAATGCTGTCTTGTGTTAGGCACATGATGTGCTTCCTTTCCTGGTACATTACATCTGCTACTAATGTAGGTATGTGTGGATTTTATGTGTGTGATATGTAGAAATGAATGTTACCACTATTTCCCATTGCTTGCTTGTTGGTTAACTATGTTGGTGGATAAGGACTCAGATTCACTTTGGCAAGTCAGGTTGTCATGGAATGGCTATTGTGATTGCTCTACTGGTATGATGGTGTAGTAGGTGTGCAATAGGTGGCTTGGATGGTGTGTCACATTGTTGTAATGTAGGGGTGTAGTAGTACCTAGCTATGACATGATTTTGGAAATTACCTAGTTCTACCTGGGGGTGTAATACAAATAGTTGTCATGTGATTGATGTGTACAGTGTGATATAAGTCTTTGGAAAAACAGAGATGACCCTACCTCTCTTTCTATTTCCCAGGATCAATATTGGCAGGCAAAGGAGACGGGGCACAGGGATGCTGCTGTCCACAGGACCTCAAGTCATGATACCACTGACACCGAGGGACCCAGTGGCCCAGAGGGTGAGTGGAGTGCCATGGTGGAGACAGGATCTAGTTCATCATCTTTGGAATCCTCCTGTAGTGAACTCTCCCTGGCCGTGGTGACTCCATCTGTAACCACCCCAGCACCATCTCTGTCCACCACCTCCCTTTCTACCACTGCCCTTCCTGTAGCTCCCCACTCAGTTGGCTGTGCCTGCTCACTCAAGAGGGTGGGCATCTCCTTGGCCCCAGACACCTCTGCCCCAGGCCGTGTTTGCCCTGCTGCCCTCAGTAAGAATGGCTATTGACCTCCTGAGGGCCATCTCTGTGGGTCAGTCGACCATTGTGAATGTCATCCAGGGACTGGCAACTCAAGACCAGCAGAGTAATTCATTCCTGGAGGGCATGTCCGGTGCACTGGGTGGTCTACAGAGATCCTTTCAGGCTCTCTCCTTCATACTGAAGGCAGCCAGTCACCCATTGCTTACCATCTCCTTTCCACCTTCCTCTTCTCAAACCCAAATCCCCCATCCCTGACCCAGCCAAAGCACAGAGACAGACTGGCATGCATCCACCTCAACATCCAAGAGTAGCTCAGACAATCATAGGTACTACAAGTCACAACACTGGTATGCACACAAGCAACATACACATGCAAACACAGCAACAGTCACAACCTTATATGACACCCCCACCACCCCATGCATCACTGACACTACACCTAACACACCTTCAGACACCACACCAACATTCACAGATCCAGCAACTATACCTATCCTATTCACAATCAGCCCAACAGCAGACCCTTAGACATCCACCCCACTGACCAGACCTGTAGACACCACAGCCACTGACACTCCTAAATGCAGCACATGAACCATACCTGCAGTCACCACCCCAACAGACAGTCACCTACCCACCACAGTATCCTCCAGCACCTCCACCCCTTCTCAGTCCTGTACACATAAATGGACTCACTCACCCACCCAACAGATACCCAACACCCACAAGCATACCTCCCACAAGCGGGTACCCACGACACCCACACATACACATCAGATGACCACTCCCCCATCTTCTACACCAAAACCCCTTCTGATGACCATCTCTGTGTGTCAAAAAAGCTTTCCTTTCATGTTTTGACCTCATCCCTACTCCTCTTCCTCCCCAGTGAGACCCCTAAATGCTCTGTTTCCCTCCCTAAGTCTGTCTCTTCCACCTCGAAAGCCCTCCCCTACCCCCCTGCAAGTATCCATATCCCTCCCCCCACCAAGAAGTCTACTCCTCCCAAGAGAACCCAACCCTCACTTAGAGCTAGACCTAAAAAAAAAAACCCTACCAAGCACAATCTCAAAGGACCCCTTCCAAAGCCTAAGCCCAAATGAACCTCCATCCCCCCTATGATCCCTGAGGTGTCTGCTTGCCCCCTTGACACCCCTACCTGTGGAGGTTACATGGCAGTCAGGAGTCAAGTTTGGGGCACACAGATGTGCGCTGTGTGCATGTTGCCTATTTTCCTATTGGACTGCTCTATGGCCTTGGACACTTCAATAATATTTATATATTTTAATACATATTTGGACCAACCAGTTGTTGGTTTCGATGTTACATATTTTTCCTTCATTTATTTTCTTAGGGCACATTTGTTAAGTGCTAACTTTGTTTGTTTGTGAGTATTTGTGTGTAAGTGGTGCTTGTGCTACCTGTTTTGTCTGGGCAGCATGTGGGGTTGTGTGCAGTACTTTTGTCCCCCAGTGATGGGTGTGTGTATGGTTGTCATGGTATTGAGTGGTGTTTGTGTTGACATGTGTTTTTTGCAGTGTTGTGTGGCTTTGTGTGCTTTGACTCTGTGTGTGTGTGCATGCTTGGTGCATGGTTTGTCAGATATGATATACTGTGTGTTTGCTGTGTATGCCAATTGCTGCGTTGTATAGTTGTGTAATTATGTGCGTTCATTCCCTGTTTGTGGTATGTGTGATTTGTCACTGGGTAGTGTCTATTGTGGGTGCTTGCCAAAGCATTGATGATGTTGCAGTTGTGGTGTTGTTGTGACGTGTTATGGTGTTGGGTATTATTGTGTGTGACTGGGCATGTGCTGTGTTTCCTTGAATTGGTGCATGTTTTTGACGTGTGTGTGATGGTCGTAGTGTGTGTCCTGTGTATGTGTGGGTTTGTATGTGGCTACCTGTGAGTGTGCGTGTCAGTGTCAGGTCACATGGGTTTATCGTTCTTGTCCCCCGTTCCCGATGATATTATGTGTGAGCATATGGACTTTGACAATACACAGCTGTGACAGGGGAGTGTGTGTAATTATGGTTGCTGTCATCATCTTCGGTGTTGATTACAGAGTCTCTTGAAGAGTAGGAGTAGCTGGATGACGTCTGGTTTTGGTTCCATGGCAGCTTCCGACTAGTATGGCTTCCTGAAGGTGAGTGTCTCCTTTTATGCGGTTTGTTTCCACCTGGATTTGCGTGGTGGTTGACCGCAGCGGGAACGTTGGCGGTGTGCAACCTTGTAATTTTTCTGCCATTAACAGGGTCTATGCCACCCTGAAGGTTCCTTCTGATGTCCGTGGCAGTCTGACCACAGTGGCAGTGCCAGCGGTGCATTGACTATATTCTGTTGGGAATACCGTCATGGTCATAATTTTTCGGTCTTCCACCCCAGTCTGTTGACGATACAAGTGCCAACATGGCAGTCTTTGGACCGGCAAACTCGTAATGAGGCCCTTAGTCTATTTTTTGAAGATTTTCTGGACCGGGACGAAGTCACAAGTTGATTCCGACCTGTCTGGATCCCTCTTCGGATACACGTCGCAGACCTCGGTCAATGGTTCTACGTTCAGACTTCGATGATTTTTGTGACAGAAATCTTCATCTGGGACCAACTTTAAATTGAAGCCGACCTCCCTGGAGCCCTCCTTGGATCAAATGCGCGGGAAGCCAAAGTCAATTTTTCACATTCAGACTTAGAAACCTTTTGGGAGCTTTTTCTCTCTGACGTTGAACGACCCTCCACATTAAGCCAATCTTGAGTCGACTTTGTTGGATTGCCTTTCCATGAGCCCCCGGTGAAATCCTGGAAGTCTGGGACTCCGGAGCTTTTCAGTGGGATGAACCTGCAAGTCAGGCCAGGTCGCGGTCAATGCAAGTCAGCTTGACTCACAACGTTGGGTCGGTCCACTTATGGAGCTTTTTTCAAAAGATGGTCGTATCGTCTCCAAACTTCTTCCAGAAGTTCCTCCAAGGTTTTTTAGGAGTCCAAAATTCACCCCAAGTTTCCAGAAACTTTGAGTTGCTCCTTGAGGGTTAGGACTCCAACACCCAGAATGCACCTGGCTCAAATCCAAAAATGACCACTGGTCACTGGTCAGCTGGTCAGTTTCTTCAGGGCTTGATAGAGGAGACTCTGGTCAGCTATTTACTACCTTTAGCAAACAGGGAGTCCCTTCTTGAAGCAATACAAGTGAAGCAAAGTCCTTTTAGTGGTGAAGCCCAAGTGTGCCGCTGGTCAAGTCCTTCTGAGTGCAGGGTCCAGGTGCAGGCCAGGGATCCATCGGGGCAGTCCTTCTTCTTGTCTTGTTCCTGTAAGAATCTGAGGTGTGTTGAAGTAAGCCTCAGCAAGGCGTACTCGTGCAAGGGGTTCACCCTTCACTGCACAAAGTCCTCAGACCATATTGGAAGAAGTTGGCACAGAAACTGAAATAAAAGACAAAGTTTATTAAACCTCATGAGGTGATACTACAGTTCAAACAGCACCCTTTGGTAATGTTTGAAGTAGCACACTGAACTAAGAGAGCATGCTCCTTTTATACCCACGCAGGGGCTAAAAGAAGGTGGTACAATTATAGAAGCAAGACTTACATACATGTAAGGTCATATGGAAATGCACAGTCGACAGGTAGGAGGGGCTAACAGTTTTCAAGGACTAACAGCTTCAGACCTTACTGGGCATGTGCGAAAGTGGGAGATGCTAAATATAACTTGTCACTAGACAGATTTTCAAGAGTAGTTAACAGGAAGGTAGGACAGGGCACATGGCGAGCACATGGCAGCATGTGGCAGAGAAAATGGCTGCCATGAATACACATTTGATTCCGTGAAATGTTCACAATAGTTGCTAAATACAAGATGTCTTCTGCTAATGCTTAATCTAATCACTACTAAACTTCAACAGGTGGGTTGCAGTTCTACCAATTGCATCCTTGTTCCTGGGGTGGAAAGAAGAGGGGGCCTGTGTCCAATCACATGCAGGCCACGAGCCTCTTGAGTGACCACTTCCTGGGAAGTGTGGCAAAAAGCAACCCCAAGGAGCAACATTCCTCCAAAATCCAAGATGGCAAAAATTCAGTCTTAGAGTTTAGGTCTCGCTGAGCCAACTCACTGGTGTGGCTAAGTGTTCCCTTAACGCACATCTTCCTTAATCTAATCAGGGGGCACCTGGCTGTCTGGGTTTGCAGGAAATAGAGGAGGCACAGTGGCTGTACCAAATGTCCTTCCCTCCTTTGAATATCAGTTTGGCTCCTCTCCCCCATCCTGTTCTACCACCTGCTGAGGCAGATCTCCTCCCACCAGATGCTTCCTTTGTGTCAGCCCAGGCCACTTAACACCTCATCAAAGCAGCCTGACTCAGGCTGCCAGAGGGTGACCAATCAGAGCAGGGCACTACAGAGCTGAAACTGATAATTTATAGAATAAGTTCTAAAATTATTTCTTGGTACATGGTATTTAAAATTCAACAGTGACAAGTTGTTGGATTTATTATAACTTTTAATTTGACACTGAACACACCATACTTAGCTCCTTCCTATGAAAAATAAGACTTTATTATTTTAAAGTAAGGTCTCCCCATGTTAGCCTATGGAGCCTATTCACTACAAAGAGAAACAACAAATGTAGCTATTTTTCCCTCACCAGGGCTTATAAGACATATTTTATATAGTCCCTGCTAATAGTTACACTGCACTAAACCCTGGAGGCACTTAGGGTGTACCTTAGGGTGACTTATATGAAAACAATAAGGTAGCTTAGTACTTTGGAAGTACTTTTAATTCCAAAGTTGAATTTGGGGTTAACTGTAACTTAAAAGCAGCTAGCAAGGCAGGCCTGCTCTTAAAGTGACACTGGGCACCACAGCAGTGCACCTATGGGTGTACTACCTATGCTGAGGTCCCTACAACTACATGCCCTATCATATATTAAGGACTTATAGGTTGGTTGGTACAACCAATTGTAATTAGCCTAATTTGCATAACCATTCTAATCAGAGCACCGGCCCTGGGACTGTTTAGCAGTGCCGGGCCCCACCGGAGTCAGGAAAATGCCAGCATAAGTGAAAAATGGGGAAAAAAGATTGGGGGCTTCTGCAATCAGCCCAGTTTTCCCTCAGAGAGAAAGTGTGATTTAGGCTTGGTTGAATGATATATTTCCAGACAAATTGAAAAGAAAATTGTTTTGTCAATTGAAAAGAATGAGATCTCCTTTCATTGTGTAACAAATATCTATAGCTAAAAAACAAATTAAAGAAGAAAATGACCATAGACTCACCTAAACTAGAACCCTTATCTTTTGGTGTGCATGTCTGAGACCTTAACCACAAGGCCAGAGGTGAGTCCTTAGTGTGCAGCGTCCAGACTTAGCTATTACATTTAACCTCTCCCTCGCTCTCTCTTCCAACCTATTATGGGATGGAAGAGAGAGAGTGACAGGACCACGTGGGGAGCCTGAAGGCCCATGCATTCCTAGCCGGCTCCCAAACTCCTGCAGGAGCCAGGAGCTCTAAATAGCAGCTCTCTGCTTGTGGGACTGATATTTTCATCTGAGGAGCAAGGATGGAGGAGGATAAGGCTGACAAGGTAAGTAAAATGTCATCTGCATATAGATACAATGTCAAGGCACCTCTGGGTGTTGGAATAGCTATTCTGATATGATTGGCGCATGGACGCCGCTAAAGGTTCCACTGCAAGGAGAAATAACAGCGGGGAGAGTAGGCAACCTTGGTGGGTACCCCTATGGACTGGGAAAGGGTAAGAAAGAAAGCCACCACAGTTGTCCTGTGCCGAAGGGGAATCATAAAGCCATCTCACTCTGGAGATGAAGTCCTCCCCGGGACCAAATTTCTGAAATGTGGCAACCAACTAGTCCCATTCTATCCTATCAAAGGCCTTTTATGCATCTAACAACAGTGCCAAGGCTTGCTGAAGGTCTGCTGTTAGCCAAACCGCATGAGCTAGTGTGCGGAGATGAATGTGTCACGAGCATCCTGGGACAAACCCCACTTGCGAATGTTGAATGAGAAAAGGAAGTACTCGCTTAACGCAGGTTGCTAGAATGCTGACAATATCTTAACATCCCCATTTAATGGAGATATTGGGCAATAACTTCCATGAAGGAGAGGATCTTTTACTAGTTATGGTAGGACCAAAATCAATGCCTTGTTGGACAGTATACCCAAGGAGCCTAAGCCATCAGCCTCAGCGAAGGCCTCGTAGAGAAGATCCACTACCACGGATTTGGTCCATTTATGGAACTCTGCTGGGAAACTGTCCTCATCTGGGGCTTTGTGATAGGGTAAATCTGAGATGGCCTGCTCTATCTACTCCTTGGTGATCTCACCCTGAAGTAGCTGCCTGCTGTCCTTTGAGAGGCCAGGTAAGAGAGTGCCTTATAGGAAGGAATTTATCTTATCTGTTTCTTGAACAGTTTCCAAGGAGTAGAAGTCTTGTAATAGGATGCAAACACATCTGCAATTTCCTTTGGCTTGGGGACCAACACACCTGAGTCGGTAATAATAGCAGGAACGGCCAGTCCTGCCTCTTTTTGAGCTGCGCCAATAGAAGATGTCCTGCCTTCTCTCCTTATTCATAGTGCAGGTATTTCAACTTATATAGCGCAAACGTGGCTTTAGAGGTAAAAAGGGCATCGAGGTCCATGCACACCATTCTCACGGCTGCGTATGGTGTTAGTGGAAGGGGTGCCCGCATAAGCACACATGAGGTGGGCTATATCCGCATCTAATACTGTCTGATGGTCTTCCCTCTGCTTATTGGACAGGGCTATATCCCTCATCAGCTGTCTCCTGATGGTAGCCTTCGTAGCTGAAAACATCAGGGCAGAATTGACTGAACCATTATTGTAATCCCGGTAAGTATGCACATGGGCTATAAGCTGTGTCTTGCTACCGAGTGGTAGTATTGGGAAAAGTTGAGATGCCACGGCTTGCGTACTGGCCATAACAGACCCAGATCAGCCTCCGGGGTAATGAGTAAATGGTCAGAAAGTGCACCCTCTAATATTGAGGTCTTGCAGAGAACAGGGAGTAAATGGAGGGCAATTGGGAAAAAATCCAACTGTGATTGCATACCATGGACTGGGGCAAATATGTGTATTCCCAATCCATCGGAGACAAAAGACGTCATATGTGTTGGGGGCCATAATCATCCTCTAGAATTTTTAGGAGAGCTCTGTCTGCATTATTAGATACATCAATTGAACTGGTGCGGTCTAAGACTGCATCCCAGCCGAAATCCCATTCTCCACCTGTCAGGGTGTTGACGGTATCTATCTCTGTCAATACTCCTGTGAGTTGAAGAAGGAAGGCACATTACAAACCTGTGGGTGCATTCACTGAACTTATGCATAAAACCTTGTTGTTAATCTTTAACTTGGCAGATACATAGCAACCACCTTGATCGACCCAAGTCTTAAGCACTGCATGGGATAATGTTTTCCCAATCAGGATGGATACACCATGTTTCCGTGGGGTTCGTTAGTCATCTTCTGCTCTCAGAGGACAACAACTGTGTATATTTTTGCCCACTCAATCCTGCTAAAGCTTCTCCGCTTCTTTCATAGTTTGATGCATCTCGTGGAGAAAGGCTATGTCAGCATGTTTGGAACTGAGATAGGAGAGCACTTTTTTGCACTTGATGTAATGCATAAGACCATTGACATTCCAGCAAGGGTCTGTTTATGGTTATGGAAATCCCAAAATTAAAAGAGAGAGTCAGATGGTTGTAAGTGTGAAGGAATGTTAGTCAGATCCTTTTGGTTGTCTACCGGTTATGGTTGAAGGGGTAGACCAGAACAGAAAAGGGGAAACAGGGGACAGCAATAAAGAAAATGTGCAAAAAAAGGAATGGAAAAGGTGGTTTAATTGAGAACAGAAGAGATAAAACAGAAGGAGGGAAGGAAGAATTAGGGTGGTGAAAGAAAGTAAAAGAACAATGCACAAACAAAACTGTTAGAACTGGGGTCTTTGGTTGACAGTCAGGTTACCCTCTGTTCAAGCAAGGACCCTTCACTATAGTCAGGGTAAATGAGAATCCCCCTCAGCTAACCCCTGCTTACCCCCTTGATAGCTTGGCAGAGCCTCTTCACTGGCATGCTCCAGAGCTCAAAAAGGGAGCCTTTTTAAAGTTTGTGACTTTAAAAAGGCTCCCTTGAGCCACTGGGCTGACGAGCTCTGGAGCATGCCAGTGAAGAGGTATTGAAACCGGATGATTAATGGCAGCATTTCCAGCAACCCGCAAACTTGTTCTCTGCTGAAGAAGGGATTAACCCAGAAACACATGTGTCCAGAGATGCACTGCAAAGGCTGCACCTATTTAGAGGTGAAATATTTAAAAGTAACTGAGTTAGTTTTTTGAGGAAACTACATTTATCATGATGCAATGGGGCAGATTATTTGCTGGGATGTTAGGCAGGTGTGATCCTAACTGTTTGTGACTTTAAAAAGGCTCCCTTGAGCCACTGGGCTGACGAGCTCTGGAGCATGCCAGTGAAGAGGTATTGAAACCGGATGATTAATGGCAGCATTTCCAGCACCCCGCAAACTTGTTCTCTGCTGAAGAAGGGATTAACCCAGAAACACATGTGTCCAGAGATGCACAGCAAAGGCTGCACCTATTTAGAGGTGAAATATTTAAAAGTAACTGAGTTCGTTTTTTGAGGAAACTACATTTATCATGATGCAATGGGGCAGATTATTTGCTGGGATGTTAGGCAGGTGTGCTCCTAACTGTTTGTGACTTTAAAAAGGCTCCCTTGAGCCACTGGGCTGACGAGCTCTGGAGCATGCCAGTGAAGAGGTATTAGAACATTGGAATGCTGGGGGCTCCATTGAAAACAATGGAGTGCTGCGGGCTTTTACTGGCCGGTAAAAGCCCGCAGCACCAACATTCCAATGTTCGCTTTGTTCACAGCAGCAGCTGTGAACAAAGCCTCACGGAGCCCGAGGGGATTTTAATCCCCTCGGGCTCCATGAACATTTTTTTTTTTTTAATAGAACATTCTGCCCTGAGTGGCAGAATGTTCTAATAGCCTTAGAACCCGCCGTAGCGGGCTCTACCGGCTATTAAAGTCCCTCTCCCTTGTTAAATGCCCTCGCCTTCGGCTCGGGCATTTAACGCGGTGAGCGGGCCTTTAATAGCCAGTAGAGCCCGCTACGCCGGGTTCTAAGGCTATATTGAAACCGGATGATTAATGGCAGCATTTCCAGCACCCCGCAAACTTGTTCTCTGCTGAAGAAGGGATTAACCCAGAAACACATGTGTCCAGAGATGCACAGCAAAGGCTGCACCTATTTAGAGGTGAAATATTTAAAAGTAACTGAGTTCGTTTTTTGAGGAAACTACATTTATCATGATGCAATGGGGCAGATTATTTGCTGGGATGTTAGGCAGGTGTGCTCCTAACTGTTTGTGACTTTAAAAAGGCTCCCTTGAGCCACTGGGCTGACGAGCTCTGGAGCATGCCAGTGAAGAGGTATTGAAACCGGATGATTAATGGCAGCATTTCCAGCACCCCGCAAACTTGTTCTCTGCTGAAGAAGGGATTAACCCAGAAACACATGTGTCCAGAGATGCACAGCAAAGGCTGCACCTATTTAGAGGTGAAATATTTAAAAGTAACTGAGTTCGTTTTTTGAGGAAACTACATTTATCATGATGCAATGGGGCAGATTATTTGCTGGGATGTTAGGCAGGTGTGCTCCTAACTGTTTGTGACTTTAAAAAGGCTCCCTTGAGCCACTGGGCTGACGAGCTCTGGAGCATGCCAGTGAAGAGGTATTGAAACCGGATGATTAATGGCAGCATTTCCAGCACCCCGCAAACTTGTTCTCTGCTGAAGAAGGGATTAACCCAGAAACACATGTGTCCAGAGATGCACAGCAAAGGCTGCACCTATTTAGAGGTGAAATATTTAAAAGTAACTGAGTTCGTTTTTTGAGGAAACTACATTTATCATGATGCAATGGGGCAGATTATTTGATGGGATGTTAGGCAGGTGTGCTCCTAACTGTTTGTGACTTTAAAAAGGCTCCCTTGAGCCACTGGGCTGACGAGCTCTGGAGCATGCCAGTGAAGAGGTATTGAAACCGGATGATTAATGGCAGCATTTCCAGCACCCCGCAAACTTGTTCTCTGCTGAAGAAGGGATTAACCCAGAAACACATGTGTCCAGAGATGCACAGCAAAGGCTGCACCTATTTAGAGGTGAAATATTTAAAAGTAACTGAGTTCGTTTTTTGAGGAAACTACATTTATCATGATGCAATGGGGCAGATTATTTGCTGGGATGTTAGGCAGGTGTGCTCCTAACTGTTTGTGAAAGCCCTTTCAGGTGTAAGTGACCACTTCTCCCCTCCCTCCTAGCACAGATGGCTCATAAGGAAATGCAGACTACACCCCAGCTCCCTTTGTGTCACTGTCTAGTGTGAGGTGCAACCAGCCCAACTGTCAAACTGGCCCAGACATGGAATCCACAAACAGGAAGAGTCACAAAAATGGTATAAGCAAGAAAATGCTCACTTTCTAAAAGTGGCATTTTCAAACACACAATCTTAAAATCAACTTTACTAAAAGATGTATTTTTAAATTGTGAGCTCAGAGACCCCAAACTCCACATGCCCATCTGCTCCTGAAGGGAATCTACACTTTAATCAGATTTAAAGGTAGTCCCCATGTTAACCTATGAGAGGGACAGGCCTTGCAACAGTGAAAAACGAATTTAGCAATATTTCACTGTCAGGACATATAAAACACATTACTATATGTCCCACCTTAACCATACACTGCACCCTGCCATTGGGGCTACCTAGGGCCTACCTTAAGGGTGCCTTACATGTAAGAAAATGAAAGGTTTAGGCCTGGCAAGTGGGTACACTTGCCAAGTCAAATGTACAGTTAAAAGTGCACACACAGACACTACAATGGCAGGTCTGAGACATGATCACAGAGCTACTTATGTGGGTGGCACAACCAGGGCTGCAGGCCCACTAGTAGAATTTGGTTTACAGGCCCTGGCACCTCTAGTGGTGCACTTTACTAGGGACTTATTAGTAAATCAAATATGCCAATCATGGATAAACCAATTACATACAATTTACACCGATAGCATATGCACTTTAGCACTGGTTAGCAGTGGTAAAGTGCACAGAGTTCAAAAGCCAACATCAACAGTTCAGACTAAATAGGAGGCAGGAGGCAAAAAGATTGGGGATGACCCTGCATAAGCAAAAAAGTCCAACAAAAACACAATATTTTGCGAGTCAGAAATCAAATATATAATCAGTATAATCGCTGCATCCTATTAACTGTAGTCAGCGGGTCTCAGTGATCCAGAAGACAAAAACTAGGTTGATGGGAGGATAGGCTCAACAAAGTGTTCAGGATATTGGTAATGACAAAAATCAGATATTGAGTGAGCAATGACATGGAAAAGAAAGGAAACAAAACTTGTTCTTATGTTTGCAAGCTGGGTGGAATGGCAATTGATGGGAAACAGGACATAATGGCCCTCATTACGACCCTGGCGGTCAGAGATAACGCGACGGTAACACTGCCAACACGCTGGCAGTAACTACTGCCAAATTATTACAATGGCGGAAAGATCTCAGAAAGACAGCCAATGTACCACACCCACTGCCAGAGTGGAAATAACAGCCACCACGGCGGTAGCCGCCTACAGCCAGGCAGAAGTCAATGTTCCACCCACCATATTAATACCTTTTCTGGGGCAGTATCAATGACAACAAAAGCCAGGCGGAAACTGAGCTCTAATTGGACTCACCATTGGGGACACAAGGCAGCACCACACCGCCATGGAACCAGAACTGCATGTTTTCCCGATGATATTCTATGTTCTGCTCCACCACGATCACCAACGCCAGCGAAGGAGACGGTGAGTACAGCTGCCTAGCACACAAGGGAGGGGAGGGAGGAAAAAGAGAGTGACACACACACGCACAACACACACCCCACACACACACCATACACACAGCCATATGCATTGAAAAACAATTTGACCACTTAACTCTGCTGAGTAATGCAATGACAAAACGATTTCGCCAAAGTGTTTGTAATAAGATCAACACAGTAGAAATATTACGTTATGCAAGATAATAGATACATACATATTTACAGAAAAAGGGACACAGCCCAGTCCTCAATTTGCATGGGCCACATGGAAATAGGCCAAAGTCCAAAGATATACATGTCACCTACTTCAACATGGAGAGAACACTGCAGGGGCATCAGTTGGTAAATAGGCATGCACCTCAGGAGGACGGGGGCACCTCAGCCGGGAGATGTAACAAGACCACTGGTTCTGGAGGGGGCAACGTGCCCTGTGCCTGATCCTGGGGAGTGATGGGCCACAGTCTCTCATGTGAGTGTCTTACACACTGGTTCTGGAGGGGGCAACGTGCCCTGTGCTTGATCCTGGGGAGTGATGGGCCACAGTCTCTCATGTGGGTGTCTTACCCACTGTTTCTGGAGGGGGCAACGTGCCTTGTGCTTGATCCTGGGGAGTGATGGGCCACAGTCTCTCATGTGGGTGTCTTACCCACTGTTTCTGGAGGGGGCAACGTGCCTTGTGCTTGATCCTGGGGAGTGATGGGCCACAGTCTCTCATGTGGGTGTCTTACCCACTGGTTATAGAGGGGGCAACATGCTCTGTGCTTGGTTCTGGGGAGTACAAGGTCACAGTCTCTCGAGTGGGTGTCTTCCCCACTGGATCTGGAGTGGAAAGGCCTCCCAGCAGCCCATGGAGGCAGGATTACATTCCATCAGCCGGCTGTGGCGGCTGCACAGTGGTGGTGCTGCTGCTGGTGGTTGGGGAGGCTCCTGCCCATCCCCTGCACCCTCGGATGGATGCACAACCATGGTTGATGCTGGGGGCTCCGTCACAGTTCCTGGTCCAGGCTCCTTGTCCTTCCTGTCTGCTGGTGTAGACTCCTTGCTCTTCCTGCCTGCTGGTGCAGGCTCCTTGCTCTTCCTGCCTGCTGGGGCAGACTCCTTGCCCCTCCTGCCTGTTGGTGGAGGCTCCTTGGTCTTTTGGGTGGCAGATGCAGACTCCTTGCCCTTCTTGCCTGCTGGGGCAGTCTCCCTCCCCTTTAGGCTGGCTGATGTAGGCTCCTTCTCCTCAAGTACATGTGGCCTGGATCCCTTTCCACCACGCGTGGGTGCGGATAGGACTGGGCCTGAGGACCGTGTGGCTGAGGTGCTTGGCTGGGTTCGTGATACCCTGCCCATACGTTGACAGTAACAGCTTTTTAGGGACATTGAGGCGGGAAGAGGGAGAAGGAATGGGAGTGGAGGATGAATGAGTGGTTGTTGGAGATGTCTGTCTGCTGCTTTTGGGTGCAGGTGCATGGGCTGTTTGCTGTTGTGAGGTGGATGGCTGTTGGGTGCCTGAGTGTTTGCGTTTGTGTACTTTAGGAGGAGGGGACAGCCACAGTGGGAGAGGACACAGGGGACGTGTGCAAGGCTGTTGTGGAGGTGTCTGCCAGTGAGGTGTGTGTTCTGCTTGGTGTGGTGATGATGCTGGTAGTGGATGATGATGTAGTGCATGCAGGTGTGAGTGTAGACGTGGCTGGGAGGGAGGTGGTGGGGGGAGGAGGGGAAGACTAGGGAAATAGTCGATGTCGTTGTGTCAGCAACTGGATGGTATTTGTGTGAGTGCCTGTGGGATGAAGTGTGGTACTTGTGTTTGCCAGTGACACTTTTGGGTGTTGTCTTGTGTGCATGCTTGTCTGTATGTGTGCTTGGGATAGATTGGGGTTGAGGGGAACGGGACTGGGCAGCGGAAGTTGGAGGGGGGACGGTAGAAACTGGGACAATGGTTGCCATCAGAGAGGAGGCCAGAGCCTGAATCGATCTCTGTTGGGCCACCAATCCAGTGTGAATGCCCTCCAGGAATGCATTAGATTGTTGCATCTGGGCTGCCAGTCCCTGGATGGCATTCACAATGATTGACTGCCCTACAGAGATGATCTCAGGAGGTCAATAGCCTCCTCACTCAGGGCAGCAGGGCGAGCTGGTACAGGGCCTGAGTTGCCTGGGGTGAAGGAGATGCCCACCCTCCTGGGTTAGCGGGGACGGGCAACTTGCTGAGGGTCTGCTGGGAGGGTGTGGAACTGTATCTGTAGCTAGGGTGGTCACAGAAGTGTCCACCACCACCAGGAAGCTTCTATCGGAGGAGGTATCTGTGTCAGAACTGTCCCCTCCAGTTCTCCGCTGTGGTGCTCCCCTCGCCCTCTGTCCCACTGGTGCCCTCATCGTCAGTGAACTCTGCCTTCTGGGTCCTGTGGGATGCAGCTCCCTCCGTCGCCGGTGCCTCTGCTCCTCCACCAGATGATGCTAATGCCCAGAAGGACAGGATGACAAAACAAAACATGGGGGAAGAGACAAAGGATACACTGGGTCAATGGCTACACCAACACCACCGTTGGCATACACAGCACCCTCACACACAGGGAACAGGCATACTCAATGTGCATTGCACTACCAGAGAAATAGTTAGCCAGGCATGGGGAGGGGCACACATTGCCAAATGGCACACCTGGGACCCATGCAGCCCTGACCAGTAGTGGATTCCTAAGAGCTAGGTAGCAAGATTTTCCCTTTGGAACCCTAGCCACCAGGGGACCTATGCTGCAATGTCAGGCCTGGCCTAGGGGCACCCACTAACAGATATCCTCCACGCAGATACAACCCTACCATGCGTAAGTTATAATGATGGGCACTGTACTCACCCCCTTTTGGCTGCTGTGATGCCCTCAAGCACCCATCCAGCTCAGGATAGGCCACCACCGATATGCGGGCCATTAGGGGGGTCAGGGTTCGATGGGCACCCATTCCTCATTGGAAAGCCATCCCCAGTTGGGCCTCCGCCGTCTTCCATGCACAGCGTCTCAGGTCCTCCCACCGTTTGCGACAGTGGGTGTTCTGCCTGGCATAAACCCAAGGGTCCGCACCTCCTTGACGATGGCATGCCACATAGCCTTCTTTTGATGGGCACTGACCTGCAGAGGCAATACACACAGGAAAACAGAATTAGACAAACAGTCCTGCCTGTTACACATATGCCCCACCATACCCCTTCACATCACCATTTACAGACACCTGGCCCAGCACACAACCAGTATGCCACCAAGAGGACATCCAAGAGGACATCCACCCACCCCCCTTACATGAGGCCTTCACACACACAACTCCACACATTCATGCCACATGCATTGTGCTAACAGTCTAGTCACCTGTTGGTATGGAGGCCCATACAGCAGTCTATAGTGGGGTTGGACCCCATCCACCAGTCGCTCCAACTCCTCCGAAGTGAAGGCTGGGGCCCTTTCCCCGGTCACACGGGCCATGGTAGGTTCCAGACACAGGTCACAGCAGAACATGCAGTGTAGGTCCTCTCCTATAAAAGGTCAGGAAACTTATGAGGATTCAGATAGAAAATGGCAGTCATGTCCGCGGCGGTGCATACCGTCACTGACGGCGTAGATCACCATTGGCCGCTGTAACCCAATGTTAGCCAATGAGGAGTTGCATGGTGGTTCCCGACCATCTCCCCCAACGACGCACAATGTCAGTGGAATTACCTCACTTCCACCTGTTCCTCCACACAGGACATGCGGGTGCCATTTCAGGGTGGGGGGGGCAGGCCCTGGAATAATGCTGCGAAACAGGAGATATTAGCACATACTAGTCAAATCACAATGACCCATTACATGTTTACAAGATGCAAAGTTCTGTTGTTACTCCGTTGTTCAGTTTGTAACCGGATCCTCACTCTTGTGTCCCTGAGATTCCTACTGCTGTGGATGAATAGGAGATGGAGACATACCCCCTTGTACAGACCCCTGGTGGACTTGGCAACACTGGAGGACAGGCACATTATCCTCTCCTATAGACTGAACAGGGCCACAATCACAGAGCTGTGTGCCCAATTGGAGCCTGATCTGATATCTGCTATCTGTCACCCCACTGGGATCCCCCCTCTTGTGCAAGTGCTGTCTGTACTCCATTTCCTGGCAACTGGTTCTTTCCAAGTGACAGTGGGCTTGGCAGCAGGAAAGTCACAGCCAGTGTTCTCTATAGTTCTGACAAGAGTGTTGTCTGCCCTGATAAACCACATGTGCAGCTACATTAGTTTCCCCCAGGTTGAAGATTTTGCCACAGTGAAGGCCGAGTTTTAAGCAATGGGACATATCCCCAATATAATAGGGGTGACTGATGGAACGCATATTGCATTTGTCCCCCCCCCCAGCAGAATGAACAGCTGTTCAGAAATCGTAAGAGTTTCCACTCTATGAATGTGCAGATGGTGTGCTTGGTAGACCAGTACATCTCTCAAGTCACTGTTAAGTATCCTGGGTGGGTGCATGATGCCTTTGTCCTAAGGAATAGCAGCATCCCAAATGTGATGGCCCAAGTACAGAGGCACAGGGTGTGGCTAATAGGTGAGCCCTGGTTCCCACCCAGTATATGTTGGTGTATGGGTATGGTGTGGGCCATATTGGATAGTGTGCGGCTAAATATTGTCACTCAGTATTTGAAGGTGACTCTGGTAACCCAAACCTATCATGGCTGCTGACCCCTGTGAGGAATGCCAGTACAAGGGCAGAAGAATGTTATAAAGAGGCACATGGGCAAACCAGAAGGATAATTGAAAGGACCTTTGGTCTCCAGAAGGCCAGGTCCCAGTGCCTCCAACTAACAGGTGTATTCCTGTGCTACTCACCAAAGAAGGTCTGCCAGATAGTAGTGGCATGCGGCATGTGGCATAACCTGGCTCTCAGACGCCATGTCCCATTTCTGCAGGAGGAGTAGGCTGGAGATGCCCGTGTGCCAGCAGTAGACCCTGTGGACAGAACATATGTGATCTGACAATACTTCCAATGACACCCAGATAGGACAGTGTTATTTCACATTTCAATTACATTTGTTTTAATTTCTATGGCAATGGCATGCTGATATTTTTAATTTCTCTGCCCACTTACTGTTCCCTCTGACAATTCATTTTGCAGATGTTAGTGACCTGACATATACTCCTGGTGTGATCAGTACAGCCAGCTACAGGTAATCTATCTATGCTCATTCTCTGTACAGTTGATTTGCAATGTGTGTACCTGTTACAATTAATACATATTTGAAATATATGACATACTCCAAAATAGTTTTTTTTTTTTTCAAAGGGTGTTTATTGAAGTGCTAATATATGGAGGGGCAAGTGCAATGGCATGGGGTGATGGTGGAGGAAAGTCCAGGGTATTGTTCCAGTCTGTTTGTAGCAGAGGTACATTGTCCATGGGGATATAGGAAGGGAAGCAATGGCAGTTCAAGGTGGACAGGGTGACAGAGTGGGAGACAAGGATGACAATCAGGAGAGTCTCATTTCCTGGCGGGGGTCTTGGCAAGTGTCTCTGGCTTCTGTCTAGAATGCAGGGAACATTTGTGGAGTGGTTCACCTTTTGCAGGGGGAGGGGTGCTGGTGGCCTGTGAGTCCTGTGGTGGGGCCTCCTGGCCACTAGCGGCAGCGGAAGTGGAAGGCTGTTCAGATGTCTGGCTAGTGGCCGGGGCCAGCTTCTGTGAGACTGTCTCCCTCATAATATTGGCCGGGTCTGCCAGCAACCCTGCAATGGAGATCAGGGTGTTGTTGATGGCCTGCAAGTCCTCCCTGATCCCCTGGTACTGTCCCTCCTACAGCCGCCTGTTCTCCTGCGCATTGTCCAGGATCTGGCCCATCGTGCCCTGGTAATGTTGATTAGCTCCCAGGATCTCTGCGAGTGCCTCTTGGAGAGTCTGTTCCTTGGGCCTGTCCTCCCCCTGGTGCTCAGCAGTCCTCCCAGTGTCCCTGTTTGCCTGTGCCTCTCTCCCCTGAATCGTGTGCCCACTGCCACTGACCCCAGGTCCCTGATTGTCTGGTGTGCGAGGTGTGGCCTGGGGTCCCTGTGGAGGTGGACACACTGCTGATTGATGTGTCCTGGGGGACAGAGGTATGGGTCTGCTGGGTGGGTGCTGCGGTGGTGTTTCCTGATGGGGGAGGCTCTGTGGTGGTGTGTGACTGGGTCTGGGTAACCGGATGTCCAGTGGTCCTTGATGTGCCAGGTAGGTCATCCAGGTCCTGAAGACCAGAGTTGCTGTCATCACCGCAGGCCTCTTCAGTTGGGGGACTGGATATTGCTGGCACCTCCTCTCCACTGATATTGGCTGGGGTACCTGTGGGGATGTAGTGATGTGTTATGGTTTCTGTGTCTGACATATTTTACATCAATGGCTTCCCCTCTTTGGTTGGATTTGCCATGGCAGCTTTCACTTGTGTATGTTAGTGTATGGTGGAATAGTTAATTCCCTATAGTGTGCATGCTTTAGTGATGAGTGCCTATGCAGGGCTATGAGTGGTGTCCATGCATTGGTACAGCATGCAGGGCTTGGCATTGGGATGAGTGAGATGTTATGGTGGGGTGTGTGGGAAGTGATAGAGTGATGGGAGTGAGGGTGGGGGTGAGGGTATGTGATGGCATGCAGGTAGGGGGGTAGTAGTAGTAGTAGTAGAGAGTTGACTTACCGGAGTCCAGTCCTCCTCTGACTCCTGCCACGCTCTCAGGATGCAGTATTGCCATGACTTGCTCCTCCCATGCTGTGACTTGTGGGGGAGGAGGTGGGGGTCCACAGCCAGTCCTTTGGATCGCGAGCTGGTGTTTTGCTGCAATGGAACGTATCTTCCCTGGTAGGTCGTTCCACCTCTTCCTGATGTCATCCCTAGTTCTTGGGTGCTGTCCCATGGCGTTGACCCAGTCCACGATTCTCCACCATAGCTCCATCTTCCTAGCTATAGATATCTGCTGCACCTGTGCTCCAAACAGCTGTGGCTCTACCCTGACAATTTCCTTCACTATGACCCTTAGCTCGTCCTCTGTGAAACGGGGGTGTCTTTGTGGTGCCATGGGTGTTCTGTGAAGTGTGTTGGTGAGGGTGTGTTGGGTAATGTGTTGGAGTGTGTGATGTGTAGTGTGCGAGTGGTGTATAGACATGAATAGTGTGTGGCTCTAGTTGTGTCAGTGGTCTTGGTGTCAATCTCCTGGCAGTAATTGTTGTTTGTAAAGGGTTGTGGGTAACATGGCGGTGTGTTTTATAGTGGTGTGGGTGTGGTGTGTGTATAGGTGTCAGGTGTGTGTTGTTTGAATTGTCCGATGTGGTGTTATTTTGTATGTGAGTGTCCATTGTGAGCGGGCGGTATGTACCACCAATGGTTTACCACTGTTTAATGTGCGCCGTGGTGATTCATGGGTCATGATGTAGTGGGTGTAGTTCTGATGGCATAACAGAGTAGGTTTTGATACCGCCACTTCATCACTGACGTTTGGTGTGCGGGTTTGTGTATGTGGCTGAATTCTGACGGAGTCGTGTGTGTGTGTGTCATAATATGGTGAACGGATATCCGCTGCAGTGGCAGTAAGTTGGTGGCCGTCAGCGCGGCGGTATGTGGGAATTACCCCCAATGTCATAATGAGGGCCTCTGTGTCTCGGCGTTCGACGATACAATGCTCCATATGAGTTATTACTCCATACAATGTATATTTCAGGAGTAAAAGGAGGAGAAGGAGAGAGAGGCATGTGCACAATGTTTTTCGTGTTCTAATCCATGGAAAGTGCAACAAAATGGAGCATGGCTTTGAATGTTATTCTATGGGAGGGAAGTTCAAAGAGAAATTAATGTTTGTTTTTGACGGAACACCAACAGTTAGACCCTGATATCAAAAATGTAGATAATGAGCTACAATGAACAATGTGTCAAGGACAGAAAAGGAGAGAGGTGATCCCACCAGTGACAAATATGCAGTCTCCTATACTAAGGCCCTGATTTAGATCTTGACGGAGTGGGAATGCTATGTCATAAATGTGTTGGATAGCCTGTCCGCTTTATTACTTACCATCATATTCTTTAGAGATCGTAATACTGTGGATAAGATATCCGTCATGTTTGTAACAAAATATTCCATCTGCCAAAATCTAGATCAGACTCTCAGTCTGCAGGTTGGGGAAATTCTGCAGGACCAGTATTACGTTCAATTCATCAGCGATCAGAGTGAGGATGAATTCAGCTTAAGCAGTGATCAGGACTTGTCTCACTCTCTGTCCTGAGTGTGTTCTGCCACTGCCTCTAGTACTTTCACCTTATCATGCTGTATTCAATGATTTTTGTCTTGATGTTGGGGCCTGCTCTCATGAGTTTCAGAATTCCTCTGGTTAAGAGAGTACCCCTCAATGGCAGGGAGATCACGAAGGCATTGTGGTGTGTTTATGGCCCCTTCATGTAGTCCATCTAGAAAGGCCTGCAGTTCCCCTGGATAAAAGTAAGTTCTTCAATTGTCCATCCATTGTTATCCACATGTGTGCCTGTTTGAAGAGATCAAATTTGATGTCCAATTTAATAAAGAGTGTTTGTAAGGAGAGAAAAGCCTTTCTGCTATCACTCATTTCCTTTGAAATATCTGCTACCATCTGTATCTTGTGGCCATCAAACTCATGGGGTCCATGAGTTTCAGCTGCCATCAGGGTCTGGCATGCTACAGGAAACAGGCAATAATAGGTCTTGGGTCAGATGAGGCCGTGGCTTACCACAGTCTTACTCTATGTGCTCTTTGCATCGCAAGTGGTGGTGAAAAGTCAATCCCTAGGAAGGTTGGCAAAAAGTCACAAAGAAAATATCTAACATCTGAGCCTTCTGCTTTTTCAGGGATCCCAAAGAAGTGTACCTTTTTCCTATGCCATTGGTCTTCAAGCTCCACTATTTTGTCATGCACTGCATGAATTTCCAGGTCTCTAACTGGATGGAGCTCGACACGGGATTCAAGAGAAGACCAGCAGTAATCCAACTTCTCCACCTTGTCATGAAAACCAGATATTTCAGCACAAACTGACTTTGTCTCAGTGATGAGGTCAGTCATTTTTGCATCCATCATCTCCAAGCTGTGATCCACAAAAGGTATCTCCTTGACGATCAGGTCCTTTATGGTCTACGAAGATCCTTGCTGAGGCAACAAAGATTTAGATTGGGAGACCACATATGTCATGCGTAGGTGCCTTGTGGTTTTCCCGGATACTATCCTGGGCCAGTGAGCAGTGATCCTTGGCAATAGATAATAACCAGATGTGAACAGTCTGTATCTCCTCTTCTCATAGGAGGATGTCAGGGAATGTCCATTTAGTGCAGGTCTCTTTAGCAGAGCCCACCTGTGACTGGAAGGTCGCAGACTAACGATGGACCAGGATACTACGGCTGATGAATACTATGAGCCAGCAGTTTCCTAGGAGAAAAGAATATGTGGCCCCCATTGGGGAGATTTGCAGTTTTATGAGCGAGTAGAAGACTGCATCCAGCTTTGAGCTAATAATTCTAAAATGTCCCATCAGTTATCAAATGCTGTTGATACTGCTAGACCTTTCAGAGTCCTGTTATGGTCATAGTTTATCAGAGGGGTGTGTTTATAGGAATGGCGCTCACAACTATTCCACCACTCGTCACTAAGAAATAAAGAGAGTATCCCCACCGTGCTCTCGGAAGGAGGACCTACCCCACTCCTCTACATAACCTCAAATGAGATAAAGCAATACACAATTCAAGGCACAAATGTCAAGTAAGCATGGCCATTGTCCGTATCTTGTAATACAGCAAATCCGCTTGTTTTATTCAATGTTTTCTTGAAATTCCAGAAAATCCAGCCAACAGTACTCGCATTGACTTCCTTAAGGCTCAAATCCACTACTTGCCTTCATAAATCACTAGGAATATTTGTTACCATATTCCAAAACAAAAATTCCAATATCTATTTGTTCTCTTGCAGAGTCTCTACGCGGTAGCACTTCCGATCAACGTATGGAATTCATACGAATTAGTGGTTTCAGAACAGCAGACTCATAATGAGGCCCTTAGTTATAAAAAAATTATGGTATTTATCAAAATCTGGAATGTCATTTCATCATTGGTTTTGTATATTTGAAACTTACTAAATACAATCCTTGGAGTTTTATAATTCATATACATTTGTTGTAAACTGTTGATAATTGTGAAGTTGAATAAAAAAGTATGTATAATATTTGTGGAACAACAACCATTATTATAGATGCAATTTCCCCCTATCATATCATATGTAAATATGAATATTAATAATTTTTTCTCTATTTTTTTAGATTATATATTTACCATTAAGAGAAACGTTATCCTTAGTACTATTTGAAAACACAATTCCAAAATGTTTATGTTTCTCTGTTCTCCATATAATACAATTATTATTCTACATATTTAGAGTACAATATACATTTAACAAAAAGAAACTAGCTGTATTTATGTGTAGAATGTATCGAGAAACTTTAACATTATAATCTATTTATTAGAAAAAAACTGGAATAGTAATATAGCAGGCTGTGATAATGAAAAACACATCATCAGTGTTATGCCTGTCCTGCAACTGATGTACAGAACATTCAGAGGAGCAATGATTATCCATCCTACCTCTTTAAGAACAGCTCTCAACACGTCTGTCTGGTCAGTAAATCAAGCAGTGGCAGTTCTTTTAGAAAGCAAAGGGAATGGAAAGAGAAAGAAAGAGATAACCAGTGTCCTCTCAATAAATCATCTCAATTATTTCAGTCACCCGGGTATCTTCTTCAGAGCTCCCCAATGGATCTGAAATTAGTGTCAAGTGATTACTCTCAAGCATTGGGCTTACCTATTTAATATGAATAGTCATGTTAATGTTGGCAAATATTACCACATTTACCAGTTTTCCTACCCTTCTCTGGCTCAATACTACTTACCAGGGAGTCTTTACATTAATTTATTGCATGTTGGAAAATTGATTATTGGTAAGGGCAGGTAGGTACATACACTTAGCAATAGGCCACTAACCTCCACTTAGGTCAAGGTAGGTCTCAATAAATTAAACCCAGCTCAACCCATGGTAGCTTGGCAATGAGCGACAAGGCTTAACTTAGGAGACATATGTGTGAAGCATTTAAAAATCACAAAACAGTCAAAAAGTAAACTACAAAACACAATAAAAATCCAACACAAATTTATAAAAATGGATTATATTTTTATCTTTAAAATGACACCAAAATAATTAAAATCAGAGAAGGGGAAACGGAGATATATATTTTTAAAGAATTAATGCTTTTTGGCGCTTAGAAACTAATAGCGCCAATTTGGTCATCTGGTCGCACCTCAGCCGGGGCAATGTCGAGTTTAAGGCCGACCACGATGGAGCCCTGCTCGGCTACAGCCCGCAGGAGGCCTCGATCAAAAGTTTGCCTCTGGACTTAGTTGTTTTCTTGAAGATTTTCTTCAGCAGGGCCAAGTCGCCAGTCCAATCCGACCTCCTGGAACTCTTCCCTGGATACACGTTGCAGGAGCCCTCGGTGGAAATTTTTACTTTCAGACTTAGGGGGTCATTCTGACCCTGGCGGTCAGTGTTAAAGCGGCGGCCAACCCGCCAACAGACTGGCGGTCCAAAAAATTGAATCCTGACCCTGGTGGAAACCGTCAACACAGGCCGCCGCTTTAACACTCCGACCGCCACGGCGGCACAAACAAACAGCGCGGCGGTCACTGCCAACAGCCAGACGGCAGACAATGTAACGCCCACCCTATCACGACTCACCAATCCGCCACCTTTTCCGGGGCGGGAGCCCCGCCGATAAAAACACGGCGGAAATAGACATTTCCAATGGAAAACGCTCACCTCGACACACTCCACGCGGAATCGGGACAGCATGGAACCGGGACTCCACATCCTCCCAGCCATTGCCTTCCTGCTCTTCTTCCAGGATCACGAACGTCGCCGCAGACGACAACGGTGAGTACTGCACCTACGACACAGGGGAGAGGGGAGGAGGAAAGGTTACGGGCACACACATACGCCACACACCCACCCCCACCCTCACCCCCACCGAAATACCTACACACCAATGCAGATTGAAAAGTCAGAGTGACACCCCCAAACCCCCAAAACAAAAATGCAAAGACAAAAGGCAATGATTGTAAAAATAGAACTATATTATAGCAATAATTAAGTATAGCGAACTTAGCAATATATAAAGAATTATTACACATCTAGAGCTATATATATACAAGTAGCAAAAGTCCGGCACAGTTTTGCAAAGTCCAAATGTCCGTGGGCCAATGTGCAGCAACACATGGGCAAAGCCCACACACGAGATCGAGTCCATTGGAGAGAACACTGCTTGGGCATCACAAAAATAAAATACTGGCACCTCAGGGGGAAGGGAAGTGGGGGCACCTCAGCCACATGAGTCCACGACGCCAGATCCACGAAGGGCCTCCATGCCCACTGTGCCATCCTGGGGAGTGCAAAGCCACAGTCTCTCAAGTCTCTACAGTGGGTGGATTGCCCACTGTGCCATCCTGGGGGGTGCAAAGCCACAGTCCATCAGGTGGATTACAGAGTCCACTGGTCATGGAGGAGGCATAGTGGGCAGAGTGCCTCTTGAAGCCCTGCCCGACACAGAACCGGGCCTGCCAATGGGCCAGCGGTGCTTGACAGGAGGGCCCAGCGGAGCGGTGCTTGACAGGAGGGCCCAGCGGAGCGGTGCTTGACAGGAGGGCCCAGCGGAGCTGTGCTTGAGATGAAGGGCCCAGCGGAGCGGTGCTTGAGATGAAGGGCCCAGCGGAGCGGTGCTTGACAGGAGGCCCCAGCGGAGCGGTGCTTGAGATGAGGGCCCAGCGGAGCGGTGCTTGACAGGAGGCCCCAGCGGAGCGGTGCTTGACAGGAGGGCCCAGCGGAGCGGTGCTTGACAGGAGGGCCCAGCAGAGCGGTGCTTGAGATGAAGGGCCCAGCGGAGCGGTGCTTGACAGGAGGGCCCAGCGGAGCGGTGCTTGAGATGAGGGCCCAGCGGAGCGGTGCTTGACAGGAGGCCCCAGCGGAGCGGTGCTTGACAGGAGGGCCCAGCGGAGCGGTGCTTGACAGGAGGGCCCAGCAGAGGGGTGCTTGAGATGAGGGCCCAGCAGAGCGGTGCTTGACAGGAGGGCCCAGCGGAGCAGTGCTTGACAGGAGGGCCCAGCGGAGCGGTGCTTGACAGGAGGGCCCTGTTCAGCGGTGCCTGTCTTGGCGGGGCCCTGTTCAGCGGTGCTTCTCACGGCGGGGACCTGTTCAGCGGTGCTTCTCACGGCGGGGACCTGTTCAGCGGTGCTTCTCACGGCGGGCCCTGTTCAGCAGTGCCTGTCTTGGCAGGGCCCTGTTCAGCGGTGCTTCTCACGGCGGGGACCTGTTCAGCGGTGCTTCTCACGGCGGGGCCCTGTTCAGCGGTGCCTGTCTTGGCGGGGCCCTGTTCAGCGGTGCTTCTCACGGCGGGCGCTGTTCAGCGGTGCTCCTCACGGCGGGGCCCTGTTCAGCGGTGCTCCTCACGGCGGGGCCCTGTTCAGCGGTGCTTCTCACGGCGGGGACCTGTTCAGCGGTGCTCCTCACGGTGGGGCCCTGTTCAGCGGTGCTCCTCACGGCGGGGACCTGTTCAGCGGTGCTTCTCACGGCGGGGACCTGTTCAGCGGTGCCTGTCTTGGCGGGGCCCTGTTCAGCGGTGCTTCTCACGGCGGGGCCCTGTTCAGCGGTGCCTGTCTTGGCGGGCCCTGTTCAGCGGTGCTTCTCACGGCGGGGCCCTGTTCAGCGGTGCTTCTCACCGCGGGGACCTGTTCAGCGGTGCTCCTCACGGCGGGGCCCTGTTCAGTGGTGCTCCTCAAGGCGGGGCCCTGTTCAGCGGTGCTCCTCACGGCGGGGACCTGTTCAGCAGTGCTTCTCACGGCGGGGACCTGTTCAGCGGTGCCTGTCTTGGCAGGGCCCTGTTCAGCGGTGCTTCTCACGGCGGGGCCCTGTTCAGCGGTGCCTGTCTTGGCGGGGCCCTGTTCAGCGGTGCTTCTCACGGCGGGGACCTGATCAGCGGTGCTTCTCACGGCGGGGCCCTGTTCAGCGGTGCCTGTCTTGGTGGGGCCCTGTTCAGCGGTGCTTCTCACGGCAGGGCCCTGTTCAGCGGTGCTTCTCACAGCGGGGGGGCCTGTTCAGCGGTGCTCCTCACGGCGGGGCCCTGTTCAGCGGTGCTTCTCACGGCGGGGACCTGTTCAGCGGTGCTCCTCACGGCGGGGCCCTGTTCAGCGGTGCTCCTCACGGCGGGGACCTGTTCAGCGGTGCTTCTCACGGCGGGGACCTGTTCAGCGGTGCCTGTCTTGGCGGGGCCCTGTTCAGCGGTGCCTGTCTTGTGTTTCGAGTGAACCACACCTGGCCAATACTTCCTGCTCAGTCAGCATCGGACCTTTCTGTTGCGGGCCCTCCTGTGATGGAGTTCTGGGGCCCTGGGTCTCCTCCGATACCCCTGGGATGGGGCTGGTGGGGCCCTCATGGCCAGGTCGGCTGCTCCCTGCCTTTTGCGCTTTGCTGCCCTTGCCCTCCTTGGCAGACTCTCCGTGGCCCTTGGCTCCCTTACCCGATGTGGCAGGTGACGGTGCAAGGCTTCCCTCCTTGGGGGCAGGCGTATCAGGCCTGTCGCGCCTGCCCTTCAGTTTTTTGCTCCTCTTCCCAGCGGGGGGGCTGGCTGTGCCTTTGCTGCTGGCCGATGTCCCTGCACAAGGAAAGGGCGGACTCCAAAAACCAGCCACGACGTTCTTGGGAGTTGCTGGGCTGGTGGTGGCTGAGGTGTTTTTGGAACTCTTACGAGATGAAGGGGGTGGGTCAGGTGAGGAAAAGAGGTCCAGTTTATAGAGGATTCGTTTTACAGGAGCCATGGGAAGGGTAGCTGGAGTGGGTATGGGAGTTGAGGAAGAGGATGTGGTTGTAGGAGAGTGAAGTCTGGTGTCTTTGGGTGCAGGTGCTTGGGCTGGAGGCTGACGTGAGGTGGATGGCTGTTGGTTTGGTGCCTGCCTGCGTTTGTGTGGTTTGGAAGCGGGGGTGACAGACACACTGGGAGAGGACACAGGGGACGTGTACATGGCAGTGGGGGTGGTGACTGCACGTGTGCGGACTGGTGTGGAGGGTGTGCTGGTGATGGGTGTACTGGCTGATGGTGGTGTGCATGCAGGTGTGAGTGTAGACGTCACAGGGAGGAAGGAGGGAGACAAGGAGGTGGGGGACACAGAGGAGGTAGTGGCTGTTGGCATGTCTGCATCTGTATGTTGCTTGTGTGAATGCTTGTGTGTTCTGTGGTGCTTATGTCTGGATGAGCTTCCCTTGGGTGTTGAGGTGTGTGCAGGCTGGTCTGTAGGTGTGGATGGGATAGGCAGAGGAACAGGGGAGTGGGACTGGGTGGAGGGAGTTAGAAGAGGGAGGCTGGAGACAGGGACAATCGCTGCCGTCAGTGCTGAGGCCAGAGCGTTGAACGATCGCTGATGGGCAGCCTGACCCGAATGAAGGCCCTCCAGGTATCCATTGCTTTGATGCACCTCCCTCTCCACACCCTGGATGGCATTCAAAAGGGTAGACTGCCCAACAATGATGGTCCTCAGGAGGTCAATGACCTCCTCACTGAGGGCAGCAGGGGTGACTGGGGCAGGGCCTGAGGTGCCTGGGGCGAAGGAGAAGGCCGCCTTCCTGGCCGTGCGGGCACGGGCCGAAGGCCGAGGGGCTGCTGGGAAGGCGGAGCTGGTGCGCTGGGTGGCGGCTGTACCTTTAGTATCGGTGGGCACGGATGTTGCCGCCACCGCAAGGGAGCTCCCATCCGAGGACGTATTGGTGTCACTGACATCTGCACGGGTCCCCGTGGTGGAGCCCCCCTCGCCCTCCGTCTCACTGGTCATGTCGTAGTCCGTTGCATGGCCCTCCGGGGCCATGTGAGATGCAGCTCCCTCTTGCGCCGATGCCACTTCTCCTCCGCCTGATGATGCTAATGCACACATTCACCGAAAAACAAAGAAAATGGGGGGGGGGGATGGAGAAATAAAGACAAGTTGAGTGCATGCATTGGGGACACCGTTGGCGGAGAGGACAGACACAGAAGCCCCCTGCACTACGCTGCGCACTTGGGGTACACTACTCATTCCCTGGGACATGCCCTACAAGCCTATGGGCGACAACTGCCCACACAGAATACACAGGTCCATGAATAGCGTTTCTAGGCACCCTACAGAGGTGGGGGGCGGGGGCACAGGACCATACCTCACGGAGGGGCCTAGCCTACAGAAATCACCCTGGCCTAGGGATACCCACAGCCCTCCTCCCCCACCCAGGCACCTCCACTGCGTGAAAATATAGCTGAATGTGCTGGTACTCACCCCCTTGTGTCTGCTGTAATGTCCTCAAGCGCCCATCTAAATCGGGGTAGGCCACCGCCAGGATCCGGGATATCAGGGGGATCAAGGTACGACTGGCACCCCTCCTAGGTTGGGAGGCCATCCCCAGCAGAGCCTCGGCGGTCTTCCTGCTCCCGCGGCGGATGTCCTCCCACCTCTTGCGGCAGTGGGTGCCCCGTCTGTTATGGACCCCCAGGGCCCGGACGTCCTTGGCAATGGCACACCAAATATCGATCTTTTGATGGGCGCTGACCTATGTGACATGTACAGGGGGGGAAAAGAAACATCATCACTTTTCTGCATGCTCGATGTGAGTGGCCCCCCCTCCCCAAACTTGCCAGGTGGCACATGCTCTCATCTGTCGTGCCATGCATTCGTAATTCGCTCCCCTCCCCTCCATCGTACATCCACCCCACTCATCACAGGCATTGCCCACTATGCATTGGCCCCCGTGTACTCACCTGTTGGTCTGGAGGACCGTAGAGTAGCGCATACTGGGGGAGGACCCCGTCCACGAGCTTCTCCAAGTCTTCGGAACTGAAGGCGGGGGCCCTTTCCCCAGTCGCAGCAGCCATTGTCACTTCCAGACCGAGGTCACAGCAGCACTTGCAGTATAGGTCCTCTCCTGTGGATGCTCAGGTCTCGTGTGATTAAGCAGAGAGAAAATGGCGGTCACGCCCGCGGCGGTGCGTACCGCGGCAGTGCGTACCGCGACCACCGGCGCACATCGTCATTGGCTCCTGAAACCCATAGGGTTCAATGTTAACCAATGCTGCTTTGCACCGCGGTCTTCGACCGCCTACCGCCGCGGCGTGCCACGCCAGCGCAATGACCTCACTTCACATTGTCACACTTCACAGGTCAGGCAGCTGCCATTTCAAGGGCCCACATGGCTTAATTCCTACTGCGTCACACATGGCTAGGCCTTGCATCGACACTCATACAAGCTATTCAATCCAGAGAGATTCGTGTACTGTGCAGGCTGTGGGAACTTACCTGTGGGTTGATTGACTCTGTGCTCCATGTTGTGCTTCCTAGGCACCGTCCGCTGGGACTTGCGAGGAGACGGAGGAATGTTCCCGTGTACAGACCGCTGGTGGACCTGTCGACAATGGAAGAACGGCATGTCATACTCACCTACAGACTCAACAGTGCCACTATACAGGAACTGTGTGCCCAGCTGGAGCCAGACCTGATGTCACCCATCCGCCAACCCACAGGGATTCCGCCTCTAGTGCAGGTGCTGTCAGTACTCCATTTTTTGGCTAGTGGATCATTTCAAACTACAGTGGCCATTTCATCTGGGATGTCTCAGCCTATGTTTTCAAGGGTGTTGTCCAGAGTGTTGTCTGCTCTGATGAAATACATGCGGAGCTACATCATTTTCCCTGATGTGGGTGACTTGCCTACAGTGAAGGGTGATTTCTATGCCCTTGGACACATTCCCAATATCATTGGTGCCATTGATGGTACCCATGTGGCTTTGGTCCCCCCAAAAGACAATGAACAGGTATACAGGAACCGAAAAAGTTATCATTCCATGAATGTCCAGGTGGTCTGTTTGGCTGACCAGTACATCTCCCATGTAAATGCCAAGTTCCCAGGGTCAGTGCATGACGCGTACGTCATGCGAAATAGCAGCATCCCTTATGTGATGGAACAGCTACAGAGACAGCGTGTGTGGCTAATTGGTGACTCTGGTTACCCCAACCTGCCTTGGCTATTGACCCCAGTGAGGAATCCCAGGACAAGGGCAGAGGAACGGTACAATGAGGCCCATGGGCGTACTAGGAGGGTGATCGAGCGGACCTTCGGCCTCCTGAAGGCCAGGTTTAGGTGCCTGCATATGACAGGTGGATCCCTAATGTACTCACCAAAGAAGGTGTGTCATATCATCGTGGCCTGCTGCATGCTTCACAATCTGGCTTTGCGACGCCAGGTGCCTTTCCTGAAGGAGGATGGTCCAGATGGTGGTATTGTGGCCACTGTGGAGCCTGCGGAGAGTGAAGAGGAGGAAGACGAAGAGGACGACGCAGACAACAGGGACAGAGTGATACTGCAGTATTTCAAGTAACACACAGGTAAGAATCTACTCCTGCATTTTATTATATCTGTAACAGTACTGGCTCTCTACTGTCTGACCTTTCACCCCAATGTATGGTAACTTAGTTGTGAATTTGCCTTCCTATTTCAGTGATGTGGTCCCCACGGAGTGCCCTCTGGTTTATTTCCCCATGGACTACCGCTGTGTGACACTGGTATGTTGTCATCACAATGTATTTGGACATTTTTGGTTGGTTATATCGAATACATTTGGTTTAAAAAAATAAATAGCAGAATCCAGATGGTTTTTGTGCAATAATTGTGTTTATTGAAGTGCAAAAATTGGTGTATAGTTCAAAAAGGGTGATGGGTGATGGTGGAGGCATGTCCATGGCAGAGTCCAGACTCACGTTCGCACAGGTGCATTGTCCATATGCCTGTGGAAGGTGGAGCAGGGGCAGTTCAAGGTTGGACAGGGTGAACAAGTGGGACAGTGGGATGACATCCGGGGGGATCCGTGCATGGTGGGGGTCTTGACATCCTACTCTGTCTTCTTCCTCGATCTCAGGCCTTTCTTGCGGGGTGGTTCATGTTCTGCAGGGGGTTGGGTCCGGGTGGGCCGTTGCTGTTGTGTCGGGCCTCCTGACCACTAGCGCCGGCGGAGGTGGTGGGCTGTTCTTCCTCCATGCTAGTGGCAGGGGCCCTTTGGGGGGCACATGGTCCCGCAATGTGGTGACAATCTGGTTGAGTGCCACCACGATTGTACCCATTGCAGAACTGATGCTGCGCAGTTCTTCCCGGAACCCCATGTACTGGCCCTCCTGCATGGCCTGGATCTCCTGGAACCTGGCCAGGACCGTCGCCATCGTCTCTTGGGAGTGGTGGTACGCTCCCATGATGGTGGTGAGGGCCTCTTGGACAGTGGGTTCCCTAGGCCTGTCCTCCCTCTGTCGCACAGCAGCCCTCCCAGTTCCCCTTTGTTCCTGGGCCTCTGTCCCCTGGACGGTGTGCCCACTACCACTGCCCCCAGGTCCCTGTTGTTGTTGGGGTGGTGGGTTGCCCTGGGTGCCCTGTAGTGGTAGACACACCGCTGCTTGACCTGTCCTGGAGACAGAGGCATGGGCCCGCTGGGTGGGTGCTGTGCTGGGGTTTCCAGAGGGGGGTAGGTCTGCTGTGGCCTGTGGCTGCCTGAGGGGCCCCGACTGTCCAGAGGTCCCCGATGGTCCGGGCTGGTCATCAGGTTCTAGGTCGACAGAGCTGCTGTCATCACTGGGGGCCTGTTCTGGGGGTGGGATGGACATTTCTGGACCCTCCGGGCCGGTGTGTTGGCGTTCGGGCCCTGCAGAGGTAAAAGAGTATGGTTATTGCTTCTGTGTGTGCCATGGCGTGCGAATTGTGGGTGCCCTTGTCCCCCAGTGCTGGCATTCCCTTGTGGGAGGAGTTGTGAGGGTGGTTTGGGGGGGATGGGTATGTGCAGTTGTCATGCTTAGGTGATGGGTGTCCATGGTTTGTGTTGGCATTCAGGGGTTGGTGTTGGTTTGGGTGGGTTGTGCTGGTGAGACATTAGCAGGGAGGATATGTGCTCGGGGGTTGGGGGTGAGGGTGGGGGTGGGAGTTGGCATGCTGGTGGTTGGGGGGGGAAGTAGTTGAGATTAGACTTACCAGAGTCCATTCCTCCGCCTACTCCAGCGAGGCCCTCAGGATGCAGGATGTTCAAGACCTCTTGCTCCCATGCTGTGAATTCGGGTGGAGTGGGTGGGGGTCCGCCGCCAGTCTTCTGCACAGCGATGTTGTGTCTTGACACCATCGCCCGCACCTTCCCCCGTAGGTCGTTCCAGCACTTTCGGATGTCTTCCCGATTTCTGGGATGCTGTCCCACAGCGTTGACTTGTCGACGATCCTTTGCCATAGCTCCGCCTTCCTGGCTATTGTGGTGTGCTGCACCTGTGTGCCGAAGAGCTGGGGCTCTACCCTAATTATTTCCTCCACCATGACCCTGAGTTCTTGGTCCGAGAACCTGGGGTGTCTTTGGGGTCCCATGGGGTGGTGTGGATGAGGTGTGTGGTGGTGTTTGTGGTGATGAGTGTAGTGGTGTGTGGTGTTTTGTGCGTAGATGTAGTGTGGGGGATGATGTTGGGTTCCTGTGTGTGTTGTGGTTTGCGTTCCCTGTGCTCTCTCTCTGTGTATTGCGCCTTGTCTCTGAATTTCGATTTGTGGGGGTTTGTGGGTGATGTGGGTGTGTGTTTTATATTGTATTGATTGTGAGGGAGTGGTGTTTGTATGTGTATCAGGTGTGTGTATTTTGAATTATCCAATGTGGCTGTGTTTTGTAAAGGTGTGTGTATTTTGACCGCGGCGGTGTGTACCGCCAATGGGATACCGCGGTTGAAAGACCGCCGCGTGGATTCGTGGGTCGTATTGGCATTGGTGTATTTCTGTTGGCGTGACGGTGGAGGTTTGGTCATCTCCAGTTTATCGCTGACCGCTGATGTGGCGGCCTTCAGTGGAGGTCCGGTTTTTGGCGGTTTGGCAGTTGTGGGTCAGAATGACCCTGGCGGGTTACCGCGGCGGTGTTATGGCGGTCTTCTGACCGGCGGTAACTGCCTTTTACCGCCAGGGTCAGAATGACCCCCTTAGTCATTTGTTTGAGATGAAAATCCTGCGACCGGGGCAGACCTGAATCTTGATCCAGCGTTCTTGGAGCCCTCTTCGGATATACTGCTACATTCAGACTTAGTCAGTTTTTGGGAGATTTTTTTCACCAGGACGAACCTGCAAGTCAGGCTGGGTCGCAGTTGAGGCAAGCTGGCTAGAGCTGCTGCAGTGAGTCGGTCCCTTTATGGAACTTTTTTCCAAAAGTTCTCCAAACTTCTCCAGACCTCTGGATTTTCTTCCAGGTCCACAGCTCACTCCAAGGTTCCAGAATCTCTGAGATGCTCCTTGAGTGTGCAGACTACAACCCCCAGAATGCAACTGGTGCAAACTCCAAAACAGCCCCTGGACTGTGCTCAGCTGGTCAGTTTCTTCAAGGAGTTTGTGCAGGGGTCTCTGGTTAGCAATTTTTCACCTTTAGCAAACAGGGAGTCCCTCCTTGAACCAGTTGAAGCCAGGCAAAGTCCTTCTTGTGGTGAAGCCCAAGTGTGCAGCTGGTGCAGTCCCCAGAGTGCAGTGTCAGGTACAGATTAGGGGTCCAGCAGGGCAATCCTTTCTCTTCTGTAGTTCTTCCTTGTTGGAATGTGGTAGAGGTGTGGGTGCAGGTTTGCCAGTTTTATCCTTGCTCCTGGGTGAAAAATAGTAGTGTCCTTGTTCTCCAATCAGATGCAGGGTCCTCCCCCCTGTGATGACCACTTCCTAGGAAGTGTGGCAAAAATCAATCCCAGGGAGCAACATTCTCCAGAAATCCATCATGGATCAAACTGATTTTTGGAGGTTACATCTGGCTGAGCCCACCCACTGGTGTGGCTAAAAATCTTAAACACACCCTTCACCTGCCCTCTCCTAATCTAATCAAGGGGGCACCTAATTGTCTGGGTTGCAGGATGTGAGGGAGGTGCTGGTTTGCTCCAAATGTCCATCCCTGCCTCTGAAGACCAGTTTGGCAGCCCTCTACCCCTTCCTGCTTCTCCATCTGCTGGAGGAAGTTCTCCTTCCCCAGACACATCTCTTTGTGTTTAGCCCTGGCTACTTCACACCTCATCAAGGCAGCCTGGCAAGGCGGTTAGAGGCTGGCCAATCAGAGCAGAGCACTACACAGCTGAAGTTGGCAACTTTTTAAGTAGAGTTTAAAACTCTTTACCTGAACAAGTTATAGTAAATCCAGCAATTGTAAGTTGTTGGATTTAGTATAACAATTAATTTGATACCAAACTTGATGTATCTGACACTTAAGGGGAGTTTATAAATTAAAATAACATCTTCCTATTCTAGCCTATGGAGGCTATTCATTACAATGAGGGAAAAATGAATTTGGCTGTTTTACCTCACCAGGGCTTATAAAACTATTTTTATAAGGTGCCTACTGATAGTTACATGGCACCCAACCCTAGGGGCACATAGGACAAACCTTAGGGGTGACTTATATGTAAAAATAAGGTAGTTTAAGGCTTTGGAAATACTTCTAATTCCAAAGTCGAATTTGCATATAACTTTAATTTAAAAGCAGCCAGCAATGCAGGCCTGCCTTTAACATAACACTGGGCACCTCAGCAGTGCACCTATGGATGCACTATCCATGCTGGGGTCCCTAAACATACATGCCCTACCATATACCAGGAACTTATAGGTAGGTTGACATAGCCAATTATAATTCGCTTAATTGACATACTTTTTTTATAGCGGGCACAGGCCCTGGGACTGGTTGGCAGTACCCAGAGCACAATCAGAGTCAGGAAAACACCAGCAAAAAGTTGAAAATGGGGGAAGAAAGTTATGGGGCCTCTGCAATCAGCCCTGTTTTCTCACACTACACTTTTTCAAATGATCATCAGGACCACTGTGCCTCTTAAAGTTTTTGCGGATGGCTTGTTCTGAGTTCAGAATGCCTCTGTGTCATTTGTGTGTCTTTGCTAAACGTCCTTTCAAAGTTTTGTTACAGGTTACGTCAAGCGATGTAGCCACACATTTACTGTGTTAATGTACTAACTTTGGCCCTCATTATGAACTCGGTGGTAAAACCCGCTGAGTTTGGTGCTGGCGGTCAACAAAAGTCTGCCAGCGCCTAGAAGACCCTGCTGGACACATTATGATCATTCAGCTGGGCCGCCGGGGGAAAACGGTATTTCCGCCAGCCGGCCCAGCTGAATGCAAGGCTTGTACATTGGAGCCGGCAGCAATGTAGCAGTGCGGCAGGTGCAGCAGCACCCATCGCGCATATCACTGTCCGTAAATCGGGCAGTGACATGTGCGACGGGGCTGTGCACGGGGGCCCCTAGGCACCCATTCTGCCAGCTTTTCCCTGGTGGGGTAAACCGCCAGGGAAAGGCTGGTGGAATCGGGTGCATTATCCGGCGGCCAGTGCTGCTTGCAGCGCTGCCCTGTCGGATATGCAACTCCGCCATCACCAGGCTGCCTGGCGGCGGAAGCCTGGTGGTGGCAGAGTTACACAAGTGGCAGTTCCGCCACGATTATTACATGGCGGTCTGAACCACCATGCCGGTGGCGCCGGCATGGCGGCCCAGACCGCCATGTTCATAATGATGGCCATTGTCTTATGATTATTTTCTCTCGCCTTAGTGGATCTCAAGTAAGACCAACTCTCGATCATAGTCTTTAGTCTCTTTTCCAGATAACAGCCTTAAGACCTCTATGAGGAGTCCAGGGGGAATGTAGCAGGTGATGGCGATGGTGGTAGCAAGATCCTGCAAGTGGAAGGAATATGCTCATCAATGGTTGTATCGAAACAATGGCCTGAGTACTGGGGTGTGGTATTCATACCGCTCCAGCCAAGATGGTGCCTGAACAAGTGACAGTACTAAATCTTGTGTGGTTACTTGATACCTCAGGAGTTCTTGTTTAAATGTAAAAATGCCATTGAAAAGTCAAGTGACACAAGAAAACAATACTGAGGGTTTTAGTGCATATTATTCTCAGTGCACCAAGACTATGGAGGACTTTCTTTTAAAAATGGTCATGGCAGTGGAGACGGTGTAGGGCATAAATACTATAGGGGAATGCTGAAAGGCATAATGTACAGATCATGGGATGAGGTTGAAAATGACTGGATAGCATTGAACAGTGTATACTACAGATTGCAATAAAAATGCTAACAGGCAGCAAATTCGGATTCTTTAAGGATTCTATCTTTCAGGCAAATGCCTTTATTCTCTCCAAAATGAGTAATTAAAAATGAAAGGGTTCAAAGGCTAGCCAAAAAAGGAGAGTAAATACTAGGCATCTCTGCTGTGCCCCTCCAAAAAATATAAAAGATGCTGAAAATAGCCATTTAGGAAAAAGTAAAATCACCAAAGTGAAAAGTTGTCATGGTTTAAAACATTAATTGTCAGTGAGCTTTAGCAAATGCTTTTCAGCTTCAGAAACTGGGTGCTAATTGAATACAAGAATATGCTTTTTATCTGGTTTAAGTAATAACATTAATAGTGCTTCTGTAAGGGATCCAGATAAAACACCTACCTTATGTAAATTACGTTAAAAGTTATGAAACAAGTTGTGTGGAAAACATTTCATAAACTTCTGCTGGTACTGCGTCAGGAGCAGGGGATTTTTTTGATTTCATAGAGGTGACACCTTTATTAATTTCATGAATGATTTCAAGTGATTCGAGTGTAAGTTGTTATGACTGAGATAACATAGGTAGCTTACAGTAGTTTAACATAAATGTATTTCATTATCAAAAGTAGCTTTAAGTTTACTATACAAAGTAGAATAACAATTTTGAAACTCTTTGACAATGTTTGAACAGACAGTAATAGTTTACCATCTTTCCCACAAATTGTTTGTACTTGATTTATCCTCTGTAATTCAAAGATAGTTAGCCAGTAATTTTCCAGATTTATTTGAATTAAAATCAAATTTTGCTTTGTCATTTGATATTTGCAATCCATCCCCATCACTAAGTAATTAATTATATTCATAGCAAAGTTTCTGCAGCTTCAATTTACATATATTGTAATAAGAAGTAATAAAGAGCGGTTCAAATTAAACAATTGCTTTTTCAAGATCAGAAATTTTAGAGTGAAATTGTATATTTTGATGATCCATCATAGATATCTCTGAAATATGTTTAAAGGAATCCCAAAATATAATATTTGAAGTTGTATCTTTCTTATAAGTTTAATAACGTTTTCTCTCTATTGTCATCTTTAAGAGCAATATCCATGTTCCTTCTCTATCTAAAACAACAGATAGAAAAATATTCAAAAATTATTCTAATTTTGAATACATAGAAATCATAGCAGGGTCTTATTTGTGTGCTCAATTTTATGGTTAGAGATAATAATTGCATAGCTTATACCTAGGGCTCAGCACCAGGAATCCTGGATCTCCGCCAAGCCCTTCTCTGGCAAGCATCCATTATGACGCCGTGAACCTCCACTGCCTTAACACCCAACGTCTAAGCGACTGCTGCACCACATCCGCCCAGGACTCCCACAGACCTTTTTGGTGTAGGAACCGCAACTTCAGTGCTGGCCACAATGAGCAGAAGGCACTCCCCAAACCCGGAAACACCGACACCCACCACAACCCCATCAATTGCCTCCTCCTGAACATCCGCTCCCTCCACAAGCATGCCACCGAACTCTGGGATTTGATCAACACCACCCGACCGGACATCACCTTCCTTACCGAGACCTGGACCAGCCCCACCTCGGGGCCAGACATCCACATCACCATCACCAGCCCAGATGGATACAGCATCCTAAGGAGGATCTGGCCCTCCCGCCCGGGCGGAGGACCTGCTAACGTACACAAGTCCTTACTACTTATCAAGGCCAATTCAAAAGAACAGTGCACCACCATGGGACACCTTCACTTCCTGGTTCACACCGATCACAACTCCTTCATCCGTGGCACCCATGTCTACAGACCACCCTGCCCCATCCAGCATTCATCAGTGACATTGTAGACATCACCACCCCACACACCCTGGCGTCTGACGCCTACCTCCTTCTCAGCGACCTGAACTTCCACCTCGAGGACTGCAACGTTTGAAACACCACCACTCTAGTCAACAGCCTCGCCACCCTTGGTCTCAGACAGCTGATCACTACACCCACGCACATTGCAAGACACACACTGGACCCCATCTTCACCTCAAGCAACCGGATTACCATCAAAGACTGTCTCCACCCCAGACTGAACTAACCACTGCTGCCTACACTTCACCATCACTGGACCCAGTAGCCGCATCTGTGCCCCCAGGACCGCGACCACAGGACTTTGAATGAAATAACCAATGAGCAACTCACCACAAATCTCACCAAATCCCTCCTGCCTCCCTCTGATGAAGCCAACACTGCAGCGCACAATATCAAGACATGGATCACGGAGTGTGCCAACACTCTAGCCCCCCTCCGTCTGACATCGGGCAAGTGCATACCAAAGAAAGCCAGCTGGTTCACCACCGAACTCCAAGAATCCAAATGCACCCACAGGCGTCTAGAGAAAGAAAGTGGAATAGCCAAATCAGTAAAGACCTCGCCTCCTTCAGAGCTGCAACCACCATCCACTGCTGACACATCAAGAATGCAAGAAAGAATGCACTCTGGGAATGCATCAAGTCCTCCACACAACACGAAGGAACTTTTGTCAGTCATCAGCGAGGTCATAAATCCCATCTTTGAAGCCACCAGCATCCCCCGTTGCAAGACCTCTGCAACAAACTCGCCACCTGTTCAGCGGTGCTTCTTACGGCGGGGACCTGTTCAGCGGTGCCTGTCTTGGCGGGGCCCTGTTCAGCGGTGCCTGTCTTGTGTTTCGAGTGAACCACACCTGGCCAATACTTCCTGCTCAGTCAGCATCGGACCTTTCCGTTGCGGGGCCCTCCTGTGATGGAGTTCTGGGGCCCTGGGTCTCCTCCGATACCCCCGGAATGGGGCTGGTGGGGCCCTCATGGCCTGGTCGGCTTCTCCCTGCCTTTTGCGCTTTGCTGCCCTTGCCCTCCTTGGCAGACTCTCCGTGGCCCTTGGCTCCCTTACCCGATGTGGCAGGTGACAGTGCAAGGCTTCCCTCCTTGGGGGCAGGCGTATAATGGCCTGTCGCGCCTGCCCTTCAGTTTTTTGCTCCTCTTCCCAGGGGGGGGGCTGGCTGTGCCTTTGCTGCTGGCCGATGTCCCTGCACAAGGAAAGGGCGGACTCCAAAAACCAGCCACGACGTTCTTGGGAGTTGCTGGGCTGGTGGTGGCTGAGGTGTTTTTGGAACTCTTACGAGATGAAGGGGGTGGGTCAGGTGAGGAAAAGAGGTCCAGTTTATAGAGGATTCGTTTTTTAGGAGCCATGGGAAGGGTAGCTGGAGTGGGTATGGGAGTTGAGGAAGAGGATGTGGTTGTAGGAGAGTCAAGTCTGGTGTCTTTGGGTGCAGGTGCTTGGGCTGGAGGCTGACGTGAGGTGGATGGCTGTTGGTTGGGTGCCTGCCTGCGTTTGTGTGGTTTGGAAGCAGGGGTGACAGACACACTGGGAGAGGACACAGGGGACGTGTACATGGCAGTGGGGGTGGTGACTGCACGTGTGTGGACTGGTGTGGAGGGTGTGCTGGTGATGGGTGTACTGGCTGATGGTGGTGTGCATGCAGGTGTGAGTGTAGACGTCACAGGGAGGAAGGAGGGAGACGAAGAGGTGGGGGACACAGAGGAGGTAGTGGCTGTTGGCATGTCTGCATCTGTATGTTGCTTGTGTGAATGCTTGTGTGTTCTGTGGTGCTTATGTCTGGATGAGCTTCCCTTGGGTGTTGAGGTGTGTGCAGGCTGGTCTGTAGGTGTGGATGGGATAGGCAGAGGAACAGGGGAGTGGGACTGGGTGGAGGGAGTTAGAAGAGGGAGGCTGGAGACAGGGACAATCGCTGCCGTCAGTGCTGAGGCCAGAGCGTTGAACGATCGCTGATGGGCAGCCTGACCCGAATGAAGGCCCTCCAGGTATGCATTGCTTTGATGCACCTCCCTCTCCACACCCTGGATGGCATTCAAAAGGGTAGACTGCCCAACAATGATGGTCCTCAGGAGGTCAATGACCTCCTCACTGAGGGCAGCAGGGGTGACTGGGGCAGGGCCTGAGGTGCCTGGGGCGAAGGAGAAGGCCGCCTTCCTGGCCGTGCGGGCACGGGCGAAGGCCGAGGGGCTGCTGGGAGGGCGGAGCTGGTGCGCTGGGTGGCGGCTGTACCTGTAGTATCGGTGGGCACGGATGTTGCCGCCACCGCAAGGGAGCTCCCATCCGAGGACGTGTTGGTGTCACTGACGTCTGCACGGGTCCCCGTGGTGAAGCCCCCCTCGCCCTCCGTCTCACTGGTCATGTCGTAGTCCGTTGCATGGCCCTCTGGGGCCATGTGAGATGCAGCTCCCTCTTGCGCCGATGCCACTTCTCCTCCGCCTGATGATGCTAATGCACACATTCACCGAAAAACAAAGAAAATGGGGGGGGGGATGGAGAAATAAAGACAAGTTGAGTGCATGCATTGGGGACACCGTTGGCGGAGAGGACAGACACAGAAGCCCCCTGCACTACGCTGCGCACTTGGGGTACACTACTCATTCCCTGGGACATGCCCTACAAGCCTATGGGTGACAACTGCCCACACAGAATACACAGGTCCATGAATAGCGTTACTAGGCACCCTACAGAGGTGGGGGGCGGGGGCACAGGACCATACCTCACGGAGGGGCCTAGCCTACAGAAATCGCCCTGGCCTAGGGATACCCACAGCCCTCCTCCCCCACCCAGGCACCTCCACTGCGCGCAAATATAGCTGAATGTGCTGGTACTCACCCCCTTGTGTCTGCTGTGTTGTCCTCAAGTGCCCATCTAAATCGGGGTAGGCCACCGCCAGGATCCGGGACATCAGAGGGGTCAAGGTACGACTGCCACCCCTCCTAGGTTGGGAGGCCATCCCCAGCAGAGCCTTGCCGGTCTTCCTGCTCCCGCGGCGGATGTCTTCCCACCTCTTGCGGCAGTGGGTGCCCCGTCTGTTGTGGACCCCCAGGGCCCGGACGTCCTTGGCGATGGCACGCCAAATATCGATCTTTTGATGGGCGCTGACCTATGTGACATGTACAGGGGGGGAAAAGAAACATCATCACTTTTCTGCATGCTCGATGTGAGTGGCCCCCCCTCCCCAGGGTAGCGCATACTGGGGGAGGACCCCGTCCACGAGCTTCTCCAACTCTTCGGAACTGAAGGCGGGGGCCCTTTCCCCAGTCGCAGCAGCCATTGTCACTTCCAGACCGAGGTCACAGCAGCACTTGCAGTATAGGTCCTCTCCTGTGGATGCTCAGGTCTCGTGTGATTAAGCAGAGAGAAAATGGCGGTCACGCCCGCGGTGGTGCGTACCGCGGCAGTGAGTACCGCGACCGCCGGCGCACATCGTCATTGGCTCCTGAAACCCATAGGGTTCAATGTTAACCAATGCTGCTTTGCGCCGCGGTCTTCGACCGCCTACCGCCGAGCGTGCCACGCCAGCGCAATGACCTCACTTCACATTGTCACACTTCACAGGTCAGGCAGCCGCCATTTCAAGGGCCCACATGGCTTAATTCCTACTGCGTCACACATGGCTAGGCCTTGCATCGACACTCATACAAGCTATTCAATCCAGAGAGATTCGTGTACTGTGCAGGCTGTGGGAACTTACCTGTGGGTTGATTGACTCTGTGCTTCGTGTTGTCCTTCCTAGGCACCGTCCGCTGGGACTTGCGAGGAGACGGAGGAATGTTCCCGTGTACAGACCGCTGGTGGACCTGTCGACAATGGAAGAACGACATGTCATACTCACCTACAGACTCAACAGTGCCACTATACAGGAACTGTGTGCCCAGCTGGAGCCAGACCTGATGTCACCCATCCGCCAACCCACAGGGATTCCGCCTCTAGTGCAGGTGCTGTCAGTACTCAATTTTTTGGCTAGTGGATCATTTCAAACTACAGTGGCCATTTCATCTGGGATTAAACAGCCTATGTTTTCAAGGGTGTTGTCCAGAGTGGTGTCTGCTCTGATGAAATACATGCGGAGCTACATCATTTTCCCTGAGGTGGGTGACTTGCCTACAGTGAAGGGTGATTTCTATGCCCTTGGACACATTCCCAATATCATTGGTGCCATTGATGGTACCCATGTGGCTTTGGTCCCCCCAAAAGACAATGAACAGGTGTACAGGAACCGAAAAAGTTATCATTCCATGAATGTCCAGGTGGTCTGTTTGGCTGACCAGTACATCTCCCATGTAAATGCCAAGTTCCCAGGGTCAGTGCATGACGCGTACGTCATGCGAAATAGTAGCATCCCTTATGTGATGGAACAGCTACAGAGACAGCGTGTGTGGCTAATTGGTGACTCTGGTTACCCCAACCCGCCTTGGCTATTGACCCCAGTGAGGAATCCCAGGACAAGGGCAGAGGAACGGTACAATGAGGCCCATGGGCGTACTAGGAGGGTGATCGAGCGGACCTTCGGCCTCCTGAAGGCCAGGTTTAGGTGCCTGCATATGACAGGTGGATCCCTAATGTACTCACCAAAGAAGGTGTGTCATATCATCATGGCCTGCTGCATGCTTCACAACCTGGCTTTGCGACGCCAGGTGCCTTTCCTGAAGGAGGATGGTCCAGATGGTGGTGTTGTGGCCACTGTGGAGCCTGCGGAGAGTGAAGAGGAGGAAGACGAAGAGGACGACACAGACAACAGGGACAGAGTGATACTGCAGTATTTCCAGTAACACACAGGTAAGAATCTACTCCTGCATTTTATTATATCTGTAACAGTACTGGCTCTCTACTGTCTGACCTTTCACCCCAATGTATGGTAACTTAGTTGTGAATTTGCCTTCCTATTTCAGTGATGTGGTCCCCACGGAGTGCCCTCTAGTTTATTTCCCCATGGACTACCGCTGTGTGACACTGGTATGTTGTCATCACAATGTATTTGGACATTTTTGGTTGGTTATATCGAATACATTTGGTTAAAAAAAAAAAATAGCAGACTCCAGATGGTTTTTGTGCAATAATTGTGTTTATTGAAGTGCAAAAATTGGTGTATAGTTCAAAAAGGGTGATGGGTGATGGTGGAGGCATGTCCATGGCAGAGTCCAGACTCACGTTCGCACAGGTGCATTGTCCATATGCCTGTGGAAGGTGGAGCAGGGGCAGTTCAAGGTTGGACAGGGTGAACAAGTGGGACAGTGGGATGACATCCGGGGGGATCCGTGCATGGTGGGGGTCTTGACATCCTACTCTGTCTTCTTCCTCGATCTCAGGCCTTTCTTGCGGGGTGGTACATGTTCTGCAGGGGGTGGGGTCCGGGTGGGCCGTTGCTGTTGTGTCGGGGCCTCCTGACCACTAGCGCCGGCGAAGGTGGTGGGCTGTTCTTCCTCCATGCTAGTGGCAGGGGCCCTTTGGGGGGCCACATGGTCCCGCAATGTGGTGACAATCTGGTTGAGTGCCACCACAATTGTACCCATTGCAGAACTGATGCTGCGCAGTTCTTCCCGGAACCCCATGTACTGGCCCTCCTGCATGGCCTGGATCTCCTGGAACCTGGCCAGGACCGTCGCCATCGTCTCTTGGGAGTGGTGGTACGCTCCCATGATGGTGGTGAGGGCCTCTTGGACAGTGGGTTCCCTAGGCCTGTCCTCCCTCTGTCGCACAGCAGCCCTCCCAGTTCCCCTTTGTTCCTGGGCCTCTGTCCCCTGGACGGTGTGCCCACTACCACTGCCCCCAGGTCCCTGTTGTTGTTGGGGTGGTGGGTTGCCCTGGGTGCCCTGTAGTGGTAGACACACCGCTGCTTGACCTGTCCTGGAGACAGAGGCATGGGCCCGCTGGGTGGGTGCTGTGCTGGGGTTTCCAGAGGGGGGTAGGTCTGCTGTGGCCTGTGGCTGCCTGAGGGGAACCGACTGTCCAGAGGTCCCCGATGGTCCGGGCTGGTCATCAGGTTCTAGGTCGACAGAGCTGCTGTCATCACTGGGGGCCTGTTCTGGGGGTGGGATGGACATTTCTGGACCCTCCGGGCCGGTGTGTTGGCGTTCGGGCCCTGCAGAGGTAAAAGAGTATGGTTATTGCTTCTGTGTGTGCCATGGCGTGCGAATTGTGGGTGCCCTTGTCCCCCAGTGCTGCCATTCCCTTGTGGGAGGAGTTGCGAGGGTGGTTGGGGGGGGATGGGTATGTGCAGTTGTCATGCTTAGGTGATGGGTGTCCATGGTTTGTGTTGGCATTCAGGGGTTGGTGTTGGTTTGGGTGGGTTGTGCTGGTGAGACATTAGCAGGGAGGATAGGTGCTCGGGGGTTGGGGGTGAGGGTGGGGGTGAGGGTTGGCATGCTGGTGGTTGGGGGGGAAGTAGTTGAGATTAGACTTACCAGAGTCCATTCCTCCGCCTACTCCAGCGAGGCCCTCAGGATGCAGGATGTTCAAGACCTCTTGCTCCCATGCTGTGAATTCGGGTGGAGTGGGTGGGGGTCCGCCGCCAGTCTTCTGCACAGCGATGTTGTGTCTTGACACCATCGCCCGCACCTTCCCCCGTAGGTCGTTCCAGCACTTTCGGATGTCTTCCCGATTTCTGGGATGCTGTCCCACAGCGTTGACCCTGTCGATGATCCTTTGCCATAGCTCCGCCTTCCTGGCTATTGTGGTGTGCTGCACCTGTGTGCCGAAGAGCTGGGGCTCTACCCTAATTATTTCCTCCACCATGACCCTGAGTTCTTGGTCCGAGAACCTGGGGTGTCTTTGGGGTCCCATGGGGTGGTGTGGATGAGGTGTGGTGGTGTTTGTGGTGATGAGTGTAGTGGTGTGTGGTGTTTTGTGTGTAGATGTAGTGTGGGGGATGATGTTGGGTTCCTGTGTGTGTTGTGGTTTGCGTTCCCTGTGCTCTCTCTCTGTGTATTGCGCCTTGTCTCTGAATTTCGATTTGTGGGGGTTTGTGGGTGATGTGGGTGTGTGTTTTATATCGTATTGATTGTGAGGGAGTGGTGTTTGTATGTGTATCAGGTGTGTGTATTTTGAATTATCCAATGTGGCTGTGTTTTGTAAAGGTGTGTGTATTTTGACCGCGGCAGTGTGTACCGCCAATGGGATACCGCGGTTGAAAGACCGCCGCGTGGATTCGTGTGTCGTATTGGCATTGGTGTATTTCTGTTGGCGTGACGGTGGAGGTTTGGTCACCTCCAGTTTATCGCTGACCGCTGATGTGGCGGCCTTCTGTGGAGGTCCGGTTTTTGGCGGTTTGGCAGTTGTGGGTCAGAATGACCCTGGCGGGTTACCGCGGCGGTGTTATGGCGGTCTTCTGACCGGCGGTAACTGCCTTTTACCGCCAGGGTCAGAATGACCCCCTTAGTCATTTGTTTGAGATGAAAATCCTGCGACCGGGGCAGACCTGAATCTTGATCCAGCGTTCTTGGAGCCCTCTTCGGATATACTGCTACATTCAGACTTAGTCAGTTTTTGGGAGATTTTTTTCACCAGGACGAACCTGCAAGTCAGGCTGGGTCGCAGTTGAGGCAAGCTGGCTAGAGCTGCTGCAGTGAGTCGGTCCCTTTATGGAACTTTTTTCCAAAAGTTCTCCAAACTTCTCCAGACCTCTGGATTTTCTTCCAGGTCCACAGCTCACTCCAAGGTTCCAGAATCTCTGAGATGCTCCTTGAGTGTGCAGACTACAACCCCCAGAATGCAACTGGTGCAAACTCCAAAACAGCCCCTGGACTGTGCTCAGCTGGTCAGTTTCTTCAAGGAGTTGGTGCAGGGGACTCTGGTTAGCAATTTTTCACCTTTAGCAAACAGGGAGTCCCTCCTTGAACCAGTTGAAGCCAGGCAAAGTCCTTCTTGTGGTGAAGCCCAAGTGTGCAGCTGGTGCAGTCCCCAGAGTGCAGTGTCAGGTGCAGATTAGGGGTCCAGCAGGGCAATCCTTTCTCTTCTGTAGTTCTTCCTTGTTGGAATGTGGTAGAGGTGTGGGTGCAGGTTTGCCAGTTTTATCCTTGCTCCTGGGTGAAAAATAGTAGTGTCCTTGTTCTCCAATCAGATGCAGGGTCCTCCCCCCTGTGATGACCACTTCCTAGGAAGTGTGGCAAAAATCAATCCCAGGGAGCAACATTCTCCAGAAATCCATCATGGCTGAAACTGATTTTTGGAGGTTACATCTGGCTGAGCCCACCCACTGGTGTGGCTAAATATCTTAAACACACCCTTCACTTGCCCTCTACTAATCTAATCAAGGGGGCACCTAATTGTCTGGGCTGCAGGATGTGAGGGAGGTGCTGGTTTGCTCCAAATGTCCATCCCTGCCTTTGAAGACCAGTTTGGCAGCCCTCTACCCCTTCCTGCTTCTCCATCTGCTGGAGGAAGTTCTCCTTCCCCAGACACATCTCTTTGTGTTTAGCCCTGGCTACTTCACACCTCATCAAGGCAGCCTGGCAAGGCGGTTAGAGGCTGGCCAATCAGAGCAGAGCACTACACAGCTGAAGTTGGCAACTTTTTAGGTAGAGTTTAAGGCTTTGGAAATACTTCTAATTCCAAAGTCGAATTTGCATATAACTTTAATTTAAAAGCAGCCACCAATGCAGGCCTGCCTTTAACATAACACTGGGCACCTCAGCAGTGCACCTATGGATGCACTATCCATGCTGGGGTCCCTAAACATACATGCCCTACCATATACCAGGGGCTTATAGGTAGGTTGACATATCCAATTATAATTCGCTTAATTGACATACTTTTTTTATAGCGGGCACAGGCCCTGGGACTGGTTGGCAGTACCCAGAGCACAATCAGAGTCAGGAAAACACCAGCAAAAAGTTGAAAATGGGGGAAGAAAGTTAGGGGGCCTCTGCAATCAGCCCTGTTTTCTCACACTACACTTTTTCAAATGATCATCAGGACCACTGTGCCTCTTAAAGTTTTTGCGGATGGCTTGTTCTGAGTTCAGAATGCCTCTGTGTCATTTGTGTGTCTTTGCTAAACGTCCTTTCAAAGTTTTGTTACAGGTTACGTCAAGCGATGTAGCCACACATTTACTGTGTTAATGTACTAACTTTGGCCCTCATTATGAACTCGGTGGTAAAACCCGCTGAGTTTGGTGCTGGCGGTCAACAAAAGTCTGCCAGCGCGTAGAAGACCCTGCTGGACACATTATGATCATTCAGCTGGGCCGCCGGGGGAAAACGGTGTTTCCGCCAGCCGGCCCAGCTGAATGCAAGGCTTGTACATTGGAGCCGGCAGCAATGTAGCAGTGCGGCAGGTGCAGCAGCACCCGTCGCGCATATCACTGTCCGTAAATCGGGCAGTGACATGTGCGACGGGGCTGTGCAGGGGGCCCCTAGGCATCCATTCTGCCAGCTTTTCCCTGGTGGGTTAAACCGCCAGGGAAAGGCTGGTGGAATCGGGTGCATTATCCGGCGGCCAGTGCTGCTTGCAGCACTGCCCTGTCGGATATGCAACTCCGCCATCACCAGGCTGCCTGGCGGCAGAAGCCTGGCGGTGGCAGAGTTACACAAGTGGCAGTTCCGCCACGATTATTACATGGCGGTCTGAGCCACCATGCCGGTGGCGCCGGCATGGCGGCCCAGACCGCCATGTTCATAATGATGGCCATTGTCTTATGATTATTTTCTCTCGCCTTAGTGGATCTCAAGTAAGACCAACTCTCGATCATAGTCTTTAGTCTCTTTTCCAGATAACAGCCTTAAGACCTCTATGAGGAGTCCAGGGGGAATGTAGCAGGTGATGGCGATGGTGGTAGCAAGATCCTGCAAGTGGAAGGAATATGCTCATCAATGGTTGTATCGAAACAATGGCCTGAGTACTGGGGTGTGGTATTCATACCGCTCCAGCCAAGATGGTGCCTGAACAAGTGACAGTACTAAAGTCTTGTGTGGTTACTTGATACCTCAGGAGTTCTTGTTTAAATGTAAAAATGCCATTGAAAAGTCAAGTGACACAAGAAAACAATACTGAGGGTTTTAGTGCATATTATTCTCAGTGCACCAAGACTATGGAGGACTTTCTTTTACAAATGGTCATGGCAGTGGAGACGGTGTAGGGCATAAATACTATAGGGGAATGCTGAAAGGCATAATGTACAGATCATGGGATGAGGTTGAAAATGACTGGATAGCATTGAACAGTGTATACTACAGATTGCAATAAAAATGCTAACAGGCAGCAAATTCGGATTCTTTAAGGATTCTATCTTTCAGGCAAATGCCTTTATTCTCTCCAAAATGAGTAATTAAAAATGAAAGGGTTCAAAGGCTAGCCAAAAAAGGAGAGTAAATACTAGGCATCTCTGCTGTGCCCCTCCAAAAAATTTAAAAGATGCTGAAAATAGCCATTTAGGAAAAAGTTAAATCACCAAAGTGAAAAGTTGTCATGGTTTAAAACATGAATTGTCAGTGAGCTTTAGCAAATGCTTTTCACCTTCAGAAACTGGGTTCTAATTGAATACAAGAATATGCTTTTTATCTGGTTTAAGTAATAACATTAACAGTGCTTCTGTAAGGGATCCAGATAAAACACCTACCTTATGTAAATTACGTTAAAAGTTATGAAACAAGTTGTGTGGAAAATATTTCATAAACTTCTGCTGGTACTGCGTCAGGAGCAGGGGATTTTTTTGATTTCATAGAGGTGACACCTTTATTAATTTCATGAATGATTTCAAGTGATTCGAGTGTAAGTTGATATGACTGAGATAACATAGGTAGCTTATAGTAGTTTAAAATAAATGTATTTCATTATCAAAAGTAGCTTTAAGTTTACTATACAAAGTAGAATAACAATTTTGAAACTCTTTGACAATGTTTGAACAGACAGTAATAGTTTACAATCTTTCCCACAAATTGTTTGTACTTGATTTATCCTCTGTAATTCAAAGATAGTTAGCCAGTAATTTTCCAGATTTATTTGAATTAAAATCAAATTTTGCTTTGTCATTTGATATTTGCAATCCATCCCCATCACTAAGTAATTAATTATATTCATAGCAAAGTTTCTGCAGCTTCAATTTACATATATTGTAATAAGAAGTAATAAAGAGCGGTTCAAATTAAACAATTGCTTTTTCAAGATCAGAAATTTTAGAGTGAAATTGTATATTTTGATGATCCATCATAGATATCTCTGAAATATGTTTAAAGGAATCCCAAAATATAATATTTGAAGTTGTATCTTTCTTATAAGTTTAATAACGTTTTCTCTCTATTGTCATCTTTAAGAGCAATATCCATGTTCCTTCTCTATCTAAAACAACAGATAGAAAAATATTCTAAAATTATTCTAATTTTGAATACATAGAAATCATAGCAGGGTCTTATTTGTGTGCTCAATTTTATGGTTAGAGATAATAATTGCATAGCTTATACCTAGGGCTCAGCACCAGGAATCCTGGATCTCCGCCAAGCCCTTCCCTGGCAAGCATCCATTATGACGCCGTGAACCTCCACTGCCTTAACACCCAACGTCTAAGCGACTGCTGCACCACATCCGCCCAGGACTCCCACAGACCTTTTTGGTGTAGGAACCGCAACTTCAGTGCTGGCCACAATGAGCAGAAGGCACTCCCCAAACCCGGAAACACCGACACCCACCATAACCCCATCAATTGCCTCCTCCTGAACATCCGCTCCCTCCACAAGCATGCCACCGAACTCTGGGATTTGATCAACACCACCCGACCGGACATCACCTTCCTTACCGAGACCTGGATCAGCCCCACCTCGGGGCCAGACATCCACATCACCATCACCAGCCCAGATGGATACAGCATCCTAAGGAGGATCTGGCCCTCCCGCCCGGGCAGAGGACTTGCTAACGTACACAAGTCCTTACTACGTATCAAGGCCAATTCAGAAGAACAGTGCACCACCATGGGACACCTTCACTTCCTGGTTCACACCGATCACAACTCCTTCATCCGTGGCACCCATGTCTACAGACCACCCTGCCCCATCCAGCATTCATCGATGACATTGTAGACATCACCACCCCACACACCCTGGCGTCTGACGACTACCTCCTTCTCAGCGACCTGAACTTCCACCTCGAGGACTGCAACGTTTGAAACACCACCACTCTAGTCAACAGCCTCGCCAACCTTGGTCTCAGACAGTTGATCACTACACCCACGCACATTGCAAGACACACACTGGACCCCATCTTCACCTCAAGCAACCGGATTACCATCAAAGACTGTCTCCACCCCAGACTGAACTAACCACTGCTGCCTACACTTCACCATCACTGGACCCAGTAGCCGCATCTGTGCCCCCAGGACCGCGACCACAGGACTTTGAATGAAATAACCAATGAGCAACTCACCACAAATCTCACCAAATCCCTCCTGCCTCCCTCTGATGAAGCCAACACTGCAGCGCACAATATCAAGACATGGATCACGGAGTGTGCCAACACTCTAGCCCCCCTCCGTCTGACATCGGGCAAGTGCATACCAAAGAAAGCCAGCTGGTCCACCACCGAACTCCAAGAATCCAAATGCACCCACAGGCGTCTAGAGAAAGAAAGTGGAATAGCCAAATCAGTAAAGACCTCGCCTCCTTCAGAGCCGCAACCACCATCCACTGCTGACACATCAAGAATGCAAGAAAGAATGCACTCCGGGAATGCATCAAGTCCTCCACACAACACGAAGGAACTTTTGTCAGTCATCAGCGAGGTATAAATCCCATCTTTGAAGCCACCAGCATCCCCGTTGCAAGACCTCTGCAACAAACTCGCCACCTTCTTCCACCGCAAGATCCAAGATATTGATGACAGCTTTCTCCCAGAAATCCTACCCAGCACCAGAACCTTCGACTGACCCACCCCCCCAGAACCCACCCAGACCATCCACAGCTGGTCCATGCTCACCATGAAAGAAACAGAAAGCATCTTGAACAGCACCCACTCTGGAGCTTCCACGGACCCTTTCCCGCACCACATCTATGTCAGAGACAGCACATCCATCTCCCCCAAGCTGCAGAACATGATAATCCACTCCATCAAAAGTGGCACCTTCTCCGAGGACTGGAAACATGCCAAAGTATGCCCCCTCCTGAAGAAACCCTCGGCCGACCCATCAGAAGCAACAAACATCTGGCTCATCTCGCAGCTACCCTACCCGGCCAAAGTACTGGAGAAAGCCATCAACACACAACTACAAAATTTCACCAAGGTCAACAACTCTGTGGACAGTTCTCAGTTCGGGTTCCACTGCAACCACAGCACAGAGACACCTTTTCTTGCAGCTACCGATGACATCCAATCACTTCTAGACCGCGGCCACACCACAGCACTCATACTCCTCGACCTCTCAGCGGTCTTCAAAATGGTCTCCCACAGCACATTGTGCACCAAACTCCATGATGTATGAATGCACGGAACAGCCCAGAAATGGATCCACTCCTTCCTCTCGGGAAGGACTCAGAGGGTCAGGCTCCCTCCCTACACATTTAAACCCACAGGAATCAGCTGTGGAGTTCCACAAGGATCTTCTCTGAGTCCAACTCTTTTCAACATGCACATGACACCACCCGCAGCCATCTTCATAAGCTACGGAATGAACATCGTGTTATACGAGATGACACACAACTCATAATTTCCCTCACCGAAGACCCGGACACTGCCAAAAGGAATTTCCACTTGGGCGTGGAACCCGTCACCACCTGGATGAGAGAAAGCTGCTTCAATCTCAACTCTGAGAAAACAGAGCTCATCATCTTCAGAAATGCCACCTCAGCATGGGGCGACTCCTGGTGGCCCATAGCTCTTAGCAACCCGCCTTCACCAACTGACCACGCCTGCAACCTAGACATCATCCTCAATTCCTCCCTATCCATGACCTGACAGGTAAACTCAGTCACCTCCTCCTGCTGGCACACCCTCTGCCAACTCTGGAAATTTTTCAAATCGATCCCAGCAGACTGCGCAGTCACCCAAGTCTTAATCACAAGCAAGACTGACTACGGCAATGCTCTCTATGCCAGTACCATGGGGAGAAACATCAAAAAGCTGCAACTCATCCAGAACACCGCCACCAAACTTGTTCTTAACCTCTCACTCCAAGAACCTATCTCTCAGCACCTGAGGACCCTCCACTGGCTCCCGATAGAAGATGAATCACCTTCAAGCTACTCATCCACACGTGCAAAGCCATATACAATGTTGGATCGACATACCTGAACCACTGCGTCTCCTTCCACACCCTGCCAGATCCCTCCTCTCCGCTCAACTGGCTCTGGCCATTATCCCTCGCATTTGAAAAACCGCCACCGGAATGCGATCCTTTTCCTACATCGCAGCAAAGAGCTGGAACAACCTGCCCCTAGACTCCAGACAAAGCCCATCGCTCACCATCTTTAGGAAGAACCTCAAGATGTGGCTCTTCGGATGAGTCTTCATTACCCCAACCCCCCAGCACCTCGAGACCCTCACGGATGAGTAGCCGCACTTTACAAAAACTGATCGATTGATTGGTAGATTTTAAGACAACTGTAAATAATCAATCCAAGACTGCAAGATATGAGAGTTGGAATGGAAAGTACATTGTTTATGGAAATGAGGCCTCCAATGACCCATAAGTTTAGTATTTTTGAAAAACGCCTTAAAATATGAAATCCAAATAGTGGCTTGAATTTGGCAGAACACAATCTTTAAAGAAGTGGATCTCTTCTTAAATTAAAATCACCACCTTCAATAAGGGTAAGATTAAATAATTTGATTATTTTAGTTGTGATATTCTTTCAAAAGATAGGATCAATTGCAGATGGACCATAAATGTTCATCAATTAAGTGTAATTACATCCAATTTAACTTTAGTATTAATCAATCGGCAATCGGACTCATAGTGTTTCTCTAATATTTATAACTGCAGTTATTTGGGAAATGATATTACAACACTATTTTTCATTCCATGGGCTCTGGATGGTACCATATTTCCAAACCATCCTCTATTCATATAAGCTAGGATCTTTTCACTAACACATATCTCTTGAAGTAAATTGATCTCAGACATAAGTTTGACCAAAATAATACAATGGGCCTGATTACAACTTTGGAGGAGGTGTTTATCCGTCCCAAATGTGACAGATATACCACCAGCCGTATTACGAGGTCCATAGGATATAATGGACTCGTAATACGTCTGGTGGTATATCCGTCACTTTACCGTCACTTTTGGGATGGATTAACACCTCCTCCAAAGTTGTAATCAGGCCCAATATGTTTTTACTCTTTACTTGGTGTCTTAATCCCTTAATATTTAAGGATGTGATGTTGAGGGTGTATGATGCATCCATGCAGAATGCAAAATGAAAAACACATACGAGCAAATCCATATCTATAAAATGTTGACCAATGCATTTTTGGTAGTCCTTGGTTATGTGAAATTCTCAAAGTTATGTTCAGCATTGTTATATTTAAGTTCAAATTTAGAAATTGCATCAAAAGACATCTGATCCTTTGGTTTCCCTCTGCACACCAAATCAACCCTGGAAGTAAATTGCAATGGACTTCATAGCTGACTTGCCATCTTCTTGAAAGTACACTGTTGTCCTGGTTGTCGTGGATTTTTTTTTATCAAGTATGAACATTTTGTTCTGCTACACAAGTTACCTACAGTTCCACAGTTAGCCATGATTTACCTTAAGGAGATTATAATATTGCATGAACTTCTACCTGAAATAGTGACCGATTGTCAGTTTTTAATTCATTTCCAAATTCTAGAATATACAAATCCATCATTTGGGCACAATAAACTTTAAATCAGCCAACCATCATCCCCAAACTGATATGCAGATTTCTAGAATAATAACTCCCTATGATGCTATGCTTCTAACCAAGAAAAGCAGTTTGTTACTTGGTTGCCCTTGACTGAGCTAGCATTCAACTCATTACAGTCTTCTCTTGGCTATTCACCATTCTTTTGTTCTTTTAGTTTTCATCCACAGCTTTTCCCAGATGCTTCCTCCATTACAGCTGCAATAACTGCAGTTTTTACCATATATACAAACACTCTCATAAATTTAAGGAAGGCTACAACAGATTTCAAATGTATTGCAGAGCTTAAGAGGCAAAGGGTACCCACATACAAAGTGGGGGATATAGTTTGATTATCAACTTTTTTTCTGCCTTTGCCTGGTGTCTTCACTGTTGGTAGCTAGTCCACACCTCCTGTACGTCATCTTTGTTAGTTTCACCCCTAACAGTTCCTAGGTTGCTTAACGTCCTTGCTATATACCCTGACCTTGCTCTTTGGATTCTATTTTGAGTTTGAAATACTCTTGTGGCATTTGCATTGAGAACTCATTGATCCATTGATTCTTTGCTCCGTCCTTGCTTTCCAGGTTCCATATTGGCTCTGGCATTCTACTGTGAATTTACCTTTATGACTCACTGACCCTCTTACCTCTTATGCTGACCTTAATTTCTGAGCTCTGTTTTGGCTTTGTTGTCTTGCCTTGCATTGCTCATTCTTTTTCCCTGCTCAGACACTTCCTAATTTCTTGCCTGCGTTTGGGACTTACCAACGTTGCTTCCACTTGACCCAGATTTACTATGGTCTGCCTTTCTGAAGCTGATGAATATACATGCATATTATATGTTTATTCAGAACATCCTACTGTGACAAGAGGGAGCTGTAATAAAAAGATGAAATGGACATGCTGCTTATTTGTCTCTCTCTCTGATCCATCCTCGTGGTGTTTGACCCTGTCTGGTGCATACTTAATGGTATAAATAGGGACACACTCCACGGAGTGAGACAGGTTGTCATTGAAACTCATAGGCTAACCCTCGCAAAACCTAACAACACTAACATAGAAAAAAAATGTGGATGGGAAAATAAAAAACACCTGATAGAATCTAATGTAAAATTAATTCCATTTTTTCAACACTTAAGTTATTCATATACATATTTTTGATAGACATGCAATTGTTAATCCATTATTTTATAACTGTACCATTTAATGATAAACATAATTAAAACATTTAACTCAAACCTTTATACATTTATTTAAAAATTAACTCATAGGGCCTCATTTCGAGTTTGGAGGTCCGTGGATGGCCGTGGCGGTGTTGGCAGCTGACCGCTGTCAGGTTGGCGGTCAGACCGCTGTATTATGGAGCATATGGTCCCACACCACTGCCAGGCAGCAGAGACTGCCGCAATCACAAGGATGCACAAACAGGCCGACCGAGACAATTTTTCCGCCAGACACATTATAAGGTGCACACCGCCAATGTGTCCGTGGTGGTCCAACCACCACGCATCAGCAGGCGCTCACCTGCAGGCAGCTTCACACATCCTGCCGCTTCTGCTGATCATCGATGGAGGACAAAATTCACACCGTTGTTGATGCAACCGACCATAAGTACACACACTTACCTTTGTCATTACGCTCAACAGATCACCATGCCCTTAGTCACATTAAATGGGGGGCCATGCTACGGGCACCAAGTACACTTGTCATTGTGTCTCATGTTGGAATCACACACAAAGAAGGACACACACAGAGCCACAAAGTACCCCCTTTTGGCAGGTCACTCATAATGCACTGCAACACTACACAAAAACACACATCTGACCACATCAGTCACAGGGACAGTGAAGTGTACACAACATTGTGTCGCACAACTCCAACAACACACCAGCATTACATCTGCAAATAAAACTCACACACTCACATTCTTCACATGCCATGGACTGTCATCACAATAAACAGACATATGCATGGATGTTGCATGGAACACAAACACCACTCCCATTAAATAGCCCTGCAATGGACACACACATCACCCACATTGCAACACAATGGAAGGTCATTGGGATGCACAATAGACAGAGGGACAAATATACAAAGATCACCATGCAAACAATGCCTGCAGAGAAGTGAAAGGGCCATTTGGAACTCTCAGGGAAGGAAGCTGCACTGGGACACATATCACTTTACATATGCCCTTTAAACAACATTTGCACAGGAGTAGTCCTACAGGTATCTCAGGGACAAATGATGCTTGACTCAAGTGACATGCCTATCTGCACAATGGGGAGGTGCAAGTGAACAAAGCACATGCAACTCCAACTGCATGGGACATAACTCTAAATGAAGTAGCTACAAGGTAAACACAGCTAAATGGGCACATGTACAGTCAAATGCAAATAAATGTAGAAAAGCTGAACTCACTCATGTCTGTGCAAATGAAACTAAAGCTGTCACACGTTAGATGAATTCATAATTAATATCAGGGGGACATGTCTAACTCCATACATGCTCATATTGAACAAGACAAGATGAAATACTTATCATAACAAACAGAACACAATCCCATGACATCACCATTGCATTTACACCCATATATTCATACAGTGAACATATACCTTTGTCTTGGGTGACACCAGCACTGCCCACAAATTTAGACATGCAAACAACAGCAAATGGATCAGCAAGCAGGCTGAAACACATACAGCTGTAGGCACACAACACAAGTCACTCAGAAACAACATAAAGCTAGAAAAGGAATTGCAGGACAAATGTATACTGTTTGGATTTATTAAATGTAATTTTCTGAAAGTCCATGTGGCCTTGCACAGGTACAATATGGTGCTGTCACATGACTCCTAACTGCCAGGGAACCTCCACAAGAAGGGGGATCAAGTGGGCAGGCAGGCACCTCAGGTATCAACCTTCGGAGGATCAGATTAGGGAAAGGTGGGTTTGGTCTTGGGTTTGGGAGGGATGGGCTGCTTCTTGGGAGGGGTGGGCTTGTTCTTGGGGGGGTATGGATGCTTGCAGGTGTGACAGGTGTGACAGGAGAGGACTTGGAAGTGGAAGGAAGGAGTTGGGAGGTGGGTCAGGGCCTACTAGGTTTGGAATGGGGTGGAGGGAATAGAGGAAAGGTCAAGGTCAAACAAAAAAACTTTCTTAGGTACACAAGGCTGGTCAGTAGAAGAGGGTGGGGATTTGGAGGTCGTGGGAGTGGTTGTCAGCTGTGTCAGTGTAGATGTCCTGGGTGCGTGCATGTGAGAGGCATGCTTGTGTTTGGGTGGTGTCTGTTGTGTGGGTGGGTGTGTGCGTTTGTGTTTCTAGGGGGCCTAGAGGCGCAGGTGCTAGGGGATAGAGCGGTGTATGTGTGTGTGTCTGTTGGGGTGGAGACTGCAGGTATGCTGGTAGTGTTGGATGTCTGTGTGTCTGTTGGAGTGGTGTCTGCAGGTATGGTGGGTATGGTGGATGTCTGTGTGTCTGTTGCTATGGTGTTTTGGGGTATGCTGGGTGTGGTGGGTGCATCACTGACTGTTGTGGTGGTGCCAGTGGGTATGCTTAATGTTGTGTGTGTTACGTTGGAAGTGGTGGTGATGTCTGAGGAAGTGGTGACTGATGTGTCTGTGGGTGTCTGTTTTCTTGCATGCTGGTGTGTTTTGTGGTGCTTGTGTCTGTGTGTGCTGTTTTTGAGTGTTGGGGTGGGTGCATGCAGATCAGTCTGTGTGCTTTGGGCTGTAGGGGAATGGGGGTTTGGATTAGCATGAGGGAGGTGGAGGGGGATGGAAAGTGGGGGGTGACTGGCTACTGTCAGGGTGGAAGCCAGAACCTGAAAAGATCTCTGTAGGCCAGACATTGCATCATGAATGCCTTCTAGGAATGTATTTGTCTGCTGGAGTTGGGTTGCCAATCCCTGGATGGCATTCACAATGGCTGTCTGACCCACAGAGATACTCCCCAGGTGGTCAAATGCTTCCTCACAGGCAGCAGGGGGGTCAGGCACTGAGATAGAGGTGCCTGCGCCAAAGGAGACACCTACCCTCTTGGGTGAGCGGGCATAGCGAACTGGGTGGGGAGCAACAGGGAGGACGGTGATAGAACGGGGTGTGCGGACAAAGATGGTATAGAAATACGCCCCAATGGGTCCACCACCACTACGAAGTGTCCCCTGGAAGAAGGATCTGATGATGAAGAGGATGTTCCAGTCTTCCTCGTGTCATTCCCCTCACCCTTCTGGCCACTGGATCCCTCTGTCTCGGTGGTATGTTCACCCAAGGTCCAATGGCCAGATGCTTTCCCACCTGGCTGTGCCCTGTCTCCTTCAATGCTGATGCTGATGCTGCAAATGCAAAGAGAAATAGGGTCATCACATGTCCATGATCAAACTTGAACAACAGCTCTGATTAGCAAACATTACTGTGATGTTAACTAGGCTCCAGCAAAAACCTCTACCTAGGTGGCCAATATATGTGTCATACCATATGCATGCATGCCATCTGAACTGTGAACAGTTGCCCACATGGAATTCAGGATCTCACACAACTACAATTGCATGGTGAAGTTGTCCAATCACAGTAACCATTCAACAAGTAGGAGACCACATAACCCTCAAAGTTTTGCCCCATCGGGCAGACCTCAGTTACTTGTTGCCATACAATAGTAGGACAATGGCAAATGCATTTTCACAGATCCCACATAAGTTCATGCACACATCTATTGGTCACATACATAATGATCCAACAATAAGAAATTGTGCTTCGAAAATCCTGCCATGTTGCAGACAAAAGTACAATAGTCTGGAGAAGGTAACATGGAAATACTCATATCACACTGGAAACAGTTCCACTATGAACACTTCACCAAGTGATATTTGTATTAACAACAGGGTCATGGAGGAAGTACTAGTTTTGATCAAATGTTGCAGGAAATAAACACTGTAGACATCATGTACAATATGTCAGGGAGAGATATCCCCCAAATCCACAACACAATGAATCAGCAAGCCTCAGTATAATCACAATTAATGTCTGGCACCCCTTATAATTACATACTCGGAGTGCATCAGTTGACCCCATTAGTCCCTTGGATGTTGGAGAGGCCCTGAGATTTTCAAGTACTTGTTGAAGTCCCTCAGCATGTTGCCCAATTGGAAGCTACATCACTGTCTCCATCATGGTCATGCAGACCCAGGTGTCTGTCTATGGATGAATGCTTGTACCTAAACACATGTGTTTCAACATAACTGCAAATCACTCCACGAAGCATGCCAACAGTCAGGTTACACACCTTGTCCATTACACATGTGCAGTGCACTTTGGTACATGCTGCTACATCAATGGCATAGAAATGTACAATGTGGCTCAAAATACTAGGCCTACCTGGCATGTCCCTCAATGCTACTGAAGTTGTACATGCCAAATGACATGCTATGATGTATGAGGGAATGTGTCAGCCAATAAACAATGGTGACACACTCCTGTATGTGGCACAACATGAAATGTACCCCCATTGTAAATGGCTTATTCCATACACAGGTTGCCATGCACATATATGTGAGGGAATACAGACATCATCAAATCAACACTAGGCTTGGGCCGAGTTCACGGAGTTCCACTCCGCAGAATTCAACAGAGTTGATTAAAAAGTCTGTGGAATTCTGCAGAGGCATAGTTCCATGAGCTGCAGAGTCTTGAATGTGTCCGATCTCAAAAGTGCTAAGCAGGGTTGGGCCTAGATTGCTCGGCCCTTCCCTGCTTTGCGCTTCTGAGATCAGGCGCATCCAGGAGAGGGCCATAGTTAGTAAAAGGTGCCATTTTGGCATTTTGTGCACTGGTCTGTCCCTGGTGGATGGCTCTCCATAGTGACTTCTGTTGATGGGCATTGACCTGCATGGATGCAAAAGACAAATCAAGAGATTATAATCACAAGTTTCATCACAAATGGTTGAGTCACATACATGTCAGTAACATCAAGCTAGGACTTTTCTATTTGCCAATACTCCCCAAGTGTGACACACACAAGACAATAAGTACAGGGACATGACTACAGATGTATATATTTCCTTCTGCAGACTAACCCACTAGCCTGCTATTAGCCTATTATGACTAAGCAAGCTGACTGAGATCAGGTAGCCCATCCTCTAGCAACCTGTACCATGATGTGAGCAACAATGAAACACTAGATATCTATGTGGCTTCTGAAGGGTAAACTCCTTAGGCATGAATGGACCAACACATTCAGACTCTGTGAGAATGACTCACTGCATGCAGTCTCTACTGGCAACTGCCAGAATACGAACTCAAGCTTTACACATGAGTGAATAACAATGATGGGGCTAGCATGGTGGGTACGAAAAACGTCTTCCTTGTCAATGTGTGGATATGTGGACTAACAAATGTCGACTCTTCAGGGGCTGGGGTAATATGCTATGTACGTGTACCACAGAACACTCCTTTGGACATATGTGTCCATCATACAATGTTGGCATCCACTAACAAAGGCATGCATGGTACAGTTTCTGCTACATGGCCAAGCTACTGACTCACTTATCATGGCCTCCCTGGAATCAACACACTTTCTGCACTGTGGGACTGTCAGTCATGCAATACGCCTGTACAGGACAAATAGGATCTGTGGGAAGGTGACAGTAGAGATGTGGGAGTAAGGGACCTGTCATGAGTGTAAGACACACACTGACAATGATGCTAAGTGCACATATGGAATAGATGAATGATTTACCTCTGAAGCCATTCCTAATCCAGTCAAAGGAACTGGTCATTCAGAGCAGGCTTTGCCAACATAGCCTCATATTGGCATAATCACAGGATCTGTTGGTGCACAGGGAGTGGGCACAGTGCCACAGTTGCATAGCCACAGTGACTCTACTACAGTCTATTCTACGTCCCATACTGGTAGATGTATGTGACATGTCCTGGTCTCTGCAGGCTGAGCTGACAGAACCTACATGACACTCCATTTCCATCACTTCCATGTATGACAGTACATTACATAGCCAACATCAATCTAGCATGGTGTGAGTGGCAACCTGAAGGGCACAGTGATTCATAATATGTCTTCCCCACAACAGTTTAGCAAGGGCAGATGTAGTTTTAAAGATCTGTGGCACTATACACATTGCTCACATGACTCTCAACTGACTCACACAACATGCAGACACAGCTCATGCTGTCATGCACATACATTTTGTCTGACATTTACACCAAACATGAGCAAAGAGATGTCAATGGATGGCTGTAATGTCTCCTTACCTACTTATGTGCATCAAACAAAAGGATGATCTAGGAACCCAAAAACTGTACACAGCACAATATGACTGAACTTAACATATGGCACTGGCCACCAATATCTGTACATTCCCAATCCCATTGATGCCACACAGAATGCAACAACAGGAACATGAGTAGTCAAACTGGCACACACAGGCACATTCTAGCCTATAAGGAGAGAAAGGATGGTAAAGTACACAGAAAGTTTTGCTCTTGAGGGACTTACCATAGAGCTGTTCATACAGGGGTAGGACCTCATAACTAGCCTCTCCAGCTCCTCTGGAGAGAATGAAGGGCCTGATTGCCTGCTGGATGTGGCATGGTTGCTCTCAAATGCGGCACACAGCAGCTCAGGTTGGGGAGGTTTTGCTGGCAGCAGTGTCAGGAATCAAGTGAGTGAATCTGCAGAACATGACAGTCACGTCCGGCACGTATGCAGTCGTCACTGCAGGCGGACACAGCAATTGGCCTGCAATTGCCACTGGCAATGTTAGCCTACGGCTGTGTCCACCGCGGTTGCAACCCCGTACCACCATGATGACTTTTGCCAGTGGTCACGGGCAGTTCCTAATGTCCAGTGGTGTAGGTGAGGCAGGCACCATTGTGGCAGCCTGAGATGCAGTATTGAGCTATATAAACTGCGTCTCATCTGCAAAAAATGATTTTTTACCTCACAAACATGCTTATCCTGTCTTGTCATACAGGTCCTACTGTTCAAACACCATTGTAGTGTGTTGCTGAGCACAGATGATTTTTAGCAGTGGGGCACAGTCCACCATCGCAGACAGTCATTTTGGCAGTAGGGGTATCCAGTCACATTTCAAGGGGCAATTGTGTTGCACATCTTTGAGTTTAGTCCATATACATATTGTGAACTTGTGTGGAAAACTATGGTGGCCACATGTGTGTTCTTTGCAGCTATGATGTGTACTGGTTGCCATGTCTATCCATTCAGAAATTCCTTGTCACATGATTTCATTGACTTTATCATGTTTATTGCTGTGAACACAATGACTAATGTTAGAAATTATGTCTTGTCATACATAGGTACCCAGGAGGAGGGGGGATGTGACAACCTCCGGTCTGACATCCACTCCCAGACCTTCAGACCATGGAAGAATGGCACATCATCCGGCAGTACTGTCTGAATAGGCAAACAATAGTGGACTTATTCCGCCAGTTGGAGCCATATCTGATGCCATCTATTAGTTATCCAACCAGCATACCACCCATTGTACAAGTCTTGTCAGTATTGCTCTTCCTAGCCACAGGATCCTTCCAACATAAAGTGGCCCTAGCTGCTGGTAGGTCCCAACCTATGTTCAGTCTGGTGTTGAAGGATGACCTCTCAGCAATGTTCAAACAACTGGACAGCTATATCCAGTTTACCCGAAGTGAGTATTTATCCCATGTGAAGGTTGACTTTTATGGTTTTGCACGCATCCCACATGTGGTGAGGGCCATTGATGGTACACATGTTGGCTTGGTCCCACCGCAGGCCAATGAACAAGTATGCCACAACAGAAAGATCTTCCATTCCATCAACATTCAAGTTGTCTATTTGTTGGATCTTTACATTTCACAGGTTTGGGCCTGTTATCCGGGTTCAGTCCATGATCCCTTCATAATGCAGAACAGCATCATATACCAGTTGATGTCACAACTGTGCCCAGAGAGGGCCTGGCTGGTTGTTAAGTAACATCTGCCCGGTTTGTGTATGTGCAATGTCTGGTGCTACAAACATGTAGTGAGTGACTCATTGTTGCACATATGTCCCATTACTTAACAGGAGACTCAGCATATCCAAACCGTCATTGGATGTTTCCAATAAGTAATCCAACTATGCTAGGGGAAGTCCGCTTCAGTGAGGCCCATGGAAGAACAAGGTGGGTATTGGAGTGGGCTTTTGGGCTCCTGCCGGCTAGATTTAGGTATCTGTATTGGACTGGTGTAGCCCTCTTCTACTCACCTGGAAAAGTGTGTGAAATCACTGTTGCATGCTGCATGCTCCTTAACATTGCCCTGCAGAGGAATATCCCTTACATCCCAGAGGACAGGGAACCTGCAGTGCCACTGGGTGAGCCTCCTGAAATGCCAGTGAGGATGACAGTAGTGAAGAGACAGGAGCTAATTTGTGGGGAGAGCTCATCAACAGCTACTTGTCGTGAGTGTAGGTATGTCATGTGGTGTCATGACTGTGGCTGTACAATGAAATGTAGTTGTGAGAATGTGTGGAGTTGAGTGTTTTAGCAACAACTAGAGAGCTGATACTCTGCAATATTCAGCCAAAGGCTGTTTGAAGAGTTACCCTTTGACATATCCTCACCTTGATGATGTTGCTTTGTTTGTATCAGTTTCACTGCAATGTGATTATATTTCCAGATGCTTGCTATTTGATTTGTGTAATAGGTATGTTTACAAGCCTATACCCTTGTTTTATCTTTGTACAGGTACTTTCACCATGACATCCCCATGTGGAAATTTCAGAGTTGTGACATTGCCAGGTAGCTGATGCTGTTCTTACATGCAAAGTGGACATGGATTGTTCCAGGTAATGTAGGTGACAAATTTGGGTGTATAAGACCTGCGCCAAGTCAGCTTGCACATTGTTTGGGTGGATGGCCAGAAGTGCAGGTTGGACTTGCTTTGTTTGCTGTGTTCGGCCAATTGCATCATGTGTGTCATCATGTGCGTATGAAATACGTAGTCATTGATTGCGTAGAAGTCATTCACCCTTCACATTGCATAAACACTCTTCTTGTATGACCTGTTTGTAGCTGTAGATGTGTTTCATCATTGCAGGCCACAGCGCCTGTGCCACAACACTGATATATGTGTGTGTCATACCACCAGATGCATGGTGATAGAAGTATGATGGGCATGCGATCCAGAACTGTTGTACTGTCATCTGTCTGTATCTTGGATTACATGATATTGGATCACTTTGGTGCGGTATGTGATAAGGCTCAAGCTGGTGACATCAACCATTTTAATGTTTGCCTATTCAAAATGACAATGTCTGACAAATCCCTCCCTTCCGTAGTCTAGGGAGCTACACCCTGGAATATGTACTTTGACTCAGTATGAGTCACACAATCTTATGTCACAAAAGTCCAGACATGTAGACAGCCTACGTGCTGTACACTTGAATAAAATGTTTGGTGTGACCAGACACTTGTGCTTGTGTGTTTGTGTGTAATGGTTGTAACCTTGACAAGGACACTGTGTACCTGTAACATATCTCTCCTTGCACAAGTAAATTATGTCTTCATCATATGGTTTACATAAACTTACATCTGTACATAGCAAACTGTTGAAATTAAGCAAGCAGACAATGATTTTGTGATGGGTGAATGTGTTAGAGTGCTGATTCAGTAAATACAATTTGGACATAAAAGAAGAAAAATAATGAAGTGAAAGTGTCAGTCGTGGTGAATGAAATCATTGGAGTAGATGCCACACCATTGGGAGTCCAGAGTACTACTCCCTTGGAAACTGGTGGGTAGATCAGGATCAGCCCACAGAGTGAATGTGTGGCACACAAAGGAGTTCCTTTAGGAGAGGTCACTTGCTGTCAGTGACGGGTGTCTTGCCATCCACACCTCCTGGATACTTCACTACACTTCCTACTTGCGTGGTAGTGGGAGGATATGCTGCTACAGAGACAGAGATGTCTGGGGCTAGTTCCTCTGGCATGGCCTCCCTTCCAGTGGCTGGTACCAATGAAGAAGGGCCTGGTGCTGATGTGCCAAAGGAAGGGTAAGAGTGGTGTTGTAGAGCCCTGCTCAGGGTGGTGTTAATGTCCCTCATCAGCCCAGTTAAGGAGGCCGTGTTGGTATTGTGAGCCTCCCACTGCTCACGCATATCCCTATGGATGTCCCTATGTAGCTGCTTGATTTACTGGAGTTCAGACAAGAACTGGCCCCTCTCCTCTTGGGAGTCCTGAGAGACCACCAAGACTTGGCTGATGGTGTCCTGGCCAGGAGCAACCCCAGTGGCCTCACCCTGTTGGCCCACGGCATCCTTCTAACACACCCTACCCTCACAGTCCTGTACCCTTGCCACAGGCTGCCCTCTCCCACTGGTTCCTGATCCATCATTGTTGGAAGTGTTGCGCTGCAACTCTGGATCCAGGAATGGGGGGGCAATAGATGGTAGACACTGTGCTCAGAACACAGGTTGGGGTTGTGAATAGTTGTCTGTGATGTAGAGGCAATCAGGCTGGTAGGTGTTGATGTAGCCACAATGAGACTAACTGTTGGTGTCTGACCAGGTTGCCCACATGGGCCAGAACCGTCCTCCACGTCCAGACATCCAGGAGTGTCTTCTTCACTGAGGGCTTCATCCAGGGGAGATGGGACAATCTCTTATGTGGTCTCTGTGTGCCAAGTGGCAGCTTGACCTGTTAATATGAAAGATAAAATGTTAGTGGTTGTCGGACATCTACCTCGAACACTTTAGTGTAACGTTAAGCATAGACCTTGCACAAAGTTATTTTGCAGTTAATCTTATTGTGGCAAGTACCCATGGTATCAGTTGTATTGTCCTGACATTTGTGAAGCATGTCAATTCCATTGGAGAAAAGCAGCTGCTAAGATGTGCAGATCATTAGCCCTTGGGAGGATGGCCTGAGAATGTCATCTTGCCACCAGTGCAGGCAAAACAGTGTCTAGGCAAGATATGAATTTGACCATTTTGAGGCCTAGTTGATTGTGATTTAGGCAGACCCAGGAGTTTGTTGTATATGTGAATGGAGTCATCATATGGCCAGTGCAGTGTAACTGTGTCTGCTGCCAATACCATTCTGGTTATGCATCTTGAGGCCTTTGGAATCATTGTTTTACACACTGGGTAAGCTGTCCTCCTGTCCTCATTAGTTTCATCTTGGGTTAGTAGGTCAAGATGGAGCAAGGTGGCCAGACACATCTCTGAGTTGAGCATGATCTGTATCTTGGTCCCTCCCATGTGCGTAAACGTCAATAGAGAGTTAGCAGGCAAGGGTACTTGGAGCAGCGAACACTATTCTGGTGTTTAGAGTTACTGAAATAGTGCCCAGTAGGAGTTGCAGTCATGTCCTTCTCCATACTACACACACTTGGAAAATGTTATCCTCCCAGATGAGTAAACATCCATGGAGAGGTCATAAATATGTGGATTTGGGCAAGTGAACATTGTTTTTGTGGTTGGAGTCAGAAACATAGGGCTTATTGGGCTTATATTCCTGTCACTCCCTCTGCTTCCCACCATCATACGAATGTTATCATTCCACACGAGGGAAGTTCATTTGGGAGTTAAGTCACAGAGGTATTTTGGCATGGGAACACTGGGCTTGTGCTTGGATTTGAAGACACAGAGCCTCCTGGCCTTAGCAGTCATATCACTCCCTCTACTTCATGCACTTGATAAATGTCATCCCCACAGGCAAGCACATTTCATTTGTGAGTTTTGAAAGAAGGGTATTTGGAGAACTGAACACTGGACTGCTGTTCTGAGGCAGTGAAACAGAGACTCCTTGTCTTAGCAGTCATGTAACTCCCTCAACTACTCACACTATACAAATAACATTCTCCCAGGTGAGTGCACTTCAACAGAGAGTTCAGACACAGGTGTCCTTGGAGAAGAGAACACTGTGCTGGTGTTTGGAGTACAGAAACAGGGCTTCCTGGAAGTTGCAGTGAGGTCACTCTCACTACTCCCCAATACTTGGCTAATGGTATTCCCCCAGGTCAGTAAAATTCATTTGGGACTGAGTTGCCAAACAGGGGACTTTGATTAAGAAAACACTGTGCTGGTGTTCAGTGTTACAGAAACAGGGCCCGCTGTGAGTTGCAGCCTGGTTACTCTCACTACTCCCCAATACTTGACAACTGTTATCCCCCCAGTGAGTAAAATTAATTTGGGATTGAGTTGCCAAACAGGGGTCTTTGGAGAAGAGAGCACTGTGCTGGTGTTTAGAGTTAAGGAAACAGGGCCCACGTGTCTTAGCAGTCATGTCCATCCCTGTACTAACTTTATACAAATGTTATCCCCCCAGGTGAGTACACTTCATGTGTGAGTTACCCAATAGGGGTGTTTGGAGAGGAGGACACTAGGCTGGTGGTTGGAGTGATAGTAGGAGAGCCTCCTGGGAGTTGCAGTCATGTAACTCCCTGTACTACACACACTTGACAAATGGTATCCTATCAGGTGGGTACACTTCAATTGAAAGTTAAGACACAGGAGTCTTTGGATATACTGGTCTGATGTTTGGCGTTACAGAATCAGAGCCTCTTGGGAGCTGCAGTCATGTAATTCCCTGTACTACACACACTATACAAATGTTGTCTTCCCAGATGACTCCACGTCAGTTGAGAATTACCAAACAATGATATTTAGACAAGAGAACTCTGTGCTGGTGGTTGGTTTTACAGACACAGGGCCTTCCTGGCCTTAGTAGTCATGTCGCTCCCTCTACTTCCTACATTTGACAAATGTTAACCTCCCAGCTCAGTCAACTTAAATTATGAGTTGCCAGACAGTGGTCTTTGGACAAGTTACCACTCTTCTGGAGTTCAGAGTTGCTGAAACAGTGCCTCCTGTGAGTTACAGTCATGTCACCCTCTCTAATACGCACACTTGAACAATGTTCTCCCCCAGGTGAGAACACTTCACTAGAGAGTTCACTAACAAATGTATTATAGCATGTGACCACTGAGCTAATGTTTATAGTTACCGGGCCAGTGCCTCCTGGGAGTTGTAGTCATGTCAGACCTTGTACTACACACTATACAAATGTCATCTCTCCAAGTGAGTATACTTCACATGTGAGTTACCAAATAGAGGTCTTTGTACTGGTGGACACTGGGCTGATGAGTGGCATGACAGTAAAAGGGTCAAGCTGTGAGCTGTGGGCATGCATGGCATCGCATTTTGGTGACATTTTCAGTGTTGTGACTTAGCAGACTCCACTCCCGTAGGTATTCCATTCAAACCCTCAGAATGCAGGAAGGCCAAAACCTTCTCTACCCATGGAAAGATATATAATGGGGCACTTGGAGGGCCACCACCAGTCTTCTTTGCTTGCGGCTGATGCCTGGAGACCAGGGAACAGACCTTGCCTCTGAGGCCATTCTACCTCTTCCTAATGTCCCCCCTTGTGCGCAGGGTGGTGCCTACAACATTGACACTGTCAACGATGCTGTCCCACATTTCCATTTTCCTACTGAGAGGAGTATGCTGAACTTGTGCTCCAAACAATTGTGACTCTACCCACATGATTTAATCCACCCTGACTCATAACTCATCTTCAGAAAAAAGTGATTTTTGGAACGTGACATGGTGGGGATAAAAACAGGTGACAGTGACTTACCAAACTGGGGAAGTGCAGAAGAGTGTGACTGGACAAAAGTATGTGCAGGGTGTTCCATGGGATGTTGTAAAAAAGGGTGCCTAATCTCTGTATCCCACAAAATAAGGTGCTCTGGCTTCTGTGTTTGGTGTTGTAAATGCAAAGGATTGTGGTGTGTGAAGGGGTATGTTTTATAGTGTCCTTTGTAGGTGTGTCCAGTGTTGCAATGTGTGCCAGTTGCACTATTTTCAAATTCATCCAATGTGCAGTTGTGTATTACTTTAATGACCGCAGGCCACTATTGGACCTGGCCCTTTTTACAGTGTCATCCCCAAACTTTATGCCTTTCTCCTCCTATTTTTTCTGACCTCTTGCTGTTGGCTCTAGGACTCTTAGCACTTTATCCCTGCTGATCAGTGCTAAAGTGCAGGTGCTCTCCCTTCTCAAGTTGGCATGATTGGCTTACACCTACTTGGCACATTTCGTTTACCTATAAGTCCCATGTACTGTGGTTTCCCTATACCTAGGGCCTGTAAATCAATTGCTACTAGGGTGCCTGCAGCGCAGCTTGCGTAACCCACAGAAGTAGCCTTTCAAACCTGTCTCAGGCCTGCTAGCGCAGGGCCTGCACTCGCAGTATACTGCCACTGGGACCTGGCATCTAAATTCACTTGCCAGACCTGGAACTTCCCTTTTACTACTTGTAAGTCACCCTTAAGGTAGGCACTAGCTAGCCCTATGGGCAGGCTGCTTTGTTGTGAAAGGCAGGACATGTGCCTTGTTGTGTGGCCTGTCCTGGTAGTGACAAACATCCTATTTGGTTTCTTTCTATTTGGCTGTGAGTGCTGCCTTGCTGACAGGAATGCATTGGAAATGCCCTACCTTATGTCTAGGTGGTATTGTTTGATTTATGAGGGGTAGCGTAAGCATGTTTGGTATGGTTGTAATGGTAGTGAGAAATGCTGCTTATTGGTGTAGGTGGATTTTTTATTACCAACATAGAAATGCCACTTTCATAAATTGGGCATTTCTCTGTGCTTTTGACAGCTTGACTACAACCCACGTCTGGAGCTGGGCTTTGTGCTTACTTTTCAGACAGCTTGTACACCGGGAGGAGGGAGGCGTCACAGACGTGCATATACATATTGAATAGTCTTCCTGGGCTGAGAGAAGGAGAGGCGGGGTACACCTCCATTTGTAAAGGCTGTGCCCTGGCCTCACACAAAGGGCTAGTTTACCCCAAACTGATGTCTGGAGCCTGTGCTGGAGGAGAGAGGGGACACTCCTAGAACCAGTTAAGACCGGTTGGAACCTCTTCTCCCCCCTTTTGTAAAAGTTTTGCAAAACTGAATTTAAGTACCGGTGGTTTTCCCATATTTGGAAGACACTAATGGACTACTGATCTGGACACAGGATGCTGCTGGAGGGACTTGCCCCGAACCACCTTGGGCTGCAGCTGTTGTCTCTCCTGTTGCCTGGTGGGTCACTATGAGGAACTGCCACTGACTGCAAACTTTTGTGCTGGCCTGCTTGCTTGGGATTTACTGCCCTGTGTCCCCTTTTGCTGTCCCCAGGGGCTGGATGCTGTGTCACCTGTTCCCCTGACATTTTATTTCTTAAAGCGCTCTAGAAGAGCACTTTTTCTCCCCAAGCCGAGCAGGAGCGCTACAAATTGCTTTTTAAAAAGCGCCTGGAGAACGCTGCAGCTTTTTTTCACTAAGCATGTGAAGAGCAGTTGTTGTCGTCCCACTGGGTGCACGGAAGCACCCCTATGTCTGTATGGCTGCCCCCCCCCCCCTTTTCCTGAATGTGGAGAGGCCGCAAGAGCCAGAGAATGGAGTCCCAAGCAATTGCATTTCGTGTAGTGCCCCTGCGGTGAGGAGTGTTGTGGGGAGTGTCAGGCACCTGCTTTGGTGCATCACCACTGCGGCCCCCAGTAGAGGATGGGCCAGAGCCTTTAGCCTCATGGCAATTACTGTGATTCCTCTGTGAGCGCCCCACTTGCCAGAGGATTGTGTAGGGCTCTCCTGGCCCCGGGCGGACCTGAGAGCCCCAGTGAGTTTGTGGCAGGGTCCTGAGCCAGGAGGCTCGTCCCACCGGGCCCCCTTCCTTTTGTTGTAGCTCACTGGTGGGAATGTCCCCATTCCCGCTGGGCCCCCTTCCTACTTTGTGGCTTGTGGGCAGGAGGGAAACCTCACCAGAGGTCCCCGTTCCTGCCGAGCCCCTGATTCTTGGTTGTTAGCAGGCCAGGGTGGTGGCCCTTGATGCTGGTCCCCAGTCCTGCCAGTGCAGTATGATAATAGGAGCTGACAGGAGCCACCTGATGCCATCCTCAAAGATTGCAACATGGTGAGATGGGCATTTTTCCTTGGTGTCTGCCACAGGTTCTGGGGAAATGTGCATCCCAGGTGTTTTCTTGTCCAGGACACATGTATGAAGGGAATGTTTCATTTTATGTGCAATTATGATAATGTCTGGGCCCCTGGTAATGTGTTGACTACACCATGTGTATTTGTGGGTGATGTTTCCTCTTGGGTGCAGCCATGATGGGGCAGTTATGATAATGCCATGAGCATTTTGGTGACGTTTCACTGTTTCTGCATTCATGATGTTGTCTTGCCATTTATTATGATATGTTTATTATGACATGTGCATTTTAGTAGCAATGACAACCTGACTACTGTGTATGTTGCAAGATAATCAGTAACCTATGTGTTTTATGTGACTACTGCTGGCTTTTGCAGAGTACTAGTACCTCAGGAACACTGCTTGTTGTGTTTGGTCTAATGTTGTTTTGTACAACACAGTTTATTTTTATATAACTTGGTGTTGTGTTTTCTTTGTGGTGTATTTATTGTGTCATGTGTGTTGTGTGTAATGTGTGTGTTGTGCAATCACTTTACACATTGCCTCTGCAATAGGCCTGATTGCTCATGCCAAGCTACCAAGGGAGTGAGCAGGGGTTGTCTTGGGTGTGTAACTCCCTTACCCTGACTAGAGTGGATGGGTTCTGCCTGGCTTAGGTGCATACCCTAGCCAACCACAAACCCCATTTCTTACAACTGCCATATTTAAGACTGTCAGTAGCTGACAGCCATGGGGGTCTGCCACTGCGTGCTTGTAATACGGTCAGTGTTTGGTCGCTGTTCTGTTGGCGCTGGAGGTCAGACTGCCTATTTCCAATTGTCCGCGCCCCTGCAGGTCTGCCTTTTTGGTTGGTGGTCAGGGGTCCTGCCTGTGAACCTAGTATTAGGGTGGTCTGAATGGCCGTCATCATGGCACTCTTTTCAGGACTGCCAACATGGCGGTACGACTGCCAAAGTTGTAATGAGCCCCTTAGCTTTTAACATAATTTACTACTTAATAAATACAAATGAAATGTTCATGAGAGAGGGATTTTTTTTATTTATTCTTTATATTTCTATTTATAAACTACAATAATATATTTAATTTAAATGATTATTGTATTCAAATTTGTTTTAAGGGGGGCTGTAAAATTATATTATGTTAGTAAGAACTTGAACTTTTTTTTAATTAATTGATTTATATATTTTAAACCGTAATAGCGCATTTACCAGGGGCTGCCTTCACAAATGCTCCTGGCCCTTTAGCTGCTGCTCGTTGCTCCTCCAACTACAAAAATGGCAGTCACTTGTGTGAGGGTTTGCAGCTGCCTTTTATAGCTAGCTGCTCTTCAAGTAGTCCACTTCAGGTTTGCAGTGACTTTTCTTTTTCTTTTCGATCATGGCTATTTCTTCCTTGGTTCCTTTCTGATTTTTCCAGTCCGTTAACTTTCTGGTCATATTTTGATGTAATTTCCTTTTCCTAATCCTTTTCTATAGAAAGACTTCAGTCTGATTATAATATGTGTCGCAATAAAGCTGGGTTCCTTCACTTGTTCCCTCTCTTCCTCCACTTGCTGATCCTGACTTTTCTTTCCAGAAAAATTCCACTATTAGATTCTGGATTCCTGGTTTTCTTCAATTCTATGAAGATTTCATCAGTTAGGAGTTTTTTTTTTACACCTTTGCCTTTTTTCAGCTGAGATGGTGGCAGCTTCTAGACGGTACTTGTGTACCACATATTCCCGTGTGTGGCGATACAGTGGCGTCCGAAAATAGTCACTCATACAGTGGACAGCGGAACACCTGGAACTGTGAGTATCTAGTCCTAAACAAATACTCCATGTCAACAAATATTAGATGTGCAATGCAATAATGTCAAAATTATCTAGCACAATATCCGTGTGCCTCCCATCTCCGCATTTCAACATTTGTGCATGAAGCTCTGTATTATCCTGAAAGGGAACCATGTGTTGGAAGAACCCGGGTGCCAAACGTTTTTGGAACAAGTTTCTCCCCAGCAGATTACTTGGCTCGAAAGGGGGATCTTTCAGAGTGATCCACGTTTTAGAAAGGGTGATTAGCATCTCTAAGTACAGGTTATGATAGACATGAAGGTTAGTGGAAGTTATTTGATAATTGTGGTACACTTTAACTTTTGCTTGCGCCTCAGATTGGGTAGGGTATCTACTGGCCCTGTCTGGTAAGTAATGCAGTCTTTCATAATAAAGAGCCGTCACTTCACTCTGAAATGTGAGTCTGTGGTGTGTTGTGATATACTCGAGGGTTTGGGGTACCTTTTTAAAGTATATATGTAATCCGAGCAAAGTGGTTTGTCATGTTATTTAGTAAAATATATTTTGTTCCCCAGCGTATCCCTGTGGTTCTCTTTTCTGTTCCTTTTCTCTGCAAAGGCCTTCAAATCTAGCTCGTTATTTTTGCTCATATCCGTGGATCAGGTGTGTAGGTGAGGCAGCCTTTGCCGTTCTGGAATCAACACCCACTTCCTGTGGCCATGTGACATGTGTAGTCCTCCGCTGACCCATTCTGCATTGCTTTGGTAAGATTCGACAAGGAGTGTTGCAGCTCAGTCACTGAATGACTGTCTGAGAGGTTCAAATTACTCGATAGAATTATGGAAAGTCTATCATCACCATGCAACCGCAGGCATTTAAACATTATGGAATGTTCGTTAACTTGGACCTGAATTATATCTGAAAGAAGATGAGGTTCGACACTCCTTTGATGGGTACGGGGCTGGTTGTAAGATGCTGCGTTGTCTATCTAGGACCGTGGAGCCCGGAAGAGCAGGTAGTGATGACGCAGGTTCAGACTTAGCACTCACGATCAATGCAGCGCAATGTAACGTTTTTCTGAGATAGTTTCCAAAGAATGTTTGTCGTCTGAGCTACAGATGCGCGACGGTGAAGGGGGTCGGGGGAATCTCCCTTCGAGCTCTTGTGAGTGAGAAGTTTGTTTTCAGAGACCCAGGGCTATAACGAGCTAGATTAGTGCTGCGCCTCCCTTTGAAAAGCATCGTGCGAAGGTAATCGATGGAACAATCATCGAAACGCACAAATCTCTCCCCAACAGATGGACTATTCGCGGAATGAAAAGAGACGTGCGCCTCCCCGATGTTTTATCATCTTGTATGCTTCGCTAAAACAGATGCTGGCAGCATCAATAGGCAAAGATCTCCTAAGTAAAATGACCTCGTTTGTCAGGTGGCGCTTGCAAGAGCTATTTAGAAACGTGAAATGCAACATCTGAACATACCGCGGCGCCATTATGTCCAATATGCTCTCGCATTTACTTCAAACGGGTGATGCAAGGTGCACAAGACGAAGCTAAAATAGACAGAATAGTATTGGAGTATCTCCAGGCCGGCATTACTTTAGTATATTGTAAACACAAAGCCTGGAACATGGTAACCCGTGTTTCGGGGGTAAATGAAATGTAACAGAATTGCTTTGTGTTCAAGGTCCTGCAGTATGGTGGAACAGGTAGTGTGTAGAAGGGCTTGTGAGAAATAATTGAATTATGTTTTTTTTAAGGTAGGATGAACACAGCTTGGTATAGCAGTAGCAGAATAGCTAGAACATTTCAAAACACTTTTTATTTCACAGGAATTAGATATTACACGAGCAAAAGGGCAAAAAGATTGTTAACGTTAAAACTTTGAGTTACATATTCAATTAAATTTTCTGAACGAAAACATTTCCTCGTTGCAGATCATTCAAATATTGCAAAATAATTTGCATTACATTTTACAGTTGCATTGCATTTCAGACATTTACAATTGTGGGCACGGTAAGGTTAAATGATTTACATAATTTTCAGATGAGCAGGGAAGCCAAGATTAAAACCCAGGGTCTCAAGTTCAGCAGTTAAGGTTAGAACACATCTCGCTTTGTATGTGAAAGCGGCTATCTTGCAAAAAAAGTAAACAATTCTTAAACATGGGTGCCTTATTCTTTCTTTACAGTAGTAGGCAAACCTAGTAATGCTAAAAGTTGCATATACCGAGGCAGAAGTGAAAAAATTTTGGTGGGAATCTAATAGACTTGTTCTTTGCTGCATGCACAAAGAGCCGCAAACATATTATTTGAAGATTTGGTTCAAGCATTCTTTTTGGCTGTCTCATGGAAAAAAGAAATTCATATATAGAAGATTTCAAAACAATTTCCTAAATCAAAACGATCTTCAAAGATGAGCCGTAAAGAGGAAACATTTAGGTTAGAAACAGGGACACAAATTAAGTGATTATTTCATATCTTAATGAAGTAGTTCACCCACAACTGTACGCAACTTCTACCTGAAACAGTCAATTTTAGTTGACATTTAGTTCCATTGATAAATATTTGTATTCAAATGTTGCATCAAAAACTGAATATGACTATTACTAATAAATTCTGTCACTCCACTCTGTCGGTGAAATAAGTGAGCACTGAACAGCACTTGAATGTAGATTAACAACCCAATCAGAAGAAAGGAGATTATTTGCTTCTTTCCAAGATGGCTGCTATGTTTGCTGTTCATTTGAAGAGGCCACATTCAGTTTCAGTCTCTTCTCCTTCAAATCAGTGCTATGGTCTGGAAGTCCTTACCAGTTCTGTTGCCTGCCTTTTTGATGGCCTAGACCCAGGTGTAAGGAGGCATGACAACAACACAGCTAGAGATGCCCTTACCAACATCAAGAGTACTGCTGATTTCGATGATATTACCATAAATGTTCCTGCTATAAACACAAATGTCAGCAGTTTCCCATACTTTGCAAAACCCCCTATGCCCCATGTGTTTGCAAGTTCAAAACAGCTCTGATTTGCAAATGTGGACCACTTTTTTTAGCTGTCTGATTCACTTCTGGTTTTCTGTGCTGCATATGTTTCTAAACAGCTCAATTATAGATAAAGATCTATGGCCCTCATTACAACCGTGGTGGTAAATGCCACCTACCACTGTGCTGATTGCTGCCAACATACTGTGAGCGTGGCAGTATTCTGCTACGGATATTATGACCCACACCAAGAAATCCGCCACTATACAGACACCCACACAAGTCCACCAGACCAAAGGTCAGTGATAAACTGGTGATAGCAAAACCCACACCGTTACGCCAACAGGAATATGCCCACAGTATCACAACCCGCGAATCACCGCAGCGGTCTTACAACCACGGTGAACCATTGGCGGTGTACACCGCATCGCTCAAAATACACATACACTAACAAAAGTACACCACATTGGACAATTCAAACTACACACACCACACCCACACACCCACATCACTATAAAAGACACAACCACATTACCCACAACCCCTTACAGCAATAAAAAAAGTAGCAAGCAAAGAGAGACAAGCCAGAAGCACCCACTCAATCAGAGGCACAATACATCATCACCCATACACCATCCACACACCTCACAACACAACATCCCACACATCACCCCACACATCCTCACACATACCACTCACACCACATCCAAGGCACCCCAAAGACACCCCAGGTTTTCAGAGGAGGAGCTAAGGGTCATGGTGGAGGAAATCATCTGGGTAGAGCCACAGCTATTCGGATCACAGGTGCAGCAGACGTCCATTGCAAGGAAGATGGAGCTATGGCGGAGGATCATGGACAGGGTCAACGCCGTGGTACAGCATCCAAGAACAAGGGATGACATCAGGAAGAGGTGGAACGACCTGCAGGAGAAGGTGCGTTCCGTGGTTGCAAGACACCAGGTAGTAGTACAGAGGACTGGTGGTGGACCTCCACCTCCTCCCCCACAACTAACAACATGGGAGGAGCAAGTCTTGGCAATAATGCATCCTGAGGGCCTCACAGGACTAGCAGGAGGACTGGACTCTGGTAAGTCAAATCTTTACTACTTTATCCCCCCACCCTACATGCATGCCATTACAAACTCCTACCCCTACCCTCACCCCATCACTCCACCAGCTCACAGATACCCCACTATCACAACCCACCCATCCCAATACCACACCTTGCATGTAACACCAATGCATGGACCCCCATCTTAGACCTGCATGGACACCCATCATCACAGCATGCCCAGTAGAGAGACTCACCCAGCCCACAAAAGCACCACGCACACAAGGCAAAGTTGACAGAGAAATCACACCCATGTACAAGATGGCACACGCAGATACACTAACACTGCATTTGCATCCCCACAGGACCCCTACTCAACGTCACCGGAGAGGAGGTGGCAGCTACATCCAGCCCCCCCTCAGAAGAGGCCCACAGTGACGACAGCAGCTCTGCATGCCTGGATCAGGATGACCAACCTGTCCCATCAGGGACCTCTGGACAGTCCGTTACCCTGCCACAGTCCCAACCCACCACAGAGCATCCCCCCTCAGGAAACATCAGCGCAGCACCCACTCTGCGGGCCCATGCCACTGTCCCCAGGACATGTCAATCAGCAGTGTGTCCACCACCACAGGGACCACAAGTAACCCCACAAACTCAGGACAATCAGGGACCTGGGGTCAGTGGCATTGGGCACACAGTTCAGGGGACAGAGGCACAGGACAACAGAGAAGCTAGGAGGACTGCTGTGCGACAGGGGGAGGACAGACACAGAGAACCCACTCTCCAGGAGACACTCACAAGCATCCTGGGAGCATACCACCATTCCCATGAGACCATGGGCCAGATACTGGCCAAGTTGCTGGAGACCCAGCAGCTGCAGGAGAGACAGTACCTGGGGATCAGGGAGGACCTCAAACACATCTACACCATCCTGGTCACCATTGCAGGGGTGCTGGCTGACATGGTCAACACCATGAGGGAGGCAGTGGCACACCAACGGGTCCCTGACACTAGCCACACCGAAGAACAGCCCTCCACCTCCGCCGGCACTAGTGGACTGGAGGGCCCGCCACTGGAACAACAGGCCACCAGCACCCCAGCCCCTGCAGAAGGAGAACCACCCCGCAATCCGTCCCTGCGATCCAGGCAGAAGCCAGAGAACATTGCCAAGACCCCCACCAGAAAATAAGACTCTCCTGATTGTCAGCCTTCGATCCCACTCTGTCACCCTGTCCACCTTGAAATGCCATTACTCCACTTTCTATGTCCCCTTGGACAATGCACCTGTGATATCAAGAGACTGGACTCCAACTGGACATTCCTCCACCATCACCCCAGCCCATTGCACATCACCCTCTACTTATGAGCACTTAAATTAACACCCTTGGAACAAATACAAATCTAGAGTCTGTCAAATGATTCAAATATGTATTAGTACAACATTATCAAACCATTGCAAGTCATACTTTGGAATGACACTTAGTGGGCAGCAGTACACATAGCAGGAGCAAGAGTGGGCCACAGAGATCTGAAAATAGAGATGCCAAAGGGTACAGTAAGTGGCCATAGACCTAGGGAAATCAGGCTGCCATGTACAATGTCCAACACATAACTGAAAAGTTAAGTGAGGTTACAGTCTCTTACCTGTGTGTCACTGGAAGTACTGCTGTATTATATTGCTTCTGTTGTCAACATCTTCTTCCTCTGCCTCCTCTTCCTCACTGTCCACAGGCTCCACCGCTGCCACAAGACCATCTCCAGGCAAATCCTCCTGCAGAAAAGGAACCTGGCGTCTCAAGGCCAGGTTGTGCAACATGCAACAATGATCTGGCACACCTTCTTAGGTGAGTAGTCAAGTGATCCCCCAGTCAGATGGAGGCACCGGAACCTGGCCTTTGGCAGACCGAAGGTCCTTTTCAATAATCCGGGAACGCGGCCCCTGGGTAGGTGCTGCTGTGGACACCGGCGACCACAGAAATTTTCTGTGAACCGGGCGATAGGCCAGCGTGACCCCATGGAGCCTATTCTTTAGTGGAGATGGGCGACTGATAGGAAAGGAAAACCAGTCCGGTTTAGTCCTAGTAAGTGACTGATGACGCCCTGACTGTGAGCGTTAGTCAGCAGGAGTGTAGGTATATTGTTTTGTTTTTTTGAGAAACTCTATCATTTAGTAGGTCCTGAAGAAGCGTCACGGGATCCTGTTGGACCAAAAGAGACGCGAAACATGTCGACCGCATACTAAGGAGTGTTGGATCATTTCCATCCTCTTCAATTTTGATTGTTTCTGTGTGAGTGTCCGAGCATTGTCTCTAATTTCACTCCCTTTATTTCTTTTAATCTTGACCATATCCCAACAGCAAGTAATAAACTATTGAGTGAGGGATCTGAGCCAATTTTACTTTTTTCTGTGTATTTTTTCCTCTCTCTGACCCATATTTGGCTCCGCGGCATCATCGAGTATATACAAAAGATATCTGGCAAAGAGCCCCCCCTCGGGGGGTGCCCGTCAGACATTGCAGCGCCGGTCTGACGAGGAGCTGTCCGATGATGAAGCATGACACCAAATATGGTGTGTGAGGACTATTGCTCCTGAATATCAGGACTCCTTCTCTTTCCTCTTTTCTAAATTTCGGAACAGTGTACCTTATTATATTATTACATTGTTGGGAGGGTGTACACTGGACCGCCCAATCCTCCTTTTTTTCCCCCCTTTTTTTCATTGAACCTTTCAATAATCCTCCTTGTACGCCCATGTGCCTCATTGTAATGTTCCTCTGCCCTTGTCCTGGGATTCCTCACTGGGGTCAGTAGCCATGAGAGGTTGGGATAACCAGAGTCACCTGAAAATATCGAGGGACAACTGTTAGACACTCACTAACCCTTAGGGAGAACCCCATACCCAGACACCTATTTATACTGTGTGGGGACCTTGTGCTCACCTATTAGCCACACCCGGTGCCTCTGGAGTTGGTCCATCACATATGGGATGCTGCTATTCCTCAAGATAAAGGCGTCATGCACAGAGGCAGGATATTTGGCATTCACATGGGAGATGTAGTGGTCCGCCAAACACACCATCTGCACATTCATAGAGTGATAGCTTTTTCTATTCCTGAAAACTTGTTCATTTCTCCGGGGGGACAAATGCCACATGTATACCATCAATGGCACCAATGATGTTGGGGATATGTCCCAGGGCATAAAAGTCAGCTTTCACTGTGGCCAAGTCCTCCACCTGGGGGAGTACGATGTAGCTGCGCATGTGTTTCAGCAGGGCTGACAACACTCTGGTCAACACGTTTGAGAACATTGGCTGAGACATCTCTGATGCCATGGCCACTGTGGTTTGGAAGGGACCACTTGCCAGGAAATGGAGCACTAACAGGACCTGCACTAGAGGGGGGATACCTGTGGGCGGGTGGATAGCTGACATCAGGTCTGGCTCCCATTGGGCATACAGTTCTCGGATTGTGGCCCGATCAAGTCTGTAGGTGATGATAATGTGTCTGTCCTCCATTGTCGCAAGGTCCACCAGGGGTCTGTACACCAGAGGATGCCGCCATCTCATATTCAGCCTCAGCGGTTGAAGCCTATAGAAGAAAACGGTGAGCAGAGGGTCATATTCACACATCTATTGCACTAATGATGATTTTATTTCTTTACAGAACCAGTATGTGAATCCGACAATCAGCTGCTGTGCCAGTGTATGCTGTGACGCAGTTAGGTGTCATGCCTTGTGCCACCCTGAAATGGCAGCTGCCTGACCTGTGAGGAGGGACTAGTGGAAACGAGGTAATTCCGCTGGCCTTGTGCACCGTCGCAGTAGGCGGTCGAAGACCGCCGCGCAACTTCTCATTGGTTATCATTGGGCCCTATGGGTTCCAGGAGCCAATGGTGATGTATGCCGCCAGTGACAGTACACACTGCCGCGGACGTGACTGCCATTTTATATCTGTTCACTCATTTGCTACCTGACCTTCAACAGGAGCGGACCTACACTGCAAGTGCTACTGTGACCTGTGTCTGGAAGCGACAATAGCTCAAGTGTCTGGGGAAAGAGCCCGTGCCTTCACTGCAGAGGAGTTGGAGAAACTAGTGGATGGGGTCCTACCCCAGCACACGTTACTCTACGGTCCTCCAGACAAACAGGTGAGTACACTGTGAGCATCATGCGTGGTCCATGAATATATGGAGTGCTGTGTGTGTAAGCCACATGTATGGGCGGGGCAGAGGCGTCCTGGCCAGTGGTCAATGTATGTGTGTCAGGGTATGGGAGGGATCTGGTGGGCGATGAGTGTGACAGTCCGGAAGGTTGACTAATTCCCTTTTCTGCTGTCTTTTCCATGCAGGTCAGCGCCCACCAGAAAAAGGGTATTTGGCGTGCCATCGCCAAGGAGGTGCGGACCCTGGGGGTCTTTGATAGGCAGAGCACCCACTGCCGCTAAAGGTGGGAGGACCTGTGCCACTGGGCAAAGAAGACGGCGGAGGCCCAGCTGGGGCTGGCCTCCCAATGAGGAAGGGGTGCCCGTCGCACCATGACCCCCCTGACCCACCGCATCCTAGCGGTGTCCTATCCAGAGTTGGATGGGCACTTGAAGGCATCACAGCAGCCACAAGGGGGTGAGTACAGATTCTGAATCATGACTTTGCACGCATTAAGAGTTACCTGGGTGGGGGATGTGGGCTATGGGTGCCCCTAGGCCAGGGCGAAGACGGCAGGGTAGGTCCTTTGTTGGGCAGGCTCAGAAGCACTCCTACCCCAAGAGTGTTAGTGGGCATATACTACTGGGCAGGGTCCTGTGGGTTCCAGGTGTGCAGCTAACAGCGGTAGGTATTGTACCCCATGGGCTGGTGATTATCTTAGTACCGGGTAGTGCATGGCCTAATGCATAGGGCTGCTCCCTGTGTGTTGTGTACGCCAACAGTAGTGGTGCTGCTGGCATTGACCAAGTGTATCCTCTGTCTCCCCCCCTTCTTGTTTTGTCACCCTGTCATTGTGTGCATAAGCATCATCTGGCGGAGGAGCAGAGGCACCGGCGACGGAAGGAGCTGCATCCCACATGGGTTTGGAGGCCGAATCCACCAACGGTGAGGGCACCAGTAGAACGGAGGGCGAGGGGAGTACCACGACTGGGACAGGAGGGGAGACCACAGACAGCGACTCCTCCTTCGATTGAAGCTCCCTGGTGGTGGCGGACACCTCTGTGCCCACCCCAACAACAGGTACAGCCGCCACCCCCCATACCAGCACCTCCCTCCCAGCAGCCCCTCAGTGTGTTTCCTGTGCCCGCTCACCCAGGAGGGTGGGCATCTCCTTCGCCCCAGGCACCTCAGGCCCTGCCCCAGTCAGCCCTGCTGCCCTCAGTGAGGAGACTATTGACCTCATGAGATCCCTCACTGTTGGGCAGTCAACCATACTGAATGCCATCCAGGGTGTTGAGAGGCATTTGCAACAAACAAATGCATACCGGGAGGGCATTCACTCTGGTGTGGTGGCCGAACAGAGAGAATTTCAGGCTCTGGCCTCCTCCCTGATGACAGCCCTTGTACCTGTCTCTAGCCTCCCCCCCAACTTCCTCCACCCAGACCCAATCCCCTCAACCCCAGGCTATCCCTATCACGAACCACCCAGCAAGGCCTCCTCAAAAATTCCAGCTGCCAGACCCAAGGTCACACCACCATCTGCCAAGGTGAGGAAAGGGCAGAAAACACAAGGCAAGGCACTTCAGCCGTCGGAGGCTGCAGGTGAAGGCCTGGTGGCTACCATCACAACCACCAGCCCTGTCACCTACACCTGCACCGCAGCCAGCACCGACAGCAGCCCCGCCGCTAGCCCCGCTGCAAGCACCGCCACCTGCATGGCTCCTAGCACCACTACTGTCAGCAGTAGCAGCCCCAGTGGGCAGCAGACCCAGGAGAAGGGCTGGAGCCTCCCTCCACCACTTGCAGCAATGGCACCTGCACCACGGCCAGCACCGCCACCTGCACCGCCGCTAGCACCGCCACAGGCCCCGTCGCAAGCTCTGCCACCTGCACCGCTGACAGTAGGACCACTACCAGCAGCAGCAGCCCCAGTGGGCAGCCACAAGAGGCTGCAGGATAAGGGCTGGAGCCTCCCGCCACCACTGGCAGCACCCCCACCAGCACCGGCACCACCACCAGTTTGCAGCCTTAGCCGCCGCAGGATGGAGTCTAGCCCTGCCTCCATGGACTATCATGCAACCTGTTCCCTACAAATCTTGTGCCTCAGACACCCAGGTGAGGGATTGTGAACTGCCACACCCCAAGCATCACTGTGCACAAGGCCCCCTCCACAACCAGTGGGGAAAGGCATCCACTCACCCTATCCTTGGCAGGATGAAGCACACTGGGCACAAAGCCGCCTCCAGAACCAGTGGAGAAAGGCATCCACTCACCCTATCCTTGGCAAGATGAAGCACACTGGGCACAAAGCCCCCTCCAGAACCAGTGGAGATATGCATCCACTCACCCTGTCCTTGGCAGGATGAGTCACTCTGGGCACAGAGCACCCTCAAGAACCAGTGGAGAAAGGCATCCACTCACCCTATCCTTGGCAGGATGAAGCACACTGGGCAGAGAGCCCCCTCCAGAACCAGTGGAGAAAGGCATCCACTCACCCTATCCTTGGCAGGATGAAGCACACTGGGCACAAGGCCCCCTCCAGAACCAGTGGAAGAAGCCATCCACTTGAGAGACTTGAGACACTGCGGCCTTGCACTCCCCAGGGCCAAGCAGTGGGCAAACCACCCACTTGAGAGGCTGTGACTTTGCCCTCCCCAGGACCAACCAGTGGGCACACCACCCACTTGAGAGACTTGTGAGACTGTGGCCTTGCACTCCCCAGGACCAAGCAGTGGGCAAACCACCCACTTGAGAGACTTGAGAGACTGTGGCTTTGCACTCCCCAGGACCAAGCAGTGGACAAACCACCCACTTGAGAGACTGTGGCTTTGCACTCCCCGGGACCAAGCAGTGTGCACAAAACCCACTTGAGAGACTTGAGAGACTTGAGAGACTTGAGAGACTGTGGCCTTGCACTCCCTAGGTCGAAGCAGTGGGCAAACCACCCACTTGAGAGACTTGAGAGACTGTGGCTTTGCATTCCCCAGGACCAAGCAGTGGGCAAACCACCCACTTGAGAGACTTGAGAGACTGTGGCTTTGCACTCCCCAGGACCAAGCAGCGGGCTCACCACCCACTTGAGAGACTTGAGAGACTGTGGCCTTGCACTCCCCAGGACCAAGTAGTGGGCATGGAGCCCCTTCAAGGACCAGTAGTGTTATTCCATCTTCTGGTTGAGGTGCCCCCCCCTTCTACATCCCCCTGAGGGGCCAGTGTGTTTTCAACCTGATGCCCCTGCAGTGTTCTCTCCATATTGAGGCAGGAGTCAAGTGTGGGCTTGGCCCCTGATTTTTGGCCCAGTGGCCCACAGACATTTTGAATGGACAATGTACTGTCTTATGTACATATTGTGTATTTCTTGTAAGTACTGTTTTTCTATTTATTACGTATATTTGTCTATTTCTAAAATATCACTGTTCAACTCAATTCCTTTTGTCCTTGCGCTCTTCCAGGGGGTTACTAGGTGTAAATGTAATGTTGATGCATGTGTTTGTGTGTATGGTGTTGTGGGTGAGGGTGGGGTTGGGGGTGTTGCGTGTGTGTCACTCTCTTTTTCCCCCCTCCCCTGTGTACTAGGTGCAGTACTCACCGTGTTGTCGCCACCACCTTTCGTATTCCTGGTAGATGAGGAGATAGACCGGCATAGGCAGGACTTGTAGCTCGGGCTCCATGGCATCCTGGTTCTTCGTTGAGTGTCGAGAGGTGAGAGGCTTCCCTGTTTCCGCCGTGCTTTTGATGGCGTTGGTACCGCCCTGGAAATGCTGGAGGATAGGCGAGTTGTGATGGGGTGGGCGGTAAATTGTCTTCCGCCTGTCTGTTGGCGATGACCGATGCGGTGTTTGTTGCTACCGCCATAGCGGTCAGAGTGTTAAAGTGGCTGTCTGTGTTGACGGTTTCCGCCGTGGTTGTGATCCCATTTTTTTTACCGCCGGCCTGTTGGTGGTATTACCTCCGCTTTAACACTGACCGCTAGGGTTGTAATGAGTGCCTATATGTTTTATAAGGCATCTGGGCAAAATATATAAAAACATGTTATACAAAAATATTGTGTCAAGCATTTCTGGACATCAAAAATATCATGAACAAAAATATCAAAGGTAAAAATATTGCTTTTAGTGTTGATTCTAATATAGCTTTAAAAAATAATGATGTAAAAAATATTGTATGTAATATTGTTTGTAAGTGTTACTTAGTATGTAATGTATTGTAATGTGATTGATTTTATGTGTTTATGATTTTTTATTTTTTTTGTTTCTTTTTTTGGTAGCAGAGTTGTGGGTTTTGGGGATGAGGGTGAGGAGATTTGTTTATAAATGTAGGTTTTAAATTTGGCTTGTAAGGTATCAATCTTCCAGGTATACAAATGAATAATTTTTGAATGCATTTATTATATAGTTTTCATATATTTTGATTTGATGTTGATTAAGATATATACTAATGGTATTAATTTTTGTATTGAGAACAAATGAAATGTAAAATATTAAAAGCATATTAAATAATTAAATTAAGTAGAATATTTAGTATTATTTGTATGGTATGCTTATACATTTTACAATATATATAAAATTTACAATTGTGCAAACATTTTTTATTTTTTATTTCTGATAAAACAATTGCTTATTAATTTGAAGGTAATGTTCAAACATGTTTAAAATATGCATTTTACATAAATATTGTTTAAATTTATGATTAATATTTTCATTTTATTGTTTAGAATGTATTAATGTTAGTACATATTTTGAAGTATATATTCATTTTTTTATTAGTAATTAAAATAGTAATTTTGACAGTTAAAAATATGTATGTACCTAAAAGTTAGTAGCTTAGATTTGTGTGTTTTTAAAGAAATTGTTTTGCTAATTGTATATAAAAAACTATTTGAGAATTTGGGATATGGAATGTTTATGTAACAATTTTTACTTTGTATTACGTTATGTAAAATGTTTTATTTTGAAGTGTAAATGTCAACTTTTTAATGTCCAACTTCTTTCCCCAATATGGTTAGATTAGAGTGGGAATAGTAAACTTGGCCCCATTAGTGCTAACACCTGCCCCCAATATGTTTGGATTGGAGTGGGAATAGTTAATGTCACCCCTTTAGTGGCCAACTCCTTCTCCGATATGATTAGATTGGAGTGGCATTAGTAAAAATCACCTCTTTAGTGTCCAACACCTTTCCCAATATGGTTGGATTGGAGTGGGGATAGCAAATGTCACCCCTCTAGTGTCCAAAACCTTTGCCCAAATTGGTTTAGATTGGAGTAAGAATAGTAAATGTCTCCCCTTTAGTGTCCAACACAGTCCCCCAATATGATTTAGACTGGAGTGGGAATAGTAGATGTTAAACCTTTATTGTCCAACACCTTCCCTAAATTGGTTTGGATTGGTGTGGGAGTAGTAAGTGTCACCTCTTTTGGGTCCAACACTTTCCCCTAATATGGTTTGATTGGAGTGAGAATAGTAAATGTCATCCTTTTAGTGTCTGACACCTTCCCCCAATATGGTTAGATTGGAGTGGGAATAGTAAATGTCTTCCCTTTATTGTCCAACACCTTCCCCAAATTGGTTTGGATTGGAGTGGGAATACTGTCCAACACCGAAATTGACTGGAGTTGGAATAGTAAATGCCACCCCTTTAGTGTCCAACTCCTTCCCATAATATGGTAACAGTGGAGTGGAAATAACAAAAGTTACCTGTTTAGTGTCCAACATCCTCCTCATATTTGATTAGATTAGAGTAGGGATATTAAATGTCACCCCTTTAGTGTCCAACACCTCCCCCAGTATGGTTAGATTGGAGTGGGAATAGTACATATCACTCCTTAAGTGCCCAACACTTTCCCAAATTGGGTTACGTTGGAGTGGGATTAGCAAAGTCACCCCTTCAGTGGTCAACACCTTCCGCAATTCGGTCGAGGTTGGAGTGGCAATAGTGAATGTGACCATTTTCGTGTCCAACAACTTCTCAGAGTTCGTTTAGATTGGAGTGGGGATGGTAAATGTCACACCTTTACTCTCCAAAAGCTTCCTCAAATTGGTTTAGATTGGAGTGGGAATATTAAATGTCACCCCTTTATTGTCCAACACCTTCCCTCAGTATAGTTTGATTAGAGAGGGAATAGTACATGTCACCCCTTTAGTGTTCAACACCTGCCCAAAATTGCGTTAGATTGAAGTGGGAATAGTAAATGTCACCCCTTCAGTGATCAACACCTTTCTGAAATTGGTTTAAATTGGAGTGGAAATAGTACACATACGTTCTGTAGTGTCCAGTATGTTACCCAAATTGGTTTAGACTGAAGTGGGACTAGTAAATTGCACCCCCTTAGTGTCCAACACCTTCCCCAAACTGGTTTATTTAAATTGGAGTAGGATTAGTAAATGGCATCCCTTTAGTGTATTCTCCAAATGTTGTATAATAAAGCCATGCCACATATCTTTCTATTTTTATTTTTTCACAATTTTTAATAATTCTATAGTTTTAAATTTTAAATCATAAATCCTTCAGGTGAAAATAAAAGTTAAGTAAATAAAACATTTTTTCATTATTTTTCAATAAGAAAATCATATATATATATATATATATATATATATATATATACATTTGTATGTTGTACATTTTCCACTCTTGTTTTTCAGTGGTGGCAATTTTTTAACATTTCTCAATTTATTTTATATACGTATTTTCAACATTATTGTAAAATATTTTTCATTAGTAAGGGCCTCATTATGCATTGGTGTGGGACTGTCAATGCCGCAGGGAGGAGGCTGCTGTCTTGCCAATGGTGCCCCCGTATTACAATGTTCTTGCTGGGCTGATCGGTGGGAACATTGTATTATGATGTTCCCGATAGGCTGACTGGCAGGAATAGTGGTATGGTATTGGTCTTGGCCAATACCGTAGCACACCAGTACCCTCAGAATGAGCACTTTTTGCATTGCAGACAGTGCACATCCCAAGGATGCTGGACAGGGTGGCCCCTGCACTGCCCATGCCATGGGAACCAGCAATGCAGGGACCCCCACTATTGCCCCCTGCAGAGCCTTTCCACCAGCCTTTCCTTTGCAGTGAAACCACCATGGAAAGGCTGGCAGAAAGTGTACTCATGCCCAGCATGGCGGCGCTGAACTCAACGCCACTGTGTCTGAGCATGAGTCAGACTGCCATCAGCCTGCTGGGAACAATGTTCCTGCTGGGGGCGGCAGTCCCTTGGCGGTCCAACTGCCAGGGTCGCTTGGTGTGAGGCGGTCCGACCATCACCGCGAGTCTGACGCCAGACTGCCAGACTCATAATGACCCCCTAAATGTTAAATAATTGTATATGTTTATACTATTATTTAATATATACTTTACAATATTCTATTATTTTGTATAACATTGTTTGTTATATTTTACATGTTTAATATTATTTTCCTATTTTTTTGAACATTTATTCAACATTTGTACAAATGTCCCATTCATTTCCATGGGGAGATAGTCTATATTTTAATTTCATTTGGTGGCCACCTTTTTTACCACTGCCTTCTATTTTGCAATCTATTTGTGCTCTTTTAAGCCTATTTTCCAGCAACCAGGTTGTGGTAAGGTACTGCTGTTAATCAGAGCAGATACGTCATTTTAAAGGATTTATTAACAGTTTTGAAGGCAGCGAGGATTTAGGAGGAAGGTTTCAATGATAGTTATAGAACTATTTGTGTTTTTTCATATATTTAGATGTATTGCTGTTTTTCACAAGTTTGTAGCTTTGTAGCTTTGCATTTTTGTACACTGTTTAAGTAATGTATCACTATGCTATGTTAAATTGTGTGATTTTAGTTATATTTGGCTGATTAACTGTTATGTATATGCATTTTTGGAAATGTAATGTGTTTTGCGAGTGTTTTTTTTTTATCATTTACTTTACAGCTTTTTGTCCACGGACACATTCCATAGGCTTTTGGAGTTTACTTTCTATTTTCAAAGGAAATCAGTTTTGGTTTGTAGTAAACCAATGCTTTTTAAGAAATATTTATTGATTAATTGTGCGGATACAACCACATATATAGAGAAAAAAGGAATATTTCTATTCTTCGCAGTATAGCTGCACAAAATGGCACAGTGCACTAACCTGCACCAGTAAAAATCATAGATTGACAAAAGAGTCTATACATATTCTCTTAGTTATTCATGACTTATCCCAATTGTATTACCTAACAGTCATCGCTTTAGTGGCAACATTGAGCAAAATAGGATACATATTTACAGAACAAATGTAGCATGCATAGAATATATATAAAGAGATACTTTTCTAGGAGCAAGGTGAATAATGAGAAATAAAAAGAATTGCAGTACTGAAAACCTTCCCTCTAAATTCATAGTACCCCAATATCTAATAGCTCAAGCATTGTACTAGCCATTAGTGGAGATTAGCCTTATGCCATATCATGCATAGGAGACACAAAAAGCAAGATGCACAAAACACAAAAGTGATAATCAAATTAAAATATATTACGAAGACCTTAGAAAAACTTTAAGAAACGTAAATGGCATTCGTACTAAGCAATTCTACTCACAAAACATTACTTTCATATGAATAAACAAATATTCATCTTGGGCACTAGACCATCAAGAAATGGCAGAAAAGAATCACATTGATAATACATTTTCATATTAATTCATAGCACACCATGATTAATAACTTGAACATTGCCCTCTCCCTTGCTTGACTCTTTCATAAAGACTAATCTTGTACGATGTCATGTACATTTATTCATAATAGCCATATACCTAATGGCTCTAATGGCCTATGTATTGCACTGCATCAGTAAGTTAATCCTTGGCAGGAGTCATTTCTGTTCCATATCATATTTAGGAGTAATATGGCAGCCTGAAACAAATAGAGTGTGAAAGTGCAAAAGTGCATTTAAAACAAAAAACCTTAGGAACAGCTATACGACAAGAAAAGTGCATATGTGCTGAGTAAATCTAAAATCCATATGTTAGAAATGGGGTTTTTGGTTGGCAGTCAGGTTGCCCTCTGTCCAAGCAAGAACCCTCACTCTAGTCAGGGTAAGTCACACACAATCCAAAATCAGCCTGTGCCCACCCTCTGGTAGCTTGGCACGAGCAGTCAGGCTTAACTTAGAAGGCAATGTGTAAAGCATTTGTGCAATAAATCATACAACACCATAGTATAGCACCACAAAAATACACTACACAGTGTTTAGAAAAATATATAATATTTATCTGGGTATCTTCAGGTCAAAATGATCAAAGTTGCAATATGAATTTGTGAAGATATCACTGAAAAGTGATATAAAGTGTCTTAAGTCTTTAGAAAGTAAACAAAGTCTCTTTCCAACACAAAGTACCTGGTTTCTGGTGGAAAATCTCCTCAGAGGGCTACAGGAGAAGAGGTACGTGGAAAACTGGTGTGTGCGTCGATTTCTCCTCAGCACTCACGGACTTGCGTTGTTATTTTCCACGGGGGGAGTCATGCGTCGTTTTTCGGTGCGGGGACAGTCTCTTTCTGTGGTTCGCGGGGAGTACCAGATGTCCCGGGTCTGTGCGTGGATTTTCCTGCTTGTTTTCCGGCTGTGCGTCATTCTGCGGGCCTGCGCGTCGAAGTTTCGATCTCACGGCAGGCGTTGAGACGATTTCTCCTGGGGAGTCGGGCGGCGTTGTCCTTGCGAGGCCGTGCGTCGAAAATTTCGGCGCACGGAGCGTCCAAGAGGAAGAGAGAAGTCTTTTTGGTCCTGAGACTTCAGGGAACAGGAGGCAAGCTCTATCCAAGCCCTTGGAGAGCACTTTTACAGACAGACAAGAGTTCAGCAAGGCAGCAGGCCAACAGCAAGGCAGCAGTCCTTTGTAGAAAAGCAGACAGGTGAGTCCTTTGAGCAGCCAGGCAGTTCTTCTTGGCAGGATGTAGTTTCTGGTTCAGGTTTCTTCTCCAGCAAGTGTCTGATGAGGTAGGGCAGAGGCCCTGTTTTATACCCAAATGTGCCTTTGAAGTGGGGGGAGACTTAAAAGAGTGGCTAAGAAGTGCACCAGGTCCCCTTTCAGTTCAATCCTGTCTGCCAGGGTCCCAGTAGGGGGTGTGGCAGTCCTTTGTGTGAGAGCAGGCCCTCCACCCTCCCAGCCCAGGAAGACCCATTCAAAATGTAGATGTATGCAAGTGAGGCTGAGTACCCTGTGTTTGGGGTGTGTCTTAGTGAATGCACAAGGAGCTGTCAACCAAGCCCAGCCAGACGTGGATTGTAAGGCACAGAAGGATTTAAGTGCAAAGAAATGCTCACTTTCTAAAAGTGGCATTTCTAGATTAGTAATATTAAATCCGACTTCACCAGTCAGCAGGATTTTGTATTACCATTCTGGCCATACTAAATATGAACTTCCTGCTCCTTTCAGATCAGCAGCTGCCTCTTCAACAGTGTATGAGGGCAGCCCCAATGTTAGCCTATGAAGGGAGCAGGCCTCACAGTAGTGTAACAATGAATTTAGGAGTTTTACACTACCAGGACATATAACTACACAGGTACATAGCCTGCCTTTTACCTACACAGCACCCTGCTCTAGGGGTTACCTAGGGCACACATTAAGGGTGACTTATATGTAGAAAAAGGGGAGTTCTAGGCTTGGCAAGTACTTTTAAATGCCAAGTCGAGGTGCAGTGAAACTGCACACACAGGCCTTGCAATGGCAGGCCTGAGACAAGGAAAAGGGGCTACTTAAATGGGTGGCACAACCAGTGCTGCTGGCCCACTAGTAGCATTTAATTTACCAGCCCTATGCACATAAAGTGCACCTTACTAGGGACTTATAAGTAAATTAATAGTCCAATCAGGTATGATTCAAGGTTACCATGTTTTAAGGGAGAGAGCATATGCACTTTAGCACTGGTTAGCAGTGGTAAAGTGCGCAGAGTCTAAAAACCAGCAAAAATGAGGTCAGAAAAAGAAAAGGAGGAAGGCAAAAAGTTTGGGGATGACCCTGTCAAAAAGCCAGGTCCAAGACCATACATTTCTTAAATTAAGAAAGTCTAATCACCATAACCGGGCCACCAAAAGTTTTAGGAGGAGAGTAACATTGGTGATCCATTTTCACCTTAGTTCATAGCACGCATATAGCTAATAAATCAAACATTACACTTACTGTTACTTGAATCTTTGAAAAAGGTCAACTCATACAACATCGTGTACATCAATTCATCTCATGCCTTTATCTGATAACTCATGCAGTTGCCTATCCTTGTCAACTCAGCTTTTATTAATAACTTAGCAAGAGCCTGAGTAGATTCTCCCATTTTTTATTGTTACATGTCAAGAATCCTGTGTCTGTAGCGATGGCACCCTGACTCTAGGTGCTGTTTCATTTCCTCCCAAATTGACAGCCTATTTCAAACATAAAAGATATCCATTACTCGATACCCTAGAAAATTCCAGAAGCTAAGCACTGATTTAGCAACATATAAACCAGAGCTTTATGATTCTGTAGCCGTATGAACCTAAGGCAGTACGACACCTGTCTTGTTTTAAAAAAGCACTTTAAACAATTTTCCATATCAACTAGCACCTCATACCTGGTCCTTTTTGGTAGCATACCCATATTTTAAAAAGCTGGTAAGTAAATTTCTGATTCATGGACCATTCACACTAATAAATAATTATCAAGTGCACCAGAATCCTTCCCCCTGTGAACTATAATATCCAGCCACGCAGCCTCATAATAAGAAAGAAAATCAGTTTAGGCCAATACACACTGTTTCCTATCTAGCTAATGAATGGGATATTTTACCCTTGAGATTTTAGCATTCCACACAAATCTAATGAGAGAATGTAGGGCCTGATTAAGATTTTTCAACTGAAAACCCATCCACCGCCACAATGGTCCACCCGCCGTATTTAGATATTGGTAGTCCAATAGCTGAAAGCCCACATTCGAACCACTGCCTCTGCCAAGAAACACTGCCTGCGCCAACAGTGAGAGAGGTAAAAGTGGATGCCAGTGGTACCCCAGCCACTCTTCCCACTGTGCAGATTTGGATGTGCCTTAGCACCAAACAAAAAGTGGCGTCCCAATCTCCAATTCTGAGTTGGAGGATTTGGGGGAAAAGGAGGAAAACTCACCTTTTTCCCCACTCCACCTCTGTCTAGGACTGGACACAACTGGATAACACCTCCCGTCATAGCTGCTAATGTCCCACAGCCAGACACGCAGGTAGTGACACTGCATTGCCAAGGTACATTGGGTGGGCACTGGATGGGAGGTCAGGACCACTGCAGGCATATACATGTCACAGTATTTTTATAAAATCACTGTGACATGCATATGTCGGGGACACAAGTGTGTCTCACATAGCCAGGGACACACTTGCACAACATGCATACCGCACACCTACACAACTGTCATTGTGGTGTCATCATTCATTGCCAGAAACAGGTGAGAGCCCAGAAACAGCTGTGTAGAAAAAAAGAGCACATTTGGGAATCCAACTTTGATCTTCAGGACAGAGGTATATACAAACAATCCATTGCAGAGTATAAAAAGCTTATATTAGAGGAAAAAAACAAATACATTTCCAACAAGATTCTACAATTTAATAATTCTGCAAAAGAGCTTTTCAACACTGTGAAAAGCCTTGCAAAAATGCCTGTGCTTAGCAAGAATAATTGTAGCCAAGAGCTTTTCAATATTCTTGCCAACTTCTTTCAGACGAAAGTAAAGGAAGTTTTTGACACCTTTGTAACCAACAATCAAACATCACCTATGTCACCGGCACCCAGTGGCTCAGTACAGAGCAGATATCTAGCTTAATGAAATCTACCAAATCTGGATATCCTTCAGACCACTGCCCCCCAAAAATCGTGCATCTTGTCCCAGGAATTTTAAGCACTCAATTGACTATGATTTTTAACGAAATAATTAACACTGGCTACTAACCTTCTGAGTGGAAGAAGGCCTCCATTCTACCTTTATTAAAAAAATAATTTGGATCCACAAGAGCATAGTAGTTAAAGTCCAATTTTTAGACTACCTTTTCCAGCTAAACTACTGGAAAATATGTTAAATACTGAACATATGTCATTCATTGATACTATCAGCCACTGGATAGTACACAATATGGAATTAGAAGGGCACACAGTATGGAGGCAACGCTGGTAGCTGCATCTGAGGAGCTGAGGTCCATTTTGGATGCAGGCAGCAAGGCAGCACTGATATTACCAGACTTCTTGTCAGCTTTTAATACTGTCCATCATATCATCGTCATTAACCAGTTTGCCGAGCTGGGAATAAGTGGTCTTGCACTCAGCTTGATAAAATTCTTCCTAATGAAAAGAGTGCAACATGTGGCAATGGGTGATTTCATTTTTGACCAATAATGTCTGCCATGCGGGGTTCCACAGGGCTCCTCACTGAGCCCTACTTTCTTCAATCTTTACATCATCCCAGTGGCAAAACTCATCAAATCTTTTGGATTCTCTGTGACGTCATATGCTGATGATACACAACTAGTGATATCAGTATTCAATAATCCAGTTGACACTGCCCTATGATTTAATTCTCGTATGTCTCAGATAGGCAGCTGGATGATGCTAAACTGTTTAAAGCTTTGTTTTGGTTGTCAAGGTGGTGGCCTCAGGAAATGGGGGAACTTCCTTTACCAGTGCAGAAAGTGAAGCAGCCGGGGACTGTCTTGTCACAAAGGTTCTCATTATCCTAATGAGACTACTGGATTTGGGCAGCAGAATCACTTGTACTGTGGGGGACTGAGTCTGAACCCACACCAGGTGACACCTGTCAGCCTAATCCAGGTTTTCTTCCGGCTAACTAGCAATGCCTCATCTCTAACCAACAGCAGGGATGATTGGGCAACCAGGCGCATAGCACAAATGACTCATCAGGGAAATTGTGGTCACTCAGATCTCAACCGTTTCTCTCAGTTACATTAGTCTCACACATGCAAGGACAATCAGAAGCAGAGCATAGTTCAGTAAGGTTTTATTGAAGTAACTGCATCTTAGATAATAAATCATGTATTGCAATAACTAGGACAATGAAGCACAATAGGATTACAATTGTGACAAGGAGAGTGAAACATAGAAATAACGCTACCATATTGTCACCAAGATCGTTAAGGATAGTTCCTACTTAGGCTATGTTAGAGCACAGCATGTTAAGCTCTAATTCTGCCCTTCAGGTTCCCCTGGGAAGACATCATCCCTCATACCTGAGCATGAGGCCTGTGGTCTGCATAAGCAGTTGCAGCGAAGCACTCAGCAATCAGCATCTTTATGGTCATCTGGCTGGAATCTCCCTCCAACATACATGGGTCAAAGTAGGGTTTTTATGATAAAACAGCCAATGTTCCAAGAAAGGAGCCCCACATAAGAGTGTGTATGTTTCTGTGAACATTGGAGACAAAGCGTACCACTTGTTCCGGCAACCTATCTTACTACAGCCTTGAGAAAAGCACAGAGTGAAAGAAATGTCTTGTTTAAGAACGTAGTGCTGACCTAGGCGCAGAACACCTAGATAGGGAAAATAAAACAAGACCGCAAATGTGTCTATTGTTAAAATAATATAACGAAGATAGAATAAAACATATCTAGATTAAAGTGCACAGCGGAAGTCCTGGTTTTATAAAATAATGTGTAAAAACTATAGCTAAAATGGCTTTACACTTAGGGCCTGATTACAACTTTGGAGGAGGTGTTAATCCGTCCCAAATGTGACAGAGATACCACCAGCCGTATTACGAGTTCCATAGGATATAATGGACTCGTAATACGGCTGGTGGTATATCCGTCACATTTGGGACAGATTAACACCTTCCTCCAAAGTTGTAATCAGGCCCTTAATATTTAATCTAAGGTTAATAATACCCTGGTATTTTTTACCTTAAGACTTATTAGGAAAATCTGTCGCTTCATTCCCCCAGACCTCCAAAAAGCGGTGGTCACTACTCTTGTCCTAGCTAAATTGGACTATGGTAATGCCCTATTTATGGGCATCCAGAAAAGACTTCTCCATAAACTTCAGATGCTACAGAATGCATTGTACCTGCTCCTGTTGGGAGTTACAATCGATCAGTCTGTGTTTTAGGCCTTGATTAAGCTACACTTGCTTCCAGTGACCAAGAGAAAATAATTTAAAGCTCTTTGTATGATGCTGGACCTGGCCCTTTTACAGGGTCATTCCCCAGACTTTTTGCTATTGCCTCCTTATTTTTCTGATCTTTGTTGACTTACATTTTGACTCTGAGCACGTTTTCATTGCTAACCAGTGCTAAATATATATTTTATACCTAATTGGCATATTTAATTTACCTGTAAGTCCCTTGTAAAGTGGTATCCTTATACCCAGGGCCTGTAAATTAAATGCCACTAGTGGGCCTGCAGCGCTGCTTGCGCCACCCACTGAAGTAGTCTTTCAAACCTATCTCAGGCCTGCTAGCGCAGGGCCAGGGTGTGCAGTTTTCTGCCACAGGGACCTGGAATCTAAATTTACTTGTCAGGCCCAGAACTCCCCTTTCACTACATGTAGGTCACCCCTAAGGCACGCCCTAGCTAGCCCTATGGGGAGGGTGCCATGTATGTAGAAGGTAAGACATGTGCCCAGGTTGTGTGGCCTGTCCTGATAGTGACTAACAGCCTAACTTGGTGTCTCACTGCTGTGAGTGCTGAATTCTCGTAGGATTGCATTAGAAACACCCTGCCTTATGTGTAAGGGATATTGTCTGATTTATGAGGGGTAGCATAGGCATGTTTGGTATGGATGTGATAGTGATAAGAAATGCTGCTTACTGGTGTGGGTGTATTTATTACTATTGCAGAAATGCCACTTCTAGAAAGTACGCATTTATCTGTGCTTATGACTGGTGTTTTTGCAACTTGCCTCCAGTCCACGCCTGGGCAGACTGACAGTTGGAGCTTTGTGCATACTTTTCAGACAGCCTGTACACAGGGAGGGTGGACGTGTCACAGAGGTGCATCTACATATTGTATAGTCTTCCTGGGCTGAGAGAAAGGAGATGCAGGACACACCTTCACTTGTAAAGGCTGTGCCCTGGCCTCACTCAATAGGGTCGTTTACCCCCCACTGATGTTTGGAGCATGTGCTGGGGGAGAGAAAGGGCATTCCCAGAACCAGTTGTAACTGGTTGGAACCCCTTCTCCTCCCCATTGTAAATCACACTGACAAACTTAGTATAAGTACAGGGTAATTTCCCCCACAATTTGAACATTCTTGGGACTTGAAACTGGACACAGGACACTGATGAATGGACTCACCAGGAAACCACCTTGAACTGCTGCTGCTGTGCTGACCTGTGACCTGCCTGGTCACTAGGAGGAACTGCCACCATCTGCACCCCTTGTGCTGGCCTGTAGCTGGGCCCACCAGCCCTGTGCTTCGTTTTGTTTTCGCTTGTTCCCCCTGACCCCTGCAACTATCCCCAACACGAGAGGGACTTTGTTTAACTGCTTTGGGGGCATAGCACTGAGTGGAGCACTTTGTCCATGGCCTCCTAGCGCCTCGTGAGTCCCCGCCTTATGGCATCCATAAAATTTGCGCTGGGAAGCGCATCACCAGGAGAAATCACTGCCGCAGCCGGGGACTTCAGTGTTGTTTTGGCGCGCTGTTTAAAGCGCTCTTTGGTTGTCAAAAATCTCTGCAGCCACCCGGGCCAAATCAAAGTGCCGTTGCGATTTGGAAAGCGCTCTTGTGCCTCATGCTTTGAAAAGTGCTTCTTAGTTGCCCCAAAATCACAGCTGCAGCCCAGGTGTCATCTTCTAACGAAGCAGGAGTATCGCGCACTCCTCAGTGCCCCTGGGGCACAGTCTGATCCTTGGAGCACCCCTGGGGCACCAGCTGCCCTCTACTTGCACCGATCACCTCTGTAGCCCAGGAAGCAAGGAGAAACACTTGCACACCACATCGGGTATGGGCGAGTGTGTATTTGCGACCCCAGGAGGGAGAGAGACCTCATCGGAGGTCTCCTCTGGATCCCAGGGCTGCCCCTGCGGAGCAGGACTCGGGGGGACGCGAGGGGAATGCCCCCCCTACCTCCAGTCTCTGCCATAGGTGCTGGACACTTCTCTTTTGAAACCGGGCATCATCATTTCTGGAGAATGGGTAAGGGAGGCCTCGACTGAGGCCCCTTCCTCTTGCCCCCATTTCTGTTGCTTGGCCTTGCCTGGCCCCCGCCCTTGTTGGAGGGCATGCGAAGGCTGATGGAGGCCCCCATAGAGATCACGGGCCCCAGGAGGGGCCCATTTATCTCCCCAGAGAGGGTGCAGTCCGCCCCTCTCCCCCAGGAGCACCGCATGGTCCCCGTTTCACGCATAGGAGCACCAGGGGCCCCCATGCTCATCTTCTAGGCATTAGGAGTGCCTCTTCTTCTTAAAACCAGGTACTTTTAGGGATATATTGGCTCAGTGAGTCTAGTACAGACCTTGGGGGGTTCATGTTTCCTACCTGCTTTTATGACGCTACATATGTTCTGATGTTCCTTTTATGGTCATGACATGCTGATATGTACTTTTATGACTTGTGATATGTTCTCTAATGTTCCTTTTATGGGTGTTTTACGAGGTATTCATGACACATGCATAGATTTCTTTACTGTAATTCATGACTACTGCTTATGTTGCAGAATCCTGAGTACTTATGTGTTCTAATGTGACAACTGCGTATTCTTGCAGAGTATTAGTAACTTGTGTAACGTTCTGACAACTGCTAAGGTAGCAGGGTATTACTAATGTGTAAGGTTGGTCTAATTATGTTTTTGCAATGCAGTTTATATTTACATAGCTCGTGTTGTGTTTACTTTGTGGTGTACATTTTGCATCACGTGTGTTGTGTGTGTTGTGCAACCTCTTTACACATTCCCTCCGGGTTAGGCCTGACTGCTCGTGCCAGGCTACCAAGGGTATGAGCAGGGGTTATTTGGACGTGTAACTCCCTTGCCCTGACTAGAGTGGGTGGTTTCTGCCTGACTTAGGTGCATACCCTAGCCAACCAGAAACTCAATTTCTAACATATAACTTTTAAGACATTACACAACATCGGCCCAGGCAATCTTCAGGACAGATTTATCTGGTACGCCCTGTCCCGGAAGCTCAGATCCTCGGACACCAAGGGCCTGATTACTGGTGTTCTTAAGACCACCAGGGCCATGGTGACAGTCAGGTCACCAGCACCAACAGTTTTCCTCCCCAGGAGGGTTCTGGATGTGCTGGCAGTCCTAATCCGCAAGCAGCACTGCCCTGGGGAGTATGAGTCCCTTCTCCACTGGCGATTACATGGCAGTAGCTCTGCCATGTGGAGGCTGGTAGAGACTGGGTGCAGGGTGCCCCTGGGAGGCCCCTTCACTGCCCATGCACTTGGCATGGGCAGTAAAGGGCCCCCTGGCCAGCCCCATTGTGGCACACCCTATGCACTTGCTGCTGGCTCTATTATGAGACAGAGACAATACTGTTGGGCGTTTCCTGCTGGGTCAGAAACTTTTAATGTGGCATGAGGGAAGGGGGATGCACTGGCGGCAACCTGCCCATCAGGACTTCGAGGGATGGGCTTTTCCGTCTGCTAAAGTCATAATGACCCCCCAAGTGCCTAGTTGTGGCCAGGGTCAAACAAGCATCATGGGTAGGTAAGAGTTTCTTCCTGAGGAAGGCTAAATTGCGGAACTCTTTCTCTATGAATCTAAAGAACTGCCAAGATCTATTGTCCTTTAGGAAATGTATTCAAACCTTGCTTTTTAGTTACTAATGTTACTCTCTTTCTTTTCTTTGGCAGTGTTTCTATCTATGACAGCAGACAAGATGCCCCATGTAATTAGAGCCATATAAAACCAAAAATCAAATCAAATCAAATCAAAATTAATTAACTTAATTAATTCCATCAGGAATGGGAGCATTTCTTTTGAACTGTTGGTATTCCATCGCTGCCACTTGCGTAGGCCTTGGGCATTTTTTGCAAGGCTGCTTCCACCTCCTGTTCCGAGATATATTCTATTAGATTTTCTTTTTGTTTGGTTGACAATTGTGGGAGCCTAATTGAGCTAAAAATAAAACTTCAAAGCTCGGTGTAGAAACAGACTGGGCACTTTCATATATGTTTTTATAGTGTTGGAGAAACTCTTTCTTTATCATCCATTTGAAGTATATTGGAGACAAGATTTTTGAAATATGTTGTGAATTCTGTTTATTCCGTATAGACCAGGCAAGGAGTCTACCTACCAAATGGCTTTCCGCATACAGAACTGTACCAAATACCAGCATAGATGTACCGGTCGGGATCTGCAAACCAGTACTCGTACTTAAAAGTACTTCCAAAGTCTTAAACGACCTTATTTTTACACATGTCACCCCTAAGGTGTTCCCTAAGTGCCCCTAGGGTCAGTGCTATTGTAACTATAAGCAGGGACCTTATAAAAATTATTTTATAATACATGGTGAGGTAAAATAGCCAAATTCGTTTTTCCCACACTGTAGTGAATGGGCTCCTTAGGCTAAAGTGGGGAGACTTTATTTTAATTAATAGAGTCCCAGTAGGAGCATTTCAAGTTTGGTATCAAACTGATTATAATAAATCCCACAACTTGCCATTGTTGGATTTAATATAACTAGCTTAGTGAAAGAGTTTTAAAACTCTACCTGAAAGTTGACAACTTCTGCTCTTTAGTGCCCTTCTCTGATTGGCCAACCTCCGGCAGCCTGGCCAGGCTGCCTTGATGAGGTGTGAAGTGGTCAGGGCTGAACACAAATGAAGTGCCTGGGGAGAAGATCTGACTCAGCAGATGGTGAAACAGGATGGGGGAGAGCAGCCAGACTGGTCTTCAAAGGAGGCAGCAATATTTGGAGCAGCTCATGACCTCCCCCATTCCCTGCAACCCCAGACAACCAGGTGCCCTTCTTGATTAGATTAGGAGAAAGCAGGAGAGGGGTGTGTTAAGGATTTTTAGCCGCACCAGTGGTTGGGCTCAGCCAGACCTAACCTCCACAATTCAGTTTCAGCCATGTTAGATTTTTTTTAAAAATGTTGCTCCATGGGATTGATTTTTGCCACACTTTCAAGGAAGTGGTCATCCAAGGTGGTAGTGGCCTGCCTGTGATTGGACAGTTGGCCCTCCTTTCTTTTCACCCCAGGAGCAAGGATAAATATGTCAGAGCTGCACCCACACCTCAGATCCCTATAAGGAACAACATCAGAAAAATAAGGTCTGCCCTGCTGCACCCTTGCCCTGCACCTGGACACTGCATTCTGAAGGACTACACCAGATGCACACTTGGGCTTCAACACAAAAAGGACTTTCCCAGGCTTCAACTGGTTCAGGAAGGGAATCCCTGCTTGATGCCGTTGAAAAAGAGTTTACTAGAGTCCCCTGCATCAAAGCTTTAAGAAACTGAGCAGCTGACCACTGTCCAGTGATCAATGTGGAGTTTGAGCCAGGTACATTCCGGGAGATGGCGTCCTAGCCCTCAAGGAGCTACTCAGAGCTTCTGGAACCTTGGGGTGAGCTGTGGACTCCTAAAGGACCTTCAAAGACCTTCTGGAAGAAGATCCAGAAGTTTAGAGAAGATTGGAAAACTTTTGGTAAAAAGCTCCATAAAGGGACCGACCCGCCATCGTGAGTCAAGCCGGCTTAGGTCAACTTAGATCCGGCTTGTCTTGGAGGTTCATCCCACTGAAAAGCTCCGGAGCCCCAGACTCCCAGGTTTTCACTGGGGTACCTGGAAAGGCAATCCGATGATGTCAAATCAAAATTGGCTTGCTGTGGAGGGTGGTCGGACATCGGAGAGAAAAAAGCTCCAAAAAAGTGACAAAGTCCGAATTTAAAAAGTTGACTGGGACTTCCTGCACAGGGTATCCGAGGAGGGCTCTGGGGGTGTCCGATCCAGATTTAGCTTTGCCCCAAATGGAGATTTTTGTCCTGAAAAATCATCTAAGTCCGAAGGTAGGATTCTTCACTGAGGTCTCCTGTGACGCGTCTCCAAAGAGGGCTCCAGGGAGGTCGGATAAGATTGGTAACTTTGTCCCGCTAAAGAAAATCTTCAAGAAAAAGACTAAGGGGGTTATTACAACTTTGGAGGAGGTGTTAATCCGTCCCAAAGGTGACGGTAAAGTGACGGATATACCACCAGCCGTATTACGAGTCCATTATATCCTATGGAACTCGTAATACGGCTGGTGGTATATCCGTCACTTTACCGTCACTTTGGGACGGATTAACACCTCCTCCAAAGTTGTAATAACCCCCTAAGTCTGAAGGTAAACATTTGACAAGGCCTTTCGATTGCTGTAGCCGAGCTGGGTGCCATTGCGGTCTGCCTTAAACTTTGACTATGCCCCAGCGAACAGATAACCCGAGTGGAGCTTTTAGTTTCTAAGCACTAAGAAACATTAGTTCCCCTTATCCGATTTCACTCGTTTTGGTGCAAAATTAAAGATAAAAATATTTCTTATTCCTCTAAATTGGTTTTGGATTTTTAAACGGCTTCCCGTGTTTTATTTTATTACTGTTTTGTGATACTTGAATGCTTTACACACTTTGGGTCTGATTATGAGTAAACTGTCCACCGAACTTCTGATGGGAAGGTTGCTGTCATACTGGCTACCTCCCCACTGGGCCCATTAAGAGTTTTCTGCTAGGTCAGGGGGCGTAAATCTGAGTTTCTGCCTGCTGGCCTAGCGGGCAACAGCCTACAACATTGCCTCGTAGCCGATCGAGCCGGCAGCAATGCTATAGGTTGCAGGGTGCACTAGCACCCTGACAATGTCCACTGTCTGCAAAGCAGAAAGTGAACATTGGAGGGACTGGCCAGGGGCGACCCTGCGTGTGCAGTGCAGGGCCCTGCCCTGGGGCCCCCTGCACCTGTTCTCTGCAAGCCTTTTCATACCGGTGCTACCACCATGAAATGGCCGGCAGCGAACAATGTCCTAATCCTCAGGGTGGATTAGGGGTGCCACCTACTGCCAGACTGCCGGGATCCCTGATCCTGGAGAAGCTGGCAGTCCCCCTGCAGCCCGACCGCCAGGGTTGAAATATGGCGCTCGGACCGCCCCATAGGTGGCGGTCTGGCCGCCATCCATGAGTCTGGTGGTCGAGTGACTGCCAGACTCGTAATGAGGGCCTTCATCTCTTAAATTAAGCCTTGTTGCTCGTTACCAAGCTACCAAGGGTTGAGAGGGGTTAATTTATTGAGACTTAACTGAACCTAGTGGGGGTTAGTGGCCTATTGCTTAGTGCAGGTACTTACTTTCCCTTATTAATAATCCACATTCCAATATAATATATATATTTATATCTAGGTTGGTGTTTAAACATTTGTAGTTACTGCTAGTTTATTGTATATATTTTAGTTACATAGGGGGTCATTACAACATTGGCCGTCTTTTCGCAAGACCGCCAAGTTACCGCCGCGGTGAAGACCGCCAGCCGTGGCGGTCTTCCGCACCGCGTATTATGACCACTGGCAGCCTTCCGACGTTTGCTTACGGAAATCCGCCAGCAGCTACGCTGGCGGTCGGCGGTAAAGTGGAGGCTGCTCAACCTCCACCACCACGCCAACACAACACCGCCCACAGAATCACATCCCACGATTCTGTGTGGCGGTGTTCTGGTGGCGGTGTGCTGGTGGCGGTGATGTCCCCATGGATCCCGTCGCCTCCCGGAGGACCAACGCACAAGGTAAGTTGATCGTCCGTTAGGGGAGGGGGTGGTGGGGTGTTGTGTGTTGTGTGCGTGCATGGGGGTGTGAGTGTGTAGAGGGGGTGTGTGAGTGCGTGTATGCATGCGGGGGGTGCTGCTGTGTATATGGGAAATGTGTGCGGTTCGGCCGGTGTGCATGTTTGCATGTATGTGTGCGGGTATGTTTCCTCGTTGTGTATGTGTGTGTGTAGGGGTGTATATATGTGCATGTTGGGGGTGTGTGCGTGTAGAGGTGCGTGTATGTGCATGTTGGGGTGGGGGTGGGGAGGGGGTTTGTACCACCTCTGGGGGGTGGCAGGGTGGTGGAGGGTGTGGGGGGAGGACTCGTGGGGGGCAGTGGGGGGGTTGGGGAGACCCCTATCAGTGCCAGGGAACAAATTCCCTGGCACCGATAGTGCCTACCGCCATGGTTCTCATGGCGGTTCCCAAACGCCAGAAACCATGGCGGTATGCAGTGTCCTGATACCGTTGGCGGTCTAGTGAAGACCGCCGGGCCGGAGACCGCAACCTCCAGCCCAGCGGTCATTACCGCCATGACGGTCGGAATGGTGAAGTGGCGGTCGACCGCGGCGGTGTCCAAATTCCATTTTTTTGACCGCCGGGCTGTTTGCGGTCTTACCGCCGCTTCTCCACCGACCGCCAGGGTTGTAATGACCCCCAGAGTTTTTTGGTGAGTGGTAAATATTTTTGTTGATGTAATATATTTTTATTCAATTCAAATGAGTGTATGACACATTTTAGGTTTATTTGAGGTAATTGTTTTGTGTGATTTATAAAAAAAATCTTTTATCTTTTAATGAATGATTATTTATTTTGGGGATAATATTGTAGTCTGACATATGTTTATTTATAGGTAGCGTTATTTTTGTTTCTGATATTGTTTTTGATATATATTTAAACACTGATATTTTTAGCAACAATATTTGTGTTCTCGATATTTGTTGTTTTTACAGTGAAGTATATGGAGTCAATATTTTTTAGCAATATTAGATGTTTGTGATTTTTGGGTTCTGATATTTTAAGAATCAATATTATGTCAGTGCTGCCATTTATAAGAGATACCTGGAAAATTATTTCACTTTTGCTGTAATTAAAGTTTTGTACTGTAATCCTGACCTTCCCTCGCCTTTAGGAGCATTCATTGTCTGCTGTTCTAAGCTATAAACATAGATTTAGGAGCTTAAATGGACATCTTGGCTATCCAGTAGTAAATTAAAGTGCCTATCATGCACACAGCCTAGGATCCCCTGACTGACTCGGACCTAGAGAACATGACTTACTGTTGTTTAGTGACAGATTTTGTTAAAGCAGTGATGGAGTCCCAGTTGTGTTTCATGTGTGAAGAGATTAAGCTGTTTTTATAGTAAAGCCATGCATTAGAGTTTATCTGCATGATTACTGACATAGACGTGACAATTATTTGGGACCAATATCCTTACTGTATGGCATTGAACCCCAACATCCTCACTATGAGTTCATCATTGGGAAAGAACCAAGTGGTTGCACACATGCATGTTGTGGAAACAAAATATATAAATAAATAAATAAATAAAATATTAATTAATGATATAAAATCAGCAGTGAAAGGTCGAGTAAATGAAATTGAAGGGCTTGTGATTGACAGGCAAGAGAATCATTGGTAGGAACTGAGGCTACATATAAGACCTCATTATGAGTTTGGGGGACGGAAAAGCCCATCCGCCAAACTCCTGACAAGGTGGCTGCCACCCCACTAGACCTATTAGGACTTTCCCTCCAGCCTAGCTGTAAACAGCCTACAGCACTGTCTGTGGCTTGTAATCAAGCTGACGGCAATGCTGTAGCCCACAGGGTGCACCAGCACCCTCACAATGTTCACTGTCTGCACAGCAGACAGCAAACATAGTGACGGTGCTGGCAAGGGGGACCCCTGCACTGCCCATGCAAAGCAAAACCACCATTAAAAGGATGGCGGAGAATGAGGTTGTAATCCACAGGGTGGCGCTGCATGCAGCACTGCCCTGGCAGATTACTGGCAGTCTTTATGTGGCAGTCGGACCACCACAGAAGCGGTACTCCTGACCGCCACCACAGGGCTAGTGGTCTGAAGATCGCCAGCCTCATAATGAGGCCCATCGAGTTGTGTAAAGGAAGATGCAAAAAGGGTAATTATTGTTCCAAGGGCTACACAGCTTCAAGACTAATGCTTGTGCCTCAACATGTATTTATAGATTTTACATTAAGCCTGCACGGACGTCATTTAGGGGATGCCAGGGGTCGCATGTGTGACCTCTGGCTTGCCCTTTACGACCATGGCACTGCTTTTGCGACTGCTGAACTCAGAGGTGGCAAATTCAGGACCAGGAACACAGTGGCAGCTCGTCCTTACGGACATCAGTTGGGACTCCACCCACTTTGTTGTCTGTCATTTTTGTGTTACACTAATAGTGAATAATAATATATTTTTCACTATTAGTAACAAACAATGACATAAATAATATATTATTCACTATTAGTGTGAAACAATTGAGTACAATTAGCTGGAATAGGCCTTTCTATGGCAGCTGAGCTAACTAAAAATGCTTTTAAATGCATGTTGTGTCCATGCTTGCAGGTGAGAGTGTGTTTATGTGCGAGAGTGTATGTAAGTGTAAATTTGTGTGTATGCGTAAGTATGTGTGTGTGTGGGTATAAGCAGAGGTCAAAGGGCATATGATGTCACTTCCGCTATGCCTGGTATTTTAGTGAAATTGCATCCATGTAAACCTGTCCTGTTTATCAGTGTCATTGTGGAAAATACCACTAGAGTTTGCAAATGCTTTAATTACAAAGTCTTCTCTTTTCCTGCAGGACATATATTTTTAAAACAAGTCTGGTCCTGGAGGAGGTCGGCATGAAGTTGTTGACTCAGACCACGCAAAAACATCTGACATGCCTAGTTACATATAATCCTACCCTCCTTCTCAGGAGGATCGAAGTAGGTGACTTGATAAAACGCGGAAAAGAAAGCCGAAAACTTTCTGCTGCAGATTGGTCAAAGGATAGGTATTTAAATAATTGTGACTAAATTGTATGCTAGGTTCCTTCCAAATTATTATGTCATCTGAAAAATGAGAGTATTCGGCAAACATTCTTGTCACGTATGTTACATGTGATTTCAGGAGATGGATCTATTGAAAAGTTTCATATGGTGCAGATCTGCACCAATAATACGCCACAAGATGGAATTCCTTTGCAGTTGTTACATGTTGGATCCGGATGGTTGGTAAGGTTCCCAGAACTGCTTTTGGCGCATTAGTTTCTATAATAAATGTTTGACTCACTTCAAGATGTGCCATGATTGGGAACTGGTGCTGCTATCTCAATTAAATTACTTTTTGGGATAATGTCAAATGAATAAGTGATAGCCTGAGTATTACGTAATTTCTGGAACAAACAAAACTATCTGAAGCAACCTGTGCTTCTATTACCACCCTCGTTGTATTTTTGTATGAACTAATTACATACATCACTGAAAAATAAAATATAAGGCTGGAAAACTGTTTCAAAATTAGAACTTTCTGAATGTTTTATTTTCGGAGTGTAGTCTTGCAAAGTTTCTGATTATTAGCTTACTCATAGCTTGCAGAGTTTTCTACTTTGACTACACCTACACGCTCAGGTAGGTGTCTCTTTGAAGTGACTACTGGCACAGATAGCTTACAAACATTATTTGCTTAGCTTTTTCTTATGAATACTTAGAAACCATGTCACGCTGGTAAGTTGAGAGCTTTTTGCATGCAAATGCTTACCTTGCTTAGCTTTTCTTGCCAAACACTCAAAAAATGTGTCTTACAAATTGGACTTCAAGCATTTTGTATATGAATGTATAGCTTAATTGCCTTTTCCTTGTGAGCGACACACCATATTTAAAACATCCATAAAAAATGTTGGAGAAAGTCCAAATTTTCTTGCAAAAGCAGCCCACATTAGAAACTAAAGGTATTTCACATGGTTTCCATAGTTGCGACATTTACTGTCACCTCAATGAGGAAAAAACTATGCTAATTCATACATCCATGCTCGATAGGTATAACCTTAATGGATTAACCCAATTGTCTTTTCAATTAAGCTTAAATATTAACTCACCCCATGATTAGGAACAGGCTCTCAGATATCAGATCACAGAAGTGTAGCCTACAACCTAAAAAGTACCACATTTTAATGGAAATAGAAATGCCTCTGACATCCAGTAGTTACCATAAAAGTCTGCATGGAGCCGACTAGCACAACAAGAACAGCCCTGCCCTTTCTCCCCTAACTTGCGAGTAGAACCATCATCTGAAGACCACATGACACCCTTTGTGCTATGCTTACAGGAGACGCCAATAGAATAGTAAAGGTACTCCTCTCCCTGGAGATTTTCGCAGGTTCCTTGCCATGCAGGTCATCACTTACGTCTTAGAAGGACAGCAGCAAGCGTTCATGACTTAACTAATTACAGGGCATTTACTAACCAGAAAAGTATAGGAGGTGAAAAATCAACTACAAGAATAAGTCAAACAGAATTGCTCCCTGCAACGCCCACAATTAGGCTTCTGGCGCTCATGTGGAATTTTGATACCACTGGGTAACAGCAGAGAAAACCTTCTCATCAACCTAGATGAAAGCAAGCAGCCTACAATGAGCCTACCTTGCTGAAGCCTCTGATAGTAGGTGCAATGGTATCCTGCTGAAAGCACTCACAGATTGGAGTCAAGTCTCCAGAATGGATCTGATCTTTCCTCTTAAACAGAAGCCAGAAAGTCATCATTGGATTCAATACATCAACAGTATGAGGTCTGTCATATTGAGGCCCACGGGCTCTTATAAGTGTCCTCTACTTTTCAATATCTACATGCTGTTATTGGTGCACTATCTAGATTCTGTTGCAATTAGGATTAAGATAGGATTAGATAATGAACCAGGATGCAAGAATAATATCACTGCATACTTTGAACCCAAGGACCAATGAGTGAAAGACAATCTATTTTTCGGAGTAGAGGAAAAGAGAGATATTAAAGTTCGACAAGAGAGCCCTGACAAGCATCCTTTTAAATGTCCATTGTGGTTACGGCCAGCTCTGCCACGTCACAGAAAAATAATTTAACACAATGGTAAATCTAAAACTGGAATACTCACGGCAAAACACTAACTTCTTCACGCTGAAAATTTGTTGCAGCTGGGAAGGGCCATGGTGATCTCTCAAAAACGTTCCTGAGAAACTTGACCACAAGGTCTAAACATTGCAAGAGCTGGACTATGTGAAAACTGCCTTGCATGCACGCAGTCTCTTCATCTCAGGATCAACGATAAAACAATTTGCATGAACCATAGGAAGCTTAACCGAGCTAAATGAATCTTTTTTAGCCAGGGTTTGCCTTAAACCACACCATGATAAGGGAAGCAACCAGATGATAGCAGAGAGGGCCGCCTATTACATTTTTGTGCTACAAATGTCAATATAACCTCAGACTCTGTGCAGCCAGAATGCAATGGATAGTATTCTACAGCACCCCAAACAAATAGCTGGTAATCTGATCCATGATGCAGAAACGAATTGTTGTCAAAGGCTCTGGAAGGTTTGTGTATGATATCTAATCTTTATACTGATTTTAAGATGGAAAATAGAAAAGTCAAGTGATGGTATTATTTTAAGAACATTTTGCCATTTTGTTTCTGCCCTATTATGCCTTTTCAGGATATGTGTGTGCGATAATATAGTGGTTATTACCATGTGAGCTCTGCTGCTTAAGAGGACAATTGTGAAAAGGAATAACGAATCAATAATATTACACAATTTAATTTTACAAAAAATATGAGGATTAAACGATGAAACCGGCTAAATTGGCCTTAGCAGGATTTTGGCTTGTGGTCACCCACAGATATCAACAGCGAGTGATTAACTCACTAAGCAAGCCTGCCACATTTTATGTTATGTCTTATGTAGCTGCGTCTCCCAACAATACCACTGACGTTTGTTAAAATGAAAGTAAAGATTATGGGGGTCATTCCGACCCTGGCGGTCAAAGACCGCGAATGACGGAAGCACCGCCAACAGGCTGGCGGTGCTTCCTTGCCCATTCTGACCGCGGCGGTAAAGCCACGGTCAGAAAACCGGGGCCGGCGGTTTCCCGCCGGTTTACCCCCGGCTGGGCAAATCCGCCATGGCGGCGCTGGGGATTCTGACCCCCTTACCGCCAGCCTGTTTCTGGCGGTTGTCACCGCCAGGAAGAGGCTGGCGGTAACGGGTGTCTAGGGGCCCCTGGCATGGGCAGTGCAGGGGCCCCCTAACAGGGCCCCAGCATGCTTTTCCCTGTCTGCCTAGCAGACAGTGAAAAGCGCGACGGGTGCAACTGCACCCGTCGCACGCCTGCAACACCGCCGGCTCCATTCGGAGCCGGCTTCAGTGTTGCAGGCCTCCTTCCCGCTGGGCCGGCGGGCGCTACCTTGGGTAGCGCCCGCCGGCCCAGCCGGAAAGTTGGAATGGCACCAGCGGTCTTTTGACCACGGTGCGGCCAAATGGCGGTTCCCGCCAGGCGGGTGGCAACCGCCACCCGCCGGGGTCAGAATAACCCCCTATGTGTCAGTGCAGGTGCTCATTAAGAATGAATATACGATCTAACCTTAAAGTGAGGCTGAGATGGACAACGAGGAGAAGGAAGATGGCTCAGAGCATCTCAGCCATTATTTAGGAGACAGCTGATCTGAAACTTTCAATTGTGAATTTCCTGAATGAAAGCTGTCATGCTGTAAAAGCAGCAAAGCTGATAAACCATTTCTTAAACTATTGTCGAGGTCTGCAAATCTGCTGTTCGATCTTATTCTTAAGTGAAAGGATTGCCTAATGGTTAAGCCTTTAGTGACAATCAAAAACGTGCATTTGGAATCAAAATGAGACCACTTTACAGTCTTTGTTGTTGCTGAATGGAAATTCAGACAAAGATTGAATTTAATTACAGCCAATGTCTTTTCAATCAACTTGCCTATAAAACTTCAACCTAGAAGTAAAAATCCTTCTTTTGGTGAATACCGTAAGACATTGTTTGGGAAGAAATAAACACCGCCAATAGAATTAGAGAGTGGAGAGAACTACAGGCAGTAACAGTTGTTAACAGCTGAACTTGAGTTATAGAACAAGGCACAAAGCTATAATAACATTCCGCCCACAGAATGCTAATCATCGGATTGTTGGTGCAGACGTTGGGTAGCAGCAATTATTGGACCTGAGCCTTTCATTGTCCTCAGTGAAGCGCAAAACATCCCAATGTTCAATATTTGTTTTTGCTTGATCAGAGAAAAAACGTTAAATTCCTACAGCGTTAGTTAAAAAGGATCCAATTCTTAACTGTGACCCTTCTAAAACATGCATCCAGTCTATGGTATTTCAGAGAAAATCGTTGGGTTTGGACATTGTGCAGAATAGTGAGCAGTTATCCGGAGATGGAAGGGAGTTATTGCATTGCAGCAAATAATCTCAACTGAATGAGAAAACCCGACTACATATTTGTATATCTTGATGATATATTGGGGTATTATTGCATTAATTGCCCGATATAGAGTTTGAGGTCTGGGTACTCTGTTTCAAACGCAACAGAGCCCCTGCCTGCCAAACCCTCGAGTCCTCCCACCTCATTTAGAGACGTGCAGACCTTACATTTTCTGGTGACAGAGCGACTATTGACTCCATTTACGAAAGACGACTTATGATGGGTTGATAGACTTGGGGCAATAGGAGGAAAGATCTTACAGCCCACACCCTATTTAGAGTGGGTACTGTCATGCCTTTTTTTCCCTGCATGTCACCACCAGGAAAAACCTGGCAGTGCGAGGCAGAGAAAAAACAATAATGATCCCGGCAACCTGGGGGAAAACTCCCTGCGTGTGGGGATCATTTGTGTTTTTCAGAAGCAAACTCCCACTTTAGGACTTTGGGTCTCAATCCCAGTTTGGCGGTGGTATGACCGCTGTCAGGTTGCTGGTTGGACCGCCAGATTATGAGTCATGCCCACCATTCACGTCCTGCCGCTGCTGCTTCTCGTCAAAGGTGCACACACACCTACCTGTGTCATCAACCATTACAAAAGATTGTTGCGCCATCCTCCACATGACATGGGGGTCACGCTGCAGGCACCATCTACACATCTCATTGTGTACACAGTTGGAATCATACATAAAGGTGGACACATTCACAGTCACAATATGCCTCCCTTGGAGAGGTCACTCACACTGCACCACAACACTACACAAAAACACATGTCTAACCATCTCAGGCACAAGGACAGTGAAGGGTACACAACACTGATTCACACAACATCAACGACACACCAACATCACATATACAAATACAGCTCCCACACTAGCATTCCTCACAAGCCATGGGCTCTCGTTACATTAAACACACATGTATATAAATATGGCATGAACACAAGCAATACTACCAGTAAACAGCCCTGCAATGGACACACACATTACAGCACAATGGAAGAACGGTGGCATACACAATAGACAGAGAGACAATAGGCAAACCTCACTATGCAATCAACACCTGTACAATTGGGATGGGGGCATCAGGAGCACTCAGGGAAGGACGCTACAATGGGACACATATCACTTTGCATTTGCCCATAAAACAACATTTGCACAGGAAACAGCCCTGTGTCAGTGTGGATGCTGTGGGTACTTGCTTCTGGGAGGTATACCTATGTTTGGTGGGTGTCTCTTGGGTGGATGAGTGAGTGTGGTTGTGTTTCCTGTTGGGGTGGGAGGTGGAGGTCTTGTGGGAAGGAGAGCTGGATATGTGTGTGTCTGTTTGGGTGGTGACTGCAGGTATGCTGGATGTGGTGGATGACTGTGTGTCCTGTTGTGGCGTCTGCGGGTATGGTGCTTGTGGTGGATGACTGGGGGGGGTCTGTTGGGGTAGAGTGTTTTAGTATGCCGAGTGTGGTGGGTGTGTCACTGACTGTTAGTGCAGTGCCTGTGGGTATGCTGGATGTCGTGTGTATAATGCTGGGGGTCGTGGGGGTGTTTGGGGAAGTGGTGACAGTTGTTGTGTCTGTGAGTGGCTGTTTGCTTGTGTGCCAGTGTGTTTTGTGCTGTTTGTGTGTGCTTCTCTTGTGTGTTGATGTAGATTTGTGCAGATCTGTCTGTGTGCTTTGGTAGGTAGGGGAAGGGTGGATTTGGATTGGGAAGATGGAGGTGGAGGGGGAAAGGAAGGTGGGGGGTGACTGGCTGCCATCAGTGAAGAGGCCAGAGCCTAAAAAGATCTCTGTAGGCCAGCCATTACACCTTGAAAGCCTTCCAGGAATGCATTGGTCTGTTGTAGCTGAGTAGGCAAACTCTGGATGCCATTCACAATGGCTGACTGACCTACAGCAATACTTCTCAGGTGGTCAAAAAAAACTCACTGAGGGCAGCAGGGGTAACAGGGGCTGGGGTGGAGGTGCCTGCAGCAAAGGAGACACCCACCCTCTTAGGTGAATGGGCACAGCCAACTGGAGGAGACCAACTGGGAGGATGCCGATAGAATGGGCAATGACGGACAGAGATGGTACAGGGGGATGCCTCAATTGGTCCACCACCTCTAGGGAGTGTCCACTGGAGGAAGAATCCAATGATGATGAGGGTGTCTTGGTCTCCCCTGCGGCACTCCCCTCGCCCTCTGGGCCAATGGGTCTCTCTGTTGTTGGTATCTTGACCAGAAGTCCCGGGCCAAATACTTTCCCACTCAGCTGTGCCCCATCTCCTTCACTTACTGGTGCTGATGCTGTAAATACAACGAGAAATAGGGTCATCACATGTCCATGATCACACTTTAACAGTTGTGATTAGAAAACATTACCAGGATAACAAGTAGGCCCCAACAAAAAACTCCACCTAGGTGGCCCCTACATGTACCAAACTATATGCATGTATGCCATCTAAACTGTCAGCAGATGCCCACAGACAATTCATGATCTCAGACAACTACAATTGCATGGATGAAGTTGTGCAATTACAATAACCATTCAACAAGTAGGAGACAAAATCATCCTCAAACATTTGCCCCATGGATCAGACCTCAGTTACCTTTCGGCATACGATAGTAGGTCACTGCTAAATGCTTTTCCACAGATCCCACACAAGGTCATGCACACATCTCTTTGTAACATACATAATGAGCCAACAATAAGAAATGATGATCGAAAATTCTGCCATGTTAATGACAAAAGTACAATAGCCTGGAGAAGGTGACATGGAAATACCCATGTCATACTGGAAATGTTTCAACAACGCACACTTCACCAAGTGATATTTGTCTCATTAGATTCATGGAGGTAGCATACATGTTGCTCACATAGGCCACACATGTTGCATGGAAATGGACACTGTAGACATCATGTGCAATATGTCACAGAGACATGTCTCCAAAATCCATAGCACAATGAATCAGCAAGCCCCAGAGTAATCACCACTAATGTCTGGCAACCACAACAATGACATACTCTGAGTGAATTAGTGGACACCATTAGTACCTTGGATGTTGGAGAGGCCCAGAGACCTGCAATTACTTGTTGAAGGCCCTCATCATGTTGTCCAACTGGAAGCTACATCATTGTCTCCATTATGCTCATGCAGACCCAAATGTCTGTCTGTGGATGGAATGCTTGTACCCAAACACATGTGATTTCAATGTAACTGCAGGTCACTCCATGATGCTGGCCAACAGGCAGGGTACAAACTTTACCCATTACAATTGTGCAGTGCACTTTTCCACATGATGCCACATCAAACGCATAAGTATTCACATTGTGGCTTTACCCTCTGGGCCTACTTGTTATGTCCCTCATTGCTACTGCAGTTGTACATGCCAAATAATATGCTATGTGGGTTGAGGAGATGTGTCAACCATATCCCTGTCTGTGGCATATGAAATGTACCCCCAATGTAAATTCCACAAACAGTTTGTCATGCACATATATGTGAGGGAACACAGACATCATCCTTTCAACATAGGTATACCATGCATGAAACAACAGCTTACACATTTTTTTCAAAAGGGAAAGGGACACATGCTGACATGTAGGCACAAGGAATGTTGGCAATAGTGATGGCACATAAATTATGTCAATGAACATTCTCCACTTATCAAGGGAAAGTATTGACTTAGAGCTGCATCCAAAGAAGAATGTAAGCTCTGTCACATGTATGTTGGATATCTTCACATTACAGACTGCAGTGAGGCATCAGCACCCATCATACACTGACGATAGCTAACCTCTGGGAGGTAGATGCCTTTATACACATTTACCCAGACACATTGCTGAGGACAGTGATCCATCAGCTACTTACCTTTGGCCTATAAATTACACACACTACAATAACAAACAGTAGTTGTTTGGTCAATGTACCTATCCATATGTCGGCCCTTGAGAGTAAGTGGTTTGTGGATTCTACCCAGTTGTGTCCTAGGACTCTAGGCAAATATGCAAGGCACATCAGTAGGCATGACATGTCTACACAAACAATCTACTGTGTGACACACGACTCATCCCTATTTGTCTGTGGTTTCAGTCAGAACCTAACTTATTCACTTGGCAATGTGACAGGTGGGAATATGCCCTATACTTACCCCCTTGTGTCTGCTGTGTTGCCCTCAAATCCCATCAAGCTGCGGCTAGGCCACCGCCAGAATGCAGGCCATTGGGGGGTCATGGTCTGATGGGCACCCAACCCACGTTGGGAGGACATCCCCAGCTGGACCGCAGTGCTCTTCAGGGCCAGTGTCTACGGTCCTCCCACCTTTTCCTGCAATGGGCGCCCCGCTGGCTGTGGACCCCCAGGTCCGCAACTTATTGGCGATGGCTCTCCATAATCTCTTCCTTTGATGGGTGTTGACCTGAATGGATCCAAAAGACAAATCACCTTTTGTGATCACAAGTTTCATCACAAATGTCAGTAAAATCAAGCTTTCCTATTTGTCATTACTCCCCAACTGTGAAACATGCAAGCCAATAAGTACAGGGACATGACTACAGACATATATTTCTCCATCTGAAGACTAACACACTACCCTGCTCAGGCCCTACCATGACTAAGCAAGCTTTCTGACATCATGTATCCCATGCTTTAGAGACCTGACTTTGATGTGCACGACTATGAAACACATCACACCTATATGGCTTCTGAAAGGTAAACTCCTTAGACATGAATGGACCAACACATTCAGGCTCTGTGAGAATGATTCCCTACATACAGTCCCTACAGGCAACTGGCAGAGTACAAACCCAAGATGGGTAATCATGAAGGGACTTGCATGGTGGGTATAGAAAGTGTCTTCCCTGTGCATGTGTGGACATGTGCCATAACACATGCAGACTCATGCAACTTCACGGGGTATGGTTGTGTGGTGTGTACATGTACCACAAAATGTTCCTTTGAGCATTCTACAGAGATGGCATCCAGCAAACAAAGGGATGTGTTTTACAGTTTCTGCTATGTGACCAAGCTACTGAGTCACATATCATAGACTCCTAGAATTCAACACACTGTCTGCACTGTGGGACTGTCATTTATGCAATAAACCTGTACAGAACAAATATGATCTGTGTGAAGGTGACAACAGGACTGTGAGAGTAAAGGACCTGTTATGAGTCACAGACACACATTGACAATTATGCTAAGTGCACATATGAACTAGACCAATAACTTACCTCTGTACCCATTCCTAATCTAATTAAAGGAATGAGGAATTCTGGGCAGGACTTGCCACCTGAGCCTCATATTGTTCACATGACAGGATCTGCTGGTGTAGAAGGAGTGGGCACAGCTACAGTTGCATAGCTCCATGATTCTACCACAGCCTATACTAGGAGCCCATACCGGGAGATGCATTTGACAGGCCGTGGTCTCTGCAGGCTGAGCATACAGAACCTACATGACACTCCATTCCCATCACTTCCATGCATGAGATTACATCATGTAGCCAACAGAAATTTGGCATGTGGTGTGTGTGGCAACCTGAAGGGCAGAGTGAGTCATGATATGCCTTTTAAACAACAGTTTAGCAAGGGCAGATGTGTTAAGAAATCTCTTTTGCACCATACACATTGCTCACATTACTCTCAACTGACTCATACAACATGCACACTCCGCTCATGCTGTCATGCACATACATGTTGCCTGACATATACAACAATCATGAGGAAAGAGATGTCAGTGGATGACGGTTATGTCTCCTCATCTATTTATTTGCACCCAACACAAGGAGGATCTAGGACCTAAAAAAAACACACAACACAATGTGACTGAACTTAATACATGGCACTAGCCATCAATACGTGAACATTGTCCACACAATGCCACACAGACTGCAGAAACAGGCACATGACTAGTCAAACTGACACACATGGCCACATTGTAGCCTGTGAGGAGGGAAAGGATGGTGAAGTACAGAGAAAACAGTGCACATGAGGTATTTACCTGCTCCTCAGGTGCACCATAGGGCTGTTCATACAGGGGTAGGACCTCAGCTACTAGCATCTCCAACTCCTCTGGAGAGAAGACATGGGCACTATCACCTCCTGGATGTGGCATGATTGCTCCCAGAAGCGGTACACATCAGCTCAGGTAGTGGAGGGCGTGCTGGCAGCAGTGTCAGGAGTCAAGTGAATGAATCTGCAGAACATGGTGGTCAAGTCCACCACGTACAAGGTCGTCACCGCCAGTTGACACAACCATCGTCCCTTGACCACCGTCATGGCATTTTTTATAATAATCTCAACATCCTTGTATAATCCTTTTTTTATCTCTTTCACATGCTACTTTTAACAGTCCTCTAGATATAATATAATTGACGTTAGTTTATCTAGAAACACCCGTAACTCCCCTGCTGACAAAATACTCCAGATTTACATAAATTTTGTCTTTTATCATCAATGGATGGATTCTTTCACTTACCTGTTTACGTATTTTCCCAGGCTTATCATGGTCTTTTTCTTCAGATGCTTTCTTTGAATTGATTACCGAGAATTCCGGTCTGACTTCATGGACACAAATATGTTCAAAACTGCTTAGACACTTGTCTACATCACAACTTTGGGTATGCATACCGCCCATTACCATTGGATACCACCTTCGAAACAAGTTTTTTGGGTATGTTTATCATCTCCAAAGTGTTTCAACACCTTCTCACTGGCAATTTGGTGGCACTACAATTATAACACAGGTTCAAATATACACACTCCCAATACTCTCATCTCACTGAATATGGGCCTTGCATGTCTTTCTCTCTTTTCGGTTCTCCACCATACACAGTAGTTGTTCAACATCAATCACCTCCCATAGCTACACCAGCCAGTCTTTTAGATGGCATGATCACCTAAGAGTCTTTTTCTCCTCCCAATTTGTGACACTTACATTATGAGAATTCCCTGTTATCATCTGAAGTGTTCTTATTGTTATTCATTGCCTCTTCGATCTGCAGCCTTGATAAAGTCAATGTAATGAAACACATGTCGGCTGTGGCTGCATGTTGCACTTATCATTTCTTGACAAGAATAAACCTCTATCAACTCCAATAATGTGGTTTGTATTTTGTATTTACTCCTCCACTTGGGTGAACATTGCTGGACTACATTGGTGTGCCCTTGTATATAATGACCACTGTCCCACGACCGCCACTGGCAACAATGTTAGTCTATGGCTGTGTCCACCATGGTTGCAACCACCTACCGCCATGAGGACTTCTGCAGGTGTTTGTGGGCAGTTCCTAATGTCCAGTGGAGTAGGTCAAGCAGCCGCCATTTTGAAGGCCTGAAATGCTATATTGGGGTTCACAAACTGTATCACACCTCCAAAAATGTTGTCTTGATCTCATAAACATGCTGTGCCACTGAACTGGTTGCTGACTTTGGGAGGGGGCACCGTGTTTGCAACTATATATCAGTTTTTTTATGGCCCCTGCTGCAGTGATCCTTGCTTCCAGAAATTTTAAGGTAACAATAAAAATGTCAAGATTAACCTTGAGGTTAACGTTCTTCCTGGAGAGAGATCGGAGTTTTCTCTAGTGGAGGTTTTAAGACAGCCCAGTAGGTTAATAATATGACTCCTGCAAAGAACATGTACCATGTAGATCATAAAGGGCATATGAAGCCAATGAGTCAGTGGGTTATTGCTTTTGTCAGAGAGGCCCTTTTGTTACTAATTGTTTAGGAGTTAATATCCTAATATAGAACATTAAGCTATTAACAGTCATCAAAGAACTGCATGCATTCCTCAAAGTATAGATTAGAGCACTATAATTTTTTCCCCAGTCTTTCGCCGTCCTAGTTTTGCAAAAGAGTTAATTTGGGTACGACTCAATTCTTTTTATTGTAGAGAACCCCTAACCATGGTATTTCGTTAAAAAAATCTAAGTTTGTGATTCTCCAAACTGAGCACTCCTAACTTACCAGTATGGAAGAAATGTGACTCCTACATCTTTTAGTGCTGTGTCTCATGTAACATTTCTTATACACTGACTTGCAAACATATGACTGATTGTCTCTGTGTAATGTGTGTGCGATGTAAAGTGCTTTGACACCTTACACTGACATTACAGGGATTACAAAACGAATTAAATGCACCTGAGAGCGAGTAGTTATGGAGATGAGGTACACAAAAGGATGGTAGTGAGGGAATCCATAGTGTAGGGAGTCATTGGGGGTCACCAGCAACCATTGTCGCACAGGGTGTGGCCAGTGCTAAGGTCGGCCCGGACATTGGAACACAGTCCTCCCCCACAGATTGTCATTTTGGATGTCGGGATATCCAGTCACATTTCGGGGGGAATTTTTGTTGTATATCTTTGGGTTTGGTCCAGATACATGTTGTGTACACGTGTGGAAAACCACGGGGGTCACATGTGACCCTTGTGTTATTTGCAGCTATGATGTGTACTGGTTGCCATATCTATCCCTTCTGAAATGCTTTGTCACTTGATATCATTGACATGCATCATGTGTGTTGCTGTGGACACAATGAATAACAACAGAAATCATGTCTTATCATACAGAGGGATCCTGAGGAGAGGGGGGATGCAACAACCTCCTGTCTACCATCCACTGCAAGCCCTTCAGACCATGGAAGAATGACACATCATCATTCTTTAATGTCTGAATCAGAAAATAACAATGGACTTATGTTGCCAGATGGAGCCAGGTCTGATGCCAAATATTAGTTATCTATCCAGGATACCACCCATTGTACAAGTCATCTCAGCATTGCACTTCCTAATCACAGGGTCCTTCCAACATACATTGGCCCAGTCATCTAGCATGTCCCAACCTATGTTTAGTCTGGTGTTGAAAGATGTGCTCTCAACAATGTTGAAACAACTGGAAAGCTACATCCAGTTTCCCAGCATTAGGATCTAGCCCATGTGAAGGCTGACTTTTATGGTTTTGCAAACCTCCCACATGTGGTGGGGGCCGTTGATGGCACACATGTTGGCTTGGTCCAACTGCATGCCAATGAACAGGATACAGCAACAGGAAGAACTTCCATTTCCTCAATGTGCAAGTTTTCTGTTTTGCGGATCTCTACATTTCACAGGTCTGTGCCCGTTATCCGGGTTCAGCCCACGATTCCTTCATAATGCAGAACAGTACCGTACCCCAGCTGATGTCACACCTGTACCCAGAGTGGGCCTGGCTGGTAAGTAACTCACATCTGTCCTGTTTGTATGTGTGTGTGCAGTGTCAAGTGCTACAATCATGAAGTGAGGGACTCATTGTTGCACATATGTGCCAATCCTTAACAGGACACTCTGCATATCCAAACCGTCCTTGATTGTTGACGCCAATAAGGAATCCAACTACGCCAGGGGAATTCCGCTTCAATGAGGCCCATGGAAGAACATGGCGGTAGTGGAGCGGACGTTTGGGCTCCTGAAGGCCAGATTTAGGTGTCTTGACCGGACAGGTTGGAGCCCTCCTCTACTCACCCGGGGAAAGTGTGTCAGATCACTGTGGCATGCTGCATGCTCCACAACATCACCCTGTGGAGGAATATACTGTACATCCTAGAGAAGGGGGAGCCTGCAATGCCACCGGGTGAGACTCATGAAATGTCAAGTGAGGGTGACAATGGTGAAGAGGAAGGAGGTGACTTGCAGGAAGATCTCATTAATAGCTTCTTTTCATGCATGTCATTATGTCATGTGATGTGATGACTGTGACTGTATGAAGAACTGTAGTTGTGAGAATGTGTGGAGTTGAATGTTTTGGAAACAACTAAGGAGCACATAGTCTGCAGTATTCAGCCAAAGTGTGCTTGAAGAGCTAGCCTTTGACATATCCCAGCTTGATTTAGCTACTTTATTTGTGTTGTTCTCATTGCAATGTAATTTCCTTTCCCGGTGCTTGCTATGTGATTTGTGTTATAGGCATGTTTTCAAGCCTAGACTCCTATCTTTGTACAAGTACCTTCACCATGACATCCTCATGTGGGCATTTCAGAGTTGTGACATTGGCAGTTATCTAATGCAGTTCTGAATATGAAGTAGACATGGATTGTTCCAGGTAATGTACATCACAGATTTGGGGTGTATGAGACCCGTGCCAAGGCAGCTTGAACAGTGTTTGTGTAGAAGGTCTGAAGTGCACAGTCTGCTGTGTTGGGCCGATTGCATCATGTGTGTGATCATGTGGGCATGAAATATGTTGTCATCATTTGTAAGCAAGGCATTCACCCTTCACATAGGCTAATCACTATTTTTGTATGACCTGTATATTGCTGTAGATGTGTTTCATCATTGGAGACCACAGTGCCTGTGCCATAACACTGACATATGTTTGTGTCATACCACCAGATGGATGGTCATTGGATTATGATGGGCCTGTGATCAGGGACTGGTGTACTACCCTCTGTCTGTACTTTGGTTTATCTTTGATTTCTTTGGTGTGGTATGTGATAAGGCTCAAGCTGGTGACTCCATCCACTTTTCTGTTTGCCTATTCTACAGGACAATGTCGTACAAGTTCCTACCTTCCGTGGTCTGGAGGAGTGTACCTTGGTATATGTGCCTTGACACAATATAAGTCAGCCATTCTTGGTTGTGACAGTCCATACAATTCAACAGCCTATGTGCTGTACTGTCAACATCAGTGCAGTGCGTGCTCTACGGGCGACTAGAATGCAAAAACCCAGCACTCTCAAGATAACGTAATTCATGCATTGTGCTGATATGCTGTTGTTTAACCTTTTGCATTGCAGAGTTAATCCTGAAGACTTATGCTCAAGGTGCATATAAATACTGTTCATTTGCAATGTACTGCTGCAGGCTTTCAGAGTGTGTCAGGGTGTGGTCCCTTTCCAGGGCCTTCTAGAAGCTTTCCCTGCAGCATGCCTGGGTGTGGTTTGTGGGCTGGGCCCAGACTCTATATAAGGGAGCCAGCCCAGCTCCACGTGCTCACTATTCAGAGGTCCCAGTGCAGCGCAGCAACAACTTCCTGAGCCCCTGTTCCGGAGGCCTACTTTGATCTTCCAGGCCTCGCCCTTTCACTTTGTTCGGTGATTCTTGATTAGGGCGGTAAGACGGAGGTCGGGCTGGGCCCCCGATTCCGTTCTCGAAGAATTTCGAGTCCTTGAGCTTAATTAGCTTGATAAATCTATTTTGCTCTCATGCGTGTGAATGTGCGCTTGATGTTTAATGACATTTACAGGCTGGCATTCGAATCGGCTAGACGTGTGATTCTTTTCTCGTGTACAAATCTTGATATTCATTGTGCGCTACCATTTTATGGCATATACAAGGTAGCATTCGAATCGGCAAGACGCGTGATTAATTTTTCCTGTGCTTAATTCATGTTATTCATTGTATGCTACCATTTCTTGGCATTCACATGGTGGCCTTCGAATCGACAAGACGCGCGATTCAATTCTTCTGCTTAATTAATGATATTCAGTGTGTGCTACCATTTCTTGGTATTCACATGGTGGCCTTCGAATCGGCAAGACGCGTGATTCAATTCTTGTGCTTAATTCATGATATTCAGTGTGCGCTACCATTCTTGGCATTCATATGGTGGCCTTGGAATCGGTAAGACGTGTGATTCATTTCTTGTACTAAACTCATAATATTCAGTGTGCGCTACCATTTCTTGGCATTCACATGGTGGCCTTCGAATCGGCAAGACGTGCGATTCATTTCTTGTGCTTAGTTCATGATACTCAGTGTGCGCTACCATTTCTTGTCATTCACATGTTGGCCTTCGAATTGGCAAGATGCGCGATTCATGTCTTGTGTTTTAATTCATGATATTCATTGTGTGTTACCATTTCATGGCATTTCCGTGGTGACATTTGAATCGTCAGAACGCGCAATTCATTTCTTGTGTTAAAATTCATGTTACTCATCGTGCGCTACCATTTCATGACATCTACTTGCTAGTATTCGAATCACCAAGATACTTGATTCATTTCTTGTGCTTAGATCACGATGTTCATTGTGCGCTACCACTTCATGGCATTTATGTGGTGTTTTTTTTTAATCAGCGAGACGCGTGATTCATTTCTCGTGTCTAATTCATGTTACTCCTTGTGCACAATCATTTCATGGCAGTTACAAACCTTGGGGAAATCTGTAATGTGCGCAATTCATGTTCCTGCATTTTAAGAAAACTAAAGTGTTTTAGAATTCTAGATGTTATATTGTATCTGCATTATAAGTCTCTCAAGTACAATTCATATGATGGTATAGAAATCATTCAGATTATTTCCTTGTCCTCATGCCAAAGTCTATGCTTGAATTTGAAAGCGTAATTCTAGAAAATTCTGATGTTTCTAATTCATGTGGAACATTTCATTGAGTGGTTCACTAGAAAGTTGTATTAATCTTTCTTGATTCCCTCACAGGTATCCAAACATTTTTGAGACCTAGTTATTTAAGTCTATGTTTAACTTATCCATGTTTCCAGTATGACAATGCTTAGAGTCATAGCCTAGTAATGATTAGTATGGTATAATCTTGATATTGTGTGTTCCAACCTTTTTGCTTTCTACAGGTCTCCTTCCAAGCTGTTCGCTACCTAATCCCCTTTTCCCCACTTGGGCTCTCTTAGACTCTGTGACATTCTGATCAGAGTATTGGAGCTGTCTTCTGGTGGACATGTTGGGAACGTGCACAGACCCCGTGGATCTGGTGACTCTGACATGTCATGTGACTCTGACATGTCATGTAAAATGCTTGGTGTAACCAGACACCTGTAGCAATAAGTTTGTGTGTGTTGGTAGTAATCCTTAGCAGGATACTGTACATTGAGGTATGATGGAAAAGAAAAGTGAAGGGTTCAGTCATGTTGGTTGAAATCATTTGAGTAGATGCCACACCATTGGAAGTCCAAAGTCCAGTGTACTCCTCCCATTGGAAATGGAAGGTAGCTGAAGAGCAGTCAACAGAGTGAACATGTGGCACACAAAAGAGGTCATTTTGGAAGAAGTCACTTGCTGGCAGCGGTGGGTGTCTTGCCATCTGCAACTCCTGGAGACTTTGTTGGATGTCCCTGCCTGTGTGGTGGGGGGATCTGCTGCTACAAAGGCAGGCGTGTCTGGGGTGGGTTCTTTCTCTGACAGGGCCTCTTTTCCAATGGCTGGCACCGATGAAGGACCTAGTTTGGATGCGCTAAAGGTAGAGGTATTGTGTAATTGTGGATCCCTGCTCAGGGTGGTGTTAATGTCCCTCAGCACCCCTGTTAGGGGGGCCATGTTGGTATTGTGAGCCTCCCACTGTTCACTCATTTCCTGATGGAGGTCACTCTGAAGCTGCTTCATTTCCCTGAGTTCAGCAAGTACCTGGCCCATTACGTCTTGGACTCCTGATAGACACCCAAGATGTGGCTGATGGTGTACCTGACAAGGAGCATCTCCTGTGCTTTAAACCGTTGGCCTGCAGCATTCCTTCCACACACCCTACCTTCATGGCCCTGTGACCTTGCCACAGGGTGCCCCTTCCCACTGGTTCCTTGACCATCATTGGCAAAGGTGTGATGCTGCAACTCCAGATCCTGGACTGGGGGACACAAGATAGTAGCCACTTTCATAGGGACACGTGTTGGGGGGCTAAGGGCTGCCTGTGATGTGGAGGCAGCTGGGCTGGGAGGTGATGTAGTGGTGATGTAGTGGACACAGTGAGACTCACTGTTGGGGTCTGACCAGGTTGTCCAGATAGGCCAGAACTGTCCTCCATGTCCAGATGTCCAGAAGTATCATCTTCACTGAGGGCTTCATCCATGGAAGTAGTGGCAGTCTCTTCTGTGGGCTATGTGTGGCCAGCCGCAGCTAGATCTGTTGCTGTGAAATACATCTTGCTACTGGTTGTATTGTGACATCTACCACCAAAAGGTTACAGTGACATTTCACAAAACCCTTGTCCTTAGTTGTTTTGCATGTTATCTTATTGTCACAGGTAGCCATGGTGTTGGTTGTATTGACCTGACATTTGTGAAGCATGCCAAATTCTTTTAAGTCAAGCAGCAGCTGAAATGTACAGATCATTGGCCTGTCGTAGGATGGCCTGACAATGCCATCTTGCCACCAGTGCAGGCAAAACACAGTCTAGGCAAGATGTGTCTTTGGCCATTTTGAGGCCTAGTTGGTTGTTATGCAGGCAGACACATGAGTTTGTTGTATATGTGAATGAAGACATTATTTGGTCAGTGCATTGTGAATGTGCCTGCTAGCAATACCATTTTGGTTATGCATCTTGAGGCCTTTGGAATAATTTTTGCACACTGGATAAGGTGTCCTTCTTGTCCTCAATAGTTTCATCTTGAGTTAGCAGTGCAAGATGGAGCTAGGTAACCAGACACATCTCAGAGTTGTGCATGATCTGTTTCTTGGTCCCTCCCAGGTGACTGAACTTCTTTAAGAGTTAGCAGGCAATGGTATTTGGACAAGTGAACACTGTTCTGGTGTTTGGAGTTACTGACACAGTGCCAACTGGGAGTTGCAGTCATGTCACTCTCCATACTACATTCACTTGACAGATGGTATCCACCCAGGGGAGTGAACTTCAATTGAGATTTCATAAATCAATGTAATTGGTCAAGCAAACATTGTTTTTGTGTTTGGAGTTAGGGATACAGGGCCTACTGTGTTTTGCATTCCGGTCACTCCCTCTACTTCTCCCCACCATATATATGTCAGGCTCTCATATACGTAAACTTCATTTGAGAGTTAAGACACAGGGGTTTTTTGGCATAAGAACACTGGGGTTGTGGTTGGAATGGGAAAGACATGGCCTTCTAGCCTTAGCAGTCATGTCACTCGCTCTACTTCATACACTTGATAACTGTCATCCCCACAGGTGAGTACACTTCATTTGTGAGTTCATAAAGAAAGGTATTTGGAGAACTGAACACTGGGCTGGTGTTTTGAGTTTGTGAAACACTGCCTCCTGGGAGTTGCAGTCAGATTTCGCCCTCTACTACACACACTTTACAAATGGTATCCTCCCAGATGATCACACTTCAATTGAGAGTTCACAAACAGGAGTATTTGGACGAGTGGGCACTGGCCTTGTGGTTGGAGTCAGAGAAACAGTGCCTCCTGGGACTTGCATTCATGTCACTCTAACTATTCAGCAATAGTTGGCAAATGTCATTCACCCAGGTGAGTAAACTACATTTGGGAATTGACAAACAGTGGTCTTTGGAGAGGTGAATACTAGACTGGTGTGAAGAGTTACTGGAATAGGTCCTCCTTGGAGTTGCAGTCATGTAACTCTGTACTACACACACTACACAAAAGGCATCCTCCCAAGTGAGTCCACTTCACTTGAAAGTTCACAAACAATGGTATTTGGGCAAGAGAACACTGTGCTGGAGGTTGGTTTTACAGACAGAGGGCCTTCCTGGCCTTAGTAGTCATGTCACTCCCTCTACTTCCCACATTTGAGAAATGTTATCCTTCTAGCTGAGTAAACCTGAATTGTGAGTTGGCAGACAGTGGACTTAGGACAAGTGACTACTGTTTTGGTGTTTGCAGTTGCTGAAACTGTTGCTGCTCTTTGAGTTGCAGTCATGTCACTCTCTCTAATACACACATTTGAACAATGTTCTCCCCCTCAGGTGAGTTCACTTCAATTGAGTATTCACTAACATATGTATTTGGGCAAGTGACCACTGTTCTGGTGGTTGGAGTAATGGAAACAGGGCCTGTTGGGAGTTGCAGTCATGTCACTCTCTCTAGTACACACACAATACAAATGTTATCTTCCCAGGTGAGTACACTTCATGTGTGAGTTAAAAGACAAGGGTATTTGGAGGAGGAAACACTGTGTTGGTGTTTTGAATAACAGTAACAATACCTCCTGAGAATGTCAGGCATGTCACTCGCTCTACTCCCCAACACTTGACAAATGGTATCCTCCTTGGTGAGTACACTTCAATTGAGATTTCACAAACAGGGGTATTTTGACAAGTGACCAATGGGCTAGTTTTTGGAGTAACTGAAACAGCGCATCCGGGGCTTTGCAGTCAGATTACTTCTATACTACACACACTATACAAATGTTATTGTCCCAGGCGAGTCCACTTCAATTGTGAGTTCACAAACAATGGTATTTGGAGAAGCGAACTCTGGTCTTATGGTTGGTCTAACAGAAGCAGGGCCTTCCTGGCCTTACTAGTCTTGTCACTCTATTTCCCACTTTTGACAATTGGTATATTCCTAGTTGAGTAAACTTAAATTGTGAGTTAGTGGACAGTGGTCTTTGGACAAGTGTCAACCATTCTAGTGTTTGGAGATGTTGAAACAGTGCCTGCTGGGAGTTGTAGTCACGTCAGCCCCTGTACTACACACTCTTGACAAATGTTAAACTCTCAGGTGAGTATAATTCAATTAGGAGTTAACAAACCAAGGTATTTGGTGGAGAAAACATTGGGCTGGTGGTTTTGGTGACAGTAACAGTTCTTCGAGGGAGTTGTAATCATGTAAATCCATGTACTACATACTGTGTATAAATCTTATCCCCAAGCTGAGCACACTTCAATTGAGATTTGCCAAACAGGGGTCTTTGGACAGGTAACACTGGGCTGGTGAGTGGAGTGACAGCAAACATTTCATAGTATTTTTGTGACATTTTAGTGTTGTGACTTACCAGACTACACTCCCCCAGCTATTCCTGTCAAGTCCTCATGATGTAGGATGGCCAAGACCTTCTCCTCTCATGGAAAGAGATGTAATGGGTCACTGGGACAGCTACTGCCAGTCTTCTTGGACTGCAGCAAGTGCCTGGAAACCAGAGAACAAACCTTGCACTTGAGGTTGTTCCACCTCTTCCTAATGTTCTACCTTGTGCGCAGGGTGGTCCCTACAGCATTTACTCTGTCCACTATCCTGTCCCACATTTCCACTTTCCTACTGAGAGGAGTATGTGGAACTTGTGCTCCAAACAATTGTGGCTCTACTCTTATGATTTCATCCACCATGTCTCTCAACTCATCCTCAGAAAAACCTAGATTTTTAGAACGTGACATGGTGGAATTTGAAAACAAAAGTGACACTGACTTACTAGAGGGGAAGTGCAAAAGGGTGTGACTGGACACAGGTGTATGCTAAAAGAGATGGTGAGAAAAAAGTGGTGGCAGGTATTTGTGCTGCTGTAGAAGATTGTGTGCACCACGTACTAACCTATGTACATGTGCTTGTCTTGCTTCAGAAGATGGGCTATCTGTATAGTTTTCACCACAGTATGAAGGGTGCAGGTAGTATGATGTTTAGCACCTTCAGATCTTGGCTATGTTTAGCAAATATTGTCATTTTCGACAACTGTTGCATTGAGTACACACTGTTCTTAGTAGAGTCTTTTTAATACTAATGTGGGGGATTTCTCATGAGAGTTTCACTGTTTGCCAACAGTGTGGTATAAAATAAACTCTCTCCATAGAGCAACCATTGTTTACAGTACCCAATTCTCTACTGATATCAATTTAATTTCTTAATGTAGGTTTGGTGAGTGTCGGGTTTAATACAAATAAAAACTGTTCATAGTAGGGCATTTGTTTTGGAACAGACATTCACTATTTTTAGAAACTTGGCTTTCAGTGAACAATTATATCCAGATTAAACACATACTCAATGACTGTTTCCTATATGTCTGTGGTTATTTGTTAATGTGAACAATACTAGCTGTAAAGTAGATGGTCTACGGCCAATGTTGCACATAATGCTTGCTTTCTACACCTAAGGGAAGTGTGTCTGTGATGGCACTTATGATGCCTGATATTCGTCTGAACTATTGTGTAGTTAGTTAGGCTTCTAGTGCCATAGTAAATTATACAACAATATGCAGGAAAATGAAACTCGAATAATGTCATCAGTTTGCCATCAGTGATGCCATCACTGATCTCATTTGAGATGTCATGAGTGATGTCATATGTGAGGTCATAAGCAGTGCATGGTGGGGATGCAAAATATGGTTAGTGCTGCTAACTGTGACTGCTGAATTTCTGTGTTTTTAGTTCAAAACATTAATGTTGGCACTGAGCAAATCACCTAATTATTATGTTACTTTAACCTTTGGCGTTCTCAGTGAATTTCTAAGGGTTGTAATTGAAAATGCATATTTGGATTACTTTAACCTTTGTTTTTTCAGTGAATTTATAGTGTTTTCTTTTTAAATAAAAATATATATTTTAAATACATAGATACTAACTACTCTAACAACGTTTGCGCTGAGAACGTTCAACTTCTTAGTTTTTGTACCTTCACATATACAGAAATATTTGCAGCATAGTTTTCATAGTCTTTCTATGTATCTTTACATTATTTTAATGTTTATATTTCAAAAAGACACTGATCAATTTTTCCTATACAGCAAACTATATTGTTTCACTATCTGCATCTATTTTTAAGGTGTGTGATCTCTCTCACAAGAAGCTCGCAAGATCGCAGAGTTATACTTTTTGTTCTGATCTGTTGTATTGAGTTCTTTATCATCTGGTCAGTTATTATTGAATGCTAATCTTTCCTAAAAAAATTAGTACAGCATGTATATTGTATTCCTTATTTTGATTACAAAAGTACGCCTCTCGTGAAACGATTGTGCGAGTTGAACACACAATCCCCTGCATGGACTACAAGGGGTCTGTACTTCCTTTCTAGTGCTCATGACCTGCTTTAGAGATCATACATTTAGAATTAAGTTCAATACACTTTATTTTTGCAGTTCTGAAGAAAGTGAGACATGAGAAGCATTGTTTCAATTAGAAAAGCATTTTTCACTTTCTCGCGGGCCTCCCTCAAGACACTAGCTAGATACCTAGGAGGGAAAAGACATCCCAAGGATGTCAGGACTCCGGGCAGAGCACCCCTCGAGGTCACAGAATATCTCCCTATGGATGTAGTGTACCGAAGCAGTGGAGGAGAGAAACACGTGTAACAGGAAAGAACAGCTATAGGTTGAGCACAGGAACAGGATGGTGAAGGCAGAACAACATTAGCATGAGCAAACAGAGAACGACCCAATAATGGGCAACACACTGGTTACCACTAAGGTTGTATACAGGTAAGGCTCAGAACTTCCCAGAGAAGCAGGGAAATGTCAATGCCTCTTTGCAGATTACTCTTACAGATAATCACCCTGCAAGCCCTATACAAAGGAGGCAGCAGAAGCTAACCCAAACGGCACAAACAAAGCTTGTACTTACATACACAAGAGAAGCCCTTGCGAGTCCAGCTGGAGACACAGTGGCAATTCCTGGAAAGCAGCAATGGAACACTGTCAGAGATAAAGCACGTAAGACTACATACAGGACAAGACAAAGGATGAGACAGGAAATGCCTCCTGGAAACCAGGAGCCAAGTCCTGTACAAAGTAAAACACTTATACACAGGTGAGAACTAATAGTACACTTACCAGATAAAATAGCCCAAAAGGAAAATATATAACAAGCTCTAGAAAGGAGCATAAGAACTGCAGCTACTGTTTCAAGAGCAGGTTACGCAAGGAAGAAAAGAAACTGTAGAAAAGGCAAGTGAGATAAGGATGAACTTCAGGGGAACTATAGACTGCATAAGTATAACAGAGAAAGTAAGTATAAACCAGGAGCAAAATCTAAGACACCAAGGAGAAATTACATGAGTTAAGGTAAAAGAAAAAGGAATAAGTAATTGGAAAAGAATAGCAGGAACAGGAAGAACAAAAGGGAGCAGTTCAAGGGCTGTACCAAGAGTACCAAAGGCCAGACTAAAGAAAAAGAAAAAGCAAGCAGGGCTGGGGAAGTCTGTAGCAGGCTGCACAGGAATGGGCCACAGCAAACAGGGCCGGGGAAAAATCTTTTGCAGGCTGCACAGGAACAGGCCACAGCAAACAGGGTTGAAGCAAGCAGGATCAGGAAAGGAAAACAAACCAACAAGAGGTCTGGTACACAAAGGTACAAACTTCAATGCACAAACAGAGACCTTCAGGAAATGGCATCTTTTAAGCAGTTCCTGGACGTAGCAAGCCCAGAACGGGGTCACATGGCTGGGCTGCACAAGACTGATCACAGGTGTGTGCAGTTCCAGTCTCTCATAAGTCCTGAAGGTGAGAAACCAGTATAGAGGAACAGCAGGACTATTCCCATAGTCGTACTGACTAATAGGTAATGCATCATGGGTCTTGACGTCCATGGAAATTAATGTAGGCTTTAGTAGCAAACAATATCGAAATTGGAAGCAACTAGGAGTCAGAAAGGGACTCCGGGTGAGTTGTAATGATGATTGCCAGACTGCAGATGATCCATGTACAGCGTCCTCCAGAGGTGGAGCGATGGAGTCGTAACAAAGGAAGGATTGTGATTGATTCGTATGGATGTCTTTATTTAGCAAAGAAAGATTCCTTTCTTGTTGCATCATTTGCCTCCTGGGTTTTTCTGTGATTACACCTTTTTCGCTACATCTCGTACACTGCTGATTTTCTGTAATCAGAATGTTATCTTCTGATTCAGATGAGAAAACCTGCTCCTGTTCCTGCAGGTCAGCCACCTCAGCCACCTAAGGATTCCTTGGCTTAGCATTTTTCTGAGGTGCGGCCTGGTGGGAAGAAGGCATCTGACAAATATGTAATTTCTGAGATATGCAAAAACAGTCCAGTAGGAGCAGTCAGAACAAGCAATCCCTAACTACCACTGGGATGTGGTGATATTAAAGAGCTATGCAATCTCAATGCCTCGCTCAGGCTGAGTTAGTCTGTGCTGCCGAGCTTGATAGCTCATCAGGGGCGTGTATATCTTTTCAATCTGGTGACACTGTGCCTGCCCAGGTACTCATCACTCAATCAGATAACAATCCTGCATATCTGAACAAAGCCCTTTTTTGCTGTCTATATAAGCAGATTATATTTCCTTCTGAGACAAGCAGGGCTGCACAGGACAGGCTTGTCCAGGATCATAAATGTCCACCTAGGCAGTAGTATTTTTGCAATTTTTGCTAAATGTTTCTGTTTGTTTTGAAGAAGTTTTTTTTTCACTCCCACTTTTTTGTTTTTGTTTTATCTCTCCAAAATAAAATACAAAAAAGTTGAAAATGCTAAAACATGCAAAGAAATACAGTTGTTCAAAATGTTACTTGAAATAAACTCTTTTCAGAGCTATACTATACTTTCATTACGTAAGTTGTTCATACTATATGCCCATTTTTTCCTTCTTGATCACTCTCCTGAGACACTCGCAAGACCCATGATGCTCTCAAACACAGCATGGGGGACTCTAGTGAGCCTCTTGCAAGAGTCAGGTGCACAGTCTTCTGCATCCACTGTGAGGGGCAGTGTTTGCTGGTATGCATTCATGAGCGTCTCATGAGACCATGCTTTTGTAATGGAATTTGCATTTTTCCTGAACATATCCTATAGTAATATGAATAATTTATATGTACTAGATTTTCACTACCCTTTTTTAATATGATCCCACAAGACTCTTGTGGGATAATAAAATTTCATTACAATACTCATCTCTTGCATTCCCCCATACTAGACTATGGGGACAGACTGGCCTTTCCACTGAGACCTTGCGTGAAGGTAACCAGTATGAAGAGTAGGGTATAAAGAGACACTGCCTCTCCACTCACACCTTTCCCCAGGTTCATTAGTGTGCATTGTAGGGTGGGGAAGGTACAAACTTTACATGTAAGATCTCACTATTTCATAGCAAGCATAACTGGTACTGGATTCTCCACTGAGACCTTTTCCCAGGGAAATAACCATATTCATTAGTATGTGGGAATTGATTTCCATGTCCACTCACAGCTCTCCCTGGCACAACAATATGTTGTACTGTCTGCGATGGAACTCAACTTTCTGCAAACACATATTACAAGGCTGTCTCTAGTAGGGTTTGAGAGAAGTGTATCTCTCTACTCATACCTCTTCTCATGCTGAAAGGTATGCATAGTAAACTGTGGGGAGAATCTGCACTGTTTCCTGACATGTCTTTTGCATGATAACTCTGTATAGTGTGTGGAGAGACTGGCCCACTCTCCAGAGATTTGTCTCTTAGATGATGCCTGTGCAAATTAGGGTGTGAGAGGTGGCTTACCTTTGTGATCCCACCTCTTTCTAGTATGACAGATGTACAAGTAAAGTATAGCATTTAAATTACCTTTATACTCAAAAGTATGTCTTGCAGAGCCTCTATAGAGACTGTGATATGAAACACACTACACTGACAGATGACACATCTCCCCAGAGTAACATATGTACAAAGTAGGGCACTGGGAGAAACATTTTTCTCTGTGCATACCTCCATTCATACTGATTAATGTCCATTGTAGAGTATAAAATGGAGTATCCTCTCTGTTCAGGACTGTGGCGGTCATTCCAACCCTGGCGGTCCGAGACCGCCAGGGTTGGGGACCGCGGGAGCACCGCCAACAGGCTGGCGGTGCTCCCATGGGCATTCTGACTGCGGCGGTACAGCTGCGGTCAGAAACGGAAAACCGGCGGTGTACCGCCGGTTTTCCGCTGCCCTGGGGAATCCTCCATGGCGGCGCAGCTTGCTGCGCCGCCATGGGTATTCCGACCCCCATACCGCCATCCTGTTCCTGGCGGTTTCGGCCGCCAGGAACAGGATGGCGGTATGGGGTGTCGTGGGGCCCCTGGGGGCCCCTGCAGTGCCCATGCCAATGGCATGGGCACTGCAGGGGCCCCCTAACAGGGCCCCACAAAGATTTTCAGTGTCTGCCATGCAGACACTGAAAATCGTGACACCCGTCGCACCCCTTCCACTCCGCCGGCTCCATTCGGAGCCGGCTTCCTCATGGAAGGGTGTTTCCCGCTGGGCTGGCGGGCGTCCTTCTGGCGGTCGCCCGCCAGCCCAGCGGGAAACCCAGAATAACCTCTTCTGACCGTGCAGCGGTATTCTGGCGGCTCCCTCCGGCCCTGCGGTTACCGCGGCCGGCGGGAGTCAGAATGACCCCCTGTGTCTTGGACAACTTGTGTCCATATTTCATTGTAGAGACATGCTTATCTCTATTTCAAATGCCTCCCAATGGCAACACCCATACATTAGAGTATAAACATGCACTTACCTCTGTGTGAAGATCCCTCTCTTGCATTACAGTTATTTATACTACAGTATGCAACACATCACTGTTGCATGACAACTAACCATACCTGCGTTGCAAAATAATTGGCTCCTCTACTACCAACTCTCTATAGAGTAAAAGATGAGCATATACCATACACATACATATACATATACATGTAATGACATATTTACAGTCCCTCAACATGGTATTGCCGGTTTTATTAATCATATAATAAACTTAAAATGTATAATAAATATTAAGGAAACTAATCCAAAGTAACTTTAGTCTTATGCATTACGAAAAACAATTTAACAACAATACAAAATGACATTAACTTTATTAACAAACAATATAAACAACTATAACTTGAACAAACAAACAACTTAAAAATGTGTAACATTTTTCTGATGCTCATGAGCACTTCTTAAAAACACCTTCCACCCTTTTTCGATGTATTTGCCTACTTGATAATGATGTATATAGCACTTATTTTTCAGTCTTTTAGCCACCTTAGCCTGCCAAGGAGTCTTTAGATTTGTGTGATGTTATGGCAGGCTAAGTGGCAATAAAGTCTCAGCAAAGCAGCAATATATGCACAGTTCACAAAGTCCAGCTCATCCAGAGTTAGCTTGTGCTGCTGCTTTACTCAACTGTTGAGGCCACTGTACATCCTTCCAACCTGGAAACACTATGTGTAAACAGTTAGTTATTGCTGAACTGTAGTACACAACAAAGGTTTTTAGATATATTGCTAAATACCTGAACTTGGAGTTCTTTCTTAAATGCAAATGACCACACCAGTCTATTTCAAATCCAGATAAGTTAACTTCTGCTGCACACAACTGAAAAAGACTTCCTTCTCCTCCAAACCACAGAGGACAAACTGCGTTATCTCTGGTTCTGCACCCAATCATATCACAGGATTTCTCCAACAATTTTGTAAGAATGTTAACTATTAGTTGAGCCTTAGCCCTTTTTTGTTACGCCCCACCATATGATCTCACAAGACACTCACAAGATTGTAAAACACCTCATGGCAGACCCATTTATTTTCTTCACAGTTGTCATCCCTTAGACACTTCCTCTCTATTCTCTGCATACACAGTCTTAATTAAAGCCTCTCCCTTAAGACAGTATGAGAGCACCCAGATTTCAGCAGTGTATTTTTCCATCTCTCGCAAGAGTCTCTCAAGCTTGAGCATTTTGTGTATTTCTAATGGACAATAGGTCTGCAGCCTTCAGTGTGGGTAGTAGAGTATTCAAATACACAAGCCTGTGCACTGAGAATCTTCTCTATAAGCAATTTCCTCTACCACCCCTACCTTATTTCTCACAATCTTGCGAGACACTCGCAAGATTGTACATTTTGTTTAAATCACATAATGTAGACTCTCCTTCATTATAGTACTTACAACTTTTAGTTCCTTCTCCTAGGACTTAAGGAAAAAGTGACCACTACAGTCCTACCTTTCAACAGTATGGGAGCAGCATATAGCAGGGGGCGATGAGAGAATGGATTATTAAAAAACAACTCACCAGAGGATAACCACTATACATAGTAGGATATAGTAGAGACTGGTCATTCAACTGAGACCTATCTCAGGACAACAATGATGTGCAAAACAGTGTGGAGATGGACTGGTCTCAACACTAAGAAACCTCTCTTGGCTAAAGGGTGTGTGTACTAGGATGTAGGAGGTAACTGGCCTCCACATTGTGACCTCTCTCAGGTTACAGGAGTGCATAGTAGGGTATAGGGAAGTACTAGTCCCTCTGCTGAGACCTCTCTCTAAGATGTTAGGTGCACATAGTAAGTTGTGGGGAGGAACTGACCCCTATCCTTAAAACTCTCTCTTGGATGATAGGTTTGTGTGTAGAAGGGTGTTGCGAGGGACTAGCCTCTCTCCTAAGACATCTCTGTTGAATGACAAATCTACAACTAGGTTGTGGTGAAGAAATTAGCTCAATACTGAGGAGATTCTCTTGAGTGAGAATCATACAGACTAGGTTTTAGACAGGCATCCAGGTCAGCTCACATTTCTCCCCTGAGTAACACATGTCCAAAATAGGTTGTTGGTACAGACTACTCTCTCTGCTCATACCTCTCATCATGATAATAAATGTCATTAGTATAGTATAGTATAAAATGGAACATCTTCTCAGTTGACAACTGTGTCTTGGACAACCAGTGTGCATATTTTAAGGTAAGAATACACTAACCTCTCTCAGACATCTCATCATGGAGAGACACTTGCCTAGTAATGTACACAGAGGCAGACCACTGCATTGAAACTTCTCTCCAAGTACATATAGTAAGATGTGGCAAAGAACTGCCCTCTCCAGCAACTGACAGTCATTCGTAGCACAACATCAGAATGCATTTGCCTCTGTATTTCATGTATAAAATTCATTATACTGCAGTAGGAAGAAGCACTTAATCGCTCTATGGTACCTTAAACACACATATGAATGCAGCAGAACAGTTACAGTTCTTTAGGATGGAACTAAGACTCTAGTAATATTGAAATCTTTCAAATCTAGTAAGGAAAGAAATCTGTAGTAACTTTAAACATTTTATTTAAAAGAAAAAACAATTAAACAACATTACAAACAACAACTACATTAACAAACTACAACAACTGTTGAAAATAAAACAACCAACTTTTTGGCCCTCATTACAACATTGACGGTAAATGCCGCTTACCGCCGTGCAGAAAACCGCCAACACACCGCCACAGCCGCGGAATTCCGCCACAGCTATTACGACCCACAGCTCGGAATCCGCCATAATCCGGACACCCACACAGGTCCGCCACACCAAAGGTCAGTGATAAACTGGCGATAACAAAACCAACATTGTCACGCCAACAGGAATACGCCCAAACTATTACTACCCACGAATCCACGCGGCAGTCTTTCAACCGCGGTATTCCATTGGCGGTACACACCGCCGCATTAAAAATACGCACACATTTACAAAACACATCCACATTGGACAATTCGAAATACACACACCTGATACAAATACACACACCACTCCCACACACCCAATCCAATATAAAACACACACCCACATCACCCACAAACCCTTACTACCAATTTTTTCAAAGAAGGCCAGAGAGAGACACCACCGTAAACATCACCAGTATCCACAGACACACAACACCATCACTTACACAACATCCACGCACCTCAAACAACAAACAACAACACATCCCCTCACACATCACAACACACACCACCTCACACATCACACACACCACATCATGGCACCTCAACGACACCCCAGGTTCTCTGAGGAGGAGCTCAGGGCATGGTGGAGGAAATCGTCCGGGTAGAGCCACAGCTATTCGGATCACAGGTGCAGCACACCTCCATTGCTAAGAAGATGGAGCTATGGCGCAGAATCATCAACAGGATCGACAGGGCTGTAGGACAGCATCCAAGAACTAGTGATGACATCCAGAAGAGGTGGAACGACCTGCGGGGGAAGATGCATTCCATGGTCTCCAGACACCAGATTGCTGTACAGAGGACTGGCGGTGGACCCCCACCTCCTCCCCCTCAACTAACAACATGGGAGGAGCAAATCTTGGCAATACTGCATCCTGAGGGCCTCGCAGGAGTAGCAGGAGGAATGGACTCTGGTAAGTCAACTCTTAACTACTATATCCGCCACCCTACCTGCATGCAATCACATACTCCCACCCTCACCCCCATCACTCCAACATATGTCCCACTATCACAACCCACCCATCCCAACTGCAAGCCCTGCATGCAACACCAAAGCATGGACACCCATCACCAAAGCATGTCCAGTACAGATACCGACACAGACCCCAAACCAAATTTCACACAAGGACCTAGACAAGAATGCAAGCACTGGAGTACAGGGTCACTCACCCATTGCACACAATGGCACACACAGATGCAATAAACATGCCTTTACACCCATGCAGGACCCCTACCCAACGTCACCGGACAGGAGGTACCAGACATATCCAGTCCCCCCCCAGAAGAGACCCACAGTGATGACAGCAGCTCTGCACAACTGGATCAAGATGACCAGCCCGGCCCATCTGGGACCTCGGGACAGTCGGTTCCCCTGACACTGGCACAAGCCACCACAGAGCCCCCCCCCCCCTCAGGAAACACCAGCACAGCACCCACCCAGCGGGCCGTCCCATCCCTCTGTCCCCACGACACATCAATCAGCAGTGTGTCCACCACTACAGGGAACCCAGGCAAACCCACCACCCCAAGAAAATCAGGGACCTGGGGGCAGTGGCAGTGGGCACACGGTTCAGGGAACAGAGGAACAGGAAAACAGGGGAACTGGGAGGACTGCTGTGTGACAGGGGGAGGACAGGCCCAGGGAACCCACTCTCCACGAGGCCCTCTCCAACATCATGGGAGTGTACCATCATTCCCAGGAGACGATGGCAAAGGTACTGGCCAAGTTTCAGGAGACCCAGCGGCTGCAGGAGGAACACTATCTGTGGATCAGGGAGGAACTGAAGTCCATTAACACCACCCTGGTCACCATTGCAGGGGTGCTGCAAGACCTTGTCAACACCAGGAGGGACACTGTGGCACAACCAGGGGCCCCTGACACTAGCCTGGATGATGAACAGCCCTCCACCTATGCCGGTGCTAGTGGACAGGAGGCAACACCAGCACCCCACCCCCTGCAGATGGAGAGCCACCCCGCAAACGGTCCCTGAGATCCAGGAACAAGACAGAGAACATTGCCAAGACCCCCGCCAGGAAATGAGACCCCACTGAATGTCACCCTTCTGTCCCACTTTGTCACCCTGTCCATCCTTCAACTGCCATTGCTCCACTTCCTATGCCCCTTTGGGCAATGCACCTGTGAAACAAATAGACTGGACTCTGCCATGGACATTCCTCCACCATCCGCCCCTGCCCATTTTACAACCCCCTCCACTTATTTTCACAGAAATAAACACACTTAAATCACAAAACAATCTGGAGTCAGTCTGTGCTTTCACAAATGTGTAATTGCAATAACTATGGAATATAGCAATGTAAATTTAATTGTTCACATACGGATGAAACACAGCTGTAGGGCTGGAGGAAATGTAGCAGAGGTCACAAAGTGGGATCCACATCTGTTAAATGGAAAGGCAAAGTGACAAGTCAGGGTCCAGACACTGAGTGAAAATGGCAGACTTATGATAGCTCAAATAATAGTATGAGATGTGAGAGGCAGTGACATCTTCTTACCTGTGTTTCACTGGAAGTATTGCTGGATAATGTTGTTTCTGTTGTTGATATCCTCTTCTTCTGCCTCCTCTTCTTCACTGTCCACAGGCTCCACAGCTGCCACAAGACCTCCAGCTGGACTATGCTCCTGCAGAAAAGGCACCTGTCATCGCAAAGCCAGGTTGTGCAGCATACAGCAGGCCACTATGATCTGGCACACCTTCTTTGGTGAGTAGTAGAGAGATCCACCTGTCATATGGAGGCACCGGAACCTGGCCTTCAGGAGGCCGAAGGTAAGTTCAATCACCCTCCTAGTTCGCCCATGTGCCTCATTGTATCGTTCCTCTACCCTTGTCCTGGGATTTCTCACTGGGGTCAGTAGCCATGACAGGTTGGGGTACCCAGAGTCACCTGCAAATGTTGAGGGGCAACTGTTAGACACACACTATCCCGTAGGGACAACAGCATACCCAGACAACTATTCACGCTGTATAGGGTCCTGGCCCTCACCTATTAGCCACACACCGTGCCTCTGGAGTAGCCCCATCACATAAGGGATGTTGCTATTTCTCAGAATGTAAGCGTCATGCACTGAGCCTGGAAATTTGGCATTCACATGGGAGATGTACTGGTCGGCCAATCACACCATCTACACATTCATCGAATGGTAGCTATTCTGGTTTCTGTACACCTGTTCACTCCTGTGGGGGGGGGGGTACCAAGGCCACATGCGTCCCATCAATGGCACCTATGATGTTGGGGATATGTCCCAGGGCATAGAAGTCACCTTTCACTGTGGGCAAATCCTCCACCTGAGGGAACACAATGTAGCTGTGTATGTGTTTCAGCAGGGCAGACAACACTCTGGACATCCCTGAGGCAATGGCCACTTTTGTTTGAAAGGAACCACTTGCAAAGAAATGGAGTACTGACAGGACCTGCACTAGAGGGTGGATCCCTGTGGGATGGCGGATAGCTGACATCAGGTCTGGCTCCAACTGGGCACACAGTTTATGATTGTTGCACGATCAAGTCTGTAGGTGACTATTACGTGTCTCTCTTCCATTGTCGATAGGTCCACCAGCTGTCTGTATACCGGAGGATGCTGCCATCTCATCACCTGCCCCAGCAGGACGTGCTCTATGGAGGAGTACAGCGAGAAGAGAGTCAGCCAACACTGAGGTATCACAAAATGTCATTTGCACACATTTATTAATCCGAAATGTGCCTGTTACTGTGTGTATGCAAGGCCTACATTGGTGTGATGCCGTTAACATTAATGCCATGTGGCCCCCTGAAATGGCGGCTGCCTGACCTGCAAGGTGGGACAAGGGGATATGAGGTAACTGCGCTGGCATTGTACACCGTCGCTGTAGGCGGTCAGAGACCGTGGCACAATCCTGCATTGGTTAATATTGGACCCTATGGGTCCGATGAGCCAATGACTATGTACGCTGGGGGTGACAGTACGCACCGCCGCGGACATGACCGCCATTTTCTCTCTGTTCACTCAGTTGATACATGACCTTCAACAGGAGAGGACCTACACTGCAAGTGCTGCTGTGACCTCAGTCTGGAAGCGACAATGGCTCATGTGTCTGGGGAAAGGGCCCATGCCTTCACTTCAGAGGAGTTGGAGAAACTAGTGGATGGGGTCCTCCCCCAGTACACACAACTGTACGGTCCTCCAGACAAACAGGATGGAAGATAAATGGGAGGGGGGACTGAGGCCTGCATGTGCGGACGGCGAGTGTATGTGCGTCAGGGCAAGGGTAGGAAGTGGGCCAATGAGGATGATGGTCCGGATGGGTAAAGATTTTCCTTTTCCCCTGTACTATTCCTCTAGGCCAGCGCCCACCAGAAGAAGGATATTTGGCGTGCCATCGCCAAGGACATCCGGACCCTGGGGGTCCACCACAGACGGGGCACCCACTGCCAGATAAGATGGGAGGACCTGAGCTGTTGGAGCAAGAAGACGGCAGAGGCCCAGCTGGAGATGGCCTCCCAAAGTGGGAGGGGTGCCCGTCGCACCATGAACCCCCTGATGTTCCGGATCCAGGCGGTGGCGTATCCGGAGTTGGATGGGCGCTTGAGGGCATCACAGCAGCCACAAGGGGGTGAGTACACTCTCATTCAGCTGACCTTGCATGCATTACAAGGTGTCTGGGCGGGGAAGGTGGACAGTGGGTTCCCCTAGGCCAGGGCGAGCTTTGTAGGCAAGGTCCCTTGTGAGGCAGGCTCTGTGGCACCCCAACCCCACTAGTGGTTAGTGCCATCTACACATAGTCAGGCTCCTGTGACTTCCAGGTGTGCAGCAATCAGGCTTAGGCCTTGCACCCCGTGGGCATGTGTGAAATGTAGGAAATATAAGTGCATGGCGTAGTGCAGAGGGCTGCTGTGCCTGTTGTGTCCGCCAACGGTAGTGGTGTTGAATGCACTGAACATGTCTTTCTTCTGTCTTTACCCCCTTTTTTGTGGTCTTCCTGTTCTTGTGTGCAATAGCATCTTCAGGCGGAGGAGCAGTGGCACCGGAGCAGGAGTGAGCTGCATCCCACTTGGCCCTGGAGGGCGAAACAACGGAGTCTGAGGCCACCAGTGGGACGGAGGGCGAGGGGAGCTCCACGGCTGGGACAGGAGCAGACACCAGTGACAGCAACTCCTCCTCTGATGGGAGCTCCCTTGTGGTGGCAGGCCCCTCTGTGCCCCCCGCATCAACAGGTACAGCTGCCACCCCCCCCTACCAGCACTACCCTCCCAGCAGCCCCTCAGCGTGTGTCCCGTGCCTGCTCACCCAGGAGGGTGGGCATCTCCTTCGCCCCAGGCACCTCAGGCCCTGCCCCCAGTTAGCCCTGCTGCCCTCAGTAAGGAGGCTATTGACCTCCTGAGTTCCATCACTGTTGGGCAGTTGTTAGAAATGGGGTCTTTGGTTAACAGTCAGGTTACCCCCTGTTCAAGCAAGTCCCTCTAGTCAGGGTAAAAGAGAATCACCCTCAGCTAACCGTTGCTTACCCCCTTGGTAGCTTGGCAGAGCAGTAGGCTTAACTTCAGAGTGCTAGGTGTAAAGTATTTGTACCAACACACACAGTTACTTAATGAAAACACTACAAAATGACACAACACCAGTTTAGAACAATAGGAAATATTTATCTAAACAAAACAAGACCAAAACGACAAAAATCCACCATACACAAGTCAAGTTATCAATAAAAATGCAAAAAGAGTCTTTAAGTAGTTTCAAACACACACTAGCACTGCTAGCGTGAAAATGTACCAGGCGTGTGTTAAAAATAACTCCACACGGAGGTACATGAGTCGGAAATCCAGCCTCACAATGATCCGAAATCCCCACAGCGCAGGTTGTGATCTCCCAGCCTCCATCAGCGAAGCTGGGCATCGTTTCTCCTGCTCCGTGCTTCGATTCTTCGGTCACGTTTCCTGCGAGCGTCGTTTCTCAGCTGTGGAACCGGTGCCGCGTCATTTTTTCAGCCAAAGATCGGAGTTGCGTCAATCTTTTCCCCGCACGGCGCTCTGTGCATGGATTTCCTTGTCTTTAGGCTGCCAGCTTCTCCTTTCAGGGTCCCAGGAACTGGATGGGCACCACAGGGCATAGTAGGAGTCTCTCCAGAGACTCCAGGTTCTGGCAGAGAGAAGTCTTTGCTGTCCCTGAGACTTCAAACAATAGGAGGCAAGCTCTAGATCAAGCCCTTGGAGATTTCTTCTCAAGATTGAAGGCACTCAAAGTCCAGTCTTTGCCCTCTTACAGAAGCAGCAACTGCAGGATAGCTCCACAAAGCACAGTCACAGGCAGGGCAGCTCTTCTTCCTCAGCTATTCAGCTCTTCTCCAGGCAGAGGTTCCTCTTGGTTCCAAAAGTGTTTCTAAAGTCTGTGGTTTTGGGTGCCCTTTTTATACCCAATTTCTCCTTTGAAGTAGGCCTACTTCAAAGTAAAGTCTCTTTGGAATGTGAAATCCTGCCTTGCCCAGGCCAGGCCCCAGACACTCACCAGGGGGTTGGAGACTGCATTGTGTGAGGGCAGGCACAGCCCTTTCAGGTGTGAGTGACCACTCTTCCCCTCCGTCCTTGCACAGATGGCTTATCAGGATATGCAGGCTACACCCCAGCTCCCTTTGTGTCACTGTCTAGTGTGAGGTGCAACCAGCCCAACTGTCAAACTGACCCAGACAGGGAATCCACAAACAGGCAGAGTCACAGAAATGCTATAAGCAAGAAAATGCTCACTTTCTAAAAGTGGCATTTTCAAACACACAATCTTAAATCAACTTTACTAAAAGATGTATTTTTAAATTGTGAGCTCAGAGACCCCAAACTCTACATTTCCATCCACTACCAAAGGGAATCTACACTTTAATCAGATTTAAAGGTAGCCCCCATGTTAACCTATGAGCGGGACAGGCCTTGCAACAGTGAAGAACTAATTTAGCAATATTTCACTGTCAGGACATATAAAACACATTACTATAAGTCCTACTTTAACCATACACTGCACCCTGCCCTTGGGGCAACCTAGGGCCTACCTTAGGGGTTTCAGACATGTAAGAAAAGGGAAGGTTTAGGCCTGGCAAGTGGGTACACTTGCCAAGTCGAATTTACAGTTAAAACTGCACACACAGACACTGCAGTGGCAGGTCCGAGACATGATTACAGAGCTACTTATGTGGGTGGCACAACCAGTGCTGCAGGCCCCCTAGTAGCATTTGATTTACAGGCCCTGGGCACCTCTAGTGCACTGTACTAGGGACTTACTTATAAATCAAATATGCCAATCATGGATAAGCCAATCACATACACATTTTGTGAAGGAGCTCTTGCACTTTAGCACTGGTTAGCAGTGGTAAAGTGCCCACAGTAACAAAAACAGTAAAATCTGAGTCCAGCACACATCAACAGCCTGGGGAACAGAGGCAAAAGGTTAAGGAAGACCACGCCAAGGATGAAAAGTCTAACAGCAGTCTACCATTCTGAATGCCATCCAGGGTGTAGAGAGGCAGTTGCAACAGACAAATGCATACCTGGAGGGCATTCATTCTGGCCAGGTAGCCCGACTGCAAGCATTTCAGGCTCTGGCTTCTGCACTGATGGCAGCCATTGTCCCTGTGTCCAGCCTCCCCCTCCAACTTCCTCCACCCAGACCCAATCCCCAGTACCTCAGCCTATCCCAAGCACACCATCAGACCAGCAGGCACACTCATCAACACACATGAATGGACAGGGCAAACATAAGCACCACACATCCCACTGGCACTCACACAAGCGCCATCCCCATGCAGACACACCAACATCCACTGCCTCCACTGTGTCCCCCTCCACCACGTCCTCCTCCTCCCTCTCTGTCTCGTCTCCACTCACACCTGCATGCACTACATCCTCAGACACTACCTCCATCACCAGCACCCCCATCACCACACACCGCTCACGTGTAATCACCACCCCCACTACCATTCACACATCCCCAGTGTCCTCTCCCAGTGTGTCTGTGAGCCCTCCTCCCAAACTACACAAACGCAGCCACACGCCCACCCAACAGCCATCCACCTCACGACAGCCTCCAGCCAATGCACCTTCACCCAAAGTCAGCATACGAACACCTCCTACAATCACTACCTCTTCCTCCACTCCCAAACCCCCTCCATCTACCTGTCCCAGTGTGTCATAAATGCTTTTCCTCTCAAACGTTGACCTCTTCCCTACACCTACCCCCGTGCATCCCCTAGGGCCCGCCTTTCCAGGTCCCAACCCAGCACCTCAGCCACCTCATCACCGGGCACAGTGGTGCCAGCAATATCTGGATTCTGGAGTGCGGCAAGCAACAGGGCTGCCAGTGTCCCAAGGAGCGAGTCCAAGGACATTCTCCTACCTCCAAAACAGAAGAAGTTGCCCACATCCCAGAAGGAGAAGGCCAAAACACCTGCCACCAAGGGCTCAGCCAAGACAATAGTTGGGAGTTGTAAGTCAGCTGCGCCACCATCCAAGGTGGGGAAGGGCCTGAAAAAGAAAGGCAAGGCAACGTCACCGCCAACCTGCACGGCGGACAAGACCGGCACCGCTACATGAACCGCCGCCACGGACACCGCCGCCAGCACCCCAGATATTGAGCCCTTCACCAGCACCACAGACACTATGCCCTTTGGGAGCACCACAGTCAGTGAGCCCGCCACCAGCACCGCCGCTACTGACACCGCCGCCAGCACTGTGGTCAGTGAGCCTGCCACCAGCACCTCCGTTACTCACACCGCCACCAGCACCGCAGTCAGTGACACTGCCACCAGCACCGCCGCTACTGACACCGCCGCCAGCACGGCAGTCAGTGAGCCAGCCACCAGCACTGCAGTCAGTGAGACAGCCACCAGCACAGCAGTCAGTGAGCCAGCCACCTGCAACAAAGTCAGTTAGGCCGCCACCAGCACCACCGGCCCAATGACCGCCACAAGCACCGCCGCCCCAAAGACCGCCGCAAGCACCGACAGTGGCCACGCAACATCATGAGCCAGTGGCGCCACCGCAGACATGGCTGCCATCCCCAGTGGAAATTCGTATGAGGCTGGTGGTCAGTTCCAGGGTCCTGGGCAGCTTCGATGTTGCCCCACCGTCAGTGGAATGTCACATCCACTACCTCAGTCCTTGGCAGGAAGAAGCACTCTGGGCACAACGCCCCCTCCAGAACCAGTAGAGACTGTTATCCACTTGAGAGACTGTGGCAGGAGAGACTTGAGAGACTGTGGCTTTGCACTCCCCAGGATAAAGCAGTGGGCAAACCACCCACTGACAAGACTTGAGAGACTGTGGCTTTGCACTCCCCAGGATAAAGCAGTGGGCAAACCACCCACTGGAGAATCTTGAGAGACTGTGGCTTTGCACTCCCCAGGATGAAGCAGTGGGCAAACCAACCACTGGAAAGACTTGAGAGACTGTGGCTTTGCACTCCCCAGGATACATCAATGGGCATGGAGCCCCCTCATGAAGCTGGCGTCGTGTACTCATCCGACTGAGGTGCCCCACCTTCCCTTCCCCCTGAGGTGCCTGTTTTATTTCGATCTGATGCCCCTGCAGTGTTCCCTCGGGGTATCGAGTGTGGGCCTCGCCCATGCATTTTGGGCCCAGTGGTCCACGGACTATATAGGTGCAGTACCTAGACTTGAATTCTTGGTGTACATATTTGTTAATAGTGTATATAAATTTGGGACTAATGGATGTTTATTGATTATAATGGTTACAAACATTTCCTTTTGTCCTTGTGTTCTTCCGGGGGGGGTTGGGGGTGTAAATGTAATGTTTCCGCATGAATTGGTGTATGTGTTGTTGTGGGTGAGGGTGGGGGTGGGGTTGTAGCGTGTTGCATGTGTGTGTCACTCTCTTTTCCCTCTCCCCTCCCCTGTGTTGTAGGTGCAGTACTCACCGTGGTTGTTGCCGCCATCGGGCGTGCTCCTGGTAGAGGAGCAGGAAGACTATCGCAGGCAGTATTTGGAGTTCAGGCTCCATGGCGTCCTGGGTCCTCGTGGGGTGTGGAGTGGTGATTGTGGGCGGTACATTGTCTTCCGCCTGTCTGTTTGCGGTGACCGCCATGCTGTTTGTTTGTACCGCTGTGGCAGTCTGAGTGTTAAAGTGGCTCTCTATGTTGGCGGTTTCCGCCATGGTCATAATTCCATTTTCTTTCTGCCAGCCTGTTGGCGGTTTTACTGCCGCTTTACCACCGACCGCCAGGGTTGTAATGAGGGCCAAAGTTTCTGCCATGCTTACAGCCATCACTGCCATCTCAGATGCCTTGGAGTCCAAGATCAATGCTGTGGCCATACATTTGAATGTTCTCTGTGAAGACCAGTGGGAATTGACAGAACAAGTACCACAGACTGAGTTGACGACTCTGTAGGAAATTTGGTTACTGGTTAAGGGGGGGTGAAACCCTTCTCAAGCAGTAACCATGGTCTCTGTCAGGGTGAAAGAACTACATCTCAAAATTAATCTGTGCTTAAACATCTAGTAGCTTGCCACAAAAGTAGCCAGTCTTTATTTAGAGGCAGTGTTAAAAGTATTTATACAGCAGTTCAAACAAGAATAAAGTCAAAACACAACACAAACAAATTCCACACCAATTTAGAAGAGTAGAGTAAAATGGAAAACATTATTTGAGACCCGAACAACAAAATTCCAATCAGTAGAACTGGAGATATGGAATTTTAAAGATTTAGATGAAAGTGGGACCCACAAGAACAAAGAGCCAACTATGGTTATCTTGTTGTGCTAGACAGCGACAAAGTCACAAGTTTGGGTCAACCGTGATGGAGCATGGGTTGGGTACTGGGACCAATTTAGGCCCACTAGACTGAACTCCAGGTTGTGGAACATTGCGAGATCCAATGCAGAGGCTGCTTTGCACAGCAGCGATTCTGATGGACTGCGCCATTGCAATGCAAGGTCCTGCGTTGAGATGTATCATGCAGTGGCAGTTCATTAAGCAGTGGGCCTGCGATTTGAGGTACTGCATCCTGCAGTGGTTCTGAGGTACTGCTGGGTGATGCATTGCACTATGTCGGTTCTGTGGGGACCACACCTGGGCTGGCAGAGCACTTTCAGGCCCACTTCAAAGGATTGGGTCGGCACCAGTTGGAGGGCAAGACTTACAGCGGCAGACTCCAAGTGCTGGGTCCAAAGTGGTTGTAGTCTTTTACTGTCACAGAGGCTCTGATCAGGAGGCGAGCCAACCAGCCCTTTTCAATTGATAAATTTCTGTTTTTGAAAATAATAAAAAGAAATTTAAAAAGAAGGAAACAGAGTCCCAAACCTGACAAATGGAAATAGCTGATTAGCAACTCACCATTCCTTGGCAAACTCATCCATTTTCCTGCCTTCCTCTAAGAAAACATACTTCTTTCTGACCACAAAATATGATTTTATGAAGAATTTTTCCTGATCACCATCTGTGGTGAATGAAAAATTGTTTGTGGCAAAAATGAGGTTGTTGGGCTTGAAAGGACTACACCATTGACAGTGCATAACCCTTCACTAGTACAGAGCCTGATTGACTTCAACATTCAAGATGTTGTTTTGGATTAGAGTTCCTCCTACTTTGCCAAAAGGCCCAAAATGGTATTCCTTCTACATTGCTTTAATTTTGCCCACCTTTGGTTTTTCATGAGGTTTCATAACTTCTCTGCTCTTTAGTGCATCCCAGAGTCTTGTACCAGATCATCCCTATCCCTTCCGACTTGGGAGATGCCACTGTGCTGTGGACACCCAGATAATCCTAAAGCTTTAAAGTCAATAAAAATGTGACTTCTGTTGCCCAGAAAAAATGTCTGTACATAGTGCACTATTGTTTTTTACTCAACCACCTCAAGCCCAGCTCAATAACTGAGATTCTTACATGTAGAGCCTGAACAAAGTATTACTCTACCTCTCTCTGGTCTTGGAGACTCATATACCTACCAAGCAATATGCCTGAAGTGAGGAGCTTTGAAGCTATCATGAACGTGAACTAGTGTTTCGCAATGCAGGTAAGTAATGTGACCAGAAGTCCAGTGATGGTTAAGGTATGTCAATAGACTGTTGTTTGGGACCTCACTCTCCTGACTTCTCCAACTCCAGAGAATCCAGAATGCTCTATCCAGAAAACCACTGCATCTACAAAGGCATGACTTCTTTGCTCAAACTCTGCACACCCTTAACTGGCTACGTCTGGCTAGCATAGTGCATCCAAACCATCTGTATTACCCTCAGACCAACCATTTCATTGGGCCAATTTTCTTTCAGATAAAACTATGGAAATACTCACTAAGAGGGTCACTTTTCACAAACCACCTGTTCCTATATTTATCTTAAAATTGTCTGGACTGACAACTATTACTCACATCTCTGCAGAACATGTGCCAAGTCTATTCCAGTGTAATTTATGTATTTGGAATGGTGCCTCAGGTTCTTTTTCAAACATTTGTAAATGCCTATTGCTGGTTATTACTGTGTGATGAACACCAAGGCCCTGATCTGCAAAGCTTTGGCACTGCTTGCATCAATTGGAGAGAGTAGAACTACATCATATGTACAAAGCAGTGACACAGTTTCGCTCTCTCCCTGCACTGTTGCACTCACTGCAGCCACACACCAGCACAGGCACTGTTGCCCCCATAGTACTAGGGTTTATTTGCTGTGGTCATCATTGTTTTTTTTTCAGGAAGGGGTCCTGGAAGGGGTTCCTACTGTGTACTAAATATAGAGTGTGCTACCTCCTTCATATTAGGTGCATTACATTGTGTGATTACAATGTGCCTTTTATCTGTGATGCATTATTATTCATATTTAAAAATAGTGTTTCTGACATGGCAAAGTTACTTTCTTTGCCTTGTGTTACAACAGTGCCTTTGAACTGCAGCACAGAGAGAGCTCATGGTAGATCCTTTGATATGTATTTTGGGGGTGTAAATACACACTGCAGGCCACATAGGAAGTTTAACTCCTAGGCCATTTGCACAGGTTCTGCAACATTTACGATGGTCTTATAGGCAAATTAAATAGACATTGGATGAAATCAATTTTCCCAATACCATTTCAGGCAAAAAGAGCAGATGATGGACCGAATGAAGAACAAATCAAACATTCACCCCCAGTAACAGATCTGGGTTTAATCCATCTTTTTTTGCTTGCCATGCCATTCCAGTTTGGTATATATTACCTACTGGGGGTCACCAGTAGGCAGTTATAGTGGGGACCATGCTTCCATAGAATAAGCTTGACTTGCCTATATTTTTGATGGTGTCTGACTAATCTTCATAAAATGTTCTAAAAAAAAGTATTCCAGAGAAACTTGTTGTACATGGGGAGTTTCGGGCTGGTCTGTCAAGCAGGGGCCGAGAAAAAGGAGGGGGGTCAAACAAATGTGTTTCCCATTATAATTCCCTAAGGGATTTTGAACACTACTGCACTACTGGACTACTACAGCCCAAACTGCTGGACGGAATAACACCAAATTTGGCGGAAAGATGTCTTTTGGTCCAGAAATTAGCCTTTTTGTTGTCTGGAGTAATTCCAGTCAGTAGTTTTTCAGATAATAAAAAAAAATGAACTATGGATATCTAGAGGGGCAAAGGATTTGCGAGTGATAAGGAGCTCCTGCAGCTCCAATTCGCTGCCAACACTTCAACCAGGAAGTGTTTGCAGTCATCCTGGGACTCCACTTCAGTCAACTCCCAGAAAACAAATAAGAAATAAGAAAAGGGGTCAGGGTGGGGACAATCAAAGGGACCCACTCTGGGCAATATTTTTTGTGAACTTTTGCAATTAATTCACAAATTTGCATAAAAAAAGCACTGGCTCCTGCGCTTGCTTCACAAAAGCCCCCAGGTGGGCCAGGTCCCAGGGGCATATGAAAATAAAAGAGGGGTACAAAGGACATTTTTATACACCGGGGACTACCACCTCCCTTGAGCTAATTAATGCTATAATATGGGCCTCGCAGCCCCAGGGGCTGCCATGTTCCGGGTGTAAAGATACTATGAATGCGGAGGGGCATGTGGCCCCCCTGCAGCTCCAGGAACAGCTACCTCCACAGGTGCTAAATACACTTTGTATGTAGGGGGCACATGGCCCCCTGCAGGCTCGGGGACCACCACCTCCCCAGGGCTAAATACATTATTAATGCAGAGGGTCAAAGGCTGTGCATGACAGAGGGTTGGGTAGTTACAGGAGTTGGCCTTTCGGCCGTGTATGTGGTGCAGGGTTTGGGGCTATTGCATTTGACCACAGGGCCTGGCCTTGCTGCACACAGCCAAATGCCGTGCACGGTTTTGGGTGGTTATAAGTGTTGGAAAAAGACCAGGTCCTGTGGCCAACCCCTGTTGCACACGAGCAAAGACCATTCATGGCGCAGAGCTTGGTGGTTATAGGGGAATAGCCGCAGGGCCGAAGGCTGTGCACAGCTGTGGTTGGACTATCATATAGTAATTAAAATTACTTTACGAAAAAAACATAGAAATTCACAGAAAAAAACAAAGGTTACAGGGACATTATAGTTAGGAAATAGAATTTTAAAAAAACTTAGAAGTTCACTTAAAAAAACAAAAGGTTACTGCAACGTTATAGATAGGTTCTGAATTTACTCGCACAAAACCAGCGAAATTCAGCAGTTATAGTCATGATATGTAATATGTGAGGTCATAATCATTGCATTGGGGAGGCATAAGATAGAGTTAGGGCTAGTAGCTATAACTGCTGAATTTAGTGCGAGTTTAATAAGTTTATATCAATGCAACCACAGCAGTGCGCGGAAAGTGGGTGTGTTAGTGATTGTGTATGTTGTTGACTTTCTGTTTGAGTGATTCTATAAGTCTCTCAGGTAGTGTTTAGTGTTTATGTGGGTGTATGTGGGCGTATGAGTCTGTGTGAGTAGCTGTATAGAACTGTGAATGGGTGTATCACTGGTTCTATGAGTGAGTCTGGGGATGAGTGTACAGGTGTAAATATACATGTGAAAGTGTCTGTATGGGTATGTGAGTGGGTGATAGTATCTGTATGTGTGTAACTATGGGTGTGAGAATGTCAGTATGAGTATGTCAATAGCTGTGAGAGAGTGTATGTGGGTGTAAGTGTGGCTGGGAGACTATCTCTCTGGGTTTGTGAGTGGGTGTGAGAGTGTTTGTATGTATGTCAGTGGGTGAGAGAGTGAGTGTATGAAGTCAAATGAAATAGATACATATCAAAAATTACATCCATTAGATCAGTAACAAAGTGTGAGAAATCCTGGAAGTGTTGCAAAGCAGCTGAAATGCAAGGACACTAAACTACTGCCTAGTGATACAATCAGTAACCTACTGACTTATCAACGTAAAATACACTTCTGTGATATGTAGGAACACTTTATTTTCTGCAGACATAACAAGGCCTCTGTATTAATTTATGGGGAGTCAAAACTATCAGTGCTCAAAACTGCAATCTCTTTACAGCAGTACCTTACTGAGGTAGAGATATATTGTGTAAAAAATGCATCCTTGTCAGAAGGTGCATTAACCCTCTGTGCTACATTATTGTGACTGCCACTAAACTAAAGTGGGAGCATTAACAATGGTGTTTCACTTAATCAGGTCCATTACTTGTAAAAATAAGGAGCGCCTTAGGCTAATGGTATTGCTGCTACTTTTTGCATAAAGGTGTTCAGCTGATTTGCTAATTAAGATAGGTGAGGTACTAATGCTCCTTAGTGGCTGCAGTACTGTATAAGTTATGCTGAGAGGTGAATAAAACTTTTTTTGGAGAACTGCGGTTCCTCCACAAACATAGGTGGGCTAAACTCACATGATCACAATGAGTCCATGGTTCCAATCCGTGGTTGTGTCAAATTTTAAAATATTTCGTGGTCACTGTTTGTTAATGTAGCATAAGACTGGACATAATTTGGAGCTGCAAATTCCTCCTCTATATTTAGTCCCAAATTTAACAAGCATTTGCAATGCAACGGGCCTCACGTTTGCTCATGTCAGAGCTGATCGCGTTGTAAACTCCTAACCTGACTTTTCATCTATCGGCAAAAGTGCTTTTATGTAGGTATCCCAAAAAAGTGAAATTAAATGTGTAAAGCGTTCGACTTCTGCCAAGCGAAATCGTGTGGAAAATAGAGAAAAAAGTAGTCCACGATCAGACAGAAAACAGCGACCCTCACATGTTTTCTGTACTTGGTCGCTGCGCTCGAGGAGGGCTAGCCACAAGAAAAGGCATGACGTGTGCGTGCCTTCGACTAATGAAAGCAAGCAGATTTTACTAGGCAAGCCCATGAACCAATGAAGGACACTGACGTGACGTCGGCAGGGCTCAGAGACCTTTTCTAGTAACTAAAGTGTCTTGCTGCGATACGCATGCGCGAGCGCATGCAACGCAGGCTCGACCCTAAAAAGGCCTAATGCCACATTAGCCTCACTGTGTTGATGCTAATGTGGCGTTAGGCTTGCAAAATCGCTGTGTCATATCTACAAAGTGGCGTAATACATGTATTATGCCACTTTGCAACCTTTTGCACCACTTTTTGCATGTGCTATGCATAATGTATGCAAAGGAGCTGTTCTGGCGCGAGGAGGTCAGCAAAAATAATGCAATCAATTCTACAAGATTTCATAGCGCCATTTTTGGGGTCATTTTAAATGCCTGCTAAAAGCAGCCGTTAGAAGCAGTGCACCCATTGTAATCAATGGTCCTCCTTGCACTTTGCTCTACTAGCATCAACATTTTTGATGCTAGTGGAGTGAATCGCCACAATAGCATAAAAAATGTTGATGCTATTGTGCCTGATACTGCCACAGTGCGCTGTGTCATAAATACGGTGCACAAATGGTAATGTCGGGGGGCACAAGAAAAGTGGTGCCACAGTGGATGCAGCCCCTCTTTTCTTAAATTGGGCCCTTAGTTTTTAAGAAATTGGTGCTTTTACAGTTTACATAGACCCACAAATCTGCGGCTCCTGATCCGCAGTTCCGCTTGTTGTAAAAAGAAGATTCAGTCATTTTATTGGTTAACATTGAACAACACCTAATTTTGAGTAGGGCTACTCCCTAAAGTAGTTATTATTATTCTAGCTGTTGTGGGAGAAGCATCTCTTTGGATGTCTTCCACAATCAGTGGTTTTGACAATGCCTGAAGGGACTGCTGCACCTCCACCTGTGCTATTCACAGAACAAGAAGAAGATGAACAACTGCTTTTTACATCAAGAAAGGAGAGGAGGTCTGGCAGTTTTTTTACCATAGCAAGTGGTGAAAAGAAAGTCTCTGCAAGATTTGTAACACGTAAGCTATGTCGGAAAAGAATCAACTTGTGGCACCACAAAAATTATATGGGGGTCATTACAACCCTGGCGGACGGTGTTAAAGCGGCGGTAAGACCGCCAACAGGCCGGCGGTAAAAAAACTGGAATTATGACCATGGTGGAAACCGCCAACATAGACAGCCACTTTAACACTCCGACCGCCACGACGCGACAGACAAACATCTTGGCGGTCACCGCCAACAGACAGGCGGAAGACAAAGTACTGCCCACAATATCACAACCTACCAATCTGCCACCTTTTCTGGGGCGGATACACCGTGGATACAAACACGGCGGAAACAAGATTCCGAAGGGAAAACGCTCACCTCTACACACCCCACGAGGAACCAGGACACCATGGAGCCGGAACTCCAAATTTTCCCTGCAATAGTCTTCCTGCTCCTCTACCAGGAGCATGAACGCCGGCGGCGAAGACCACGGTGAGTACTGCACCTACGACACATAGGTGGGGGGAGGAAAAAATAGGGACACACACACGCAACACGCAACACCCCCACCCTCACCCACCACAACACACACACTAATACATATTTATACATGATAGTTACACCCCTCAACCCCCCCGGAAGAATGCAAAGACAAAAGAAAATGAGTGTAACCATTGTAATATATTAAAATCAAGTAGGCAAAAATATATATATACACCATAAACAAAATATACACCAAGCTCATGAGTCCAGGTAGTGCTCCAATGAAGTCCGTGGAACACTGGGCCCACACGGTATGGGGGAGGCCCACACAAGATCCCCAACCATGATGGAGAGAACACTGCAGGGGCATCAGAGAGCAAGAAAACAGGCAGCTCAGGGGGAGGGAAAGGGGGCCACCTCAGCTGGTTGAGTGCACAACGCCAAATCCACAAGAGGGCCATAGGCCCACTGTTCCATCCTGGGGAGTGCAAAGCCACAGTCTCACAAGTCTATACAGTGGGTGGGTTGCCCACTGTTCAGTCCTGGGGAGTGCAAAGCCACAGTCTCACAAGTCTATACAGTGGGTGGGTTGCCCACTGTGCAATCCTGGGGAGTGCAAAGCCACAGTCTCTCAAGTGGATGACAGTCTCCACTGGTTCTGGAGGGGGCCTTGTGCCCAGAGTGCTTCATTCTGCTAAGGACAGAGGTACTGGATGTATCTCTCCACTGGTTCTGGAGGGGACCTTGTACCCATAGTGCTTCATCCTGCTATGGACAGAGGTAGTGGATGTATCTCTCCACTGGTTCTGGAGGGGGCATGGTGCCCAGAGTGCTTCATCCTGCTAAGGACAGAGGTAGTGGATGTATCTCTCCACTGGTTCTGGAGGGGGCCTTGTGCCCAGAGTGCTTCACCCTGCTAAGGACAGAGGTAGTGTATGTATCTCTCCACTGGTTCTGGAGGGGGCATGGTGCCCAGAGTGCTGCATCCTGCTTGTGACGGACTCAGTAGCGTCAGTGCTCTTGGCGCTCATGGGCCAGCGGTGCTTGAGGCGGCGGGGCCCTGTTCAGCGGTGCTTGAGGCGGCAGCGACCTGTTCAACGGTGCTTGAGGCGGCGGTGCCCTGTTCAGTGGTGCTTGAGGCGGCGGTGCCCTGTTCAGCGGTGCTTGAGGCGGCGGGCTCCTTTGCAGTGACTCAGCTGCTGACGGTCCTCTCTGTCCCAGCGGGAGTGTGCTGGCGGTCTACTCTAGCCCAGCGGGGCTTGTGCTGGCGGTCCTCTCTAGCCCAGCGGGGCTTGTGCTGGCCGTCCTCTCTGTCCCAGCGGGGCTTGTGCTGGCGGTCCTCTCTAGCCCAGCGGGGCTTGTGCTGGCGGTCCTCTCTAGCCCAGCGGGGATGATGGCGGTGGCCTCCGGGACAGCGGGGATGATGGCGGTGGCCTCCTGGCCAGCAGGGATGATGGCGGTGGCCTCCTGGGCAGCAGGGATGTTGGCGGTGGCCTCCTGGCCAGCGGGGAGGGGATGATGGCGTGGCCTCCTGGGCAGCGGGGATGATGGCGGTGGCCTCCACACTTCCACAGGGACCCCTGGGAGCGACTTTGGTGGCTGGAGTCTTCCCCCTCTCCCGCCGGGCACTGGCCAACTTTTGATGCTTCACAGGTGGGGGACTGTCCGTGCTGTGGCTCCGTGCCACACTGGCTGCCCTGGGGGCCGGTGCACTCCAGATTCCGGTGACTACAGGCACCACTGGTCCCGGAGATGTTGTAGCTGAGGTGCTAGTTCTGGACCTAGGAGATGGACGGGGTGGGGGAGGTGTGGGAAAGAGGTCAAGGTTGGACAGGAAAAGTATTTTGGAGACACTGGGACGGGTAGCTGGAGGGGGTTTGGGAGAGGAGGAAGAGGTTGTGGTTGTAGGAGGTGTTCGTTTGCTGACTTTGGGTGAAGGTGCATGGGCTGGAAGCTGTCGTGAGGTGGATGGCTGTTGGGTGGGTGTGTGCCTGCGTTTGTGTATCTTGGGAGGTGGCGTCACAGACACACTGGGAGAGGACACAGGGGATGTGTGAATGGTAGTGGGGGTGGTGGCTGCACGATGTGTGGTGCTTATGTTTGCCAGAGCTTCCCTTGTGTGTTGACGTGTGTGCATGCTGGTCTGTAGGTGTGCTTGTGATAGGCTGGGGTACAGGGGATTGGGTCTGGGTGGAGATAGTTGGAGGGGGAGGCTAGAGACGGGGACAATGGCTGCCATCAGTGCTGAGGCCAGAGTCTGAAAAGCTCGCTGAAGGGCCGCCTGACCAGAATGAATGCCCTCCAGGAATGCATTTGTGTGTTGCAACTGCCTTTCTACACCCTGGATGGCATTCAAAATGGTAGACTGCCCAACAGTGAGGGATCTGAGGAGGTCAATGGCCTACTCCCTGAGGGCAGCAGGGCTGACAGGGGCAGGGCCTGAGGTGCCTGGGGCGAAGGTGATGCCCACCCTCCCGGGTGAGCGGGCACGGGGCAAAGGCTGAGGGGCTGCTGGGAGGGCGGTGCTGGTAGGGGGGGTGACGGCTGTACCTGTAGATGGGGGAGCACAGATGTTGCCGCCACCACAAGGGAGCTCCCATCAGAGGACGAGTCCATGTCGCTGGTCTCAGCTCCTGTCCCTGCCGTGGAGCTCCCTTCACCCTCTGTCCCACTGGTGAAGTCCAAGTCCATAGTGTGGCCCTCCATGGCCATGTGGGATGCAGCCCCCTCGTGCTCCAGAGCCACTGCTCCTCCGCCTGATGATACAGACAAGAACAGGGAGACCACAAAAAGTGGGGGGGACAACAGAAGCAAGACATGTTGAGTGCTTGCATTACCACTACCGTTGGCGGACACGACAGACACAGAAGCGCCCTGCACTACGCCGCGCTCTTGGGCTCCACTGTTCAATCCCTGGGAAATGGGCTACTAGTCTATGGACGACATCTTCACACTTGGATGACACAGGGGCATGACTAGGTGTACTTGGCACTCTACAGAGGTGGGGTGGGGTGCCACATGGCCTATCTTACTGTGGGACCTTGCCTACGAAACTCGCCCTGGCCTAGGGAAACCCACAGCCCACCTCCCCCACCCAGACACCTCCACTGCACGCTAAATCAGCAGGATGAGAGTGTACTCACCCCCTTGTGGCTGCTGTGATGCCCTCAAGCGCCCATCCAACTCCGGGTACACAACCGGCAGGATCCTAAACATCAGGGGGGTCATGGTGCGACTGGAACCCCTCCCACGTTGGGAGGCCATCCCCAGCTGAGCCTCCGCCGTCTTCTTGCTCCAGCGGCGAATGTCCTCCTATCTTTTCCGGCAGTGGGTGCTCCGTCTGTGGTAGACCCCCAGGGTCCGGACGTATTTGGCTATGGCACACCAAATATCTTTTTTCTGGTGGGCACTGACCTACATGAATTGTACAGGGGGAAAGGAAAAGTTATTACCAACTGCACCGTCACAGTCATTGTCCCCCATCCCCACCCTTGCCATGTGGCACATGCACTCACCGTCGTTTCATGCACGCCGCAATCTCCCCCCCTTCTTACATCCACCCCACTCCACACAGGCATAGCCCATACAGCATGCTCCCCGTGTACTTACCTGTTTGTCTGGAGGACCGTAGAGTAGCGTGTACTGGGGGAGGACCCCATCCACGAGTTTCTCCAACTCCTCCGATGTGAAGGCAGGGGCCCTTTCCCCAGACACTCGAGCCATTGTCTCTTCCAGACCGAGGTCACAGCAGCACTTGCAGTGTAGGTCGTCTCCTGTCGAAGATCAGGTATCGAGTGAATGAACAGATAGAAAATGGCGGTCACGTCCACGGCTGTGCGTACCGTCACCGCCGGCGTACATCGTCATTGGCTCCTGGGACCCATAGGGTCCAATGTTAACGAATGCAACAATGGGCCACGGTCTTCGACCGCCTACCGCGACAGTGTACAATGCCAGCGCAGTTACCTCACATCTCATTGTCCCACTTTAGAGGTCAGGCAGCCGCCATTTCAGGGGCCCACATGGCTTCATTTTTAACTGTGTCACACATACCTAGGCCTAGACTCAACACACATACAGGCCACATTTTGGATTATGATTCATGTTCTGTGTAAGCTGTGGGTACGTACCTCTGAGTTGGTTGACTCTGTGCTCGCTGTTGTCCTTCATAGGCACCGTCCGCTGGGACATGTGAGGAGATGGCGGCATCCTCCGGTGTACTGACCGTTGGTGGACCTGTCGACAATGGAGGAAAGACATGTGATCATCACCTACAGGCTTGACCGTGCCACAATCCAGGAACTGTGTACCCAGCTGGAGCTAGACCTGATGTCAGCTATCCACCATCCCACAGGAATCCCCCCTCAAGTGCAGGTGCTGTCAGTGCTCCATTTCCTGGCAAGTGAGTCATTTCAAACAACAGTGGCTATAGCATCAGGGATGTCCCAGCCTATGTTTTCCAACGTGTTGTCCAGAGTGTTGTCTGCCCTGCTGAAACACATGCGGAGCTACATCGTTTTCCCTCAGGTGGAGGATTTGCCAACAGTGAAAGGTGATTTCTATGCCCTGGGACATATCCCGAACATCATAGGTGCCATTGATGGATCCCATGTGGCTTTGGTCCCCCCGCAGGAGTGAACAGGTGTATAGGAACCGGAAGAGTTACCATTCCATGAATGTACAGATGGTATGTTTGGCAGACCAGTACATCTCCCATGTGAATGCCAAGTTCCCTGGCTCAGTGCATGATGCCTACATCCTGCGGAATAGCAGCATCCCTTATGTGATGGGTCAACTCCAGAGGCACCGTGTGTGGCTATTAGGTGAGCACCTGGAAGCAAGACAGTGGGAATGGTTGTTTCGGTCTAGGGATATCCCTACAGGTTAGTGTGTGTCTAACAGTTGTCCCTCACCATTTGCAGGTGACTCTGGTTACCCCATCCTGTCATGGCTACTGACCCCAGTGAGGAATCCCAGGACAAGAGCAGAGGAACGCTACAATGAGGCCCATGGGCGTACACGGCGGATTATAGAACGGACCTTCGGCCTCCTGAAGGCCAGGTTCCGGTGCCTCCATATATCAGGAGGATGGTCCAGATGGCGGTGTTGTTGCAGCTGTGGAGCCTGTGGGCAGTGAGGACGAGGAAGCAGAAGAAGAAGACATGGACAACAGGGACTCCGTGATCGAGCAATATTTCCAGTGAAACAGAGGTAAGAATACAAACCTGCCTACTACATGTACTTTAGCATTACTACCTCTCTACTGTCTGTCGTTTTCACACAGTGTATGGTTACTGAGTTTTCACTTTCCCTCATGATTTCACAGATGTGGGTCCCACAGTGTGACATCTGCTTTGATTCCTCATGGACTAGAGCTGTGTGACATAGGTATGTTGACATTACAATTGAAAGAGCATTTTGTCACTGTAATTGCTAATACACATTTTCGAAATCACAGACAGACTCCAGATTGTTTTGTGCTTTAAGGGTGTTTATTTAAGTGCTCAATATTGGAAGGGGTTGTAAAATGGTGAGGGGGGATGGTGGAGGAATGTCCATGGCAGAGTCCAAGCTTTTAGTCTCACAGGTGCATTGTCCAAAGGGGCATAGGAAGTGGAGCTGGGGCAGTTTAAGGATGGACAGGGTGACAAAGTGGAACAGAAGGATGACATTCAGGGTGGTCTCATTTCTTGGCGGGGGTCTTGGCATCATCCTCTGTCTTTGTCCTTGATCTCACGGACTGTTCGCGGGGTGGTTCTCCCTCTGCATGGGGTGGGGTGCTGGTGCGATGGTCCTGTGGCGGTGCCTCCTGTCCACTAGCGCCGGCGGAGGATGTGGGCAGTTCATCGTCCAGGCTAGTGTCAGGGGCCCCTTATAGTGCCACAGTGTCCCTCCTGGTGTTGAGTACTTCCTTCAGCACCCCTACGATGGTGCCCAGGGTGGAATTGATGGATCTGAGTTTCTCCCTGAAGCCCAAATACTGTTCCTCCTGCAGCCGCTGGGTCTCCTGAAACTTGGCCAGTACCGTTGCCATTGTCTCCCGGGAATGGTGGTAGGCTCCCATGATGTTGGAGAGGGCCTTGTGGAGAGTGGGTTCCCTTGGCCTGTCCTCCCCCTGTCGCACAGCAGCCCTCCCAGTTCCCCTGGGTTCCTGTGCCTCCGTCCCCTGGACCGTGTGCCCACTGCCACTGCCCCCAGGTCCCTGTTGTTGTTGGGGTGGTGGGTTAGCCTGGGTTCCCTGTAGTGGTGGACACACTGCTGATTGACGTGTCCTGGGGACGGAGGCATGGGCCCACTGGGTGGGTGCTGGTGTTTCCAGAGGGGGGAAGCTCTGTAGTGGCCTGTGACTGGATGATGGGAACCGACTGTCCCGAGGTCCCCGATGGGCCGGGCTGGTCATCTAGATCCAGTTGGACAGAGGTGCTGTCATCACTGTGGGCCTCTTCTGTTGGTGGTGTGGACATGTGTGGACCCTCCTGTCCGGTGACATTGGGTAGGGATCCTGCAGGGGTATAAAAGGATGTTTATTACATCTGTGTGTGGCATGGTGTGCAATGGGTGGGTGACCATGCATTCCTGTGTGGGACCTTGTGTGATGATGGTTTAGGGGGTGTATGGGTATGTGCAGTGGACATGCTTTAGTGATGGGTGTCCATGCTTTGTTGTTGCATGCAGGGCTTGGTGGTGGGATGGGTGGTTTGTGATATTGGGACAAAAACATAACCATAAAAAACTGATCTTTTTAGAACCACCATTATTTCAAACAAAGGGATTTGTCTGACTCAATATTATTCTTGTGTATTTTTGTCTGTATGTTGACAGGTGGACAAATAACTGTGTCTATGGGTGTGTTAATGTATGTATCAGTGAGTCACAAGGTGTCTCAGTGTATATATGAGTGAGTGTGTGAGCGTGTCAGTGAGTGCCTCAGTGTGCCCGTGGGTGTGTCAATGTACACATCAGTGAGTTGCAGAGTATCTCATTTAGCATGAGTAAGTATGTGAGTGTGTTAGTGAATGGATTGTTGTTTGCATGGGTTTGTCAATGTATGTGTCAGTGTGTTCTAGGGTGTCTCAGTATGTATATGAGTGATTGTGTCAGGGAATGCATCAGTATGTTCAGAAGTGTGTGTCAGTGAATGTGTCAATGTGTTGCAGGGTGTCTGACAATATGTATAAGTGAGTGTATTAGTAAATACTTTTGTGTGTGGACGAGTGTGTTAGTGCATGTATAAGTGTAGAAGTGAGTGTGTTAGCAAATACATTGGTGTGCATGGGTGTGTTAGTGCATCTATCAGTGTGTCCTTGTGTGTGTGAGTGTATGCATGAGTGAGTGTCTAGGTGAGACAGTGAATGCATCAGTGTGTGATTGAGTGTCCCAGTGTATGTATGACTGTGACCTGGGGTGTTTTAGTGTTATGTACGAGTGAGTGTCTTAGTGACTGAGTGGATGGATCAGTGTATTTGTTTAGCTGTGTCAGTATATCTATTAGTGTGTACTGGGCTGTCTGAGTCTATGTATGCATCAGTGTGTGCTTGGGTGTGTTAGACTATGCATCAGTGTGTGCCTGGGTGTTTTAGTGTATGCATCAATGTGTGCCTGGGTGTGCTAGTGTATGCAATGAGTGTGACCCTTGGTGTGTCAGTGTATGCATATGTGTATGCCTGGTTGTGTTACAGTATGCATTAGTGTGTGTCTGGTTGTGTTAGTGTGGTTTTATCATGATGTGCCTGGGTGTGTGGGTGTGCACATAAGTGCGTGTAGGTGTGTCACTGTAGTCATGAATATGTGCCTGTTTGCGTCAGTGTATTTATTAGTGTGTGTCTGGGTGTCTCTGTGTATGCATGAGTACGTGCCTAGCTGTGTCAGTATATGTTTCAGTGTGTTTTGGGTGTGTTAGAGTATGCATCACTGTTTTCTTGAGTGTGTCAGTGTATTTATCAGTGTGTGCCTGGGTGTGTCAGTGTATGTATAGGTATGTGGCTGGGTGTCTCAGTGTATGCATAAGTGTGTGCCTGGGGTGTATCAGTATATGTATCAATGTGAGCCTGTATATCTCATTGCATACATCAGAGAGTGCCTAGGTATGTCAGAGTGTGAATGAGTGTGTGCCTGGGTGTGAAAGTCCATGCATCAGTGTATGCCTGGATGTGGTAGTGTATGCATGAGAGTTTGCCTCGGTGTGCTAGTGAATGAATGTTTGTGTCCCTGGTTGTGTCAGTGTATGCATTTGTATATGTCATGGTGTGTTTTCTTTAGGGTGTATTGCTGTTTTAGTATAATTAACTATGGATACAAAGTGTATGTATGGATGCTGTATGAATGAAAAATGATGTAATTAGTTATCTACATTGCTGTAAAAATAAGTCCTTTAATCTGTGTCGAAAGAGAGAAAAAAAAAAAAAAAGCTATAGTTTCATATTGTACATTACTCTATTAAAGTTTCTTAATCTGTAATAAAAAAGCTATTGTTAATAATAAAATAAAATTAAGTTATATCATTGTATAGCAATTATACATAATATTTAAACATCTCTTCTTCCCTTCCTTCACTGCACTGCTCTCAGCTTCTGTAGTTTTACAATTTAAATGAAGTGTGTATAGATACTCATCACTGAAAGGGGGAAAAATCAGTCAGATTATCAGTCAGAGTATAAAAAAAACCATAAGTATTTAGAGCATTATTTCGAATGAACACTACTATGCATCACATTCACTACAAATATTTAACTAACAGTTTTACCTATACTTGTTAAATATATAATGTATGTTATAGTTTTATAATACAATTAATGTGCATGAACGATAGTGGTAGATGAAAAAGCATTTAAAGACATCACCCTTGGTAGGCCGCATGATGTCATGCAATTAGGAAATCAATTAAACAGAAGTAGAATATATCAGTGGTCTCATTCTTTTTATAGTTTTCCAGCTGTTCTTCAACCATAAGTTTAGCACTATTCCTTTTTCACTTTAGATCTTTGTCCTGGTTTTTAGGTTTGTGATCTGTGTTTCTAATTTAGGGCTATCTCTGTTATGTTCTTGCAAGAGTAAGTACATTTACAAATTTGGAATCCCTTATAAAGATATCACCCTTGTTAGGCTGTATGATGTCTCAAGTTGTTGTATTAGAAGTCCCAGAAGTGTACTATTCTGTTTTTTCAGTAGTAATCATCTTTAGAACTTTGGTTCAAGAAAGAGCAGTTTATTGGAAAATCTCAGCTTGAATGGAAAGTTGCTATCTTTACACTCTGTCCATCCAGTTGTATTTTAAGTAGATGTTGTAGTGTCCAGATGTAACACTTACTTCTTCATGAAAAGTAATGGCTATACAAGTATATGTTTTATCAGGAATAGAGATCTGTCCAGCTTTAAAATGTGTTGTTTGTGTTTCCAATCTACTTCTATCTGCAGCACATCACTCTATCAGCAGAATTATATGCTTGCCAATTTGTGCAGATGTTATTCTAAGATGCATCTTTAAACAATTTCCCCAAAATGAAAGCTTTTCAGTCTGGTAGACGTACGAAGATAAATCATTCTGAATATATTTATGTTTTGGAAGAAAGAGAGCAATTTTCACAGTCATGTTTCCATGAGTAACTTTGTCCAAATAGCTCATCAATAGGTATCTTCTCTTCTTCTAAGTTACCAAGTAGGACCATCAAGAATTCTTGCGCACTTGAGTTTTTTGAATGGTGTACAGATCCTGTGTACAGATCCGCAACATCTCTAATACAAGATGTAGAATTTATTTTTCTATCACTGCACACAAATTCTAACAAAGTAAAGAGTGCTGAGCACAATCTTTTATTCATTTTCTGTTTAATTGCATGAACCAGAGGAGGTGAAGAATAGTGCATTGAGAACTACAGTGGTATAGCACCTGACTCCAGAGAGGTTTGAGAGCTGGTAACCAACAATTTCACAAGTATACTTCCTTATCTTTTTTCCTATTTTTGTCTGGAACATCACCATGATCCTTTGACATCCTGCCGGGACGTGGAACTCCGCACTCAGCCAGCCAAATATCCTGTTTCCAGGCGAACAGCCAATCGCCACGTATCCAGCACTCCCAGGCCCTTCCGATCCCGTTGAGTCACCACAGGGAGCGACACAGGACACGGGTGGTGCTTTGCCTGCGACGATACACTGTCTGGGCCTGGGGGACTCGTGGCAGTGGTGCACGTCAGCCCGCAGCATCTCCTCTTGGGAGACGGCACCCAAGCCGGACCCGGCAGATCGCCCCGGCTGGAGCTACAGAGACAGACGTCGACTGCTGTGGCGAGCGGTTGCCACGAAAGACGGTGCAAGCAGTGTCGCGCCCACATGGGCCGAAGGACTGGGCCGATGCAATCCATTTTGGTGGCGTGTGTCATGCTGCCCATTTCTGTGTCCTACTGACTGCCTCGGAATCGGCTGCCCACCTGTTTGGGGCTATTGAGGGGAGCATCGGCTGCCGGAACAGGCCTGGGGGCGCCCTCATGTTGAGGCTTCCCGGGACACCGGTTTACTAGAGGGAAGATCCGCCTGACCGCCCTGGCCGTGAGATGAGGAGCTGAGGGACTTGGAGGGATGGACTTGGGCCAGAGAGGCAGATCCAGGGGGGGCCAGGAACTTCATCTACAGTGCGGGAGAAGCTTAAGAGGTCGCCCCTGCTTCTCCTGGCACTAGTGGTGGTGCTGTCATCTCCCTAGAGGTATTCCAGCACGCTGTGTACAAGCTGCGGACTGGACACTGGTATAGCCGGGGGGGCATGTGCCATTATCACCCACCATCCTAGAGGGCCTGTGACAACAGCTTGGGGGGCTGTGCACTCCGGCGGGGTGGCAGGCCCTTCTGTACTAGCATAACTGCCCCTGTGATTGGTCTCTACCAAAGGACCGCAGACACCATTTACAGCATATCAGCCAGTGAGTCATTTGAGAAGCGCCCGCTGGGGAGTGCCCAAATAACAGGAGACAAAATGGGTAAACCAAAAACCTTCAAGCCACCAGCAGCGACAATGATTTCCCCAGACACCCCGCCCGCAGCTTTGGATGGACATCCTGTGCCCTGCAGCAGATGGACGCCACACTTCATAATCATACCTCACAATTTGAAAAGGGACTAAAGGCCATCTTAGACACTACAACTAGAAACAAAGATTGATGCAGTGACACAGGATGTTAATTTACTACGCGTGGATCACCGCAAACTGTCTGAATGAGTCACTGAAACAGAGACAGATGGGGCGGTGATGTGCCCCACAATAAAGGAACTACAGGAGCACATGAGAGAATTGAGCACGGAGGAGACAGCCTTGCAATGTAGAGCAGAGGACGCAAAAGGGAGGTTGAAGAGCAACAACATCCTCCTGGTGGGGTTTCCAGAACGTGCAGAGGGCCCCAACGTGGAACTGTTCTTGGAGCAGTGGCTCACTGACACGGTCCTTCAGGATAAGGTGCCCAAATTCTTCTCGGTGGAGCGGGCTCACAGAGCGCCGAGCAGACCTCCGCCACCAGGGGCTCATCCAAGACCCCTGATTGCTTGCCTGCTCAACTATCGTGACTGACCTAGTGCTCCAACTTTTCCTTAAACATGGGCCGTGGAAATTCGAAGATGCAATTGTTACTCCCTATCCAGACTTCACTGCTGAGGTCCAAAAGAAGCCTATCTCCTTCTTTCTGGTGAAGCAACGCCTTCGGGAACACAACCTCAATTATGCCATCTTGTTCCCCGCAAAGCTGCATGTGCAGGATGGCCCCAAAATTCATATATTTATGTCACCTGAGGATGCCTGGACCTGGCTCCATACCAAGAGCCTGACCCAGTCGATGCACTCGGAGGACGCAGAAGGGCAGTGGTCGACCCCCAGGAAGAAACGTAAACATTGCACAGGAATGAGGGCCAAACCCCCGCCAGCTCAGGCCCTCAAGGAACGATCCTGTGCACTGCTTGAGCCTACGCAGTTCGGGGCTAACCCATTCTCAATGCTGCAGGAGTCCCAGGACTCAGATCCTGAACAGGGAGACCGCACTGACTCTGAGACCTCTCCCCACGGACCGTCTCTCACTCCCCAATCAGCAGATGATATCTGAGACCAACACCCTTCGCCGGAGGGGCTTGTGCTTCCGAAGACCCCTCTGTTCACACTCTGGGGAGTAAAGTCTATGCCCAATGGAAGCTAAGGGGGCAACATCAAAACATTATGTGGGAATCCTGGTCCCCCTACAGACTGGTGTGGCTGATGGATACGGTTCAAAATCCAGTGTGCCGTGCTCCCAAGCCAACACACCTGGCTCTCACCCCTGCACCTTATTCTATATGGACCACTTGTCCCTCATGCCTGATGTCAGGCTCTGTTCTTTTGGCTTTGTGTTTGTGAAGCACGCTCTTGGTCCTCTGTTTGACCCAATTTTGTTCTTATTTCAGTATATTTTTTTGATTGTTCTGTTATTGCCACCATTCAATATTGACAGTTCAGGCGTTGGGAGTAACAGCAGATACATGAACAATAGCAAAATTCCAAGAGGGGTGCAAGTGGGCCCCACCAACATAGACACAGGGTGGGTTGCTAAGAGCCTAGGGCAGATTCGGACTCCTATGCTGTCTCCACCTTATTCATTGCTATGGTGTCTTCATTTTTGATTATTGGCTCTCCAAGAGGATCTTGACTGAGAGGTCTAGAACTCTGGCTGCTTTGCTGTCTCAGTAGCAATTGTTTCCTATTGTTAAATTTTTTCATTTAACATTTTCAGGCAGTTGAAAAATATTGGACACTCAAAGCTATCTTTTACAGCATTGAAAGAGTCTTCATAGCAGTCATATTTTCCAAATAACTCTGTTTTATAACGCCAAGGTTTGACTAGCTAAATTCGTGCTAAGTAGAACAATTATTTTTCTCAGCAGTTTGACAAGTACATTTTCAATGGTTTCTTAAGTTATCTTTTGCATGCCAAACCAAGCAACCGTCACAATGAACTACAGAATATTTACCCTCATTGATGTTTTCCGACACATTGATTCTATACCAATTGAGTGACACATATTTTCAAGGTGTGGACTTCTTCTTGGATAGTAGGCATCCAACATATTTCTTTTAGATATCTGTACTCTCCCAAGCAATTCCCCTGGACTTTGAGTACAACTTAAGTAAACTCAACCTTTTGCAGCACTCAAAGGAACTTTTCTCCCTACATGAAAGCAGTTTCAAGCTTAAATTGTGGAATTTCTTTGATATACATTTTTCTGCAGAAATCTCCTCCCACATTTCATTCATCTCAGTTTTTTCTGATTTTGTGATGCATGAAGTGACATAGGCCCTCATTATGACATTGGTGGTAAATCCCACTCACTGCCATGCTGTCTGCCACCAACATAATGCCACCGCGGCGGACATCCATTCACCATATTATGACACACAAACACACACCAATCTGTCACTATTCAGCCACAGACACAAGTCTGCCACACTAAAGGTGAGTGATAAACTAGGGGTATCAAAACCCACACTGTTACACCAACAGAACGACCCCCATCACATTATGACCCACGAATCACCATGGTGGACATTCAATGGCAGTAAACCATTGGCGGTACATACTGCAGAGCTCAAAATATACACACTCAAGTAAAACAACACTACATTGGTCAATTTAAATAACAAACACCTAACACCCATACACACACCACACCCACACACCCACACCACTATAAAACACACACCCACAGTACCCACAACTCTTTATGACTACAAACCATTGGCACGAGACAGACAAAACGACTATAGACAAAACCAGAGCCACACACCACCTACACCTATACACCACCCATGCACCCCACATCACACACCCCAACACATCACCATACACACCCTCACCTACACAACTCACTCAACACCCATGGCACCATAAAGACACCCCAGATTCTCAGAGGAGGAGCTAAGGGTCATGGTGGAGGAAATCATCCGGGTAGAGCCTCAGCTATTTGGAGCATAGGTGCAGCAGATATCGATAGCTAGGAAGATGGAGCTATGATGGAGGATTGTGGACAGGGTCAATACCGTGGGACAGCACCCCAGAACAAGGGATGACATCAGGAAGAGATGGAATGACCTACGGGGGAAGGTACGTTCCATAGCAACAAGACACCAACTTGTTGTACAGAGGCCTTTTGGTGGACCCCCACCTCCTCCCCCACAACTCACAGCATGGGAAGAGCAAGTCTTGGCAATCATGCATCCTGAGGGCCTGGCCAGAGTAGCAGGAGGACTGGACTCTGGTAAGTCAACTTAATACTACTATCACCCCCCTACCTGCATGCCATCACATACCACCATCCTCACCCTCACTCCCATCATTCCACCACCTCCCACAACCCCCACCATCACATGTCACTCATCCCAATGCCAAGCCCTGCATGCCATACCAATGCATGGACACTACTCACAGACCTGCATGGACACCTATCACTAAAGCATGCACACTAGTGAGAACTAATCATCCCACCATACACCAACGTACAGAAGCGAAAGCTGCCAAGGCAAATACAAACAAAGAGAGCAACACACTGATGCACAATATGTCACATACAGAAACAATAACACTGCATTTACATCCCCACAGGTATCCCAGCCAATGTCAGCGGCGAAGAGGTGCCAGCACTATCTAGTCCTCCAACTGAAGAGGCCCACAGTGATGACAGCAACTCTGGTCACCTGGATCTGGATGACCAACCTGGCCTATCACGGACCTCTGGACAGTTGGTTAACTAGGCACAGTCCCAGACAACCACAAAGCCTCCCCATCTGGAAACACCACCACAGCACCCACCCAGCATACCCATACCTCTGTCCCCAGGACACGTCAATCACCAGTGTGTCCACCACTACAGGGACCCCAGGGCACACCTCATACCCATGACAAACAGGGACCTGGGGTCAGTAGCAGTGGGCACATGGTTCAGGGGACAGAGTCACAGGACAACAGGGAAACTGGGAGGACTGCTGTGCGCCAGGGGGAGGACAGGCCCGGGGAACCAACTCTCCAAGAGGCACTTACAGAGATCCTGGGAGCCAACCAACATTCGCAGGATATGCTGGGCCAGATACTGGAAAATGTGCAGGAGAACAAGCAGTTGCAGGAGGGACAGTACCAGGGGATCAGGGAGGACTTGCAGGCCATCAACACCACCCTGGTCTCCATTGCAGGGGTGCTGGCATACATGGCCAACATTATGAGGAAAGCAGCCTCACAACAGCGGGCCCCTGCCACTAGCGAGACATCTGAACTGCCTTCTACCTTCGCTGCTGCTAGTGGACAGGAGGCCCCGCCACAGGACCAACAGGCCACCAGCACTCCTCCCCCTGCAGAAGGAGAACCACCCTGCAAACGTTCCCTGTGATCCAGGCAGAAGCCTGAAACTATTGCCAAGACCCTGCCAGGGAATGAGACTCTCCTGATTGTCACCCTTGTGTCCCACTCTGCCACGCTGTCCACCTTGAACTGCCATTGCTCCCCTTCCTATGTCCCCATGGACAATGCATCTGTGCTACAAATAGACTGGAACAATACCCTAGCATTTCCTCCATCATCACCACATCCCAATGCACTTGTCCCTCTACTTCTTAGCACTTAAATAAACACCCTTTGAAATCAGTATGGAGTATGTCAAACCTATTTTAGTATGTATTTGTTTAACCAGGTTCAAACATTGCAATTCAAATGTACAGTAATGTTCAAATAGGAAAAACCTGTAGTTGGCTGCAGTGATCACACCAGGAGCGATAGTCGGGTACCAACATCTGTGAAATTAGTTGCCAAAGGGTACAGTGAGTCGGCATAGAAGTGGGAAATAACAGCAAGCCAGTGCCAAAGACAATCTAAATAATGACAATGAAATGTGAAGTAACACTGTCTTACCTGTGTGTCATTGGAAGTATTGTCGAATCACTGCAGTTCTGTTGTCCTCATCCACATCCTCTGCTTCCTCAACCTCACTAACCACAGGGTCCACTGCTGCCACACGGCCATCTCCAGCCTCCTCCTCCTCCTGCCGAAAAGGCACACAGTGTCTCAAGGCAAGGTTGCGCAACATGCATCATGCCACGATTATCTGGCAGACCTTCTTGGGTGAGGAGCACAGGGATCCCCCAGTTAGATGGAGACACCTGAACCTGACCTTCAGGAGGCCAAAGGTCTGTTTGATTATCCTTCTTGTTCGCCCATGTGCCAGTGTCCTGGCATTCCTCACAGGGGTCAGTAGCCATGATATGTGGGGGTAACCTGAGTCACCTGCAAATATCTAAGGACAACATTTAGCCACACACTATCCTATATGACCCACACCATACCCATACACTAACATCTACTGGGTGGGAACCAGGACTCACCTATTAGTCTATTAGCCTCTTTAGCTGGGCCATCACATTTGGGATGCTGCTATTCCTCAGGATAAAGGCATCATGCACCAACCCTGGATAGTTACGATTGTAATGGGAGACATACTGGTCTGCCAAGCACACCATCTGGACATTCATGGAGTGGAAACTCTTTTGATTTATGTACACCTGTTCATTTTGCCAGGGGGGGAAATGCAATATGTGTTCCATCAATTGCTCCAATTATGTTGGGGATATGTCAATTGCATAGAAGTCAGCCTTCACTGTGGCCAAATACTCCAGATGGGGGGAATACAATGTAGCTGCACATGCGTTTAATCAGGGCAGACAACACTCTGGTCAGCACTATTGAGAACATTGGCTGTGACATTCCTGCTGCCAAGCCCACTGTCACTTGGAAAGATCCAGTTGCTAAAAAATGGAGAGCAGATAGGACTTCCACAAGAGGGGGGATCCTAGTGGGGTGACGGATAGCAGATATCAGGTCAGGCTCCAGTTGGACACATAGCTCTGTGATTGTGGCCTGTCCAGCCTATAGGTGAGGATACTGTGCCTGTCCTCCATTGTTGCCAAGTCCACCAGGGGTCTGTCCACAGGGGATGTGTCTCCATCTCCTATTCATCTGCAGCGGTTGCAGTCTAAGGGACAAAAGAGTGAGGAGCCGGTCAGAAACTGAACATTGGAGCCACAGCAGTATAATGCATGATGTTAATTTGTAATGGGTAAGTGGTATTTGTCCTGTATGTCCAATTTTTAATTGTGACGCAGTTATTATCCAGGCCCTGCCCCCCTCCCCTGAAATGGTGTCTGCCTGTCCTGTGTGGAGGGACAGGTGGAAGTGAGGTAATTCTGCTGACGTTGTGTGTTATTGCGGTAGGCAGTCGGGAACTGCTGTGCAACTCCTCATTAGTTAACATTGAGCCCTATAGGGTATAGTGGCCAGGGTGATGTACGCCGGTGGTGCCGGTATGCACCATCATGGACGTGACCACCATTTTCTATCTGATCACTCACTTGCTACCTGACCTTCCATAGTAGAGGTCCTAAACTGCATGTTCTGCTGTGACCTGTGTCTGGAACCTACCATGGCTCGTGTGACTGGGGAAAGGGCCCCTGCCTTCACTTCGGCAGAGTTGGAGAGACTGGTGTATTGGGTCCTACCCCAGTATGGACTGCTGTATGGGCCTCCAAACCAACAGGTGAGTACACTGTAAGCACAATGCATGTTGTATGAATACATGAGTGGGGTGTGTGAAGGCCTTGTGTGGGGAGTAGATATATGTCCCCTGGGCGGTGTACAGCTTGTGTGCTGGGCCATTTGTGTGTAGATGGTGATGTGAAGGGGTATGGTGGGCCATAAGTGTAACAGGCAGGACGGTCTGACTGATACCATTTCCTGTGTGTATTTCTTTTGCAGGTCAGTGTCCTTCAAAAGAAGGGTATACGGCGTGCCTTCGCCAGGGATGTGTGGACCCTGGGGGTCTATGGCAGGTGGAGCACCCACTGTCGGAAATGGTGGGAGGACCTGAGATGCTGGGCACGGAAGACGGCGGAGGACTAGCTGGGGATGGCCTCTCATCGAGGAAGGGGTGCCCATCGAACCCTGACCCCCCTGATGGCCTGTAGACTGGCCGTGGCCTATCCAGAGCTGGATGGGTGCTTGAAGGCATCACAGCAGCCACATGGGGGTGAGTACAGTGCCCATCATTACAACTTACACATGGTAGGGGGGTATCCAGGTGGGGGATGTGTGTCAGTGGGTGCTCCTAGGCCATGCCACATTGCAGAGTAGGTCCCATGTTGGCCAGGGTTCTGAAGTGATGATCCTGCTACCTAGCTCGTAGGCATCCACAACTGGTCAGAGCTCTGTGGGTCCCAGGTATGGTGCAGTTGGCGGTATGTGCCCCTCCCCATGCCTTGGGGGCTAGCATTATAACTGGTAGTGAAATGCATAGTGCGTAATGCTGTTCCCTGTGTGTGACAGTGGTGTGTACGCCAACGGTGATGTTGGTGCAGCCATTGACCCAGTGTATCCTTTGTCTCTACCCCCCTTTTTGTTTTGTCACCATGTCCTTATGTGCATTAGCATCATCTGGCGGAGGATCAGAGGCACCAACAATGGAGGGAGCTGCATCCCGCAGGACCCAGGAGGCAGAGTCCACCGACACTAAGGGCACCAATGGGACAGAGGGCGAGGGGAGCACCATGGCAGAGACAGGAGGGGACAGTTTGGACACAGATGCCTCCTCCGATGAAAGCTTCCTCTGTGCCAAACCCAGCTACAGGTACAGCCGCCACCCCGTACCAGCACCGCCCTCCCAGCAGCCCCTCAACAAGTTGCCCGTGCCCGCTCACCCAGGAGGGTGGGCATCTCCTTCGCCACAGGCACCTCAGGCCCTGCCTCAGTCAGCCCTGCTTCCCTGAGTGAGGAGGCTATTGACCTCCTGAGATCCATCTCTGTAGGGCAGTCAACCATTGTGAATGCCATCCAGGGGCTGGCAGCCCAGATGCAACAGACTAATGCATTACTGGAGGGCATTCACACTGGCTTGGCGGCCCGACAGGGATCAATTGAGGCTCTGGCCTCCTCTCTCATGGCAGCCATTGTCCCTGTTTCAACCCTCCCCCTCCAACTTCTTCTTCCCAGTCCCATTCCCCTCAACCCCAACCTATCCCAAGCACACAAGCAGATGAGCATGCACACAAGACAACACACAAGAGTGGCAGAGGCAAACACAAACACCACACTTCATCCCACAGGCACTCACACAAACACCATCCAGATGCAGACATACCAACATCCACAATTTCCACTGTGTTCCCCTCCTCCACCTCCCTTCTAGTTGCGTCTACACTCACACCTGCATGCACTACATCCTCATCCACTACCAGAATCACAACCACACCAAGCAGAACACACACCTCACTGGCAGACACCGCCACAACAGCAATGCACACGTCCCCTGTGTCTGTCCCCCCTCCCAAGGTACACAAATGTAAGCACTCAGACACCCAACAGCCATCCACCTCACAACAGCATCCAGCCCATGCACCTGCACCCACACACAGCAGACAGACACCTTCTACAACCACTCCCTCTTCCTCCACTCCCAAACCTTCTCCCTCTTCCTTCCCCAATGTCCCTAAGAAGTTTTTCCTCTCCACCGTTGACCTCTTCCCTACCCCTCCTCCCGTCCTTCACATCTGGCAAGGGTGGCAAAATCCCAGGCAAGCACCTTTCCACCTAGTCCACGGGCCCAGTCGTCTCCATACCCACTCATGGTGTGGAAGGATCCAGGGCACCAGGCAGCCTTAAGGAAAGGGTGCCTGTCCCAGCTGCTGCCCGGAAGGGCAAGGAGCCATTCCCAGCTGCTGCCCGGAAGGGGGCAAAGAGGCATCCCCAGATGCTGTCAGGAAGGGTAAGGTGCCATCCCTAGCTGCTGCCCAGAAGGGCAAGGAGCCATCCCCAGCTGCTGTCAGGATACTTCAATTCGATTTCCTCAGAAGCAGAAGATAACTCCTCTGTCCCGACCCGAGCTACTCATAACGAATATTAATCCTTCGTGCTGAGTACCCCGGAGGGGGAAAGGGGAATTGGATGGTAGAGAGACTGCCACAGAGATGATGAACGCCAGTACTCAATCTGCCTCTTCACATCTAAGATTGGATACAGCACCTGCAAGAGTCACAGTCGCAATTACTAGGGACATACAACATCAGTTTTTCACTTTCTACTCTCAACACTTAATTCTCTTTAATTCTATTATTTCTTCACTCACCCTGAGTTCTCTGTAGCCTTGCTTCTCTCTATAAATGATAGCTCTTCTTAAAAAAATGCTTATTACTGATTCTGGAAGAACTTCTCAACCTTTGTTAGAGATTGGTTTTATGTTGCTATATATATATATATAGTTGGTGATAATGCGTTCTTCAAATCAGCTGATGTTATTTAATTTCTCCTGTTTTATTGTGACTTCTGTCAATACTTGTATTTGTAAATGCTTGTTTATTAAAGTTCGTTTCTCCTTTCTTACTTCGACATTTGTTGATAACTTGTATTTGTAAATGCTTGTTTATTACAGTTAGTTTCTCCTTCCTTACTTCGACATCTGTCGATAACTTGTAGTTGTAAATGCTTGTTTATTTAAGTTTGTTTCTCTTTTAAACTCTATTTTGGTTTATTACCATTGAATTTATAAATGCTTATTTGTTAACAGTTCGTTTCTCCTTTAAACTTGGCCTTTGTTTATAACCTTGACATTTGTAGATACTTGCTCTTTTAAAGTTCGTTTTTTCTTTGACTTTAATATCTTAAACAAGAACCTTGTAAACATAAGGTTAATTCATACATTAACTCTGTAGCCTTGCCGACGTCCACGGGAACGGTCTACTATCAAAGTCTTCGAATAAACCTTGACAATATTTATCCGTTTTCTGTAATATAATCTTCAAATGTAATTTTACCTCACAGGAGTTTCTGTTCTGAGGCGCGCTCTCTCTCCACACAGCTGATTCCTGTCAGACCTCAGTTGAAGTGCAAGGCTTCCAGCTAGAGAGCTCGTAACCTAGCAACCAACCGATTGCAAGACTAGAACTGTAACTAACCTTCAGGACTCACAGCGGCCATCTTGGATCTTCTCTTCTTGATTCTTCCTTTGAAATAAGCGCAAGATTACTCTGCAAACCTTCTTCCAGTTTGGGCTTTGCTGTCTCCACTGAGGATATCTCTTTGCTTTTGTCATGCACTTCTTTGATTTGACTTGGCAAGTTTGTGTGGTCATGACAGTACTCCCCCTCAAGGAACAGTTCTCCAATTTAGGTTTGCTTGGGTAGGTTCTATGAAAGTTTCTCACTAATCTTGAAGCATGTACATACTCGTGCGGCTCCCAGTATCATTCCTCTGGACCATAACCTTTCCAATCAATTAGATAATAAAGCTGGCCATTACGGATTTTGGAATCTAAGATTTGATTGACCTCATACTCTTCTGCAGAGCTAATCTGGATAGGAATTGGAGGGGAGTTTTGACGTAAATTTGGAGGACTGTTCTTTAACAAGGAGACATGGAAAACAGGATGTATCTTTAGATGAGCTGGCAACTGCAATTTAACTGCCACTGGATTGATCATCTTGTCAACTTTGAATGGGCCTATCAATCGTGGCTGAAATTTGCGATTTCCTTTGAGACGTAAATGACGAGTGGATAACCAAACTTTGTCTCCTTTCGAATAAATGGGTCTCTCTCTTCTTTTTCTATCAGCCTGAGTCTTATATGAGTCTTTTGCTTGAATTATGTTTTTTCTAGCCCTAACTAACGTGGTCTGCAAATCCCTCACCATCTCTTCTACTGCAGGCACTGAATCATCTTCTTTACCCAACATTACATTGGGATGTCTACCATGGTTCAGATAAAAGGGGGTGAACCCAGTGGTGGAATGAACAGCATTATTGTAAGCAAATTCAGCTGTCCACATCAACTCAGGCCATTCCTTCTCTTTATCGAATAAATTGAGTTTTAAATACTGTTCTAACTCTTGATTCACTCTCTCTGTTTGCCCATCGGTTTCAGGATGGTAACTGGTAGAGTAACGAGAATCAATTCCTAATCTTTTACTAAAGGCCTTCCAAAAGCGAGAAACAAATTGGGACCCCCTGTCTGAAACTAGAATTTTTGGGATACCATGGGCGCGTACTATATGTTGTGTAAACAACTGTGCAACCTGTGGGGCTCAAGGGATTTCTTTCAAAGGAATGAAATGCGCCATTTTAGTGAAAGTGTCTACAAAAACTAGGATAGTGTTAAAACCTTGGCTACTAGGGAGGTCCACTATAAGATCCATAGTAACAGTATGCCAGGCATGGGGTGCAGTGGGCAAAGGTCTTAACAGACCTTGTGAAGCTGTTCTATTTGATTTCCCTCTTTGACATTTGTCACAAGTTGACACATATTGTCTTATCTGAGTTTTCATTTTTGGCCACCAAAATTCTCGTTGTATTAGATTTTGAGTCTTTTGAATTCCTTTGTGTCCAGCCAATTGATCGTCATGATAAGCCTGAAGAATTTTTTCTTGCAGCTCCACAGTCGGAACATACAGTGCACCTTTAAAGTATGGCAAACCTTTTTTGATTTCTCTTCCTTGGCCTTCTTTGGACCACTTCAGCATTCCTTCGAATGTTAAGTTTTCTTGAATTTCTTTGGTAAATTTTCATACAATATGGCAGATATGAACTTCTCTTGTGGAATAATCAATTATTTTTCTGGAGGCTCTTTAACTGCACCAGTATCAATTCGAGATAGAGCATCTGCCTTCCCATTTACTTTTCCTGGTCTGAAAGTGATAACAAAATCAAAGTCTGCAAAATATAAGGACCAACGCAGTTGTCTAGCTGTTAGAGTTCGAGCTGATTTTAAAAACTGTAAATTTCGGTGGTCCGTGTAAACGGTCACTTTATGCTTAGCTCCCAAAATGTAATGCCTCCACTCATGAAAAGTTTCTTTGACTGCCAATAGCTCCTTATCCGCAATTGAATAATTTATCTCTGGTGGTGTTAATTTTCGAGAGAAATAGGCCACTGGATGTAATTGACCTGTATCTTTATGACGCTGGGAAAGGATACCTCCAATGGCAACATCTAAAGCATCTGCCTCCACATAATATGGCTCATCTGGATTGGGGTGGAGCAAGATTGGAGCTGAGACGAAGGAATTCTTCAAAAAATTTAAAGCATTTTCAGCTTCTTTTGTCCACTCAAACTTCACTCCTTTCTTCAACAATCGAGTAATGGGTGTAACTGTTTGAGAAAAATTGGATATGAATCTTCAATAAAAATTAGCGAACCCCAAGAAATACTGGATCTCTTTGACATTGCAAGGAGAAGGCCAATGTTGCACTGTCTTTATCTTGGCAGGATCCATACTAACTCCTTCTGGTGACAAAATGAATCTTAAGAACTCAACTCGTTCCACATGAAATGCACACTTCTCCAATTTTACATAGAGATGGTTTTCTTGCAACCTTGTGAGGATGGATCGAACATGGGAAATGTGCTCCTGTAGATTGTCGGAAAAGATTAAAATGTCATCTATATAAACCACGGCAATCCGGTCGAGGAATTCTCATAATATATCATTAACGAAATGCTGGAAGGCAGCAGGAGCATTGCATAACCCATAAGGCATCACTTGATATTCAAATAATCCGTATCGAGTCCGAAAAGCGGTTTTCCATTCATCCCCTGAAGCCACTCGAATCAAATGATATGCTCCTCGCAGGTCCAATTTGGTGTAGATTCTAGCATTCTTTACTTGATCTAATAAAACTGACACTAAAGGCAGTGGGTATCGATTCTGATGGTAACCTGATTGAGGGCTCGATAATCAATGCAAGTTCGAAGACTCCCATCCTTCTTTGGTATGAAAAATAGTGGGGATGACACTGGAGAGTCAGAAGGACGAATAAAACCATTAGCAAGATATTGATCCAAATACTCCTTTAAATGTTGATTCTCTGCTTCGGTCAATGCGTATATTCTGCTACATGGCAATATCGCACCTGGCTCCAGTTCAATTTTGCAGTCGTAGGGTCGATGTGGTGGCAATTTCTCAACCTCCTTTTCATCAAAAACGGCGACTAAATCCTCATATTCTTTTGGGATTTCTGCTGTCTTTAGTGCACAGATCATTGAAGAGTGTGATGATAAACAGGCCGCTTGGGACTTGGTGGACACTTCCACTCCATCATGAAAGCAATTCTCTTTGCAGTAAGAGGAATTCATCTATATCGTTCTTTTGCTCCAATCAATTTGTGGATTATGTTCTGTAAGCCAGGGCAGACCCAAAATGAGTTGAAATTGTGGAGCATCTATCAAATTAAAGATTATCTGCTCCTGATGTCCACCAAAACCTTGCATCTGAATTGGTTCGGTCTCATGGGAAATGGGTCCTGAAGAAAGATTGGTTCCATCTACAGCTCTTACTACTTCCAAAGTAGATTTCTTGATAAATCGAATACCCATTTTACGAGCGTATTTGATATCACAGAAGTTGCCCGTAGCTCCAGAGTCTATCATAACTGAGATCCCTTGAATTTCCTTCTCAAGGGTCTTAACTGATACTGTTTGTACCAAATGTGGCGCTGCGGTTTGTAAGGTATTCGCCACTCGTTGATCTAAAGGAGTTGTCTTGGGTTCTGCTTTCATCAGGGCAACTCCCTCTACTGATGAAGCTGGCCTTTTCCCGACTGAAGAGCTTTGGGTTTCTTGGGACAGTTTTTAACAAAATGCCCAGATGCACCGCAATATAAACATAGTTGATTCACTCTTCTTTTCTCTTTTTCTTCCTTAGATAAAGGACCTCGGATGGAACCAATTTGCATTGGTTCTTCTATCGTTATCCCTTTTCCGGCTCTCGTATGATCATTTCTTACACAATCAATTCTCAGGGGAAATGGTCGATACTCTCTTCTCTTTTCTGCTCTTCGTTCAGTTAACCGGTGGTCAATCTGTAACACAAGATCAATTAACTCCGAAATTTCGGTGGGTCTATTTGGAACTTGTGCTAAGGCATCTTTCAATTCATCTCTCAGTCCACGATAAAATATGGCGGCTCTTTTTGACTCCGGCCAGGCAGTCTCTACAATGAGTTTATTGAAATGAGCCAGATAGGCTATTAGATCTTTATTACCTTGCCTGATTTCCAGTAGTTCATTGTCAGTGGCTTGAGCTGCAGTTCGCCGATCAAATATTCTTAAGAACTCTTCCTTGAAATTTTGGAAATTATATAAAACAGGATCATTTCTGGAAATTATTGGCATGGACCATGCGGCCGCATCTCCTGTCAGATAAGACAATATAAATGCCACTTTGGACTGGTCTTCGGAAAAAATGACTGGTCTACATAACAAATGCAATGAGCATTGGGTCAGAAAAATCTGCGCCTTATTTGGATCCCCACCAAAGCGCTCGGGTTGAGCCAAAGGAATAATAGGGGAAACCGCATGAATTACTTGAGTGAATATACCTGCAGACTGCGAAGGGCTAGGGATCTGAACACAGATTCATTTGATTTAGCGGTGTTCCCTAACTCATTTATTCGCTGTTTTATTTGGACTGTTTCTTCTATGGTGTTATTTAATTGTTTCTGTAACCCTTCCAAAACGATGGCTAATGCTTTTATATCAATTCCTTCTGCCATTCTGCTCAGGAGGAAATCAGTTTTTTCCCTAAAATTAGGGTGATGGCACTTCAATCTGTCAGGATACTTCAATTCGATTTCCTCAGAAGCAGAAGATAACTCCTCAGTCCCGACCCGAGCTACTCACAACGAATATTAATCCTTCGTGCTGAGTACCCCGGAGGGGGTAAGGGGAATGGGATGGTAGAGAGACTGCCACAGAGATGATGAACGCCAGTACTCAGTCTGCCTCTTCACATCTAAGATTGGATACAGCACCTGCAAGAGTCACAGTCGCAATTACTAGGGACATACAACATCAGTTTTTCACTTTCTACTCTCAACACTTAATTCTCTTTAATTCTATTATTTCTTCACTCACCCTGAGTTCTCTGTAGCCTTGCTTCTCTCTATAAATGATAGTTCTTCTTAAAAAAATGCTTATTACTGATTCTGGAAGAACTTCTCAACCTTTGTTAGAGATTGGTTTTATGTTGCTATATATATATATAAAGTTGGTGATAATGCGTTCTTCAAATCAGCTGATGTTATTTAATTTCTTCTGTCTTATTGTGACTTCTGTCAATACTTGTATTTGTAAATGCTTGTTTATTAAAGTTCGTTTCTCCTTTCTTACTTCGACATTTGTTGATAACTTGTATTTGTAAATGCTTGTTTATTACAGTTAGTTTTTCCTTCCTTACTTCGACATCTGTCGATAACTTGTAGTTGTAAATGCTTGTTTATTTAAGTTTGTTTCTCTTTTAAACTCTATTTTGGTTTATTACCATTGAATTTATAAATGCTTATTTGTTAACAGTTCGTTTCTCCTTTAAACTTGGCCTTTGTTTATAACCTTGACATTTGTAGATACTTGCTCTTTTAAAGTTCGTTTTTTCTTTGACTTTAATATCTTAAACAAGAACCTTGTAAAAATAAGGTTAATTCATACATTAACTCTGTAGCCTTGCTGACTTCCACGGGAACGGTCTACTATCAAACTCTTCGAATAAACCTTGACAATATTTATCCATTTTCTGTAATATAATCTTCAAATGTAATTTTACCTCACAGGAGTTTCTGTTCTGAAGCGCGCTCTCTCTCCACACAGCTGATTCCAGTCAGACCTCAGTTGAAGTGCAAGGCTTCCAGCTGGAGAGCTCGTAACCTAGCAACCAACCGATTGCAAGACTAGAACTGTAACTAACCTTCAGGACTCACAGCGGCCATCTTGGATCTTCTCTTCTTGATTCTTCCTTTGAAATAAGCGCAACATTACTCTGCAAACCTTCTTCCAGTTTGGGCTTTGCTGTCTCCACTGAGGATATCTCTTTGCTTTTCTCATGCACTTCTTTGATTTGACTTGGCAAGTTTGTGTGGTCATGACAGCTGCTGCCAGAAAGGGCAAGGTGCCATCCCCAGCTGCTGCCAGGAAGGGCAATGTGCCAGCAGGCAGGAAGGACAAGGGACCTGATGCAGGTACTCAGACAGTGCACCCACCACCAACCATGGTTGTGCAGCCATCCGAGGCTGCAGGGGATGGGCTAGAGCTTCCCCCCAGCAGCAGCAGCAGCACCACCACCACCACCACCAGTGGGCAGCCATCTGAGGCTGCAGGGGATGGGCTGGAGCTTCCCCCCGCCACCACCACCACTACCAGTAGCAGCACCACCACCACCAGTGGGCAGCCACCTGAGGCTGCGGGTAATGGTCTGAAGCTTCCCCCACCACCAGCATCAGCAGCACCACCACCATTGTGCAGCTATCCGAGGCTGCAGGGTGTGGGCTGGAGCCTCCCTCCACCACCAGCAGCAGCAGCACTACCACCAGTGGGCAGCTATCCCAGGCTGCAGGGGATGGGCTGGAGCTTCCCCCACCACCATCACCTGCAGCACCACCACCACCAGTGGGCAGCCATCCGAGGCTGCGCGGGATAGGCAAGAGCTTTCCCCACCACCACCAGCAGCACCACCACCACCAGTGGGCAGCCACCCGAGGCTGCAGGGGATGGGCTGGAGCCCCCCCACCGTCAGCTGCAGCACCACCACCACCAGTGGGCAGCCATCCAAGGCTGCGGGGGATAGGAAAGAGCTTTCCCCCACCACCACCAGCAGCAGCAGCACCACCACCAGTGGGCAGCCACCCAAGGCTGCAGGGGATGGGCTGGAGCCTCCCCCACCACCAGCAGTAGCAGCACCACCACCACCACCAGTAGGCAGCCATCTGAGGCTGCACGGATGGGCTGGAGCCTCTCCCACCAGCAGCAGCAGCAGCACCACTACCAGTGGGCAGCCATCCGAGGCTGCAGGGGATGGGCTGGAGATTCCCCCCACCACCACCAGCAGCAGCAGCACCACCACCAGTGGGTAGCCATCTGAGGCTGCAGGGGATGGGCTGGAGCCTTCCCCCACCAGAGGCTGCAGCAGCAGCAGTACCACCTCTGAGCAGCCATCGCTGCCAGCGGACGGTATGTAGTCCTGCCTCCATGGGTTGCTGTGTGGCCTGCCCCCTGCAAGTCCAGTGGGTATGACACCCAGCTGTGAGACCGTGACCTTGCACTCCCCAGGATCAGAAGCACAGGGCATGATGCCCCCTCCAGAACCAGTAGGTAAGACACCCACCAACACCAGTCTTCTGAGGATCAGAAGCACAGGGCACAATGCCCCCTCCAGAACCAGTGGGTAAGACACCCACCAACCCAAGCCTCCCCAGGTCCAGAAGCACAGGGTATAAAGCCCCCTCCAGAACCAGTGGGTAAGACACCCACCAACCCCAGCCTCCCCAGGATCAGAAGCACAGGGCATGATGTCCCCTCCAGAACCAGTGCACAAGTCACCCACTTGAGAGACTGTAGCCTTGCACTCCACAGGACCAAGCACAGGGCATGTTGCCCATTCCAGAGCCAGTAGGCAAGTCACCCACTTGAGAGACTGTGGCTTTGCACTCCCCAGGATCAAGCACAGGGCATGTCACCCCCTCCAGAACAAGTGGTGCTGTTCCATCTGCCGGCTAGGTGCCCCACCGATCCCCATCCTCCTGAAGTGCCTGCCTATTTTCCAACTGATGCCCCTGTAGTGCTCTCTCCATGTTGGTGCAGGTGACTGTGATCGGGCGAACCCGATCACGGTGACAGCAACCAGGGGAACTGACATATTGGGCGAACCCGATACGTCATTTCCGCGTCCCCATGTTGCCATGGGGACGTGCAACTCGCCGCAGCTGCGTTTCCCCGTTCCCGGGGAAACACTCGGATTGAAAAAGGCCGCGGATCGGCAGAAAGAGGAGAACCAGGACGAAGAGAAGAACGGCGGGAGTGAGAGGAGGACGGAGACCAGTGAATTCACGAAGAAGCAGACCACCAGAGACCAGGAGCCGAACGGTCCCGGAGAGCAGTACAGACGGACGAAGGAGCCTAGCCACGACCCTGGAGGGTCGTGGCTTACAAAGGTACGGTCCCTCCTAGGGACAAGGGGCAGGGACCCTAATTCTATGCTGGGAAAGGGAAGTGGGGAGGAGTAAGAGGAGAGAGGGATAAAGAAAGGGCCCTGTCTGACTAAGAATACCTAAACCTCTCGGGCGCACCTTATGACTTACCTGAAGCACGGATAGTGTTATACTTTAACACAGTTCACGGGTGAACGCACTTTTCTCCTATTCCCCTACTTACCCATTCCCTATTCTTTCTTCACTGTAGAGAATCCCAGTAAATACATATATACTTACCCAAGCCTTCTTCTGTTTTCTTGTCGGTACCTCCCTGGAGCCTTACCACGTTACTCGAGAAACCTGACAAAGGAAGAAAAGAGAAAGAAAGAAGATCAAGTTAAAGAAGAGACATTTAACTGGGCCATGCCATATGAAACTTGAATGAACAAAAGATAACACCTATAAAATAAACCTTTACCTACTATAATATCGGATCTATGTCTGGTGTATACTGTTCAGCCTGCCACAGTGGTGTCAGAAGTGGGATCTGAGAGTCCCGGCGGCTGAGGAACGGTATAACCATGAGTGAACATCCGAGCCTTGAGGACATGATTAAACAACTGGGGGAAGGCCAGCGACATTTACAGCTGGTTTGGGAAGCTCACCAGCGCGAGGCCAAAGAAGATAGGGAAGCCTTACAGTCCACTCTAAAGAGCCAAGCTACTATATTGGCAAACAATCAGCTGGTTCACGAGACGGCCATGAAAAAGTTAACTGAGACCATAGCTGCTAGTAAAGTGCACCCTAATGTCCCCAGTTCGGTTCTTCAACGGTATCAGTAAGGGGAAGATCCTGATTCGTACTTTACTAACTTTGAGCGGGTCGCCTCTTCGGCTCAGTGGCCCGAAGATCGATGGGGACAATACATCGCACCCTTACTCACCGGTCTTATACAGGCAGCCTATCAGGCGGCCAATCCCGATGGAACTACACCTTATAAAGACATTAAAAAGAGCATTTTGGAACGGATTGGTCACAACACTGAGTATTACCAAGTACGGTCCCGTAAGGTTAGATGGGGTCAAAATGAGGACCCTCGGACCTTTTACTTTAGGGTTAAGTATTTGGCGTTCAAATGGCTAGGTCCTATAGGCACTAGTCGAGAGGATGTTATTAAAACAGTTATCCTCGAGCAGTATTTGGACGCATTACCCACAGGTACAAAAAGCTGGATAAGACAACATCCTAATGTGGATACGGACATGGCTATAGATCTGGTTTGTGCGTATCACAGATCCACGGACGTAAGATCAACTTCGCCTCGGCCCAATCCCAAACCCCTTCCTCCTCCAACACGGCCCATCCAGAGATATCCTTTAGAAGACCCTATTTCACGTAAACCAGGGGAGGCCCATCCAATGTCCGGACCCCAATGTTTTAACTGTGGAGAATGGGGACATATTGCTCGCGTATGTCCCAGGAAAACAGAGGGGACAGAACCTATGGAAATAGGAGTAACCCGACGCAGAGTCTTATATACAGGAACAGGGGATAGCAAATTTAAACAGACACTCCGAATTAATGGGTATCTCCTCTCTGCCCTCATAGACTCGGGTTGCACTCAGTCAGTAATACGAAAAGATTTGATAGATCCAGTAGATGAAAACACCTGCCAAAGAGTAACTATTTGCTGTATACACGGTGATAAGGCCCAATATCCTCTCTCCACAGTAGAACTAGAGTGGGGAAATTACAGAGACTTTCTTCCCATGGGGGTCATGGAACAACTAATAGAGGAATGTATTGTGGGAACAGATTACATACACTTCCAGCAATTATTAAATAATACCCACAAGGAGAACTTCGAATGGTGGGCAGAGGCTCCTTTCCCTTATAGCGAAATTGACTGTCCTCCATATCGTAGAAAACTGTCTCGCCGGGAAAAGAGGGAAGGCAAGGCCCAGTTTCGAGCAACTAATAACCAACCTCAACTCATAAGAGTTATAGCGGAGAATCACAGGGACCCCATCAGTTTCCGACAGCATCAGAGGGAAGACCCTACTCTCACTCATGCTTGGGGAACAGCAAAAACGGAAGAAACTGACGAGGTGGGTCCCTATTTTTTTGTACAACGCAATCTTCTGTATAGGGTGACCACTACCAGGGCAGGGGAACGCAAATTCCAATTAGTAGTCCCCGAGACTTATAGAGACCAAGTACTTTTTCTAGCCCACAATCAACCGGGTGGGGGCCATTTTGGCAGAGACAAAACTGAAGAATATCTCCTCCGAAGATTCTACTGGCCAGGGGTTTTTGCTCATATTCAAAAATATTGCTCACAATGTCCTAGGTGTCAGCTCACCGAACCCGGCCGGCCCCGGAAAGCACCTCTCTTACCTCTTCCCATCATTGATATCCCCTTCAGTAGGGTGGGAATGGATTTAATCGGACCCTTACTTCCCTCAACTAAGGGACACACATATATACTAGTGATAGTAGACTATGCAACCCGGTATCCCGAAGCCATACCTCTTTCCAGCATGACGACTAAAACGGTGGCACAGGCAATGATAACAGTATTCCCGCTGACCTGGTTTCCCCGAGAAATTCTTACGGACCAGGGTACACCCTTCATGTCTAACCTTATGAAGCAAATCTGTAAAACACTTGGCATTACTCAGATTAAAACTTCAGTTTATCATCCACAGACAGACGGACTGGTAGAACGCTACAATAGGACTATTAAAACTCTCTTAAAGAAAATAGTAGATGTGACTGGGAGGGATTGGGATCAGAAACTACCCTTAGTGTTATATGCCATTCGCACCCACGAACAGTCCTCTACAGGGCATAGTCCATTTGAACTGGTCTTCGGGAGGCAACCTCGTTCCCTTTTAGATATGGCAGTCGAGACCTGGGAGGAAGAAGAAGAAGAGGAGGGGAGACCAGTGTTAGAATACGTTCAGAAGTTGAAGTCGCATTTACAGGATTTATGGGAGAATGTAAGACAACATATGGAAAAGGCCCAAGAGTCGCAGAAACACTATTACGACAAGGGAAGTAAACTCCGTACATTCCTTCCTAATGACCAGGTGTTGATTATGAGACCCACATCTGATCAAAAGCTGTTAGCTAGATGGCAAGGGCCATATAGGATTGTTCGAGCAATCTCCCCTGTCACCTATCTTATCGAGTTAAGTGTCAACCCCAATAAAACACAAATTTATCATGTGAATCTTCTCAAGAAATGGGAAGCGGAACCAGAGGCCAGCTAGAGAGTAGCAGCGAGTTGTCTCTTATCCCCCAGTTAAGGAGGTAGAGATAGAGTTGTTTCCCTCGGGGAATTCACAAGAAGTAAACTTGCCCATTGTCAACACCTCGTTGACAAAGTCACAGAAGGATCAGTTAGATACCTTATTAACTCAGCATTCAGGAGTATTTTCGGATACACCAGGCAGAACATCCCTAATCCAGCACAGAATAAGAACAACCCCAGGTCAGATTATTCGATTACGGCCCTATCGTATTCCCGAGGCTAGGAAACATATAATCGAAACCGAAATAGAAAAGATGATACACATGGGAGTTATTGAGCCTTCTGTCAGCCCATGGTGCTCACCCGTAGTTCTGGTTCCCAAACCTGACGGAACAGTTCGTTTTTGTATTGACTTCCGCCAACTCAACGCCATCTCTGTATTTGACTCATATCCTATTCCCCGGGTGGATGACGTTCTTGAGAAGCTAGGGACAGCTAAGTATATGTCTACTTTAGACCTCACTAAAGGATACTGGCAGATACCCCTTTTCCCCGAAGATAAAGAAAAAACAGCCTTCTCGACTCAATCTGGTTTATATCAATTCACTGTGTTACCTTTTGGCCTTCATGGGGCGCCGGCAACCTTTCAAAGGTTGATGGATAGATTGTTAAAACCCTTCCATTCCTTCTCTGCCGCTTATCTTGATGACGTTGTTATCTTTAGCAATACGTGGCTTGACCATCTGTACCATCTACACCAAGTGTTCACTACTCTCACAGACGCCGGGTTGACTGCTAATCCAAAGAAATGTGTCTTGGGGAAGACTGACATATCGTATCTCGGCTATAAGATAGGCGGTGGTATGCTAAAACCCCAAATGACTAAAGTAGAAGCAATTCAAAACGCCCCAACCCCAAAGACAAAGAGAGATTTGCGTTCCTTTCTTAGGCTCGTGGGTTACTATTGTAGGTTTATCCCGGGGTATTCCACGGTGGCGGCACCACTTACTGACCTATTATCAAAAAAACACCCCAACAAATTGGTCCCTTTTTCGGCCAGTCAGAGACACAGTTTTGACCAGTTAAAATCCTCCCTCACCTCAGAACCGGTTTTGCGATGTCCTGATTTCTCCCAACCTTTTCATGTGTACACAGATGCTTCGAATGTGGGCATTGGGGCAGTGCTCGCTCAACCAGATGCGGGTGGTGGAGATCACCCGATTGTCTTTATTAGCCGGAAGTTGTTTCCCCGGGAATGCCATTACCCCACGATTGAGAAGGAGTGTTTGGCCATTAAATGGGCTGTGGAGACTTTACATTATTATCTTCTGGGTCGACCTTTTGTACTGTTTACTGATCATGCTCCGCTCACCTGGCTTGCTTCCCATAAGGATTCCAACTCTAGAAATCTCAGATGGTTTCTTGAGCTTCAGCCATTTTCCTTTCAGGTTTGTCATGTGCCTGGAACACAACAGGGTTCTACGGATTACCTATCCAAGTTTCCTTGCCCTACTCCGGTCCTCGAACAGGACCGTTCTTGGGAAGGGGTATGTGATCGGGCGAACCCGATCACGGTGACAGCAACCAGGGGAACTGACGTATCGGGCGAACCCGATACGTCATTTCCGCGTCCCCATGTTGCCATGGGGACGCGCAACTCGCCGCATCTGCGTTTCCCCGTTCCCGGGGAAACGCTCGGATTGAAAAAGGCTGCGTACATGTTTAATCTTTGAGGGCCTAATTACAGGACTGGTGGTCACAAGACTGCCAGACTGTGCGGGCGGACCCACCTAAAGACCTCTGTCTCCACCAGGATCAAAGATTCTGACGGGCTGATGGTGGTCCTGGTTGTAATCAGCCAGGGTGGCACAAAACTCAGTGCCACCCTGCTGATTACAACCTTGATCTCTGCAATACTTTTCATGGTGGTTTCCCCACCATGCAAAAGGCTGGCAGATAACAAATGCAGGGTGTCAAAGGGGGGCCCCTGCACTGCCCATGGCAGTGCAGACCTAACCCCACCCCCCCCACCCAGCATCATCAGAATGTGCAATGTCTGCCTAGCAGACAGATTGTATATTAAGGGTGCTGGTTGCCCCCTTCTGTGCCACAAGATAGCACTTGGCTTCTTTAAGGGAGCCAAGTGCCGTCTTGTAGCAATGTTCCTGCCGGTAAGTCCAGCGGGAACACTATATTTCAAGAATTTTACCGGTCAGCCAGGTCAGGTTGGCGGAAACATTGTAATAGGGTAAGGGGGCTCCACCACCATGGAGGTGGCATCCTCCCTGCAAGTTTAGCAGTCCCGACTTGGGTCCGCCAAACCCGTGATAAGCCCCTTAATCGCTAATAACTTCACTTGCTGTCCTAGCTACAATGTAGCTCTGGAGTCTGTTTTTTATACTGAAACAAAACAGAAGCACTCATCAAGCAGCTTTTCTAATTCCAACTAAATCTTTTAGTTATTTCTTTGGTGAGTTTTCCAATTTCTTTACATTAATCACACATCTTCCATTTATATTCCTTTTTGCATTTTATCAGCATACTGCTAACTTTCATTCACCTTATTTACATTCATTCCTTTACTGATCCATTTTAAAATGAACTGCATTTCACCACATGTACCTGTTAAGTGTGCTTGTTGGAGTGTGTGTGTGTCTTTCTGTGTCAGTTAGACGTTCTTCTCACTGAGAAATGTGCAAAAACCAAGAAGAAGAATGGTACACCACTCTCATAGAAGACAACCAATAATGGCAAGAATTTCAACTTTCTTTTCAAGGTATTCAATCTTTCTTTCATATTAAACTTATGGTATGCCATTTATGACTGTATATGACTCTATAGTTAACCCTCTCCAATACTCCTCAAAAGATAGGCCAATTTGATTTGAATTTTTTGCCGGATCCACAGATCTCCCCCGGTGCGCATACATGCCCCCCGTAACTTTGCGGCAGATACACAGATTCATGCCGGAGTACAACATTTATTTTTGTTATATTTTCCAAACCAATCTCATATATACAAAAGGAACGCCTCAGTTGCTTGGGGTCTTGGTGCTGTGACAAGGATTTCAAATATAAGACAGTTTGCCACAGAGAGAAAGAACTGGTAAAATGGAAATTACGGAAAAACCTGTTTGAAAAATATGATTAATGTAATTGATGCACGTATTCCTTTTAACATGATGTACGAATAATATTGGATTGAACTATCAATGACTATAATCAAATTATTGAATTAAGGAATCGTGTTAACAGCAATCACGTCTGAATATCTTACAGGTGACTATTAATCCCAGACTGCAATATAAATAGTGTGGTGGCACGAAGGAACAGACGATACCACTTGAGAAAGACATGGTTGCCGAAACGCGTCGTGGGGTCTGAAAATCTGTCTGAATAAATAAAGCTGTCATGGAGCCCCCAGGAGTGCAGTGCCTTTTTTGTGTGATGATTAATAAGGGTTATGGTCTAAAACCCTCCACGTGCACCAGCAGTTGAGTGCGTCGCTATTTTAGACCATTTGGGTTGGATATATATATATATACATATATATATATATATATATTTTCCAGCAAATGACACAGGAATCCTTGTGTTTTTTTATTCTTTCAACAAAAACGAGTAACCCAAACACCATGGTGTTTGGGTTACTTGTTTCTGTTGAAAGAATAAAAATGAAACAAAAGGATTCCTGTGAGTGCCGTGTATGACTTTGTGTCATTTGGTGGAGGATTGTTTACAGGGCTGGCCTGTCCCTGACACAAGCACCGACTTAATGGAGTGCCCCCAGACAGGGGCCGTTTGGATATATATATATGTATATATATATATATACCTATTTGTATTGAAAAATATATTGACACCAAATTAAATATTTAATAGATTATTCCCAGTAGATGTGTGACTAGAAAGTCACATTCTAGTATTCTAGTCTTTTTCTATTCCCTTCCCCTTTATGCTCCTGTAGCTGTGCTACCATGGCAACATAGTCTGCAACACTCCACTGCATCAGAAGGTCACAAGATTCTGAGAGCACCATGCCTACTTTTAAATCATGTTTAGCAGGTGTGGTTGAATTTTTGAAACAATAAACATGTCACAGACATTAATGCTGTTTTGCTGTTTCCTAAAGCCAATCCAGCATTTACTTAATTTTCACACACAATTTTCACAAGTGGCAATAATTTGTTCCCTTTGGTTGAAATAATTAAGGATTGGCAACATCCATACTTTATGATTGCACACTGTGGTGGCGATGACCTGAGCACAGTTACAGAGTTAGGTTTGGAAATCCTAAAGAAGGATAGCATTGATTCTTTTCCCATATACTGCCTTTGTTTTTATTAACATTTTGCAAAGGTAGAAGTGGGAAGTGGAACTGGTCAACTGCATTCTGTCCACAAATCAATAAATCCAGGAAACTTGTTAAAAAACTGTTTCTTCATTTCTCAGATACCATAACATTGGCTCTAACTACCGCAATAATTTACAATTTGATATGGATGGTATATAGAGAAACGATTGAATTCACCTAACAGACAAAGGCAACAGGGTGTTCCTGCAGAACTCGAGAGACTTTATCCTGTTTCATGTGTATTGATCACCTACACATCATAAACACAAAGGCTCTTTTCCTAGCCATTCCTTTTACCATACACATATATACTTATGTCTCAAAAACAACAAAAAAACAGTTTTTGGCATTCTCTATCCATTTATTCCTAATGTGTCACATTTATGTCAGCCCCTGTGGTTAGGGATCTCCTACCCTGACCCCTTCATATGCATTGCTGTCCACATTTGTGACGTGGGGCGCTTTTCCGTTAGAACAAAATGGCAGCCAAAACTCTGCCTCTCAGGTCACAGCCGCCCAAGACTGCATGAGTATCTGAGTGAGTGTGACAGTGTGCATGAGCGTGTGTGACTAAATATGAGAGTGGCAATAAGAGTATCTGCCTGTGTGAGGGTGTTGGTCTGAGTGTCAGAGTTGATGTGAGAGTCTGCCTGGCTGTGAGAGTGGGTCTGAGAGGGTGTCTCTGGGTATGAGGGTAGGTGTGAGAGTGTGTCCCTGGGTGTGGGTGTGAGAGTATCTGTCTGGGTGTGAAAATTAGTGTGAGAGTGTCTGTCTTGCTGTGAGACTGGGTGTGAAGGGTGTCTGTGGGTGTGAGAGTGGGTGTGAGAGTGTGTGTCTGGGTGTGAGAGTGTGTGAGGGCATGTCTCTGGGTATAGGAGTGGGTGTGAGAGTGTCTTGGAGTGACAGTGGGTGTGAGAGTTTGTTCCTGGGTGTGAGAGGGCGTGTGAGAATGTCTATCGGGGTGTGAGAGTGGGTGTGTTTATAGTGTCTAGGTGGGGGATTTGTGTGAGTGGGTATTTCTGAGTGTGAGAGTGTCTGGCTGGGTTTAAGAGTGGGTGTGAGAAGGTGTCCCTGAGTGTGAGAGGATCTATGTGGGTGTTACAGTGGGTGTGAGGGTGTCTGTCTGGGAGTGACAGTGGGTGTGAGAGTGTATACCTGGGTATGAGAAGGGGTGAGAGAGTGTCTATCTAGTTGTGAGAGTGGGTGTGAGAGTGTTTGTCTGGGTGTGAGAGTGTGTGTGAAAGGGTGTCTCTGGGTGTGAGTGTGGGTGTGAGACTGTCTAGCTGAGTGTGAGAGTGTGTGTCTGGGTGGGAGAGTGAGTGTGAGAGTGTTTGTCTATGTCTTTGAGTATATGAATTTGAGTTTATGAGTATATGTATATATATATATATATATATATATATAGTGACATTTCATGAAATCTGCAAATTTACACAGGGGCCGTGCTGAGGCCCGTGGGCGGATCTGCAGATCTAAAAAAAAATTAACAAAATTAATCTAATCTATTTTTTTAAACAATTTATGTTTTACCCCTCTTATCTCCCCCCCCTTGCAAGGGGTCAGGGAGTCTTTACCCTGACTCCTTCTTTAATGTGCCAGTCAATATTTGAGCTCTGGTAACTGTTTTCCCAATCAACCAAAATGGCAGTCACAACTTTCCTTTCAGGTTTTAGGCAGCCAACAAGATTTTTGCTGTGATGTGTGGATCGACAGATTGACCTGTGACAGACTGGCGGAGGATCAGTGTCCCTAGATATCTATTTTTTGTATTTAACCTTAAACAACTTCAAAACTACGGAAAAGATTTACACCAAATCACAAAAAGAACAGTCTATGCACCAATATCTAGCTGCCTGCAAAATTTGGTGTAATTCTGTTCAGCAGTTTGGGCTACAGACCCTGTCAATAAACTAATGGAAAAAAATGTGCTGAAACTGAAGTTGCACATTTAACAATGTTTCCGCCATATTGTTCCCATTTTAAATCACCTACCAGTACATTAAAGATAAATATACATATGCTCTTCTAACCATACTTTGCGCTTATATCACCTACGTTGACTTTCCCTTACACCAGTGAGATCCATAATGATTAAATAGACCCTAACATAAATTAACAAAACAAATTATGGTAATACCAAACATCCCTTTTGATCCACTCTTGAGTGATCATATTCCCAATGGGCAATATTCAATATGGAGAAAGAACTGTCATCAACAAATTAATAAATTGAAATTAAAGTTCAAATAACAAATATAGTATTGGAATTTTTATTATGCCATGAGGAACCACCGGTCTCAAAATGTAGGCATAATTAGAGCAGCTCATAACATTCAAACTAGGTGTAAAAGCATAGTCACATATTTTCCCAAAACATATGATTCAGTCTTCACTGCTACTTGCAAATTAAGATAAAACATTCAAATAAATACTTCTCTTGTTAATATTTAAACTCATAATCTCTCATGTGAAATCAAAAATTTGTCTTAAATACATGATAGAGCCGCTCATACTCATTCCAATTCGGTGTAAAACAGTATTGACATATTGTCTCAAAATATATAATTCAAACTTTTATGTCCTAAAGTATAATACAATTTATCCTCAGTGGGTATTAAATACAACCTCTTCCATATTAACTGTGGTACCTCAAAGTGGCTCATTGTAAAATTAAATTCTATTCTCTGTTCATCCTTAACCGCTACTTCTACTACTACAATCAGAGCTGTTCTACACCCATCCTCTTGTGGGTAGGGAGTGTGTTGATAACTTGTTTTATCTGGAATAAGGGGGCTAAAAAGAGCAAGAAAAAGGGGAGAACAAAAGGGGGAAACAAAGAAAAGCAGATACACATTGGTGATAAAATAACCAAAGGCAACTGACATTTCTAGTCCTTACGAGTGTGGTGGTATGATTGAAATACCATACTCAGCATTGCTTTCTATATTACAAATTATTTGTGTAGTTCCTCATCTACATTAAAACCCAAAGGTTCATAGTGTCCATTTCTATTATCAGGCTTACTTTTCATCTTCTCAGCTCCAACTCTCTGTTACCTCCTCCCCAATGTTTTAGCACATGTATGTATAAGACAACAATATATATATAGTAAAACAACAGGAAAAGGAAATAACATGAAGCATTATAAAACAGAAAACACAAGGGATTAGGAAAACCTGAAAGGAAAAAAGGAAGAAACAACCATGATGGAAAAAGAAAAGAGAGCTTAAACCTGAAATGGACAAGTTGTGAAGTAGCTACAAAAGGGAGGTGCAATCCCTCAGACAGATGACTGCCATTTTGGAGCTGAAGGGGCAAGGAGAAGCAGATAGGAGTCTGGGAGCATGAGAAACAACAGCCCCAGGTGAGTGAAACTCACTTATTGCAGGTGCTGGCTTGATGTGGTGTTTCCTGAGTACTGGGACACGCGGGAACACCCAATGTACCACGGTTGTCAGGTGTGCCTGGGACACAGACACCTCAACATAGTGTCAGAATGAAAACCAGTGTGTAGGATTTGTTTGTTTCTGAAGTAAATTAATTGCAACTGTATATGTCCCATGTAGAGTAGAGGATGCACTCTGCATACAATTAGAACTAAACATGTCCATCTGCAACTGAGGCAGCACGTACATTCAAATCTTTGGTACTCCATTGTTAGAAAGAATAAAGTTGTTCTGCCTATTACTCATGAGGAAATATGAAGAATGGGTTGCCTGTTGTCACAGTGTGTGTTCCTTTGCTGCACACTCCTATCTCATCTCTATAATTGCCATTGCTGCCAGGTAATTGTGTTTCTGGTTCAGATCAACTACTCTTCAATAGGGCTGAAAATGACTCTGTGTTGACTGCATTGGATAAATCCATTTCACACAGGTTACCCTGTGAGAAACATAATTTAATAGCAAAGACCATGGCCAGCTTGGCAAATGTTTTAGAGGCTCAGAAAAAGTTAGTGGTTGCCTACACAGATGCCTAGAAGCTATATGGACTCTCTGTTAGAAATAGGGGCTGCCGGTCACCACAGTGGAATCAGAATAAATACAATAATTCTCATATTCTGGCTACCATGCGTCTGAACTGCACCTGAAAAAAAAAATACACTGATACTCAATTGATTACTTCACAAATGTCAAGTGCTGCACATTTTCCGAGTGACTGGTTAGATTGGACCAAGCTACCACAATATTGCACTGCAAGGTGGACTCATACGTCTGATAGTCACGTTCATCATTTGACTCGCAGGGCTCTGTCCAGCAGCCTAGGCAATGGTTGGATAATGGACAGAAGGCATAACTGTTACCCTGTGGAAGCCAGTACACCATTCTATGATGAAAAAAAGAAGATCTTTCTGTTTAGTGCACCTTAGGGAAAGAAGGGTGACTTTCCTGTGAGCCGAAAATCTACCTGCGTGGCCAGGCTGGACCACCCCAGGCACCCTATCACCACCCCTTTTGTTTCTTATCAACCTTGACATCAAACAGGTCTTTCTGTGTTTCCCCTTGTCAATGGCAGTCAGCCAATGGTGAAGATTGTATCTGTTGGAAGGTGGTTTATTAGCAGGGGGTGGTAGGTACCCACAGGTAGTATAAAGGCCACAATCACAGTATAAAGTCCAGTCCAGGTGTCAATAAATGAATGCCTTGTTCAACCCTTGGTACGTGGCAATGAGCAGGCAGCCTTAATTTAAGAGACAGGTGTGTAATTCTTTTTTTTTTTTAAAGGAAATAGTATTATGAGTAAAATTACACCAAACACCAAAAATTCAATTTAGGGAACTGGAGAAAGTAATTTTGAAAGAATATAGCAAAAAAGTACTCTCTAGCACTTTAAAGCCAATAACGGCAACTGGGGACATTTGGTCACTCTTGACTGTGACCAAGTCAAAATGTGAGGCCAACCACAATGGAGCCCAACTCGGATACACTGCGCAGACGGCCTCGGTCAAAGTTTCACCTTCAGTCATTTTTCTGGAGCTTTTTCTCTCATCATCGGGCGAGGGTCCTAGTCAGGCTAGGATTCGGGTCGGTGATGATTGCTGGATCCAGTGCGATGCCTCAGTCAATTCCTGGAAGTCTCGTCATTGATTAAACACTCTGGAGCTTCAACGGGCAAACCTAGATTTCAGGCCAGGTTGTGGTTTGTCGGCGCCGGCTTGGTTTTTGTCAACGGGTTGGTCACCTTATAGAGCTTTTTACAAAAAAAAACCTCTAATTAGCCCCAGTTCCAGCATAATAGCTACTCGTTTTTGACAGGTTGGTTCTCACTAGTGTCAATGTCATGTACACACCAGTCGGTGATTCCTGGGGTCAAAGAGAACAGACCTATAAAGTACCCAAGTACCTGCTTGCAGTCTCCACCCTGCTGGCCTGTCAGCTTGGAAGAGAGTAACTCGCCCTCCCTGACCCATCTTGCACATGGCTGGAGAAGAGGTCTGGCAGTGGCTCAGTTTCCCCTTCTCCTCCTTCGTCAGTGACCATCAGCATGGTCATGTCTGCCTTGTCTTGGTAGATTTTCAACTGTTTGAAATGCAGGACCCTGTGTGGTCTCATGGGGGTGTTAAAGTCTACCAGATAGGCAACCTCACCCTTCTTCTCTAAGATTGGGTAGGGCCCACTGCACTTGCCATGGAGGGCCGTGGGAGCCACAGGTTCCAACACCCAAAGCAATTGTCCTGGTTTGTACTCAAGCATAGTAGCCTTCTGGGCATAATAGTGCTTCATGAGCTCATGGCTGGCCTCCAGGTTCCTGCTTGCTTTGTTCATGTACTCTGTCATAAAAGATCTCAGGCCTAGTACATAATCCAGCACATTGTACTCGGATTCCTTGGAAAGCTTTTCCCAAGACTCACCAGGAACAATGACCCTCTTACAGGGTGCACAAAAACATTCCAAAGGGGGTTAAGCCAACCCCTTTTTGTGGGACCTCCCTACATGCAAACAGTAGGCATGGCAAGAGAACATCCCATCTCCTCCTCAGTTTGTCAGACACATCTATGAACATGCCCTTCAGGTCTTATTGAACCTTTCCATCTGTCCATTAGTTTGGGGATGATTCTGGGAAGGTGAACTTGTAGGTAACACAACATTCTTCCCACATCACCTTCAGATAGCAAGACATGAAATGTGTTCTTCTATGTGAAACTACCTCCTTTGGGAAATCTACTCTGGTGAACACACCAAGCAGGGCCCTAGCCAGTGATGAAACAGTGACTGTCCTAAGGGTTCACTACTACCAAGATAAATCTGTTCCGTGATGCAGTTTATGGGTCTAGGGAACAATGTCCACCCTCCACCTCAAAGGAACTTCCAACCACTGGCAGTGGTATCAAGGGAGCTTTTGGTTTTCCCCCTGTCTTGCCACTGACCTGATAGGTTGCACAGGAGTTACAACACTTCTTCACTTTGGCAGACATGTTAGACCAATAGAAATAGCAAAACAACTGGTTCCAACTCTTATTCTGGTCCAAATGACCTGGAAAGGGGATGTCATGGCTCAATGTGAGGAGGAATTTTCTATACTTTGGGTAACCACCAACCTCCAGGTGGCTCCTTCCTTGAGGTCTCTGGCCTCATTATATAGGACTCCCTAAACCCAGTAGACTTTGTGGAATCCACTGACATTACCCTCCTTTTGCCTACAAGTGGTTTGCCTCAGGCCCTCAAGAGTGAGACACTCTCTCTGTCCCTGGCAAAACTGCTCTCTGGTGGGTCCACCAACTCCTGTGAATTCTGCAGTCGCACAGATCTTGCAGTGGTGGAATTCCTACCTCAGAGTTCAGATCCTCCTCCTCAGGGTTAGATTCCTCCTGCAACCCTGCAGATCTCTAGGGTGTCTCGCCAGACCCAGTGCCCTTTGTCTTGTTATTGGATGCTTGGCCCATTATTCTAGAGTCCAAGGGCCACATGTACAAAAGGTTTTAGCAGTCGGAAAGGACAAATTGGGCTGTTTGAGGCCACTAAATAGCCTTTTCACATGTACTAACTCTATTTTGCGAGTTAGTAACCTATTACCAAATCGCAAAACAGGGTTTCCGAGTCGGTATTAGGAAGAAGCATGTTAAGGGCATCCCTTCCTAATAGCAAGTCACAGGGAGGTGTATAAATGTTTTGCAACCAGAATGCAGTTGCAAAACAATTGCAGGTTAGCATCAATTTCAAATTGGTGGTAACCCATTCGCAAATGGGAAGGGATCCCCTAGGGACCCCTTCCTTTTTTTTAATATGGATACCAACTTTTTGTGAAAGCAGGCAGTGGTCCCAAGGACCACTGTCTACTCTTAAACAATGAAAACAAAACTTCATTTTTCATTTTGAAGTGCATCCCATTTTCCTTTAAGAAAACTGGCTACATTTAAAAAAAGGTTACTTTAATTAAAGAGCAATTACAGACATGCTAGTCTGCTGACCCCAGCAGGTGCATTTGCATATACATTTAATTTAAAAGCAGCCTGCAAGGCAGCACAGGCTTTTATATTGACAGCAGGCAGCACAGCAGTGCACACTTAAGTACATTAAATATGCTGGGCCTCTAAACCTACATGCCCTGCCATATACTTGGGACTTAGAGATATGTTGTCATGCCAGTTATAACTATCTCTAATTACCATATACTTTTAAAACAGAGCACTGACCCTGGGTCTGGTTAGCAGGCCCAGGACACAGTTAGAGTCAGAAACAACCAATATCAGTGAAACAGTGAAAAAATGGGTGTGACCAGGGCAAAAAAAATGACTTTCTTACAGAATCACTTTAGCAACACCCTATAGAAGGCCATTTTGTGAGTTATTCTTCACCCCTTTTTATCCTCTGGCTCTGGTCTGGGAGTTGGGTTCCGACTAGACCGGAATGAATCTCTGCTCTAACTTAATGTATAATTTAGCATGGTTTTGTACCATGCGCGCACAAGAACACACGTTGTTAGTTTGGCCATTAGTCGGGTAGAATTATTTTTTATTGCAGAGATACTACAGTTATACTAGGTTATGGAACTTGAAAGAAATGAAATTCATATTATTTTGCAACAGAAACAGACCTGACTGGAGTGTAGAATTTGAACACACACAACCATCGACAAGTACACATTCGTCGTTCGTCCTTGTTACCCCTTGAAGGCATTTCAGTGGCCCTGGAGTAGTATCTGGTTCTAATGGCATTAGGGACAGTTGGCAATCAGTTACAATAATCGCGTAGTGGCCCCTAAATTCCCCAGTCGCTCCTGACCACACCTAGACCATGTATACCAAACTATTTAATAAGCAGTGTTCACAGTACAGAATATTGCCAGTAGTCCTCGAAGTTGGCCCCTACAGGCCCATTCACCAGTCTGCATGCCACTTTTTGCCTTACAAAAATGTTAAGGGCCATATTTATACTCCGTTTGCGCCGAAATTGCGTCGTTTTTTTTGACGCAATTTCGACGCAAAACTAACGCCAACTAACGCCATATTTATACTATGGCGTTAGAGGCGAATAGCGCCAAAGTTCCCGGAATGTGCGTCATTTTTTAGCGTGAACCCCTTCCTTGCGTTAATGATATGCAAGGGAGGCGTTCCCGTCTAAAAAATGACTCCCAGGAGTTTACGTGGTATTTATACTCCCGGGCAAAAGAGACGCCCGGGAGTTGGCGTGGCTAAAAACGGCGCATTTGCGCCACTTTTTAACGCCTGCTCAGAGCAGGCGTTAAGGGGCCTGTGGGCTCAAAATGAGCCCACAGGTGCCCTCCCATGCCCCCAGGGACCCCCCCTGCCACCCTTGCCCACCCCAGGAGGACACCCAAGGATGGAGGGACCCACCCCAGGGACATTCAGGTAAGTTCAGGTAAGTATAATTTTTTTTTTTTTTATATATTTTTTTGGTGGCATAGGGGGGCCTTATTTGTGCCCCCCTACATGCCACTATGCCCAATGACCATGCCCAGGGGACAGAAGTCCCCTGGGCATGGCCATTGGGCAAGGGGGCATGACTCCTATCTTTACAATGATAGGAGTCATGTTGATGGGGGATGGGCGTCGAAAATAAATGGCGCAAGTCGGGTTAAGACGATTTTTTCGACGTAACCTGACTTGCCCCATTTTAAGACGCCCATGCGCCATTTTCCCCCTACGCCGGCGCTGTCAGGTCTACGTGTTTTTTTCCCACGCAAACCAGGCAGCGCCGGTCTGATTGCGCCGTCTAACGCCATTCCATAAATACGGCGCCCGCATGGCGCTTCAGAATGGCGTTAGACGGCGCAAAACTTTTTGACGCTAAACTGCGTTAGCGCAGTTTAGCGTCAAAAAGTATAAATATGGGCCTAAGTCCGAAAAAGCGGCACAGCTCACATGCTTTGAACATTTGCAGTGTTTCTTTACCTGCCTTTTCTAGATGCACCCAAAACCCTGCTACAATAATCTTCCAGATAATATGATGTTTAAAATCATCTCTAAAAGTATCAACACAAAGACAGAATAAGAAGTTCTAATATGGCGCACGCATACTTTCTCTATAGTGCACACCACCTGCATCTGCCATGCTGAAGAGGTTAGTCAGACTGAAGACTTGGGCAGCAGCAGGTCGTTCCCTTTGTCGGGTTTTCAGACATACTTTCCAGGCTGTGCATTCCCTTTGTGTCGCCTCCAAGAGTGAGTCCTGTATGCTATCACTTAGATTACCAATGTTATGTCCCAATTATTTCCATTGCTCAGCAAACCAATGATTTAGGTTGTCTGTAGCATGTGATTTGTATTCGTTTTGAGGGAAGGCATTGTAGACCAGGCATGTGGTGCAGGCTAACCTCACAGCTCTGCCACAATTATGCAGAGAGAAAATGAAAAGGCAGGCCAGACACCTGCAAAGCAGATTTTTTTTCACCATGGGATTCACTTTAAAGATAATTCAGTATTTTGTGGTAATCCTGTTTCTTCATAGAACTTGCCTTTGCTATCTATCGTGCTGGCAAAAGAGCTGCCATCTGCTGCATGAACTATATCTTCAAAATCAAAAAGCATGATATTGTTTATGTACAGCATTTCTGAAGGTCAGCGCAACCAAAACATTGCATTCAGCAATGACTTCAGGCCAGATGAAGGAAAAGTGAAGCAAAAGTGAGGGAAAACAAGGTAAAATCTCACCAGAAATTAAATAACAGGGCTGGAGTTATTAAAAATTGATGTAGCACACTGATTTGTCCACGCAAGTTCTCATCAAAGTGGGCCAGGCACAATATCAAGGCCATGCACCCTGATATCTAACAAGTAATCAAAGCCAATAGGCCTAGCTTTAATGTGCTAACGCATGCAAACCTCATGTGAGCATCCCAGTGTTTTTGTGGGTTTGCACTTTCCCGCCAGACCTCTGGGCTCTGTCAATGCTTGTTGGAAAATACCTTTACTCCAGAGTGAAACCATGAAGCTTTGAGTTAACTCTTTCATAGATCTGTAATATTCAGTTTCTACATTCAAACGTGGCACAACCTTTAGCACAAAAAAGCAAGTATTAGAAAGCCGTGCAACACCTACACCACCCGTAGGAAAAGAGGAGGAGCCTCTGCACCCTCACATCATCCAACTCTAGGCATCCCTGTAAAAGTGAACGTGAAAGCAGAATTCGTGTGTTATTTGGAATACAGTTGTACGTGTTTGAAATAAAACAATAACCATACTGTACTTTCAGTTCAAAGAAAGATGAAATATCACATGCTTTATTCCAGAATGTGCCGGAAACGATGTTTTCCTGCTCTGCGGCAATAAGGCTTTCTTAAATAAGTACAATACATATTTAATCTAAATGAAATGTAAAGCCGGAGTGTTTTTCTAATAAAAGAGGGTATAACTGCCTCTTGAAAAATATGTATGCATGGTTATATATACACTTCAAACTAATTAGGATAGCAACGAAGCAGGGTGCATTGATGTATGATGCTAGGAAAGGTTGCAAGAATGTCACATCTTCTGGGATTTGAACCTTTTGAATTTCACGTTGACGCCGTATCTCTTCCACAATTTTATTAAATGCATCACACGTGATCACCTCATTTTTAGGGGCAGGAAGATTAAGATAATCGCTCCAGATCAAATAAACTTCAGTTAGGGCTAGAGCTGAGTTTAGAACCAAAGGGCAAGATGTAGAAAGATTAGGACTATCTATTTCCTACTTGCGATTTCCTGCAAATCGCAATTAGGAAATTGTTAATCTTACTGTATGAAACTCATTTGAGTTTCATTAGCGATTCCTACGGGAGTCGCAAATAAAACTATCTCATTTATATTAATGAAGTTGGTCGCAACTTGTGACCCAGTAGTATTCGCTTCAATCACAGAGCCGGTGGCTTGATGGGGTCAGCAGACCACCATGTCTTTGACTTCTTTTAATAAAGTATTCTTTTTTTTTTTAAATGCAGCCAGGTTTCCTTAAAGGAAAACAAGATACATTTAAAAAGAAAAAATGAAAAATGTAAGTTTCATTTTTTAAGAGTAGGTAGTGTTCTGGACCCCTTCTCAAGTACAAGTAGGCTACCTCCAACTTTTAAAACGTGGTAAAGAATTACTGATTTCTGAGCGGAATTTGGTCGCAAAACAGTAATACATGCCATACCGATTTGGTATTTGGAAGGGACTCCCAAAATACACCCCTTCCAAATACTGAATCGCAAATGCAAATTCCAGTTCGGTAGCAAGTTACAAACAGCCTGATTCTGCAAAAAAGTTAATTTGAGACACAATCAGCCAAATTCTGCAAATCATGCTATTTGCGACTGGAAAAATGCTTTGTACATCTGGCCCTTGGTCCCCAGGTTGCGCAAGGTGGCAGCAGAGCTACTAGACAACATCTCTTGTATAGTTGTGAATGTTTCATTAAGCAATGTATTGATGTTTTATGTAAAGTACCAACAGTTCATGGGTCGCTCTATGGAACCACAGCACTTCCATCTTTGAGACCTGAGAAGCGGGTGTGTACATAGATGACTAAGGTATGGCACAGAAATAGCACAAGCAATACAATCAAGAAATTTAAAACGACAGAGAGAGAACTCTTAGACAGTTATGTATGTATTGTGCTGCTGTGAGACACAATAGATGTGTCTGTATGAGATAAGCAAGGAATTGAGTCAATAATATATTAATACATAGGATCCTGTAAAATGGTACTCACATAGGGACAGATGTACTAACATTAGAAATGATGATTTCCTAATTGTGATTCTCTCCAATTGCAATTATTCCTAATATATGAAAGTCTTTTGAGTTTCATTAGTGATTCCTAGTGGGTCACAAATAGACCTACCGCCTGCATATTAATGAGGTAGGTTGCCATTTTTGACACATTAGAAGTTGCAGCCATCACAGGGATAGTTGCCTGGTGAGGTCACCATGTCTGTGATTGTTTTTTTAATAAAGCAATCTTTTTTTAATTTTTATAATGCAGTCTGTTTTCCTTAAAGGAAAATGGGATATGTTTAAGAGAAGAAAATGAAACTTTGAAGTTTCAGTTTTTAAGAGTAGGCAGTGATCATGGGCCACTGCATGCTTTTAAAAAGTAGTTGTTTTCCATTCTCAAAGGGGAAGGAGTCCCTTGGGTACTCCTTCCCATTCGCAAATGGGTTACCATCTCCTTCAAGGAGGCAGTCAAATTTAAATGTTTTGCATCTGTAATTGGGTCACAAAACATTAATACACGTCATTCAGATTCAGTATTTGGATGGAATGCCCTAAACACACCCCTTCCAAATACTGAATCGCAAACACAAATTATGAATCAGTATTCTGTTACCGAATCACAATTTGTGTTTTGTACACATGTTAAAGCATTTTTGCGGTTCGAAATGGTTTGTACACATGGCCCTATTATAAGGAAAAGATGTCTGACCTCAACTATCATACATTATTACAATCAAGTTCTGACTTCACTATGCCTGCTGCCAGAGTCAGCAGGTGAGGTAAAAGGCAGGTCAGGTCACAGAGCATAATTAAAGCAGCTGGTTAAAGCCGCAAATAGAGCATTACTTTTCTTTCAGCTTTCTTTCATCTGTTCTATTTTAATATCTCACAATGACCAATAGAGAGAATATGTTTATTTTTGCACACCTTAGATACAGAGAAGCCAGAAACTTTCTGGAATTTTCTACATGTTCCGAGCTATCGCAACTTTAAAAATACAAACAAAAAAAAACTGCCTTGTATTGAACTCTTTTTAATATCTGTTTGCATGTGTTCAATTGTGCACTAGATGTTTGACTTTTATTCTTCATGTTTGCAGACATGCTCACTCTTTCATATAAACTAGCTTGCATCTCTCTTTTTAGGTGGTTTGTGGGAAAGCTGATGATATTACCATGTATTAAATGGGTTAAAGCATCCTCTCATTTATCTATATGGTTATGGAACTCCCTGGTGACTTCCAAAATCCTTCTGAAGTACGTCCGGGTGAACTTTATCCCTTATATAATAGATTTGAAGCAGTCTACCAAACAAACATACATAACTTAATAAACATACAAAAGTAATTTGGCAGGATATATGGTGAAGACAGGGAGACAACAATGATGGTAATTATCTGAGGTGGAACTTATGGTGGTTTGCTCTTCTGTAGGCATGGGTCTATTGAGCCACGGAGGAGCCTTTTGATGTTGATTCAAGCTAAGTGTTTCAAGATTATTTTGTCCTTACTACACGGATAACAGTTAAGTCTGTGGAGAGATCTTTTGAGTTGCATTTGAAATTCCTAGTGGGTCACAAATAGACCTCACTCATGAATATTAATGAGGTAGGTCACTATTTGCAACCCATTAGGAAATGCAGCCATCACAGGGATCGTGGTCTGCTGGTGTCAGGAGACCACCATGTCTGTGATTGCTTTTAGATAATTGCTTTTGTAATTGCAATTTGATAACCTGAAGCTCAATTTATGTTTTGTACAAATTTAAAAGCATTTTTGAGGTGGTAACTGGCCCGATTGGGCTGTTTTCTACCACAAAAATGGTTTGTACATTTGGCCCCTGCTTTCTACAGGGGTGGGAGAGCCTTTAAAAAATGCTGAGTTCCATACAGAAGATGAGTGGTCACTGATAATGGTTGAAGGCTGTGTAATTTCAGGCCATTGTGTTTTATGGTTTAGTTTAGATTTGAAATTAATCATGAGTTAATACACCTTGAAGACCATATGCTTCTTGGCAATGGATTTCTAAAGATTTGTCCTGTTGAAGGAGATGTTTAGTGCTTAATTTGGGCTGTGACCGAAAGTTTTCTAAAAATCCCCTATCACCCTTGCTCAATTTTGGGGTTGCTGAATACAAAGGCTGTCTGGGCTTTATTTGCTCTCATGCTTCTTCCATTCAAGAATATAATAATCTTTCCCCTATATTGTTATGTGTTTCCTACTTTGGTAATAGGATTGCGTGTTTAGGTCGGCAGCACTGCCAAGTGTGAGAGATTGGGTTCAACCCAGAGCATTAGTAGCTGTAGGCATTACGCCTGGCTACTTCACTATGCCTTATCCAAACCTACGGGGTAAATGGTGATTATGGCAACCTGAACATGACACTCCGACTCCCCAGGGAAACCGTGGAAACAGATCGTTCCCCTTTCGCTTAGTTACTCATGCATGCCAAGGCGACACAAAAGATGCAAAATAAGTTTTCAATACATTTACTGAAGTAGTCACAATCTAATTTATAAAGTATGTGCTGCAGTAATTAGGCAGATGAAACAAAGCAATATGACCAGCATTACAATCAAAGTAAAGAGGATAAACAATCCAACCATGATGTGTGTGGCTCTAGATGTTCAAGAGATTCCTACCTTAGCCTATGTCTATATCTGAGAGCATCGTGATGGTAACGCTCTGCCTGGCCTGATTTAAGGGATTAGTCCTAGCCCCATACCTAGATAAAGTATTAGGAATCAGCCTGCCATGTAGTTGGCAATCCTCTCTGGGAGCCGGAAGATCAGCACCAGCAAAACTGCCTGTTATGCATTATGCATCCCAGGTTGTTCATGACCAGAATGCCCTCTACCCTCCTTGGGTGATTGTACAGTTTATATAATAACTCACGCCACATTGGGCCCACAGTTCTAATGTAATGGTGTGTCTTGGATATAGAAGCTGGCTCCAGGACTCAAGTTAGCATATCTTGTACCAAGCTTCACAGCCTGGGACAAAGAGTACTGATTATATATAGTGCAAAGTCTGGTTAAATGTTCAGCCTGGCCTTTCTTTCCTACAATAAAACAGACAGATAAAAACATGTAAAACCTTGCCTAAAAGCAGTGTTGCTAACATGAATAAAGTGTATATAAAACATGTATAAAAGCACAAGCTGTAGAACTACGCTAAAACAGGGGTGCCCAACCTGGGTACTAAAAAGGATCAACAGAGCAATATTGCACTGTTTTAGTCTCCTTGTCACCCCTACATTCTTCTCACCTTGCTACTGCCTTTAAGTCTTTTCCTTCCTCCTTTTTCCCCCTTTGCTATTTTTCTCTCTCTTATTCTGCATTAAAATCTGGTGATAAAATATTAATTCATGTCCTCCAAAATCTGCTGGTGTACCCCACCTGCAATCACAATTTCAAATTATACACAAGAGATGCCCCAGATGAGGTATTTTTATTTCATGTTTTTAACAGCAGGTCTCCTTTAAGCTTACGAGGCCAGGCTTTTGAGAAGTGTTGCCCTAGTGTTTAAAAATGGATTTCAGTTCTTTGGATTTGGCCTAGTCTTTCGACCGCAGGAACTGACTGACTGTCCTAAGTATGTATGAACACATAAGCATATTTGTGCTCTGCTCCTCTAGATCGGAGAAAGTACCAAGACCCTGTTAGTCATTCTTTCTTTCCTTATTTTTGGTAACACTGGACAAAGCAGTGGTAACATTTCCTTCCAGAATGTTAGAAGATTAGTAGTGCACCCCATACATGTTAGGTGTGGTTAGATGTCAGATGCATATTATATAGCCCTGTTATAGCATGTCCAACAAGTGTAGGCAGATGAGGCCGACCTGTACCTGTAACATATCTGGTAATTCATTGGAGTGGATATTAATGAGGAATAATGCATAAAGAATGATGATTGTTTAGCCCTGGGCACTCAGTTCTATCATCTTGGAGTGATCTGGGTCCTTCTCTAAGAATCTAACATGTCATAAATTCTCTTGAAGAAATTATTTCAGCCATTCTGTTTTTATGCAATCACTATCAATAATTTTGCTTTCCTGTTGCCAAAGATATTAAATAGTGTGCTTCTGATGTTATATAGCTAGACTGTTCATTTTGACAGATTGACAATGAGGACACATATTAAAATGCTGAGAAATAATGGTGAAATAATAATAATAATGTGCAAAACTAGTGATGTTAAAATGTGTGTTAAAAACAAAAATGTAGTAGGCAATCATACTCAAATGTGGTAGGCCTGAAATACTATGACACTGCCATATTGTAGCTAACTAAACCAAAAGAATTGTAGAATCAGCAAAAGTCTTGTTCCTGACCTTTTGCAAGACTTTCTTTTCACAATGAATAGTTGTTATATGAAATGTTTCTCTTCTCTCTTATACAGATGTTTCTATTTCTAAACTGACTATTGTTAGTTAATTAATAGACATTATTTAGTAAGGTAAATATCAAAGCTCACAATCAGGGGATACAGTGTTGAATGGGAGGGTGAATCAAGAGAGACTAGATGAAACAGTTACTCAATTACAGAGTTGCAGCCTTGCCCAGGCCCACAACAGCAGGGGCATGTTCCAGTTCTACGCCTTCCTGACTCCAGTTGGACCCCTCTGTCCATACTCTCAGGGCCCACTAAGCTAACCCATGGGGAACCCTTCTCCACATCTACAGACACCATCTGTGCAACACCTAACTTTACTTTGCTCACAGATGTATTGCAATGGGCAGATAGTACCACCAGGGCCAACACGGTGGTGTTGCCCACTCCACCCCCGGGGTGTGACTCTCGTCCTCCCCCCCCAGGGGCAACTCTGTCCACCAGGACAGCAAGCCACAGTGGCCCCAGACAACTGTCAGGGATGAGAGCCCGACCTCAGGCCTCTCTAACCACTGTGACTGTGGAGAGTGGGGGGTGGTAGCCCCAGGTGCCTGGCACCCTTTGACCACTCTCTCTTCCACCAGGTCAGGGATGACATCCTGACCCTGGTCCTCCCCTCTGGGGCTCTGTACCCTTCCTGCAGAAGCGGTACCCCCAGAGTCAAAAACTGTCAGGGTGCTTGTAGAAGCAGTCCTGCACAATTCTTCCATCAGTGCAGGGATGTTAACCTGCAACTGATCCTCCAACCTGGGGTCTGTACCTTCAGGTTGGACCAGGGCCAGGGGTGAGGCTTCCCTCCCCCTGCCCTCTCTTCTGGGGTCCTGAACCACCCAACTAGGAGTGGCCCCCCCAGAAGACAACATGGTAGGGGCACTGTTAGCAGTAGCCCCTTCCTCCAGGTCAGGGGGGACACCCTTAACCTGGCCTCCCAATCCAGGGCCTGTACCCACAGACTGGATCACTGCCTGGCAAACCAGGACTTCTTGGGGGGCATACCTACCCCCTACCAGGTCAGAGTTTACCCTCTGAACCTGGTCATCCAACCCAGGGTCACCACCCTGCGGTTGAACCACTGCCTGGCACACCAGGACTTCCTTGGGAGCACACTTACCCCCCATCAGGTCAGAGTTTACCCCCTGAACCTGATCATTCAACCCAGAGTCACCACCCTGCGGTTGAACCATTGCCTGGCACACCAGGACTTCCAGGGGGGCACACTTACCCCCCTCAAGGGACACACTGTCCCGAAGGGCCACACAAGAGTCTGGCTGGCGCAGGTCTCCTGACCTCTGCCCATCTGACAGAGTCTGGATTCCCCCCAACCCAGAAATGGTCTCACCAAGGTCATTCATGGGGGGCTCTGCTCTCAGAGCTGACCCCTGACCCTCCAGGTTCTCCACTGGGGTCCGCAACCCCCTCTCAACCCTCTGTCTGGACTTCTGCACCCCCTCACTAGGAGTGGTACTGCCAGACACCAGAACTGGTGGGACGCTGGCTACAGCCGCCCCCCCAAGTTCTCCTGACACTGTGGGGTCTCCCTCAACAGATGGCCCTATGGTACAGGCTAGGCTCCCCTCCTGGGGTTCCCGCAGGGAACCCTCCAGGACCTGGGACCGGATCTCGGGCACCTTGGGCCTCAACCCATCCCCATTCCCTCTCCTCTGAGACTGGACATGGGGTCCCTCACCCATCCCACTACACTGGGACCTACCTGGGACACTACAATCCTTCCCTACCTCACCTGGTTGGGAACTACCTAGACCACTCCTCTCAGGAGCACCCCCAAATGCCTCTTCAGACTCTCTGGTACTCACCCAGAAGTCTGCCTCCATTGTAAGCTCCCTGGGGTCAGAGAACTCACACTCCACCTGGTGTTGGCATAGCTCTGGAAAATAAGGACTAGACATATGCTCTCCAGCAATTACATCACTCAGCCCCTCACATGAATTAACCAAAGTACCCTTCACCCAACCATCCAGTGACTCTGCCTTGAAAAAGCACCCCACATCACCCTCCTGAGACTGGTGAGACAGTACCTGACTGTCCCTGACACTCAACCCACACTCTTCTGGGATGTTTTCACACTCCATAACCAGGACTTCTACCTGGGGGGAACCCCTCTCCCTGTCACTCTCACCTAGAGTCAGTAGAGTGTCCCTCCCACCAGTAGGAATATGACTCCCCATGCCAGTTCCCCAATCCACCTCAGGGACCCTGTGCATCACTGGAGCTACCTCATACCCCTGAACCTCCTGGCGTGTGTTAACTCCCTCCTTCAAGTAGGGCACCACCTCTCTGGGCATGTGCACTTCTGCAGCATCACTGGATATACAATTGTTGCTGCCACCATTCCAGCTGGACTCAGCCCTCATGACTTCCAGCTCTTTCAATTTAAGCTCGTAAGCATAAATCATTTTTTTAATCTCTAAGTTCCTCCTCCTTTCTTCCAGCTCCCAATCGAGCTTTTTCTGTTCCACCTCAAGGGTCAGCTTTCTCTGTTCCACCTCTAGACTGAGCCTTTTCAGCTTCAACTGGTACTCCCTCTCTGCCTGTCTGTCCTGTAACTCTCCAGGTGTCAGACTCTCGGAGGACACACTGCTACCTGCCCTGGAGATTCTCCCCTGAGACATAGCAGGCCCACCCACTACATCAGTGTGAGTGACTTGCAACTCCTCTTCCCCCTCTGGCTCCTCATCTGTGTGCCCCTCAGCTGCTTTGGCTGTCACCCAGGCCCTCAGCGCCTTTTGCAGCTCATCCTTCTTGGATGAGCTCTTAATGGGACAGCCAACATTACTACAAAACTGCTTCAACTGAGCCACTTTGTAGCTCTCCAATTTCTCCAAGTCAAAAGCAGCTTCAGCTAGGGCATCTCCAGACTGAGACATGGTGAGAGGTTAAAAAAAATATGCACAGTTCCAAAAACAGAAAAGCAAGTTCTCAAATGAAGTTTCAGAAAAGTCAATCACGGGATCAGTGAAAAAAAAGAAACTGAATGCAGAGAAAAACAGTCCAAGTAAAAAACAAAAATCACAAGACTAGTAGTATGTGGTCACGTAGTGGTCTGAGATCAAAACAGTAGTGTACACTTAATTACTGTATGTCAAGTACAAATACAAGTCCAAATCCCACCGCTGCCACCAATGTTAGAAATGGGGTCTTTGGTTGACAGTCAGGTTACCCCCTGTTCAAGCAAGGACCCTCACTCTAGTTAGGATAAAAGAGAATCACCCTCAGCTAACCCCTGCTTACCCCCTTGGTAGCTTGGCAGAGCAGTAGGCTTAACCTCAGAGTGCTGGGCGTAAAGTATTTGTACCAACACACACAGTAACTTAATGAAAACACTACAAAATGACACAACACCAGTTTAGAAAAATAGGAAATATTTATCTAGACAAAACAAGACCAAAACGACAAAAATCCAACATACACAAGTCAAGTTATGATTTTTTAAAGGTTTAAAATAAAAAGAGTCTTTAGGTAGTTGTAACAACACACTAGCGCTGCTAGCGTGTAAATGTACCTGGTTTGCGTCAAAAATAACCCCGCACGGGCGGTGTGCGTCGAAAGTAACCCTGCACAGCTGTGTGCGTCGAAAACAACTCGGCACGGCGGTGCGCGTTGAAAAAGCCAGCCACACGACGATCCGAAAGTCCCGCGGCGCAGGGTGCGATCTCTCAGCCTCCGTCAGCGATGCTGCGCGTCGTTTCTCCTGCTCCGGGCGTCGGTTTTTCGGTCGCGTTTCCTGCGGCGTCGTTTCTCAGCTGCGGAACCGGCGTCGCGTCGTTTTCTCAGCCGCGATCGGATTCGCGTCGATCTTTTCTCCGCACGGTGCTCGGTGCGTGTATTTTTGTCCTTAGGCTGCCAGCCTCTCCTTTCAGGGTCCCAGGAACTGGAAGGGCACCACAGAGCAGAGTAGGGGTCTCTCCAGAGACTCCAGGTGCTGGCAGGAAGAAGTCTTTGCTATCCCTGAGACTTCAACAACAGGAGGCAAGCTCTACATCAAGCCCTTGGAGATTTCTTCTTCAAGATGGAAGGCACACAAAGTCCAGTCTTTGCCCTCTTACTCTGGCAGAAGCAGCACTGCAGGAAAGCTCCACAAAGCACAGTCACAGGCAGGGCAGCACTTGTTCCTCAGCTATCAGCTCTTCTCCAGGCAGAGGTTCCTCTTGATTCCAGAAGTGTTTCTAAAGTTTGTAAGTTTGGGTGCCCTTCTTATACCCATTTTAGTCTTTGAAGTCACCTTCCTTCAAAGGGGACTCACACCTTCTTGTGAAATCCTGCCTTGCCCAGGCAAGGCCTCAGACACACACCAGGGGGCTGGAGACAGCATTGTCAGAGGCAGGCACAGTCCTTTCAGATGAGAGTGACCACTCCACCCCTCCCTCCTAGCAGAGATGGCTAATCAGGAAATGCAGATCACACCCCAGCTCCCTTTGTGTCACTGTCTGGTGTGAGGTGAAAAACAACCCAACTGTCAAACTGACCCAGACAGGGAATCCACAAACAAGGCAGAGTCACAGAATGGTTTAAGCAAGAAAATGCTCACTTTCTAAAAGTGGCATTTTCAAACGCACAATCTCAAAATCAACTTTACTAAAAGATGTATTTTTAAATTGTGAGTTCAGGGATCCCAAACTCCACCTGTCCATCTACTCTCTAGGGGAATCTACACTTTAATCATATTTAAAGGTAGCCCCCATATTATCCTATGAGAGAGAGACAGACCTTGCAACAGTGAAAACGAAATTGGCAGTATTTCACTGTCAGGACATATAAACCACATTACTATATGTCCTACCTTATCCATACACTGCACCCTGCCCTTGGGGCTACCAAGGGGCCTACCTTAGGGGTGCCTTACATGTAAGGAAAGGGAAGGTTTAGGCCTGGCAAGTGGGTACACTTGCCAAGTCGAATTTACAGTGTAAAAATACACATACAGACACTGCAGGGGCAGGTCTGAGACATGATTACAGAGCTACTTATGTGGGTGGCACAACCAGTGCTGCAGGCCCACTAGTAGCATTTGATTTACAGGCCCTGGCACCTCTAGTGCACCTTACTAGGGACTTACTAGTAAATCAAATATGCCAATCATGGATAAACCACTTACATACAATTTAGACAGGAGAGCATATGCACTTTAGCACTGGTTAGCAGTGGTAAAGTGCTCAGAGTTGAAAAGCCAACAGCAACATGTCAGAAAAAAATTAGGAGGCAGGAGGCAAAAAAGACTGGGGATGACCCTGCATAAGCAAAAGTCCAACAGTTGGTATCTGAGGTTTATTGTGTTCCTGTGAGGAGACGGGGAGTTAACACGTTTCCATAGGTGCATTTAAAGATGATAGGTCAACTGATGAAACAAGAGCAATAAGTTGGAACACTGATTTCGTATGTCTGTAATAGTGCATGTTCCTAAAGCGAGACACCACACACTCTTACATTCCGCTTTCCATGTTCTTGTTAGCATACCACTCAGAGACTCTACTGAGTCTCTTGAACCTCTCTTCCTCAGAAGTTCTCTTTTGATTGATTTTGAAATATTGAGCTGACTTTTGAAGTTGAAGCTGTATGCTTTATGCTTGATTTCTCTTGAACTATAACTCATTATGGGTTTCTGAAACAGATACCTTTTACTTCTCGTTCTTGGAGTAGGGACTCTTTCCTTTATCGAGCACCCTTAATGCATTTTATTGCGAGTAATTGATTACTATCCAATTACTTATTGATTTCTAACAAACTTCTAATGACTGAGATTAATAAACTTATCTTGTGATTTTAATAAAGACAATTTACTAAAAGAATAATTCCCTTTAGACCATATCAAACCTTTACAGACCGAAATAGAATTTAGAAATGATTCTGATGAACTGATGTGATTTACAGCAGCTCCTGATTAATCTCCATCAGTGTCAAAGGTCCATTGACCTGAGTTGAAGGCTGCAAGGGTATTCCCTGATGTGTTGTCTGACTTTTCTGTAAATTTAATTTCATCTGAAAAATCCCCACTCCAGTAGAAAGGTTGGTAGCAGAGGGATGGTTTATGTACGAGAAAGAGTAGCTGTAATTAATTATCCTAAATTAGAGAAATGGCCATGTCCTGTAGTCCAAGGCTTGAATTTTGAAGCCTGACGCAGTGTGGTTTTGAAGGTGGTTGCAGTATTGAAGGTGTGAGTAGCAATAGGGTTCTGCTTCGCAATTGATTGTGTTCCTGCATTGAAGTATGTGCATTGAATGAATTATTTATACTTAAGTGTTTTTTGTAAAGAAGATCGGACTCAGATGTAGTCTAAGATCCCAGGAGAGATAGATAGATAGCTATATAAATAGGTAGATAAAAGAGTTGATTTTATGATATTCTTGTCTGCTAAAGGTTTGTGGTACAGATCGTGAGGTACTGTTGACTGCACAATTGAGATAGGGACTCTAATGAGTTATTGTGAATGTACTAATATTTATTGGTGTTAGTGAAGCTTAATGTGCAAAGGGAAGCCATGTCTATTAGGGTGATTTCCCATTGGTCGAGATTTTGTTTGCATGTGTGAAGGTCTTTTGTATGAAATGTTGGAGAGTGTTAAACTCTTAATATTCCAGTTGTTAAATCACTCTTGCTTTCTTTAGAGGAGCAGACAAGGTATAAGTTGTTATTTTGCATTTGTTTTGAAGTTGCAGAATTGTGTTTACAAGAGACTGGTAAAGGAGTGTGAACCCATGTACAGAGTGAAGAGTTACGTCAGAAGAGCTGCACTGCAATTGGAAAGCTGGTGTGAAATGCTACAATATGATTGGTTGGCAGGCTAGAAGAATAATTGATGTATACGGAATTATAAATAGAATCAAATACCAGAAGATTTCAATTGTCTTTGTTTGTTCATGACTAAATATTGTGAAAGACGAGAAATGTTTTTAAGAGTTTTATGAGAGGTCATGTGAGAATCCAAGTACAGGAAGGTGAAGAGGCATTGCCCAAGGTTACCCTAGCACACAATATGGTGATGAATATGGGGTTACATGAATGTTTATGGCTTCATCAGTAGTGCAAGTTCACTGAGAATGAAGGTCCATTAAGAGTTCCACAATACAGTACTTCTGAATTAAAAATTATTGAAAGATGGAGGGAAAAATATATCAGGTGAAGCCATCACCTATACCAACACAGTATGAAGCACTAAATGCTTGGGAGAAAACAGCACATGCTAAGGAAACAGAGAAATAGTAGAGAAATTGAGAAATAATAGAAAAAGGCTAAAAAAGCTGTTCAAAATTATGCAGATCTACAATGGGATGAAGGACAATAAAGGTGGAGAAAATGTGCAGTCAATGGAGATCAATGTGCCCAGTTATAACTACAAAGAAGACTAAAAAGGAGAAAACACAGGGAAATGATGATTAGGGAGCTGCAAGGAAATTCAACACTGATAGCAATTCAGGGGATGATATTTTGGATGCATTATTGGCTGTGTTTCTACCACCATAAGTGGCCCCTGTAACAAATAATGAGGGTGCTTTGACTTTTAGTGCTCCGGTGGTTAGACCCCCAGTTGATCCAGATTCAATTCAAATTGAGAGACCATTGCAGGTAACACTGCCTGTTGTACAACCTGTCATAGCTAATACTGTGCCTGCACAAGTTGAGACTGTTTCTACAGGTACACCTCTAGGTGTTACTGCAACTATTGTGACTGTACCAGGACCAGTTACTAGAGTCATAACTGCTCAGCATTTAGAGAATCAAACAACAACTGCAACTATAAGCAGTTTTCCAAATAATGTGGTTCAAGGAGCTGTTGGAGGAGCACTTGTGATGGGGTGCATCCCTACATTGCAAAATTCACATATTGTTTCCTGAACCTGACCGCAAACTGTTCAATCATTGAAAGAAGGGAGAAGGATTGTCTTTGTAAGATCCATAGCACAAGGAGAGACAAATGTATTTGAAGATAGAATTTTTCCACCAAGGATTGAAGAAACCACAGAGAATAAAAAGGCAGGTAATTCAAAGATTCAAGCTATTAACACAGAAACTGAAAAAGAGAGACCACTAAATGTCCCAAAGTTAAATGCTGAGTTAGAAGAAATAATTGGAGGATGTTTAGATATTTGACACATAAATTATTAGCAAGAGACTGAATTAATTTTTATGAGTAAAGAAATTACATGTGGGGTGGGCTGAACTGACCGTGTTTCACTCAATCGAATCCCTCTGTTGTACACGAATACTCTGAGATTCCACAGAGGTCTGAAAGCAGGAGAAAAATGACACATTGTGCTGCTCATGCTGATTTTTCAGCACCAGGAGCCTGTTCCTTGCTCAAAAATCAGTGTGAACAGCACCGTGCGGCATGCCAGAGGGCAGTGGTGCTCGAGTTGGTTTTGCTGCTGCTTAAGTAAATTTTCTACTCGAGTGGCAGCTTATTATGGTGAATGATGAAAACCTCTCCAGGCGCTCTCCGAGCACCTGGAAATCATGCTAGGGGATTGCAATTCTTGCTCGTGCTCACCAATGTACAGTTGGCGAGTTGCACATGAGAAAAAACTCCATCATGTGGTGGTCAACGGAATTTGGCCAGAACTCTGCATTACTTGCATAACGTTAAGAGGGCAAAACTCTAATAGCTCTACTTGCAGAGCGGAATTGATTACCCACCCCTAATTATAAGGCGTGCAAATGCCACACACAATTGATTAATTGGCAAGAAATTATGAGGTTGATCTTTCAAAAAGTGTCTCATTGCAACAAATGTTCAGAACACATTCAGATGAAGCTATTGAGACAATGAGTTCTTCAGGAATGTGGTTACACATTACTGAATTGGTAAAATGCATCTGTAACTGGAGTGATTTTGAGAAATTAGAGAGTAAATGTGCAAAGAAACAGAAAAAGAAAAAAGGCTACCTAATGTGACTGAAGCAAGTAGTAAGCCACTGTCAGGTTCCCCTCACAAAGAAGCTTTGACCTTTCCGATGAGAGAGGTACCTGGTGGAGAGTATGGTCATTACCATGGAATAGAGATGATCCTGCAACATTTGTGACAATTTTGCAAAGTTGAGGGAGAATGCTTCATAGTGGTATACATAAGTTGAGATATTTGTGAAAATTACAAAAGTGCTGTGGACTGAGTTAAATACATTCTTTGCTATTGTGGTACCAAGTGATTTGTGGGCTGAGTGTAAAATAGCAGTAAAATGGCCAAATTCTGAGCCTCTGAGAGGTATGTGCACTCATCCCCTATAGTAATGACTAAAGCACTCATTTCGAGTTTGGTGGAAACCGGACCGCCACACCGACGGTGGTGGGGAAACCGCCACCAGGCTGGCAGTGCAGACCACCATACTAGGATTGCAACGGTGAATCCAACACAACACAGCCAACTTACCACCAGTACCACCACTGTGGTAGAGCTGCTGGCGGCGGAAGTAGCCATCTTCAGGCTGGCGGGAGCCAATGTACCACCCACCATATTACAAGTCACCAGACTGCCAGGATTTACAGACGGGCCGACCGCCACGAAAAGCTTGGCGGGAATAGAACATATAAAAGGAGACACTCACCTCTAGGTACACAGATGCATCAGTGGCTGCTATAGCAAATGAACTGCAAGTCCTCCCAGAATTGTATCTCGCCATACACCTTCAGGACCAGCGACAACGATGAAGAAGACAACCGCAAGTACGCCTAGCACATACTGGAGGAAAGGGAGGTAATACACACCCACACACAACATTCACACCCGGCACGGACAGAGAAGGCCACACACTATCACTCAAAGAAACGCACCGTGCCAGCACACACATTTACACACACACAAATGCAAAAAAGCAAACTACCTAATACACAAACATAGCAAAGCAGATATGTGCCAAACACACAGCACAACACACACAAACACAACCAACACAGTCATACACATCCGAACTGAACACCACATAATCACATGACAAGTAGACTACAAACACTTAAACACAGTCATAGACAGGCACATTGAGAAATACCACACATCCACACAAACAAAAAGCTGTATGTTGCAATGATACACAATCAATATCAGCGAACAGACATCCAAACGATGACACATGTGACACGTCACGTACAACCAACATAGAAAGGAATTCACAGATGCAGCACCATACACACGGGCACACACACCACCCCATACAATCCCACCAACCAGCATTCAGACACATCACAATATGCACATGGCACAACCCATCTACCCAGCGCATGCAACAACACAGATGTGCCCCATACACAAACAACACACACTGTTGCACACAGATGTCACACCACCATGTAGAAGGAAACTAGGAAAAGCATCTAATCTTGCCAACCACAGCAATGTGGGCAGATGTATTAGAAAACATTATTTTTAAAAATTAACTATATACAAAAAGTGCCAAATGGCAAGTCCAAAGTGCAGAAGTGCACAAAACATATAGTCCACATGTCACTGCCAGAACTTGACTCCTGACAACAAATAGGTCTCCACATCATAGGGGCATCAGTGGGACAGGCAGGCACCTCAGGAGAGTGGAGGTGGGGGTGTCTTGGATTTGGAAGGGGGGTAGTTCAGTTTGGGCTTGGGAGGGGTGACTTTGGCTCTGGGAGGGGTGGACTTCGGCTCTGGGAAGGGTGGACTTCTTACTGTGTGGAGGAGCAGTGGCAATACCAGAGCCAGCAGTGGAGGAATGGGAGGTGGAAGGGCCGTTTAGAGGCAGGGGTAAATGATGTTTGGAAGCAACATGGGGTGGTACAGGAGTAGAGAACATGTCAAGGGCAGTAAGGAAGGCTTTTTTAGGTACACGGGGTGGGGACATGAAAAAGGGATGGGAGTGGAGGGAGTGCTCGTGTGATGTGTTGGTGTGCTGTACGTGGATGCTGGTGTGTGCAATGTGTGCATGTGTGTGGTGGGTGTATGTTGGGTGGGTGAGTGGGTTTGTATGTGTCTCTTGGGAGGAGGGAGTAAGAGATGAAGGAAGAGGGAATGGAAGACATGTAAGTGAATGTTGGGGTGGTGTGTACAAGTGAGGTGGATGTGTTGCATTTGGTAGAGAAGGTGGTCGTGGTGATTACGGATGTGGTGTGTGGGGTGGGTGTCTGTGAGTCTGCTGTTGTGGTGACTGAGGGTATGACAGGAATACTGGCAGGATCAGGGTGTGATGATGCAGTGACAGCAGAAGTGAGTGGTGAAGCGACTGTAAGGGAGGAGGCCTGGGGGCAGAAGTGTGGGAAGTGTTTCTTGTTGTGTATGCAGATGTGAGTTGTATGTGCATGCCTGTGGGTTCGTTTTTGGTGCTTGTGTTTGTCTTTGCGCACCTTGTCTGTTGTAGAGGATGTATGGTGGTCTGGATGGGTGATGGGAGAGGGGTTGTGGATTGAGAACAGTTAGCTGAGGGGGGACGAAAGATGAAGGCACAGTGGCCATCAATGAGGAGGCCAGAGCCTGAAATGATCTCTGTAGGCCAGACAAAGCACCTTGAATGCCTTCCAGGTAGGCATTTGACTGATGCATCTGGGGTGCCAGTCCCTGGATGGCATTCAGGATGGTTGTCAGCCCCACAGAGATGGACTTCAAGAGGTCAATAGCCTCCTCACTGAGGGCAGCAGGACTGACAAGGGCAGGGGCAGAGGTGCCTGGAGCAAAGGAAATGCCCACCCTCCTGGGTGAGTGGGCACAATCAACTGGGTGGGGAGCTACAGGGAGGGTGGTGCTTGTAATGGGTGTGGCAGACAAGGATGGTACTGGGGTTGTCCCAGATGGGTCCACCGCCACCAGGAAGAATCTACAGTAGATGTAGTAGCTCCAGTCTCCCCTGTGGTGCTCCCCTCGCACTCCTTCCCACTGGTCCCCTCAGCTGCACTGGTGCCAGCCTCATGGGTCCTATAGGCTGCGCACCCCCACTAACTTGTGCCTTTCCTCCTTTGCCAGATAATGCTTATGCATACATAGACAGAGGTGAACAGAGAAGGAGGGTGGGAGTGAGAGAAAGGGAGGAAAGGATGAATACCTACACATCTAGTACATGTACAAACAATACACCCAATTGCCCCTGTTGTGACAACAAGAGCCCACATTACAGTAATGAACAATAGAATCTCAGAAGCCATAACCAAACATATCACCTATTACCTCACCTTTGCAGCTTAGACACACAATTTATTAACCTACATGCCTGTCATCTGTCTAACTCTCTTATCTATCAATTTCATCCATGAACATACTCAACTACATGTCAGTTATAACAGAATGAAACAAATCTGATTTCAGAGGTACTGTGTACATAAACGAAATGACAGGTATGTGTGGAAGGCATTCTGTACAGTCATTTTGCAATGATACCAACTTCAATATAAACTACACATACTTGTCACTAAGCAAATACAGTGCCAAAAAGATCACTTTGGACTAGTACATTAGACTCAGGGATAGAGTATGAAGGCAGTAAAATGCCTCAACATTGGAGTAACTTAGGTGTACAGTAGAAAATGTGGTACAGTACCACCACTTCATTTCCTGCATGGCTTTACATAGCTAACGTACTACAGTGCAACATGATTGGAGTGACAACCAGGACTGTGCACTCCCCAATCTCTATCTGACCTCACCAATCCCAAGTCCAGTGAGGGACAAAGTAGACAACTATGCAGAAGTCACCGAACAGTCTGCACTTACCCACTTGTGACTGCTGTGCTGCCCTCAAGCGTCCATCCAACTTTGGGTAGGCCACCACCAGTATTCGGGCCATTCTGGGGTCAGGGTCCAACAGGCATCCCTTCCACTTTGGGAGGCTGTCCCCAGCTGGGCCTCTGAGGTCTTCCGGGCCCAGCGTCTCAGGTCCTCCCACCACTTCCCGCAGTGGGTGCTCCACCAGCTATGGACCCCCAGGGGGCGCACTTGTTTGGCGATGGCTTTCCATAACCCTTTCTTCTGGTGGGCGCTGACCTACATGGGAAACATTGAGAAAATAGAGAACATGATGTAGATGATACCTATATGTGAGAAACTGGGGCTGATTGCAGAGGCCCCATAACTTTTTGCCCCTGATGGTGCCCTGGGTACTGCTAACCAGTCCCAGGGCCTGTGCTCTGTGTAAAATGGATATGCAAATTAGGCTAATTATAATTGGCTAAGTTAACCTACCTATAAGTCCCTAGTATATGGTAGGGCATGTAGGTTTAGGGACCACAGCATAGGTGGTGCACACCTAGGTGCATTGCTGAGGTGCCCAGTGTCATTTTAAAAGCAAGCCTGCCTTGCTGGCTGCTTTTAAATTAAAGTTATATGCAAATTCGACTTTGGAATTAAAGGTACTTCCAAAGTCTTAAACTACCTTATTTTTACATATAAGTCACCCCTAAGGTGTGCCCTATGTGCCCCTAGGGCTGGGTGCCATGTAACTATAAGCAGGGACTTTATAAAAATAGATTTATAAGCCCTGGTGAGGTAAAAACAGCCAAATTCGTTTTTCCCTCATTGAAGTAAATGGCCTTCATAGGCTAGAATGGGCAGACTTTATTTTAAATTTTAAAGTCTCCTTAAATGTTACATACCAAGAATTTGGTATCAAATTGATTGTTATAATAAATCCCACAACTTCCAGTTGTTGGATTTAATATAACCAGTTCAGGTAAAAAGTTTAGACTTTACCTAAAAAGTTGCCAATTTCAGCTCTGCATTGTTTTTGCTGCTGTGCTCTGATTGGCCAGCCTGCAGCAGCTTCTGCCAGGCTACTTTAATGAGGTGTGAAGTGGCCTGGCTTCACACAAAGGAATGTGCTTGGGGGAGAGAATCTCCCCTCAGCAGATGGTGAGGCAGGAAGGGGGAGGGCTGCCAAACTGGTCTTCAAAGGCAGAGAAGGACATTTGCAGCACCCAGCAACACCCCCACATCCTGCAACCCCAGACAGCTAGGTGCCCCCTTGATTAGATTAGGAGAGGGCAGGAGAGGGGTGTGTTTATGATTTTTAGCCACACCAGTGGGTGGGCTCAGCCAGATGTAACCTCCAAAAATCAGATTCATCCATGTTGGATTTTTAGAGACTGTTGCCTTCTGGGATGGATTTTTGCCACACTTCCCAGGAAGTGGTCATCACAGGGGGACGACCCTGTCCCTGATTGGAGAACCAGGGCCCCCCTGCTTTTCACCCAGGAGCAAGGATAAAACTGGCAGACCTGCACCCACACCTCAGATCCCCTCCAGAATTCAACAAGAAAGGAACTAAAGAAGAAGAAGGACTGCCCTGCTGGACCCCTGGCCTGCACCTGGACCCTGCACTCAGAAGGACTGCACCAGCTGCACACTTGGGCTTCACCACAAGAAGGACTTTGCCTGGCTTCAACTGGTTCAAGGAGGGACTCCCTGTTTGCTACAGGTGAAAAATTGCTAAACCAGAGTCCCCTGCACCAACTCCTGAAGAAAGCGACCAGCTGACCACTGTCCAGTGGCCAAAAAGGAGTGTGCGTCAGGTGCATTCTGGGAGTTGAAGTCCGCACCCCCAAGGACCATCACAGAACTTCTGGACCCTTGGGGTGAGCTGTGGACCCCAAAAGAACCTTAAAAGAACATCTGGGTGAAGCCCCAGAAGTTTGGAAAAGATTGGAGAATTTTTGAAAAAAAGCTCCATAAAGTGACCGACCCGACGCGGTAATTCTAGCCGGCTTGCCTCAACCGCGACCCGGCCTGACTTCGTGGTTCGTCCCGGTAAAGAAAAACATCCAAAAAAGAGACTAAGGCCCTCATTCTGACCCTGGCGGATTGAATCCGCCAGGGCCGAGGGCAGCGAATGCACCGCCAACAGGCTGGCGGTGCATTCATGGGCATTCTGACCGCGGCGGTAACGCCGCGGTCAGAAACGGGAAACCAGCGGTCTCCCGCCGGTTTCCCGCTGCCCATGGGAATCCTCCATGGCGGCGCAGCAAGCTGCGCCGCCATGGGGATTCCGACCCCCTTCCCGCCAGCCTGGTTCTGGCGGTTTACACCGCCAGAACCTGTCTGGCGGGAACGGGTGTCGTGGGGCCCCCTAACAGGGCCCCACATTGCTTTTCAGTGTCTGCTTAGCACCCGTCGCACACCTTCCACTCCGCTGGCTCCATTCGGAGCCGGCATCCTCGTGGAAGGCGCTTTCCCGCTGGGCCGGCGGGCGATCTTTTGCAGATCGCCCGCCGGCCCAGCGGGAAAGTTGAAATGCCCCCCGCGGTCTTCTGACCGCGGGGCGGTGTTTGGGCGGTTTCTGCCCGGCGGGCGGCGTCCGCCGCCCGTCCGGGTCGGAATGAGGCCCTAAGTCCGAATGTAAGAAGTTGACCGGGACCTTCCAGCCATCGTATCCGAGAAGGGCTCCACGGATGTCGGATCAAGATCCAGGTTTACCCCGGTCGAAGGATTTTCATCTCGAAAAAACGACTTAGTCCGAAGGTAAAAATCACCACCGAGGAAACCGACTTCGCGTATCCGGACAAGGGCTCCAGGAGGTCGGATTCAACTGGCAGGTTCGTCCCGGGGAAGAAAAACATAAAAAAAGAGACTAAGTCAGAAGGTAACTTTTTAACCGAGGCCTCCCGCGACTTGTAGCCGAGCAGGGCTCCATCGCGGTCGGCCTGAAAGTTTGACTTTGCCCCGGTCCTGGTGCAACCAGATGACCCGATTGGCGCTTTTTGTTTCTAAGCGCTAGAAAATAATAATACTTTAAAAATTCATATCTCCGGTTCCCCTGAACCGATTTTAATCGTTTTTGTGTCATTTTAAAGATAAAAATATAAGCTATTTTTATAAATTGGTTTTGGATTTTTAAACTGTTTCCTGTGTTTTATTTAATTACTGTTTTGTGATATTTGAATGCTTTACACTTTGTCTCCTAAGTTAAGCCTTGACGCTCGATGCCAAGCTACCAAGGGTAGAGCTGGGATTAATTTATTGAGACCTAACTGTACTTATGTGGAGGTTTGTGGCTTGTTGCTAGGTGTAGGTACCTACCTGCCCTACCAATAACCCATTTTCCAACACTATACAGCTGCAAACTTTGGAGACAAACAACATACATGGCCCAGGCACATTATCAATACTCCAAGCACCACAAACATCATGTGCATGCAATACCCCAATTCAGAATTCACATATCAATGTGCACACACATTCGCCATCAAATACCACCTGAAAACCAAGACAACGAGCGTTGTACTGACCTGTTGCCATGGAGTCTCATACAACCGCCCATACAGTGGTAGAACCCCTTCCACCACTTTATCCATCTCCTCAGCAGTGAAGACTGGGGTCCTATCCCCTGCAATGCATGCCATTGTGGCTCCAAGATACAGGAAACAGCAGCACACAAAGTGGAAGTCTTCTTTGCCCGAGTGCCAGGAATCAAGTGAGCTGGGCCATACAAAATGTCAGTCATGATCGCAGCAGTTATGACGGTCAACGCCTGCAGTGATCGTCATTGACCCTAGTTTGCCATAGATGTCAATGTTAACCTATGAGGAGTTGCACAACAGTTCTGACCGCCTACTGCGATGACTACTACCGCCGGTGGAATGAGGTCACTTCCATCTGTCCTCTGCATGCAGGACAGGTGGCTGCCATTTTACATTGTTACATGACTGTCCTGGGTTCCCACTGCATCATTACCTGCATATCGTCACAATATGCTTAATTGTAGTGTACAATTTGTCAACACTCACATATGTAGTGGATGTCCGGTGACATTACAACAGTTGTTTCTACATATGTCTGCATTGATAATCTGTATAGTGAAACATGTGGAAAGTCTTTGTTTATACATCACTACAAGTCCTGTACACGTCCCTTGTCACAGATATGGCAATATGAGGCATTGCTATAATGTCTGGGTAGGAATGGTGTGTGGAGTAATGTGTCTTTCTACAACATGACAGTCAACAACATGACCAATACTTCCTGATTGTCATATATCATACATGGGTCACTACATTGTGAGATGTGTCCAGATTGTAGTTTGTCTCCCTGCCTAGATACCTCCAAATTGGAGTGATGAGGAATGCACCAGTTTATCGGCCCCTAGTAGATCTTGAAACCATTGAGGAGCTACACATCATGATGATGCTATCGACTGAACAGTGCATCCATCAGGGAACTGGTTGCCCAGTTGGAGTCAGATCTCCTGCTAGCTTTGAGAAATCCCCATTGCATCCCTCCAACAGTCCAGGTGTTGTCTGTCCTGATTTTTGTGGCCAGTGGCTCATTTTAGGAGACTGTGGGACTGGTTGCAGGAATGTCACTGCCCAGGTTCAGTATGGTGTTACAACATATGCTGGATGCCCTACTCAAGCATATGAACAGGTACCTAAGGTTACCATGACGTGCAGAATTGAACACTGTTAAGGCAGCCTTTTACAACATTTCAAATGTACCACATCATATAGGGGCCATTGATGGAACTCACATCACCTTGGTACCTCCGAGGGCCAATGAACAGGTGTACAGAAAACAGAAGAGTACTTATTCACTCAATGTACAAGAAAGGGCCTGGCTCATAGGTACGTGTACTGCTGTCCATGTCAGACATTCAATCTCCCTCCCTACACAGTCTGCACTATGCCTATCACTGTTTCCTATTATTATGTTTCCATTTCCACACAGGTGACTCCGGATACCTCAACTTGCCCTGGCTCTTGACACCTGTTAGATATCCAACTATGGGGAGGACAGGTACAATGGGGCACATGGCCGGATGAGGCGGTGATAGAGAGGACTTTCGGCCTCTTGAAAGATAGATTTAGTTGCCTCCATGTGTCTAGAGGTGCCATACAGTATGGACTAGGGACAGTCTGCAAGTTCATTGTTGCATGCTGCATGTTACATAATCTGGCCCTCAGAAAGTATATCCCACTGTTGGAGGAGGAGGACATTGATGTAGGAGCTGTGGCTGAGGCCGGTGACCCTGATACTGAAGAGGAAACAGATGAGGAGGAGGCAGATGACAACAGGACTGACCTTATTCACCACTACTTTTGATAATTTTCAGATATGTGTGACTTGAATGTTATGTGCACTTGGACCATGTATTGGAGATGGAAGTTTGTTCTTAGATTTTGCATGCATCAAGGTGTGTGTGGAGACTACTGCCTTCCATCTTGGTTTCCAAACCTGAAAGGTTGCTGACTTCCCATGAGGGGTAGTGGAAATGCATTCCTGCAAATTACATGTGATTAATGCTGGTGCTATCATGATACGTCCGTATGGTAGCACCCAAGTTTATTGATCCTCAGTCTGAATGGTTGGATAAATGTAAGACCTATCGGACATGTCCTGTTCTGTAGACCTATCATGTTGTATTGCCAGCTGCTGTATGGCAACTACCTATTTCTAGCTATGTATCTAGGTGTTCTGTAGAGGATGTCACCTATAAGGAATCTCACCAGTACTACACGTGTGTGAATGACAATCCTGTCCTTCACATATGTGGTATAATACCCGCTGCAGCTATCATCCTGTGTTTATTATATACTTCTGTTGATGTACGGATATGACCTATAGGGCTTACAACATTGAGCCTTATCCCATGTTTTTTTTTGCCTCTTCAGGTCACATGTCTGTTTGAAAGCTGCTTAGTGAAATGCCTGTGGGCACACTTGCCATTGGATGTTACTACCAAATGGATCTACTTTCACACCTGCTGGAGATTCCTACTACATCTGTCACTCTGACATTCTCGCAGTCCAGATATGTATATTCGATTGTTCCTTGTTAACAGAAATGCCACTTTAAACAATGAAGACAGAAACACCATTACTTGTGCTCATTGGTGTTTATTGAGTGTTTCACATCACAGTTCAGAGGAGCGGGGACATGGTGTCTGTGATCATAAGCGTGGGTGGTCCAGCTGTATGTTCCACAGGTCCTGTATCCATTAGCCTTGGGATGATGGGAACTTGGCATTGGACAGCCAATATGGTCTATCAGTGACACACAAGGGTGACAGTTCAGGAGAGGGAACACTTCCTGGTGGGGGTTTGGTCTTGGCCTCAGGTCTTGCAGGATTTCTGGATGGCCATCCTCTTTTATGGGGGGTACCTCAGCTGCAGGAACAGGGGTGCTGGTGGCCTGTGGGTTCTCTTGCTGGGCATCCATTTCTATAGCAGGTACAGATGTAGAGGGCAGAGGTGTTGTGAGACTACTGGATGAGGCTTCCTGTTGGGTGGAGAACGTCCGCAGGATGGTATTGAGTTCTTTCAACTCCCCTAACATGAAGACCATGGTGGCATTGTGTGCCTATCACTGCTGCATGGCCTCCTTGTGGTATTCCCTCTGCAGCCTTCAGATCTCCTGCAAGGTGGTGAGTATCTGGCCCATCTTGTCCTGGGATTGGTGGTAGGCTTCCAGGACTGTGGAGACGCCCTCCTGGCTAGTAGTGTCCTGTTGCTGCCTCGTCCACTGGCCCATGATTGCCCTCCTACTGGACTTTGCCCCCTGTGCCTATGCCCCTGGTGCAGTGTGCCCCCTCCCACTGACACCAGGACTGTGATTGTCTTGGGTTTGGACTGTTGACTCATGGCCCTGTCCTGTGGGACATACAGATGTTAGAAGTGTCCTTGGGACACAGGTTTTGGAAAGCGGCCTCTGCTTTGCAATGAATGCCACAGGGAAGGGGAATTCAATTGTGGGCAGGGTGAGGCTGGTGGTGGTGGACTGACCAGTCATGCGTGAAGGGCCAGGTATGCAGGTTTTGCAATGAATGCCACAGGGAAGGGGAATTCAATTGTGGGCAGGGTGAGGCTGGTGGTGGTGGACTGACCAGTCATGCGTGAAGGGCCAGGTATGTCATCTGTATCCAAACATCCAGGGGATTCTCCTCTATTTGATTTGCTTCCAGGGCTGGGCTTTCTGTCTCTGGCCTCCTCTGCTGTGTGGCAGTACTTGGGAGACCTATGTAATGAGAGGTTTTGTGTTACATGATGGTATTGTATCAGTGGTACACATGTATGTATGTCATCATTGTCTGGATTTGCAAAGCAGTAATAGCATTGAAAGTTTCTTGACTACTGCTTGTGTATGCATCAGTTGAAAGTTGCTATTGTACTATTTTGCTCAATAGTTGGTATAGGTCTTGCCTACTGTCATTGCCATGTACTGATGTGCATGCCAATTTCTTGTTGGTGAAGGGGTGTGAGATGCTTTTACGTGCAGGTGCTCAAATGTGAGGTAGATATAGCAGTCAGTAGGGAGTGTTGCATTGTGGTAGTTGTAGTACTTGCTGCAGTGTGGGGACTCCAGGCACTAGGTGGTCCTATGAGGGAATGGTGTTAGTAGGGAGCTGTGCCATGCAAGGGAGGGTATTGGGTCCATAGTGATTTGTTTTTCTGCATGTGAGGGTGGTGTGAGGGGGTGACAGGGTGGTGGGGGTACATGCTGTGTAGGAGTACATGGTGACCAGGGAGTGTTGTTGACTTACCAGAGCCCCGTCCTCCTTGTATTCCCGTCAGTCCCTCTGGGTGTACGATGGCCAAGACCATCTACCACAGTGATAAATCTGGGGGAGGTGGTGGGGTCCCACCACCAGTATTTGTGATTTATTGTCATTATGCAATGGCCTGTTACCTTTGCCCGTAGGTTGTCCCACCTCTTTCTAGTGTTGTCCCTTGTGCATGGATGGTTTCCCACTGTGTCGACCCTGAAAACGATCCTCTGCAATAAGTCAGTTTTCTGGGCTATGGATGTCTGCTGGACCTGTGCTCCAAACAGTTGCGGTTCCACTCTGACAATTTCATCGACCATGACCCTCAGCTCCTCATCTGTGAATTGTGTGTTTTTTGTGGTGCCATGGTGGTTATATTTTGGGTGGTGGGGTGTGTGATGTGCAGAGATGCTGGGTATGCTGTTTTTTGGTGTAAGGTTGAGTGCAAGGATGTGCGTGTGGTTTTTGGTGTTTGTGTACAGAAGTGATGTGCGTATTGTTCTTGATGTTGCATGCTGTGTGATGTGTGTTCAGTTAGATGGTGCCTGTGATATCTAGGTGCAGTGCCTTCTGTCAGTGTGCTCTTTCCTCGCTATGCCAGACTTTCTGGGTGCAAAGGATTCTGGATATGTGTGGGAATGTGTTATCTAGTTCTGTGGTCAGGTGTGAGTGGTGTGTGTATCAGGTGTAGGGTATTGGTATTGTCCAATGTGGTGCAGTGTTCTGGTAGAGGTGTGTTTTTGTCTGTGGCGGTTCAGACCACCAATGGATTGCCACTGTGCTAAGACCGTGGTGCTGATTTGTGATTCATAATTTGGAGGGAGGGATGTTGTCGGTGTGACGGTGCTGGTGGTCGAAACGTCTCTTTCCCACTGTTGATCAGTCTGACGGTGTCAGGTTTTTGTATGTTTTTTGGTGGTGTTGTGTTGGTGACTGGTAATACGGCAGTCTTCTGACTGCCATCACTGGCGGTCTTTCGGTTCCCGCTTACATGTCGGTCTTTGGAAAAGATTGCCGAAGTCAAAATTAGCTCCTAAGTATGGTGAGGTGATTATATTCCTGAAGGGCAAATTTCCAGCCAAACATATTGACTGGTTAAAGAATTATCAAACTGCATACGATGCAAAAGAGTCAGTGCATGCCTATTATGAACAATTGCTGCAGGTGCTTAAACAACACAGTGGACAAGAAAATCCATTGAAAAGTGATATTGGGTTTTTTGTGTCACAGTGTGTTCTTGGGCTGAGACCAGAAATTAGAAATCAGCTGACAAACAAAACCTTTAAATGAGATCCTCAGGTATGCAAAATACTGTAGCAATAAACAAGAGATAAAGAAGAAAAGACATAAGGAGAAATTTATGTTTGCACAAGTGAAGTTGTGATTGCAGTTGCTGGTTTCAATTATGTAGGTCCCGCAAGCTCAGATGGCCCCACAGAATAAGGGAAACCCTAGATTTAAGGTGAATCATTTGCCAAGAGTAAATCCAACTTCATTTCAGAACCAGAATCCATTTCAGCAGTTCACCAAGTTGGACAGTGAGAGTTTCAGTTCTGACTTTTCCTGGACCAATATATATATATATATATATATATATATATATATATATATATGCGCAAAACCATCAAAAAAAACATTGAAATTCAGCAGTTATAGTTACAGCTATCACAAGTAACCATAACTCATCCCCTTTAGTACCACTATACTTTAATTTGGTCCGAAAATGTATGGTCCTTAATAAAATGCCTGGGTACTGCATACATAGTATCCACATTCTTTAGTGCCCTCCGATGTTGTAATATCCTTTTGTGGAGAGGCAAATTAGTGCTCCCTCTATATTTCTTAGGGCATGGGCATTCTAGTACATACACCACAAAACTCCTTTTACATGTTTTTCTCTCCTTAATGGAAACACCCATTCCTACACAAAATATCATACAGATACAGTAGTCATATTCTTCTGTCCAAACATTGGAGAGGAGGAAACAAAGACTTGGAGCTGAGAAGGTGAGAGGCCAGCCTAATTATAGAGGTGGACAGTTATTATGCAACCCCCCTCCCCAGGTCAATATTGGCCCAGGGAACCCCATACCCTGGGGCCTGCTGAGCATATAAAAAGGGAAGGTGGGCACCCAGCCCCCATCCACAGGCTAATATTGGCTCTGAGGACGCCATCCCCTGGGGTCTTCCCAGCATTTAAAAGGGGAGGGGGGCTTCCAGTGACCCTCCCTAGGCCAATAATGGGCCGGATCCTAATTCTCGCTTGGCCTCACCTTAAATTGTTTGGGTGCCCCGGTCACACCCAGGGCACCAATTTCCTCCTTGTTAGAGGCCTCAGGGGAGCCCCAATGTAGGTCCTGGGAGGGCAGAGGGGCCCTGGGAGGTGGTAGGTGGGGCTAGGTGGGATGCAGAAAATAATGAGCAGCATGCTGGAGCAGCAATGAGAAAAAAAGCAAGGCAAAAGCAGTGGAAAAGAGGGACAAACATGGAGAAGGCACACTGAAAATAGTGGAAAAGCAAGGAGAAAGCAGCGAAAAATTGGGAAAAGAAAGAAGAAGGCACACAAAAAGCACAGGAAAAGGCAAGAAGAAAGCAGTGAAAATGAGGGAAAAAAGGAGAAGGCACTCAAAAAATGGTGGAAAAGCAAGGAGAAAGCAGTGAAAATGAGGAAAAAGCAAGGCAATGGCACTCAACAATAGCATAAAAAAAGCAAGGAGAAAGCAGTAAACACTAGGGGAAAGCAAGGAGAAGGGGCACAGAAAAAACGGGGGATGAAGCCAGATGAAAGCAGTGAGAATGAGGGAAAAGCAAGTAGAAGCCACACAAAAAAATGGCAGACAAAGCAAGGAGAGAACAGTGAAAACTAGGGAAAAGCAAAGAAAAGACACTCCAGCAATGAGCGAAAAAGCAATGCGAAAGCGTGAGAATGAAGTTAAAGCAAGGAGAAAGCAGGGAAAACAAGGGAAAAGCAAGGAGAAGACACACATAAAACAGTGGAAAAGCAAGGAGAAAGCACTGAAAACAAGGGAAAAGCAAGCAGAAAGGAGTTTAGAAATAGTAGTGTTTAAGTAAGTCAAAAGGAAGTATTCTGCCTACTATGAGTCAGTGCATCACTTATCCACTTGGTATATATATGCAAATTGACTGTAGTGTTTTTGTTATGTTATTCATTAATGTACAATATGCTCAACATATTAGAATTCTTTATGGTGATTCATGCTTTTTAAAAATATATCAGCTTTATTTAACAGGATTGGAATAATTGGACACTATGGGCCTCATTACGACCCTGGCGGTCCTGAGACCACCAGAGCCATAGTGGAGGTCAGAACGACACCAAAGCAGCAATCTGGCCTTCACATTACGACCGTAGCGGAGCCTCCACGGTCAGACCGCCAACACTGCCAGGTTGGCGCCAGCCTGGCTGTCTCGGAGGTCTCAATCCGCCAAGGCAGCACTGTTTGCAGCGCTGCCCTGGGGATTACGAGTCCCCTTTCCGCCAGCCTTTGCATGGCAGTAGCCCTGCCATGCAAAGGCTGGCAGAAAGGGGGTGCCTGGGCACTTGGCATGGACAGTGCAGGGGCCCCTATGGACAGCCCCGTTAGGCTCTCCACTGCCCAAATTACAGGCAATCGAAAGCGCAGAGTGTGCTGCTGCACCCGCTGCGCCGCCACATTGCCGCTGGCTCGATTACGAGCCGGAGTCAATGTTAAGGCCTTGTTCACTGCAGGACAGCGTTTCTGCCTGCCGGCCCTCTGGTAAACTCATAATAGGGCCGGCGGTGTTCTGGCCACACTGGTGGTCAGGTGGCGGGACGGGTTTGAGGGCCTACATAACATACTGTAGTAGTATTGGTCAATATTTGGTTGAAACTGAATGTTTATTATTTTATGTTTTTAACATTGCTGAAATAATTTGAATTGAATTTTGCTCACTTCAAAATGGAGAACCCCTGAACCGAATCTGAGGTTTGATGGTCATGTCACTTTATTTTCATTTAATTGCAGCAGTTTTATCATACTATAAAATGAAATAGAGTATCTGGAGATAGTAGATATCTCCAGAAATCCATGGTTGAAATGTTAATTTATTGTGAATGTTCGCAAAATAATTTGTATTCTTGATTTTAAAAAGTGTACCGTGACAGGGACAATATGTTAGAGATTGTGTTTGTTTTGCTTTGTATGTTAAGTTCTATATTTGTGTTTATGTCAAAAATGCAGAAATGACATGCTTTAAAGGTAAAACTATGGCAATAGGGCTGTTATCATGATCAATGTTTGGTTGGGCCGAAACATGGTGTTAGTGTTTTTAATTCTGCTTTCAATAAATTCTGCGAATCTATGCTACCGGAGTGGCGATCTCTCCTCTCTTTTACTTTTGAAGAGACTGTAATATTTGATATATGTGGTTGAAACGTGTAGGTGGTGGTGTTTGGTGGAGTACCCGATAGGATGAAAGTGTATAAACTCTCCTGAAGTGCAATGTTACAATTGTTCTCAATTGTTTGTTTTGAAAAAAAAAATATATATATATATATCTACATTCTTGTAAGACAATGTATTCTACTCATCGAACCAGCTGCACCATATCGCCGACTTCCATCAATCACCATCCAAGAAAAGAGGAAAGAGAATGTATTCTTTCCAAAAATATTGTTTGCTTTATTATGTGCATAAATCACATGAAATGCTAACTCCCATTGAAACTCTGAACACGTTTCTGCAAACGCCTTAGACCGGACATGTTTCCCCCACATTAACCACCATTTTAAGGATTCAACTTGTGAGCCATCAACTATTTGCATAATACCTTTGTATTCGCAAAGGAGGCAGCCATCTTTAAATGTATATATTGATCATTTTTAAACCATACAGCTTTAACAAAAACTCTACATATCAGCTAGCTCCTTCAATTAATGTACACTCACAGACCTGTCAGTCCATTAGTAATCATATATAAAAGCCTCCAGCTGCTAATGAGCATATATCTTATCCATAATTCCCATGAAGAGACCTAGGGCCGTATTTATACTCCGTTTGCGCCGAATTTGCGTCGTTTTTTTCGACGCAAATTCGACGCTAAACTAACGCCAACTAACGCCATATTTATACTATGGCGTTAGAGGCGAATAGCGCCAAAGTTCCCGGAATGTGCGTCATTTTTTAGCGTGAACCCCTTCCTTGCGTTAATGATATGCAAGGGAGGCGTTCCCGTCTAAAAAATGACTCCCAGGCCTTTACGTGGTATTTATACTCCCGGGCAAAAGAGACGCCCGGGAGTGGGCGTGGCTAAAAACGGCGCATTTGCGCCGCTTTTTAACGCCTGGGTCAGGCATGGCGTTAAGGGACAAGTGGGCTCAAAATGAGCCCAGAGTGCCCTCCCCTGCCCCCAGGGACCCCCCCTGCCACCCTTGCCCACCCCAGGAGGACACCCAAGGCTGGAGGGACCCACCCCAGGGACATTCAGGTAAGTATTTTTTTATTTTTTTTTAATAATTTTTTTTGGCATAGGGGGGCCTGATTTGTGCCCCCCTACATGCCACTATGCCCAATGACCATGCCCAGGGGACAGAAGTCCCCTGGGCATGGCCATTGGGCAAGGGGGCATGACTCCTATCTTTACAATGATAGGAGTCATGTTGATGGGGGATGGGCGTCGAAAATAAATGGCGCAAGTCGGGTTACGACGATTTTTTCGACGTAACCTGACTTGCCCCATTTTAAGACGCCCATGCGCCATTTTCCCCCTACGCCGGCGCTGCCTGGTGTACGTGGTTTTTCTCGCGCACACCAGGCAGCGCCGGTCTGCTTGCGCCGGCTAACGCCATTCAATAAATACGGCGCCCGCATGGTGCTTCAGAATGGCGTTAGCCGGCGCAAAACTTTTTGACGCTAAACTGCGTTAGCGCAGTTTAGCGTCAAAAAGTATAAATATGGGCCCTAGTGTGGACAAACATCTTTTCAAACATTTATGTATCACTTTATACAAATATTTTAAAGCGTGTTTTAATATAAATTCACAAAACTATCACATAATTATCTCCATGTCTCTCACATATAAGGAAATATATAATTATATTTAAAAGGTCTATATCACACAATAACATTCTATATTAAAATTCTGTATAAATATATAGTGTCCTTATTCTTATGTATCCCATTATCTATTTTATCAAATAAATGTTGAATTAGCAGTCCAAATATATCATACAATCTACATACAGAATGTCAAAATTAAATTTTTACATTTTTAGGATCAGCTAAAATTCAACAATCAACATCATAATTATACATTAACCTGTAATCATGTATCACAATGCTTCCTGAAAATTCTTATAGATACTGTATGGCAAAAAAAAAAATAATCACTCATTTATAAATGAGCTCACTAGTAATATCCAAAGTGCATCGTGCAATAAAAGTGCAATAGTTTATAAAAACAACTATAAATATGAATATACAGACACGAATATGGAAAAATAAAGCTGTCAAGACTATATATTTGCAAATATAAAAATGTAAAAGTATGTATGATGTGATTATAGCATCTATAAAGGATATCAAGGAGTATCTATAAATAATTTAGTATACCTATCAATGTAGTGGAAGATGCTAACAAAATTGTATCACAGATGTACATGAAGTTCAGCATCAAGGTTATGACCCCACGGATTATCAGATCCCAATAAAAGGATCATCCTCGATTCTGTTTGTCTCAATTCTGCTAATCTGTTACCAGCTCTGGGATTTATTCTAATGGATTTAATACCATAGAATCCCAATGAGCTACAGTCACCTCCATGTACTTCCCAAAAGTGTTTGGCTAATGGACAGGTTCTATCCTGATTCTTGATGGCACGAAGATGTTGTAAAAATCTTACTTTGAGTTTATGAATAGTACTACCCACATATTTCTTATTGCAGCCACATTCAATCACATATATGACATATTGGGTATCTCAAGTAATTCTTTCATTAATCTCACATTTTTTCCCAGCAAATGTGAGATCTTCATGTGTGTTCCATGCAAAATTACATGCCTTACAGTGGGCACATTTAAAAAATCCTAAACTCTTTTTAGACAACCAGGACCTGTTATCTTTTGAACAAAACAAACTTCTTGTTGAATAATCTCCCAAAGAGTTGGTCTTATGAAAAGTGATTTGAGGATGTTGGCCAATCCTCCCCATAATTTCAGGGTCTTGTTGTAGGATATGCCAATTCCGTTGTAAGATCTTACTTAAAGTGGCATGTTGTTGATTAAATTCCAAAAACAATCTGGGAGGAGACAGATCTAAGTCATAGTTACCTTGTTTGACTGTGTTCCTAAAAAGTAATTCATCTCTATTCTTACTTTTAACCCTGTTGTAGGCATCAATCAAAATTTGATGCGAAGAACCCCTCTTCAAAAATCTTTGAATCATGTCCTCTACAGCCACCCTGAAGCCTTCATCATCTGAACATATTCTGCGAGCCCGCAGAAATTGACTATAGGGTATACTCCACTTAAGAGCTTTTGGATGGCCACTGTTCCCATGTAGTGTTGAATTACATGATGTCGGTTTACAGTAAACAGTAGTTACCAATATATTGTTTTTAATGAACAGTTGGACATCCAAAAACTCAATTGATTCTCTACTGCAAACCGTTTGAAGTGAAATATTAAGTTTGTTATTATTGAGCATACCAACATATTCAGATAATTCCTTTTCTTAACCATACCAAATCAAGAACAGGTCATTGATGTATAGTACCCATAGTACTACCTTGTCCATGAACCTTTCATAAATGTCTGACCATGCTATCTCCTTCTCCCACCATCCCATGTACAGATTGGCATAAGTGGGAGCAAAAGAAGCCCCAATAGCTGTACCCTGTCTTTGGAGGTAGAATTTGTTGTTAAATAAAAAAACATTATGTGTCAAACAAAATGATAGCCAAATGATAGTATGTTGTAAAAATTCTAAGGGACGTGTTTTGAGAAAATATTTACATGCTTCCTACCCAAACACATGTTTGATGGAGGTGTAAAGCAAAACTACATCCATGGTAACCAATAAATAACTTTTCTGCCAGGGAATATCATGAATCTTTGCTAAAAAAAATCATTAGTATCACACAGATATGATGGTAATTCAGTTACATATGAATACAGATAAAGGTCTAAGTATCTCGAGGTATTTTCCAAGAGAGATAAATTCATGCTCACTATAGGTCGCCCAGGGGGGTGTTGTACATTTTTATGAATTTTGGGCAAGAAGTAAATGCAGGGTATTTTGGGAAAGTCAATTTTCAAATATGAATATTCATTTTGATCAATCAGATTATCCACAAACCACTGTTGTAGCAAATCATGATATATCTTCTGGTATTGTCCAATCGGATTCACGCATAGCTTCTCATAATGATTCTCATTTGTCAACAGTCTCTGTGACTCCGTTATATAATCATCCATTTCCATAATGACAATATTGCCACCTTTGTCGGAGGGTTTGATGATGATAGAATTATTAGCTTTAAGAGAATTTAAATCCCTCCAATCACTTGAGGTAAAATTGCTAGAAACATCTCTGTACCCTTTAGTATGGTTGATCTTACAATTCATACAAAATTTATCTATATCCCCTACTGTTAGTTCATGAAATACACCAATAAGATTACCACTAGGTAATTGGGGATTAAGAGGGTCATTCTGACCCCGACCACGGGAGCACCGCCAACAGGCTGGCGGTGCTCCAATGAGCATTCTGACCGCGGTGGTTCAGCCGCGGTCAGAAGCGGAAAGTCAGTGGTCTCCCGCTGACTTTCCGCTGCTCATTGGAATCCTCCATGGCTGCGGAGCGCGCTCCGCAGCCATGAGGATTCTGACCCCCCCCTACCGCCATCCAGTTCATGGCGGGAAAGCCGCCATGAACAGGATGGCGGTAGGGGGGGGTCGCGGGGCCCCTGGGGGCCCCTGCCGTGCCCATGCCAGTGGCATGGGCACGGCAGGGGCCCCCGTAAGAGGGCCCCAAAATGTATTTCACTGTCTGCCTTGCAGACAGTGAAATACGCGACGGTTGCAGTAGCACCCGTCGCACCTTCCCACTCCGCCGGCTCGATTACGAGCCGGCATCCTCGTGGGAAGGTCGTTTTCCCCTGGGCTGGCGGGCGGTTTAACTGGAACCGCCCGCCAGCCCAGGGGAAAACTCGTAATACCCGCCGCGGTCTTTTGACCGCGGCGCGGTAATTTGGAGGGCGGGATCCTGGCGGGCGGCCTCCGCCGCCCGCCAGGGTCATAATGAGGCCCTAAATCTACTAGATGGCCTCAGCTTGCTGTTATCTGTCAAATTGGTAATAAAGCCCATATTTTTCAAAATATCTTTATCCACCTATTCAGTGTTACAAGTTCTCAAATCATCTGTTGTTTCCTCAGCTAATTCATTAATCAAAACTAGTGTTGATGTATCTTCAATAGTGAATCCAGAAAGTTCTGAATTTACAATATTCAAATTAGTGCCAGGATCAATGGATTTACTTGAGAAATGTTACATAAGCCATAATTTCCGAACAAATTTATATAGGTCAGTGCGTGTTTTTACATAATCCCACTTTACTGTAGGACAAAAACGTAATCCTAAATTCAAAATCTGTTGTTGATTAGGAGTGAGATTGGTCTTTGAAATATTTACAATGATATTGGATTTCTCAAAAGCATTGTCCAATGCAACCGATTGATTCAATCTTGATGTTTGTTGCTTTTTCCTCTTCCCCCACCTCGTCTTGTACCTCCCCATCCTCGTCCTCGACTTTTGCTTCAATGTGACATGGCCATTTGCATCAACCGCATCTCCCCCTATATATATATGTTAGACTTGGCATCCCTGGCGTGGTCTCTTCTAACTTTTTGCCTCTGTTTCCCAGGTTGTTGATGTGTACTAGAATCGGAATTTTTCTATTTTTGATACTCTGGGCATTTTACCACTGCTAATCAGTGCTAAAGTGCAGGTGTTCCTATGTAAAATGTATATGTAATTGGCTTTCCAGGATTGGCATATTTGATTTACTAGTAAGGCCCTAGTACAGTGCACTAGAGATGCCCAAGGCCTGTAAATCAAATGATACTAGTGGGCCTGCCACACTGATTTTGCCACCCATGAGTAGCCCTGTAAACAGGGCTCAGACCTGCCACTGCAGTGTCTGTGTGTCCAGTTTTAAACTGCCTATTCGACTTGGCAAGTGTACCGAGTTCCCAGGCCTGAACCTCCCCTTTTTAAACATGTAAGGAACCCCTAAGGTAGGCCCTAGGTAGCCCCATGGGCAGGGTGCAGCATATGTTCAAGGTAGGACATATACTGATGTGTTTTATAAGTCCTAACAGTGAAATAATGCCAAATTCGATTTTTCACTTTTGCAAGTCCTATCTCTCTCATAGGTTAACATGGGGACTGCCTTTAAGTATTATTAAAGTGCAGATTCCCTTTGGGAGCAGATAGGAATTTGAAGTTTAGGGTCTCTAAACTCACAATTTAAAAATACATATTTTAGTAAAGTTTGTTATTAGATTGTGTGTTTGTAAATGACACTTTTAGAAAGTAGGCATTTTCTTGCTTAAACCATTCTGTGACACTGCCTGCTTGTGGATTCTCTGTCTTGGTCAGTTTGACAGTTGGGCTGTTTGCACCTCTCCTCTGGACAGTTACACAAAGGGAGCTGGGTGTAGCCTCCACATCCTGATGAGCCATCTGAGCTGGAGGGGAAGGGAAGAGAGGTCACTTACACCTGAATGGGCTGTGCCTGCCCACACACAATGCAATATCCAACCCCCTGTTGTGTGTCTGGGGCCTGGACTGGGCAAGGCAAGTTTGCCTACTTCAAAGGCAGAAAGGGGTATCAGTAGTTGACCCAAACCCCTGAAAATTAGATCACTTCTGGATTCAAGAGGAACCTCTGCCAAGGAGAAGAGCTGTGGAGAAGTGCTGCCCCTGCCTGTGACTGTGCTGTGTTGGGCTAACCTGCAGTTGCTGCTGCTGCCTGTGAAAAGGGACAAAGGCTGGACTTTGTGGTAAATTCCTGCTTAAGAAGAATCTCCAAGGGCTGGGACTGAGCTTGTCCCCTGTTCTGAAGTCTCAGGGCCATCAAAGACTTCCTCTGCCAGCATCTGGACTCTCTGATGAGACTCCTGTCCTGCCAAGTGACACCTAATCCAGTCCCTGGGCCTTTCAAAGGAGAAGCTGGTGGAAATCCAAGAAAATTCAAGAAAACCGACTTCAGACGACTCCGGTCTGACACCGCTGCCAAATCCTGTAATGCCGCCTGCAACCGAAGCTATGGTCCTTGCTGGAGTGTGATGACCCCATAGGCCTGATGCTGCTGCAGCTCCACCAAAGTCCGCAACTCCGTAGAAGTAGCCGCACCACGTCGTGAACGCCAGATATCGACTCTGTCCAAAGAGAGCAGATTCAACGCTTCGCATTGACGCCACCTCACCTCCAATGCTCCGCAGGAAGGACCTGATGCCTCTTTTGACACCTTCGCCCTGCAGCACCGGAATCCAATTGTTTATATGGGTATTCCAAAGTCTGTGAAATTCATAATATAATTATTATTGTTGTTCCAAACTGTGACTGCAGCACAATGCTTGCACATAATCCTTTAGGCGTTAATATTTCATATTACTCTGAGCGTGCATATTATCAGTCTCTGTCCCATTGCCCATCTGTGCAAAGACAATGTGAATTCTACTGCCAAGAACTACTGTTTCATTTTCTTGTCGATAGTATGTCACAGTTCCCACATTCACTCACTGTTTTAGATAACGATTAAGAGTATTTAAGGTTATGTAAGATTAAGAGAAACAGTTTGCAGTAGAATTCACGTTGTCTGGGAGAGAGAGAGAGAAATAAATACATAAATAATAATAATAGATATATTTGAGCAATCCACTCCAGCCTTTGCATCAGTAGGGAGAGCGTTGGCCTTAGAAGGGGGAAAATGTACTATTCCCACTCCAGTTTGGACAAATGTTATACTTCGGAAAGATTACAATTACTACTCCCACTCCAGTGTATGCAACAGCTACGAAAGTATTTTACTTTAAACATAAAACATATCTTACTAATCCTATACATTTACAACAAATATAAAACTCTTAATAGGAAAAATGCCAATGCTAATGTGAGGGTTGGGCAGCATGGTGAAAGTACGGAGTTGTTTGAACTAAATAGGGGAGTGCGACAGGGGTGTGTTTTGGCCCCTACCCTTTTTCTGCTGTACACAAATGGGCTGTTTGATTTTTTAGCTGACAGATGTAAGGACGCTCCTAAAATCAATGGCAAGAGTATTCCTGTATTGATATACGCGGATGATGCTGTTCTTATGGCCCACACCATGAACGGTCTACGTGAGGCAGTTAAAGCATACGAAAGTTTCATGACATTGTTAGACTTGGAGATAAATTTCAGCAAGTCTCATTTTATGGTCTATGGTAAACCTTTAAGTAAGGTGGGCGTTTTAAAATTAAAGGAACAGGTGAGTGGAAAGGTGCAGGATTTTCCCTATCTTGGAGTGATTTTTGATGATAAGGGTACGTGGAAACCCTGTATTGCCAGGAGAGGGAGGCTTTTTACTTCTACTATAGGTGCTACGTTTGAATTTGCTGCCAGGGTTGGTAACAATCCTATAAAGTCCCTGCTCGAGGTATACAGGTGTAAATGCATTCCAGTTTTGTTGTATGAGGCCCCACTCTGGGGTTATATAGAAAATAGGACCCCTGTGACTGAGGAAAACCGTTTCTGTAGAAGGCTATTATGGGTGGGTCAAAATACTTCTGGGTTTTGTTTTCACCTTCAGTTGGATTTGGATTTCATAGAAGACACCATTAAATTAGCTCCCGTTTTATTGTGGATTTCAATATGGACGAATGAATCTGCGCCCCTAAACTTGGAAATCCTGCGTGATTGTTTGCGATGCGATCATACTAAGGAAATCCCCTGGCTGGCCTATGTAAGAAATGTTGTTAATGCTTTGGGTCATCCAGGCATCTTTGATGCGCCAGAGTTTTTATCTAGAGTGGACAAAAAGGGGGTAAAGGAGAATTTTTTAAAAATGGTAATGGCCAAGAGAGAGGAGACGGACCTAAGAAAGAAATCAGTGAGGGATTTATTATGATGAGATGGGGCGGGCCCAGAGACCTACCTCTTGGAGGTCTAAAACATATGGGAAAGTACCCTCATTATGTGTTTCTGTTTAGGGGTGATCAGAACTAATCAGTGTTTCCCGTTAAGCCAGTTTGATCAGAACACCATAAAACTGTGTCCGTGTGATGGTGTTTCCCTGCAGACCCTATTGCACTTTACTACATTTTGTGGGCTATATGCACTTTTTAGGAAACAATATTTAGTCCCCTTTTTGAGGGACAGGGGTTTTGTGCAACACCGTCCAGCTTTTTTGTGGTTGTGTATGACTTCGGAGGCAATGGTGTTGCGAGGGATTGGTTCTTTTCTAAAGGGAGCAATAACTTGGTGAAATAGTGTAAATTTTTAATCATGGTGTAGTGTCTATACAAATTTTAATTGTAAGCATGGTACCATCAATTTTGAGTTTTAATATGGTGTCATATTTGGGGCGTTGCAAGGACTAAGAGATTGTTATCTGTTGTGTATTGATATGTTTTTATGGTTGACAACTTTTTTTTTTTAAATAGCATAATAGCGATAACATTTTTGACCTGTCAAATGTGTCTAACAACCGGGAAAAAGAGCCTTATTGTTAAAATTCGGAGTTGGCACTAGATGTTTTATGCTATTTTTGGTTATGGGATCCTTGAAGGGTGAAGTGTGATTGTGACAATGTGTCTTCCCAATCCTTTTGTACTTTGTGGTATTTTGTAAGCTGTATAAATCTCTTAGAATTCAATACTTATTGCCTCTTTTTAAAACTCAAAGTTTTAAACAATGTAGAGCAGTTTTTTTTTATTTTAAAATTGTAGTTTTATTAAAGCAGTTGTATATTATCACACAAGTTTTTACATTTAGATCATATTTTTGTATTTATTATTGTTCACTCTTATAGTATTTCCTATGTGTCTTTTATACATTGTGTATATTTTCTATTTGATTGTCTTCGACATTCGAATAAAGAATTGAATTATTTAAAAAAAACAATAGGAAAATTATGAAATTACCACAAAATAAATTATATATAGAAAAGTTTTAAAAAACAATAATGTAATTGATTATTGACCAATTTAATTACCTTCCCACACTATGCCCCCACAAACCTAGTAGCCAACACTTAAAATACAACTGAAATTAACACGTGTAACACAGTTAACATAACTGATACTTGATTAATTATAAATAAATACATAATTATTATTTATTACTTTAATACCTTCCCACCCTATGCCCCTTCAGACTCAAGAGCCAAAACCTAATATATAACTTGAAAAATATAATTATCACACAAATTACTTAATTTATCAATTAAATATTTAATAATAAAATAATAAATCATTAGTAACTAATCATTACTTAACTAACTTCCCACCCTATGCTCCTAAAAACCCAGCAACCTACACCTAATAGAGAACAGAAAATATAATTATTACACAATTTACATAATGAATCATAATTTAAATTATAAAAAAATCTCTTAGAACAATTATTAGTTAATTATTACTTAATTAACTTCCCACCCTACACCCCAACAAACCCTTCAGCCTGCATCTAATATATAACTTACAAAGTATAACTAATACACAATTTACATAATTGATAACCATTAAAAAAATAAAAAAATAATTGTCAATTAATTATTAATTAATTATCTTCCCACTCCATAACCCTACAAACCCAGTAATCAGCAGCTAATATATAATGAAAAATATAATTGTTACACAATTTACATAATTAATAATTCATTAAATAATGAATAAAGTTATTATTTATTTGTTAATTAATTAACTTCACAGCCTGTACCTCTATAATTCAGCAACCCACACATAACATTTAAGTTTAAAAGTATAATTATTATAATCGTTGATCAATAATAAATAAAAAATTGAGGGCCTGATTACGAGTTTGGCGGTCCAGGGACCTCCATGGCAGTGGCCTGACCACCGCAGTGTTGGCGGTCCATATTACGAGACATGTAGTTACATAGATAAAAGACCACAGCGGTCCTGCCAACAAAACCAGCAAATCTAGACCACCAGACAGACCAATGTGTATATCAGAGTGCGGGCCGCCAGTCAAACTGCCATTCCAATTCCGATGTGGCTTTATGCTGCCAAACGTGGTGGCCCAACCAACACAGTTGAGCAGTTGGAAACAGAGGGATATAAGGCCAAACTCACCTGTAGGCAGTGTCACGCATCCTGTGCTGCTATGGAGCTGAACCTACAGGTCCTGCCACTGATTGTGCTGCTCAATAGTGCACAAAATTGACCACGTTTTTTACCCAACCAACAGTAAGCCAAACACCTGCCCATTTCCTTCAGCTTCACAGCAAATCGACAGGCTGCCATTGACCTGGTATGTGGCCTGTGATCCATCCATGGCCCAAGTATATGTCATGTGCCAGTTTTGAAGCTGTACACAGCCCCATGGTGCTCCCTTTGGCCAGGGCACTGACACTGCACCTCTACATTCTACAAAACTTGATTTGTGTGCAAATGCCAGTTTCAGGGATAGGCATGTGTTCATAACAGTGTACACACAACAGCAAAATCCTCATCAATATCATATCTACAAATTGAAGTGACACCACCATATTGTTCACATGCATTGGCCTGTAGTGACAGACCATATACATCTGCATAGAAGTGTCATTAAACCCAAACACACCTTCCCTGAAAAATCTGTGTAATAGACTCACAAATATCACCCTCATTGCAAGAGAATGTAAGGTAAATGGAATGCAGAATAATTTGTGTGACAATCATCCAAAGCACACAATGTAAACAATCCCTGCAGAATAGGTATGGTGGCATCAAGGGGCCAAAAGGAAACCTGTTGCCCTGGGACACATTTTACTTTGCACATGCCTCAAAAACACTATTTGCACAGGAACTGTGGCCTGATGAAAATCAGGTACAACCAACAGCATAACCAATTGTCATGCCCATGTGGCAAATGTGTGTGTAGAAGTCTAGAAAGCAACTACATGAGTTACAGCATGGGTGACACATCTACATAAAACAGGTGTGAGGCACACACATTAAAATGGACACATGCCCATTCAAATGCATTGGTAGATAGCACAATTGAACACCCTCCAAGTGGGGACAAACATACCTCCAGCTTGCATACATTAATTAAATGTTCAATGTACACCAGGGGGAGAAATGAAGCCTATTAGATGTTGACATTTGCCAAGCTGATACAAAATACCATATGAAACAACACCCAATGCAATGCCATCCCTATTGGACATCCCAAACATCCATCCATTGAACATTTCTCCTTGTCTTCATTATTCATGAACATCCAAAAGGTAGGAAAGTAATGGCAGAACCAATGTGTAGCAAATCAAACATCTGAACTTTATTTACAAAACTACAAAAATGGAGTAAAGGCCAATGTCCAGTCCTTGGTAAAAAGTGTGAGGAGATCCCTGCTGTGCCCCACAACTTGCCTCCCAAATCACTGTCACAGGAACCTCCACAAGATGGGACATCTAGTGGGCATTCCAGCCACCTAAATTATCACCCTTGCATGGAGTGGGGTCAGGTTCTGGATGGATGGGTTTGGTCTTGGGAGAGGTGGACTTTTCTTGTGGGTTTGGGTCGGGTATGGCTGGGTCTGGGGGAACAGGTGTCACAGGGAAGGACTAAGGTGTGGAAGGGGGGGGTTGGGGTGTGAGCGGGGTCCTTTTTGCTTTGGGAGGGAATGTTTCACACAGGTAATGGCAAGACCAAACAGGAAACTTTCTTTGGGAAAAAGGGGAGGGTGTACAGGAGGGATTAGGGGTTGGGAGGTTGAGGAAGTGCTTGTATCAGCTGTGGATCTGGGTGTTGTTGGTGCAGTGTCCATCGCGGTTGGAACCACCCACCTCATGGTCAACTTCCGCTGGCAGTGGGAGGTTCAAAACATCCAATGAATGAGATCAGACATTGGCATTTTGACAGTTGAAACTATGGTTTGGTGACTGTTAATTGTGTCACAACATCTATTAATGTGTAGTAATGTCTCAACAGATGTAAAGTTCCCTTGATCTTTAGATTCCCCTACACAATCATCACTGTAGTTCACTGCTGGTCACAGATGCCATATAACTGCTGTATACTGTAACCCGCTGATGACAGCATTTTTGGCGTTTGGAACATACTTTACAATATCAAGGGGCATAAGAGGATCAAATAGGTGTGTTGCATGCACATATATGTTGTAGACTCATTTCTGGACAACCATGGGGGTCATAGCTGGACCTTGGTTAGTAGACAGTTTTGATGTGTAATGAGTGGAATGTATTTCCAGTCAGTAATATTTTGTCACATGACTTTAGTCTTACTCATCATAAATGTTGGTCTAGGCACAGGAATTAATGCTCCAACTCATTTCATTCCACATATAGTACCCTGGGAGAGGGAGGAGGTGACAACCTGCAGTCTACTGTCCACTTCCAGACCTTCAGATCATTGAAGAACCTGACATAATAAAGCAGTTTCATCTGAATAGGCAAACAATCTAAGATATATGTGTTCAGTTGGAGCCAAAGCTCATGCCTCAAACAATAATCCAACATGTATACTAATCATTGTGAGACTCATCGCAGTGTTACGCTTCCTGGCCACAGGGTTATTTCAATATACAGTGGCCATATCTGGTAGTATGTCACAAACTATGTTCAATGGTGTTTTAAGAGATGTGCTGTCAGCAATGATGAAATACATTGACAGTTATATCAGGTTCCCCAGACCTGTGGAACTAGCCAAGGTGAAAGTTGACTTTATGGATTTGGTCACCTCCCACATGTTGTGGTAGCTATCAATGGCACCCATATTGCATTGTTGCCACTGCATGCCAGTGACCAAGTCTATCACAACAGGAAGCACTTCCGTTCAATCAACCTGAAGGTTGTCGGCTTGTCAGATCTGTAGATTTCAAATGCCTGTGCCTAGTTCCCAGGTTCAGTCTATGATTCCTTTGTTTTGAAGAACAGCACTATACCCCAGCTGATGTCACAACTGCAGCCGGAGAGGGCCTGGCTTGCTGGTAATTTAAATCTGTCTTGATCTTGTGTGTATAATGTCAGGTGCTACAATTATGAAGTGTGTCATTCATTGTGGCACTTATGTCTCAGTACATAACAGGAGACTCAGCATATCTCAACTGTCCTTGGTTGTTAACACCGCTGAGGAATCCAACCATGCATGGAAAGTTTGCTTCAATGAGGCCCATGGAAGAATGCAGTGGCCATTTGAGTGGGCTCCTGAAGGCCAGATATTTTCTGTCTGAACAAGACTGGGGGGGCACTCCTCTACTCATCCAGGAAGAGGTGTCAAACCACTGTTGCATGGGGCATGCTCCATAACATTGCCCTTCGAAGGAACCTCCCTTAAATCCCAAAGGAGGGGGAGCCTGTGGTGCCACTGGGTGAGAATCCAGAAATGCCAATTGAAGATGATAATGGTGAGAAGGAAGGAGTTGACTTGCGACTAGATCTCATCAATAGCTTCTTCTCATGAGATGTCATGACAGACTGTACAATAAACTCCTTTTGTGATGATGTGAGGAGTATATTTGTTAGAAAAGTTCAGAAGCTGAAGCTTTGGCAAATAGTAGCAAAGTGTGTCTGATGACTATCACATTTTGAAGATGTTGCTTTGTTTGTGTGAGATTTATAACATGGTCTGCATTCTCCAGACGTTTTTTATATGAATTATGTCATATGTGTGGTTTCATAACAATTTTTTACGTTTGTTCAGATACCTTCACCATGACATCTTTTTTGGGTCATTAACAAGTTGGGACATTGGCAGGTATATGATGCTTTTCGGACATATGAAGTGGACATGGATTGTTAGTGAGAATGTAGGGTACAGACTTTGGGTATACAAGGCCTGTGCCAAGACAGCATGCACAATGATAGGATGGAAGTGTTGAATATTCCATTGGACTTGTTCCCTGTCATGTGATGGCTCTGATGCATCAAGTATGTCATCATGTGGTCAGGAAAATGTAGTACTAGCCCAAATTTATGTTAGTTTCCCTTCACACTGGCAAAAATCTTTGTATGAACTATATCTAGCTGTTGATCTGTTTTATCATTGTAGGCCAAAGTGCCTGTGGCACATCACTGACATTTGTTTGTGTCATACCATCAGATGCAGAAACACTGGATTGTAATTACTCTGTGATCAGAAACTGTTGTTCTGCCTGCTCCCTGAGTCTTGCATTATATGATGTGGGATTCCTTTCGTGAGGTAGGCGATATGGCTCCAGCTGATGAAATCAACCAATTTCATATTTGCCTATTCTACTGCAGAATGTCTGATAAATATCCCTTCCTTTCATGGTCCGGAGGTCTTTACCTGTAAATTTGATTGTTTAACCAGTATGAGTCAATCATGTATGATTTGATAGGTTTCAGACATATTGACTGCCTATGAGCTGAACAATGTAATAAAATGTCTTCTTTGACAAGACACTTGTATGTTTGTGTTTGTGTGGAATGGTTGTAATCCTGAGCTGGACAATGTGCAACATATCTCCGCTTTCAGAAGTAACTTATTTTTTTTATTGTATAGTTCACATATTCTTACATATCTACATTGCTGAATGTGAACTTTAACACAGCAGGCAATGACTGGTGAATTTATTACAGTGCTGAGGGTGAAAACAAATGTGTTTCAAAAAGTAACATAAAACAAAAGTGAAGGGTCAGTCATGGTGAAGGAAATCATAGGAGAAGATGCCACACCATCAGAAGTCCAAAGTTCAGAGTACTGCTTCTGTCAGAAATAGAACGGGGTTCAGGATCAGTCCCTAGAGTGAATGTATGACACACTCATTAAGGATGATGTTTCTTGCTGGCAGTGGTGGTTGTCTTGCCATTTACACCTCCTGGATTTTTATATGGAAGTCCTTGCTTGCGAGGGTGGGCGGGGTCAGCTGCTATGGAGGTAGGGGTGTCTGAGGGTGGTTGGTCCTCTGGCAGGGCCTCCCCTCCAGTGTTTACTGCAGTTATTCTTGGACTTGATGCATATGGCCCACAGAAAGGGATAAACGTTGGAGGAAAAACCCTGCTCAGAGTTGTATGGATAACCCTCAGCACCCCAGTTAGAGTGGCCATGTTAATATTATGGTCTTCCATATGTTGGTTCATGGCCCTCTGCAGCTGCTTGATTTCCCGGAGTTCGGTTAGCATATGGCCATCACTCCTTGGGACTCCCGAAGACCCGCAAGATTTGGCTGATGGTATCCTGGTCGGTCATGAGTGGTCCCAGTGGCCTCACCCTGCTGGCCCACAGCATCCCTCCCACAGACCCTTCCCCCACAAGCTGGCACAGGGTACACTCTCCAACCGGGCACTGGATCCTCAGTGTAAAGATTGTTGATTTTGCACCTCAGGGTCCAGGACTGGGGAGCACAAGATTGTAGCAACTGTGCTAGGTACACAGGCTGGGGGGCACGTAGTTGTCTTTGATGCAGTGGAGTGCGAACCGCCAAGGTTGCAGGCCACTGTGCAGCTGGCGGGCAGCCATTTGTTTTGGCAGTCAGTGGTTCAGGCTGCATACATCTTTCCGGGACTGCCACCTTGGCGGTCTGGCGATCCGACCACCAAACTCATAATCAAGCCCTAAGTGTTAATTTATACTTGAATGAACTTCCCACTCTATACCCCAACAAACGTAGCAACACTATAAAATAATATTAGCAATTAACTTAAAATTAATATCACCTACAATTACAAACTATATTTGAAAGTATTAATAAACAATTAAGCAAACAATAATGACACATAAACAATATATGAACTAAAACACATAAAGACATTTAAAAAATGATATATTTCACAACTGTATAATTGAAAATGATATTAAAAACAAAGATATTCTTGAAAATGGTACTACTTACCTAAACAATCAATATTCTTGACAGCGATATTTCTTCATCACAATATTTGTGCATCACAATATTTTTTCCGATATATCTGCAAATCAATGTTTACAACTCAATATTTTGTCTAAATATCTTTCTAACAAAGTTCTAATACCTGAAATTAATGAACTTATTCTCTGATTATAAGAAAGACCGGTTACTAAAAAGATTTGAAGAATAAAGCCCTTTAACCTATATTAAACTCTCTAGATGACTTAAATAGTATTTAGAAATTATTAAGGATGTGATTTCCAGCTCCTGATAAATCTCCATCAACATGAAAGGTCCATCGAACTGAGTTGAAGGCAGTGGGGGTTTTCCCCTTATGACCTGTCTGACTTTTCTGTAAACTGAATTTTACCTGCAAAGTCCTGGCTCCAGCAATAATAACCTGCAAACCAATCCAATGGGTCCCCACATTTTTTAATGAAATCGGAAGATGTCTGAGTCCAGGAAGGGCTTAACATCATGCACAGAATTTTTTTTTTTATTTATGGCTATTACGGTTTGGGAAATCTTTTTTTAGCAACTTCATTTACTTTTTCAGGGATACTATACATTTACAGGCCTATTTACTAAATTCTAATGCAAAGCAACACAGCAGCCAAACAATTCTGTGGTGCATTGCATGAGAAGGAGAGAGCAGGACATTGCCATAACTACAAATATTTGGCACTTACCTCCTCTCTCCCTAGCACCGGTGGTCAATCAGGCTTCCGAGTGCCATGCACAAACCTTTGCACCATAGTGAAAAGGTGTCTGCATGAGCCAATTATGGGGTTGTACTGAATGGGTGCCTTTAAAGTACAAAAATTGTATGCTCAGACTATGGTGGGCCCCTTGATAGACACTTGGAGTGAGGTGATAATTTCAAGAAGGGGGACAGAGCAGATCAAGTGTTATCACCCAGTTTCTCTCTTAGACAGTTCTGTCAAGATTTTAGGGTGTGTGTTATTGAGCTAGTTAGAAAATTGGGCTAAGGAGACCAATTGCCTCTCGAAGGTCCAGTTTGGATTTCGACCGGGGCTGGGCACAATTGAACAGACTCTCAACCTAACCCTGATAGTTCAGAAATACACCAAAGCTAAAAAAGGCTGTCTCCATTTAGCCTTCATGGACCTATCCTGTGCCTTTGACACCGTTGACAGTCATAAACTGTGGTCAGTTAAGTCAGATATGGGAACTTGCTGAAGACTTGATCTCCTTACTTAGAAGACTTCATGCCTGCTCCACCGCTCAGGTCCGTTTTAGCCAGGAGGGTGATCTCACTGAAGAATTTTCCTCTTTGAAGGGAGTTAGACAGGGGTGTGTGTGCCCCCTTTTCTTTTTCTGCTCTATATTAATGGCCTAGAGGATTTTTCAGGTAGGATGGGGAAGGATGGGGAAGGATCCCCCTATTATCAATTCTCAGCCATTACAAGTTTTACTCTACGCAGACGATGCTGTCCTTAGGACAGCAAAGAGCCTGCAATCCCTATTAGATGCTATAATATTTTTATGGGTAATCTTGGACTTTAAATTAATAGAAAAAATCATACATGATGAAGTGTGGCCCAAAGTCATCAAAAAGCAAAAACGTTGTTTTGGAGGGTGCAGAAATACTTAAGGTCCCTAATTTTACTTCTCTGAGGGTTTCAATTGATGTTGATTTTAAATGGAAATCTCTAATAAATGTTCATATTCTGCAGTTTCAAAGAGCCATTGATGCATTGTTTAGGTTCTCAAAGAAACTGGCACATAAACCAGTTAGGGAAATGATGATCATTTTTAAAAGCAAATGTCTTTCGATTGCCACATTCGGAGCCGGGGTGTGGGGTTACACGGACTGTCAAGTCTACAGGAAGTAGAAAATATGTTTTTGAGAAGGTTGTTAGCAGTCCCTTAATCCACCCCAGCTGCTTTTTGCCATGATGAAGTGGGGTTGGGGGATATAGCCGATTATATAAGAATGCAACCTTTATTGCTCTGGCTAAGAGCATGGATAAATCCTGTTGCCCACTTGTGCAGATATGTGATCAGGGACTGTTTGTTACTGGTGTGCTCTATGGATATCCCTTGGATTAGATATGTAAATTCCATGTTTTCGCATCTTGGGGCAAAGGAATATTTCCAGAATCCTACCTCCTTGCTAGGGGGGAGGGGGGGGGGGGGTTTACAAAGAAAAAAATAATCTGTACTCTCACTTTAATCATAACCAGGGTTTAACTGGTAATATGTCTGGGGCTCAGGTGCATCTGTTTTTTTAAAGCCATTACTTCCCAAGTTATATCTTAGTTTGATCACCTCCGAACCGCGCAGGATTTTACTTACTAGATTCCGTCTGAAATTTATGCATTTCTTATTGGCATTTCCTACTCAAGGTACCTGGTTCAGGAATCTGCCCCCATGTGGTTGTGATGGTAGTTCGCATCAAAGTACCTTTCATTTTATCCTCTTTTGTAATCTATATTGAGTCCCCAGAAGAAGGTTTTTACGCCTGGCCCTTGGGTATCAGATGCAGCTCCCCTGCCTTTTCCTATTTACAGGATTTTGGCAGAGAGGAGACAATAGAGACGGTGCTAAATTTCACAAATGCTGCTATCCAAATTCGTAATTGCTATTAACTGTTTTAATCTGTTTTTATATTTGACACTGTTATTTATTACGTTTTTTTATTATGATGCTTGTAATTGACTGCGTCTTTTATGGCTCTTCTGAGCCGAATAAAGTATTTTGATGATGATGGTGGTATGCTCAGACTAATTTTAAAATATGCAAAGACAGAAAAGAAAGGAGAAATAAAAGCATTTCTATAGGATAGCTCCTTTTTCAAAAGGTTGTTGTTTTTTAAGCTAAACGCAGTGTACTTTTTTTAGAAGGTGAGGGTTTGCATCAAAAAATATGGGTGGATGCATGGGAATGCCCATGCACCACCAATAGAATGCTTCTTGGTGCTAAGTTGTGCAAAGCAACGCTAGGCACTACTTTCAAGTGAAATTCCAGCACTTAACGAGTTTTGTGCTGGAAAATAAATTGGAAAAAAAATATTTTGCATTGATTTGCATCCCTTTTGTGATGAAAACCCCATGCAAAATCATAGTAATTATTCCCCTATGTGTGTCATCACAAGGAATGAATGGCAGTATTCATATTACTATTTAGTGTTAATGCTGCTTCCCTTAGTCACACTACATGTTGTGTTTGTTCTTAGATCTCCAAGCATACTTTTTGATTCTAGACAGCCATTTAACAGCAGTTTTTTTCATAGGTCTGCATGATGGCACGTGCATTATATTCTTTGGGCCAGATGTACGAAGCCAATTTGCATTTCTTAACGGTCCGAATCGGTATTTTGGGCCATTAAGAAATGCAAACTGGACTTTTCTAATGTACAGAGCCCTTTAAGGAATTGCAAATTACGATCTCTAACCTGAAGAAATTGCAATTTGCGATTCCCAGAATAGGAAATGCAAATATGGATTTTCTATTGTATATCCTATTCTGCATTTCCAAAATGCGATTTTGGCATTTTGGAGATGCAATTACCACAGACTTAAAGTCAGTGGTGCCCAGGTGAAAATTAAAAAAAGCACCCCAAGGTGTTTTGTTTAATTGCAATAGAGCACACACATGCCGCTTAGGCATATGTGTTCTCTACAGGTGCACCCCTATTTTTGAGGTGCACAAAAGTGGGCCCTTTTCTCTTTACCATCCCTGGTTTTGCATTTTCTAAATATGTATTTCTTAATAAGAAATTGCTATTTAGGAGATGCAAAACCGGGCCATTGACTCATATGCAATGGGATTTATTAATACTGATTTCCTAATAGCGATTCCTACTTTGCAGGAATCTCTATTAGGAAACCTGTATCTTTGTACACAGCATTTTGCATTTCTTAAATAGCAATTTCTGTGAAGTCGCTATTTAAGAAATGAAAGTTAGCATTTTCGTACATCTGGCCCAAAGTCTCTACAAATGAAGGATTCACTGGGTCCTTTGATAAATATCATGGAAAGAAGGAATTCTTTGTTGGTGTGTTTGTAAAAATGTAAAGGATGACTTGAGTATTGAAGTGTAAAACACATTCCAAACCTTCCGTTTCTAATGTTTATTCAGACTAATTTGCTAAAAGCTAAATTCTTGAAAACTCTCCATCAAAGCACAATGAATTTCCAATCTTCCTGCAAAGTATTTCCTACTGCAGCAACTATGCAGCTTGATAGTCTGGTAAGGAACACTCTGAAACCAAAGGAACTTATACTTTATTGAAGTTAGATGGCCACCACCATCACAAGCATTTTGACAGTATTTTGAAACTCTGGGAAATGGCAGGGCATATTTACAATGAATTGGCATAGGGCCACACCGCAAGTATTTTTGTGGCACTACCCTACCCCAATTTGAAATGGTAGGAATGAAACCGGTGCACAATTTGGGGTCATGTGCCAACACAGTGGTTTCTGCTGTGTAGGCAGGATTGTTTTTGTGCAGGAAAGGGCACGTTGCAGCGGAAGAATCAAGCATCCCTGAAGTTTGTTAGAACATCTCTCTGATCATGTTTAGTATACACAGGTGAGTGTGGGTGATGCATAATGGCAGTGCCTCCCACAAGGGTAAAATAAAATGGGTACAGGCCTAATCAGAGGATTTCAGTAGAACAGTCATAATAAGCAAAGAGCATGCAGACTAGAAGCAAGCTTCCATGATCACTCCTCAGTGCTGTGACCCTTCCAAGCCATTAAATAATGCAATTGTCTTTTAAGCCTTTTGCTGCTAGGCCTTTTCCCCTCTAGTGCGAAGTCTTTTGCGGCTATTTGGGGTAGTTTGCACTTAGATCTTCATAACGTGTTTTGTCCACATAAGCTATCCACGCCAAATTTGTGTCTTTTCCCAACACCCTCAGTACTCTAAAGTTACCCAGGGTTTGTGGATTACCCTGAAGAGGACTGAGAATATTAACCAAAATATAGCTACATTTTGGATTTTCGGAAGAAACATGGGAAAAAAATGATGATTGCGAAAGTGTCTGTTTTTTCCTGCAAATGGCGACAACAAAAGAGTTGGGGTGCTAAAATCACCATCTTCCTATCTTTCAGGAACAAGCAGATTTGATTCAGACAATCAAATGTTTTAAAACAGTTGTGGCATTTGTTGAAAGATAGCCCATTTTTCTTATTTTTTGTGCTTTCCAGCTACTTTCAGTCTGTTTTGGAAACAGGTATGAAACCCATGGTAGAGCCCGGTAAACTATACATTTCTGAAAACTAGACAAAGTTCTGAATTTAGCAAGGTGTCATTTGTGTAGATCCTTAAAGGTTTTCCCAAAGAAACTAAGGGCCAGATTACAAGTTTGGTGGAAAGGGTACCACCGTCAAAACAGCATCATAGGTCCCGGCTGCCAGCTTGGCGGTCTGCCCACCCAACTGCAAAGCAGGCAGGTGCAAATACTAATGGCAGCTGCTGCATCACCATTGCCACAGGAAATCTCAACCATTGCAGCGGTGGGATAGGCCAATGCATATGTCAGAGGGAAAATTTCCCTGCCGGCCCAATCACAATGCCCCTTCCTGCCAAGTGTGACTGTGGTGGCAAAACCCCCACACCTGAGTTGGCAAAAAGAGAGGGATAAAAGGCAGAAACTCACCTATACTCAGCTGAACAGTCCTCTGTCATTGTGGAGCCCATTGTACACATCCTGCTGCTGCTGCTTGATGACATAAAAAACACACACTGTTGTGGATGCAACCAATGAAAAGCCACAATCCTACCCGCTTACATTGCCATTTTAGTTAAAAGATGCACAGGCAGGTATGGCTCAAGGTGATAGGGGCCCTGGGCCAAACCTAATTTGGGAGTCCGTGTTCGGAACACCTTTGAATGTATGATTCAAAATATGCTCTTTGATGCTCTCTTTGGCCAGGTCACTGACACTGCACAGACACACTCTTCCAAATTCTAAATGTGTACACAACTAATATTCAGGGACAGTTATGAGCGCTTACAGTATTGTAATACAACAACAGCTCCACATTTACATTACAGCAAATAATCTATGAAATAAACTTAAGTAGTGATGTCTCATGAAACAGAAACACACCTTCTCTGCAAAATCTCTGAAATAGACTCTCAACCATCAGGCATATTAAAAAGTAACTTTGGGAAAATGGCATTTAAAACAATCTTTGTGAGAAGTATTGCAAGGTCATCAAGGAAAGACTCTCTGTAGAACAGGGCTGGCTCAATCAGGCCATCCCCTGAAACTCTTGGTTACTGGGCCAGAGACCACTTTGCTCATGCCCCAAAACGTCTGAGCACATGCCTTTGGGCTTTAAGTCTATCAGGAACAACTAGTAGCACCACCAAGTGCCATGCATATGTGTGTCATGTGTAAGTGCAAGCTATTGGAACAAAAAAATCAGTATCAGCATTTTTCACATACTACTAAAGTTTGTGTAAGGCACACACAAAATAGTGGACCCATCCAAAAAAGAAGACAAAAAGCTATGACAACTAACTACTCTCCAGGTGTTGATAAACAAATAACTCACTTGCACACATTCAACAGATATCCAACATATTCCATAGGGAGAAGAGTAAGCAATATTAGGTTGTCATTGCTCCAGACAAGCTGAAATCTTTACCATTTGAAATACCATCCACATTGATGTCTGGCCCAAATTGCCATAGAGCTGTGGATACTCAGCCAAGAAGAAGGACTGCTGTCTGCATCTTGATCATTGTGATCATTTTAACCACGCCAACACAATATTCACAATTTGTTTGATGATAAGTGGACCAACAAATGTGGGTTGCAACTTAGATGCTTATGCAAAGTATGTGCAAATAATGAGAATGTTTGTGTACTGCTGAACATCTATGGATAAGATGGACCACCAACAATATCTTTTGACTGTTTCTATCACTTTAATTGTTACAGGATGCTTAGTTATCTCAGAATCATGAAGCCAACTCATACCCTCACTTCTGTCTTCTGTGGTGCACCAATTGTACTCTTCTCATTTTCATGTTGTATTTTTCTTTAAGTGTTATGCAGCTGAAAGAGGAACTAACTACACTACTAAATCCATGATCACTGCTCATTACATAAGAGGATTCAAAGTTTGTGCTGAGAATAGACCTCCTCTCCTCTGGCCCCACGGTCTCAACTATTAGATGATTGAATGAGATGATATAACTTTTTAAATCTTGATGACCTTATCTGAAATTTAGAAACTCACTATTTAAGAAAAGAGCATCTGATTTCTGATCATTTCCTTGCAGAAGATTTAAACATTATACAGCAGTAGATCACTGTGCTCAACAAATAGAAAATACAAATTGGCAGAAATCCCTCTCAAATAAGATAGAACAAAGGACACTTCACTTTGTCTTGAATTGCCGTGTGTTAACATAGCAAATGCAACTGACAGGATGAATAAACAATAAAAATGTATGGGATTACCCGAAAAACTACCTGGGAGTGCTAGTGGAATTAAAATGTATACTTCTGGGCATAAATGCATGTAAGATTTTGGGGCCCTTAGTAGGTGTGGCAAGATCCAAAGACTAGAGGCAATGTCTTCTTACTGTGAGAGTCAGAGGCAAGGTCCAGGACAAGAGACAATGGCTTTTGAGTCTGAGAGCCTCTACTCCTTGGCTTTATTAGAGAACCTAATTCTCTGTTGGCGTGATATAACTTGGATTGTAAATTCTTATTTTTGATTTCATTACACTGCCTTCCTGTTGTAACTCTGTAACTAAGTCAAGGGTTTGAGACACCAATCAAGGTGGAATGAGAAAATGGTATACTGATAGACCTGGCATCCATAGTGTGGTATCCCCCTAACATTTGACCTTTAGACCTCTTTCTTTTGCTGGCCTCAGGACTCTGCACACTTTACCATTGTTAACCTATGCTAAAGTGCCTGTGCTCTTTCCCTAAAACATTGTAACATTGACTTATACCACATTTGCATATTTACCTTATTTGTAAGTCCATAGTAAAGTGGCTTTATCTGTGCTTAGCGCCTGTAAATTATATGCAACTACTAGGCCTGTAGCACGGGTGGTGCCATCCAATAAAGTAGCACTGTAAACATGTATCAGGCCTCCGATTGCTGAGCCTGTGTGTTCAGTTTAAACTGTCTTTCTGAACTTGCTAAATAAACCTTTTGCCAGGTCCAAACCTTCCTTCTTAATGCATGTAAGCCACCCTTAGGCTAGGCCCTGGACAGCCCAGAGGGCAGGGTGCAATGTTTTTAAAAAGCAGGACATGTACTTTAAAGTTTTAAATGTCCTGGTGCTGAACTCAATGCTGCCATGGCTGAACACGACTTCGACTGCGGTTGACCCATCAGGATCTATGATCAAGGCGGTGGCAGCAATCTCCTGTTGGTGTGTCTGCCAGGGTCGTAATCTGTTGGTCGGACTGCCACGAGTAGGGCAGTCTGACTGTAACAACGAATTTAGTGATCTCATGGCCACCAAACTCATCATGACCGCCAAACTTGTAATGAGGCCCTTAGTTTTAACATGTGTCTACAGCGAGTAGCCCCAAAAGCTATTTTTACTACAAAGGGCTTTGAGGAAAACTACTACTCTGAATAAAATACTATTTCCACTAGGTCTAGTTTTCAATATTTGATCAAAATTCAAATTTGCTGATGAAGTTGGATTTCTGCTAAATATTTAGGAAAAATAACTTTTGGGAAGGTGGATGTTGTCTCTGTGAAACACTGGGAGGCTAATTAGCCAGACAGTCAGAGATTGTACCCTGCATGTGCTTCCCCATAATGAATTATGAAAATTGCTCCCAAAGCAGAAACAATGGATTCGGCCTTTTGGCAAGAATACCTTTTGACAAGAAGACCTGGATTTGACGTATGTGACTGCTTTCAGCTGTGAAAGGGCAACAGGGCAGTATTTGTGAAATGCAATACCTTGAAAGGGAGTAGAGTATGGCCTACACATTCAAACCTAATAGAAAAGGGAGACTTGAAAAAAAGAAATCTTTGTTCCCTGGGCCAACTATAGCCATGCTGACACCAGCCTAGTAAGCCTAGTAAGTATGGGAGCTGGTCCCAGAATAAGTTTGGTATGGTTAATGAGGAGGCCGGGACACAGGCCACCTTCAAACACTAATGGGTTCTGTCATGTTGGAATTATCCTAGAATAGTGTGGGATAGTTTGCACACATGACACACAACTAGGAAGGGTTGCTTGTGGGAGCATTTTTTCATTAATTGATTAGGGGTTACCAGTACTCCCTAGCTAGTGAACCCTACAAAGGTGGCACCCACCCCAGCTCATGAGAGCACATTTAGACTAATGGAGGAACAAAAGAGGACTGGATCTGATTATTATGACCTTTGTTGACACCTGAGCGGCTGGCCTTGCTCCCATTTGCATCCAGAACTCTGAAGTGAACTCCAAGGGTGCCTGTTAATTGGCCTCTTTTGTGCCTACAGAGGCACAACAAGTTGTAAGAGTCCTTTTTCTTGGAGCGACCAACAGCTAAGTATGTCCTAGACCAAAACTGAACCCTGCTAGTGGCCTCTGCTGGAGCGAGTACTGGCCCATAGTGCTATCCCTGGGGTCTTGGGAGTCTGGTAAGAATCCAAGAGGAACTGCTCAAAAAAGTATGAAAAGTTGAGACTTACAAAATCAGAAGGGGCTCTTAGCTAAGGCGTGCAATCTCAAGTGAACTTTACTGGATACAGCCTGCAACCTTGCCCTGCTTGAGGATTTTGATTTCCATTTCAGAGTCTAAATCAAAAGGTAAAATATTCGACTGGTCCTTTTCAACTAACTACAAACTATAACTTTTGATTGGCACTTTTCTTTTTCTTGTCACATTTTGGCAAAAATTTAAGAAAAAAGCATAACTCTGGATCACCCTAGTAGATTTTAGTTGTTTTGGTTTATTGTTTCTAATTAAAAGTCTCTCTATTTTTAGAAACTGGTTGAAGGATTTTTGCTTGTGCTGTGTTTTGACTTTTTTAACTTATTTGGTACTGTTAATATACTATATACATGTTTCCTTAAGTTATACATGTCTCCTCTATGCAATAGCTACCAGGTTTGAGCCCAGGTTTATTAATTACTGCTATGTCTGACAAATTTTGAACTTATTAGTTTGCAAGCAGTCAGAAGCTTTCATTTATAACCCATTGTCTTGCACAATGCATGATGCTAATCATGCCCTCTCTCAAAGTAAGTTTCAAGGCATCATGCATGATATGTGCAGAGGATTCGTGTTCGTATTATTTGGATAACAAATGAGTAATTGTGTTCTTGATTTTTGTTAGGTAGCGGATCATTCAGTAGTTCCTCATTTAGGCCATTATTTTGGGGACAATGCTTGGTTTGCCAGCCTGGGAGACCAGGGGAGGCAATGGAATTGGAGATACTGCCTGCTCAGTGGGGTGGAGTTCTAAGTCTTCAGAGCAACTGCTGCTCTGGTTTCTCCGAAGGCTAAAGAGTTTGTTTTGCAGGTGCCATGTTTGTGCACTCTCTTTGGCAAACTTTTTTGTTTTCAAATAATACAATCCAAAGCTGGTCTTGAAAAACACCAACATAGATATCCCTGATGCATTGCACTTTTTCCTCCTACGGATGGGGTCCATTGAATAGCAGTTCCATGTTTAGAAAGTGTAACACCTATGGTACCAGAGTCTGAGGTAAAATTATAGACAAAAGTTAGCATTGGTTCTGTCTTTACCTTTTCTGCCCTTCACACCAGAATTTCAACTATCCTCAAATACATTTGGCATGGAAGAAACTAAAAAGAGGGAGATTGAGGCGGTCATTACAACATTGGTGGTAAAAGCCGCTTACCGCCGTGCAGAAGACCGCCAACACACCGCTGCTGCCACGGAAATCCGCCATAGCTATTATGACCCACATCACGGAACCTGCCAAAAGTCAGACACCCACACAAGTCCGCCACACCAAAGGTCAGTGATAAGCTGGTGAAAACAAATCCTCCACCATCACGGCAACAGAAATACGCCCACACTATCATGACACACAAATCCATGTGGTGTTTTTTCAACCGCGGTATTCCATTGGCGGTACACACCGCTGCGCTCAAAATACACACACATATACAAAACACAGCCACATTGGACAATTCCAAATACACACACCTGATACGCATACACACACCACTCCCACACACCCATTACAATATAAAACACACACCCACATCACCCACAAACCCCTACGACCAGAATTACTGAGAGAAGGCCAGAGAGAGACACTACAAACTACTACCAAGCATCCACAGGCACAAAATACCATCACCAACAGAACTTCCATGCACCTCACACAACACACCACTACATATCAGCACACTTCTTACCACACACACCACCCCACACATCACCCACACAACCCCATGGCCCGGCAAAGACACCCCAGGTTTTCTGAGGAGGAGCTCAGGGTCCTGGTGGAAGAAATCATCCGGGTAAAGCCACAGCTATTCGGATCACAGGTGCAGCACACCTCCATAGCTAGGAAGATGAAGCTATGGCGAAGGGTCAACGCAGTGGGACAGCAACCAAGAAATCGGGATGACATCAGGAAGAGGTGGAACGACCTACGGGGAAGGTGCGTTCCGTGGTATCAAGACACCATCTTGCGGTTCAGCGGACTGGCGGCGGACCCCCACCTCCTCCCCCACAACTAACAACATGGGAGGAGCAGGTCTTGGCGATTCTGCATCCTGAGGGCCTCGCAGGAGTAGATGGAGGAATGGACTCTGGTAATTCAAACCTTTACTATATCATCCCCCACCCTACCTGCATGCCATCACATACCCCCACCCTCACCCCATCACTCCAACTCCTCACAAATGTCCCAATATCACAAACCACCCATCCCACCACCAAGCCCTGCATGCAACAACAAAGCATGGACACCCATCACCAAAGCATGGCCACTGCACATACCCATACACCCCCCTAAACCATCATCACACAAGGTCCCAAACAGGACCTGTGATTTCGAAATGGTGTATTAGCAATTGCAGTGACAAAATGCTCTTTCAATTGTAATATCAACATACCTATGTCACACAGCTCTAGTCCATGAGGAAACAAAACAGATGTCACACTGTGGGACCCACATCTGTGAAATCATAAGGGAAAGTGACAACTCATTGACCATACACTGGGTGAAAACGACAGACAGTAGAGAGGTAGTAGTGTTAAAGGATATGTAGTAGGCAGGTCTGTACTCTTACCTGTGTATCACTGGAAATATTGCAAGATCACTGAGTTCCTGTTGTCCATGTCCTCTTCTTCTGCTTCCTCATCTTCACTGTCCACAGGCTCCACAGCTGCAAGAACACCGCCATCTGGACCATCCTCCTGCAGAAAAGGCACCTGTCGTCGCAAAGCTAAGTTGTGAAGAATACAGCAGGCCACAATGATCTGGCACACCTTCTTTGGTGAGTAGAATAGGGATCCACCTGTCATATGGAGGCACTTGAACCTGGCCTTCAGATGGCCGAAGGTCTGTTCTGTAATCCGCCGAGTTCGCCCATGGGCCTCATTGTAGCGTTCCTCTGCCCTTGTCCTGGGATTCCTCACTGGGGTCAGTAGCCATGACAGGTTGGGGTAACCAGAGTCACCGGCAAATGGCGAGGGACAACTGTTAGACACACACTAACCTGTAGGGATATCCCCAGACCCAGACAACCATTCCCACTGACTTGCTTCCAGGTGCTCACCTAATAGCCACACACGGTGCCTCTGGAGTTGACCCATCACATAAGGGATGCTGCTATTCCGCAGGATGTAGGTGTCATGCACTGAGCCAGGGAACTTGGCATTCACATGGGAGATGTACTGGTCTGCCAAACACACCATCTGCACATTCATCGAATGAAAACTCTTCCGGTTTCTGTACACCTGTTCACTCCTGCGGGGGGGACCAAAGCCACATGTGTCCCATCAATGGCACCAATGATGTTGGGGATATGTCTCAGGGCATAGAAATCACCTTTAACTGTAGGCAAATCCTCCACCTGAGGGAAATCGATGTAGCTCTGCATGTGTTTCAGCAGGGCAGACAACACTCTGGACAACACGTTGGAAAACATAGGCTGGGACATCCCTGATGCTATGGCCACTGTTGTTTGAAATGACCCACTTGCAAGGAAATGGAGTACTGACAGCACCTGCACTTGAGGGGGGATTCCTGTGGGATGGCGGATAGCTGACATCAGGTCTGGCTCCAGCTGGGTACACAGTTCATGGATTGTGGCACGGTCAAGCCTGTAGGTGATGATCACATGTCTTTCCTATATTGTCGACAGGTCCACCAGCGGTCCGTACACCGGAGGATGCCGCCATCTCCTCACATGTCCCAGCGGACAGTGCCTATGAAGGACAACAGCGAGCACAGAGTCAACCAACTCAGAGGTACGTACCCACAGCTTACACAGAACACAAATCCTAATCCGAAAAGTGGCCTGTATGTGTGTTGAGGCTAGGCCTAGGTATTTGTGACGCAGTTAAAAATTAAGCCATGTGGGCCCCTGAAATGGCGGCTGCCTGATGTAGGAGGCTGGTCTGGCTTGTAGTGGGTACCAGAGGTACTTACACCTTGTGCCAGGACCAGTTTTCCCTTATTAGTGTAGAAGAGGTGTTTCTAGCAGCTTAGACTGATAGAAGGTAGCTATGGCAAAGCAGCTTAGGCTGAACTAGGAGACATGTAAAGCTCCTACTATACCACTGGTGTCATATGCACAATATCATAAGAAAACACAATACACAGATATACTAAAAATAAAGGTACTTTATTTTTATGACAATATGCCAAAAGTATCTCAGTGAGTACCCTCAGTATGAGGATGAGAAATATACACAAGATATATGTACACAAACCAAAATTATGCAGAAAATAGCAAAAGGAAGTAATGCAAGCAATGTAAAGTTACAGTAGATTGCAATAGGAGCACATAGGTATAGGGACAAACCATATACTCCAAAAGTGGAATGCGAACCACAAATGGACCCCAAACCTATGTGAGCTTGTAGAGGGTCGTTGGGACTGGAAGAAAACAGTGAGGGTTAGATAAATAGCCCACCCCAAGACCCTGAAAGGTAGGTGTAAAGTGCACCTACTACCCCCAGAGAGCACAGAAGTCGTGATGGGGAATTCTGCAAGGAGAACAAATACCAGCAATGCAACAACAGTGGATTTCCAGACCTGAGTACCTGTAAGAAAAGGGGACCAAGTCCAAGAGTCGCGACAGTGTTGAGAGTGGGCAGGAGCCCAAGAAATGCCAGCTAAGGGTGCAAGGAAGCTGCCACCTGTTGGAAGAAGCTTAGTGTTCTGCAATAACGAAGAGGACTAGGAACCTCTCCTTTAGAGGATGGATGTCCCACGTCGTGAAGAAGCTTGCAGAGGTGTTACCACGCAGAAAGACCACAAACAAGCCTTGCTAGCTGCAAGGGTCACATTTTGGGTTTTTGGGTGCTGCTGTGGCCCAGAAGGGACCAGGATATCACCACTTGGAAGAGGAGACAGACGTGGCACCCAGCAATATAGGGAGCCCTCATAGAAGCAGGCAGCACCCACAGAAGTACCTGAAATGGCACTTAGAAGAAAAGTGAACCGGAGTCCACCCGAAGTCACAAAAGGGAGTCCCACGACGCCGGAGGACAACTTAGAAGGTTGTGCACTGTAGGTTATAGTGTTGGGGACCCAGGCTTGGCTGTGCACAAAGGAAATCCTGGAAGAGTCCACAGGGGCCAGAGCAGCTGCAAATCACGTGGTACCCAGCAATGCAGTCTAGCTTGGGGAGGCAAGGACTTACCTCCACCAAACTTGGACTGAAGAGTCACTGGACTGTGGGAGTCACTTGGACAGAGTTGCTGAGTTCCAGGGACCATGCTCGTTGTGCTGAGAGGGGACCCAGAGGACTGGTGATGCAGTCTTTTGTTGCCTGCGGTTGCAGGGGGAAGATTCCGTCGACCCACGGGAGATTTATTCAGGGCTCCTGGTGCAGAGAGGAGGCAGGCTACCCCCGGAGCATGCACCACCTGGAAACAGTCGAGAAAGCCAACAGCATGAAGCCATACAAGGTTGCTAGTAGTCGTCTTGCTACTTTGTTGCGGTTTTTTGCAGGCGTCCTGAGCAGTCAGCGGTCGATCCTTTGGCAGAAGGTGAAGAGGGAGATGCAGAGGAACTCTGGTGAGCTCTTGCATTCGTTATCTGGTGAGATCCCCAAAGCAGAGACCCTAAATAGCTAGAAAAGGAGGTTTGGCTACCTAGGAAGGAGGATTGGCTACCAAGAGAGGTAAGAGCCTATCAGAAGGAGCCTCTGACGTCACCTGCTGGCACTGGCCACTCAGAGCAGTCCAGTGTGCCACAAACACCTCTGTTTCCAAGATGGCAGAGGTCTGGGACACACTGGAGGAGCTCTGGGCACCTCCCCTGAGAGGTGCAGGTCAGGGGAGTGGTCACTCCCCTTTCCTTTGTCCAGTTTCGCGCCAGAGCAGGGCTCCCTGAACCGGTGTAGACTGACTTATGCAGAGATGAGCACCATCTGTGCCCCTCAAAGCATTTCCAGAGGCTGGGGGAGGCTACTCCTCCCCAGCCTTCACACCTATTTCCAAAGGGAGAGGGTGTTACACCTTCTCTCAGAGGAAGTCCTTTGTTCTGCCTTCCTGGGCCACGGCTGCCTGGACCCCAGGAGTGCAGAAACCTGTCTGAGGGGTTGGCAGCAGCAGCAGGTGCAGTGGAGACCCCGGAAAGGCAGTTTGGCAGTACCCAGGTTCTGTGCTAGAGACCCGGGGGATCATGGAATTCCATGATCTTAGACATGTTACATGGCCATGTTCAGAGTTACCATTGTGACGCTGTACATAGGTAGTGACCCCGCACTCACAAAGTCCGGGGAATTTGCCCTGAATGATGTGGGGGCACCTTGGATAGTGCCAGGGTGCCCTCACACTAAGTAACTTTGCACCTAACCTTCACCAGGTGAAGGTTAGACATATAGGTGACTTATAAGTTACTTAAGTGCAGTGGTAAATGTCTGTGAAATAACGTGGATGTTATTTCACTCAGGCTGCACTGGCAGGCCTGTGTAAGAATTGTCAGAGCTCCCTATGGGTGGCAAAAGAAATGCTGCAGCCCATAGGGATCTCCTGGAACCGCAATACCCTGGGTACCTCAGTACCATATACTAGGGAATTATATGGGTGTACCAGTATGCCAATGTGAATTGGTAAATTTAGTCACTAGCCTGTTAGTGACAAATTTGGAAAGCAGAGAGAGCATAACCACTGAGGTTCTGGTTAGCAGAGCCTCAGTGAGACAGTTAGGCATCACACAGGGAACACATACAGGGCACATACTTATGAGCACTGGGGCCCTGCCTGGCAGGGTCCCAGTGACACATAGAATAAAACAACATATATACAGTGAAATATGGGGGTAACATGCCAGGCAAGATGGTACTTTCCTACACCTGACCTCTAAACTGGGACAATGGGATGTGAGGTACCTGCGCTGGCATTGTACACCGTCGCGGTAGGCGGTCGAAGACCGCGGCGCAATGCTGCATTGGTTAACATTGGACCCTATGGGTCCCAGGAGCCAATGACAATGTATGCCGGCGGTGACGGTACGCACCGCCGCGGACGTGACCACCATTTTCTATCTGTTCAATCACTCGATACCTGATATTTGACAGGAGAGAACCTGCAATGCAAGTGCTGCTGTGACCTCGGTCTGGAAGAGACAGTGGCTCGAGTGTCTGGGGAAAGGGCCCCTTCCTTCACATCGGAGGAGTTGGAGAAACTCGTGGATGGGGTCCTCCCCCAGTACACGCTACTCTACGGTCCTCCAGACAAACAGGTAAGTACACTGGGAGCATGCTGTATGGGTTATGCCTGTGTGGAGTGGGGTGGATGAAAGAGGGGGGCGGGGAGATTGAGGCATGCATGAAACGACAATGAATGCATGTGCCACATGGCAAGGGTAGGGATGGGGTCCAATGACTGTGACGGTGCAGTTGGTAATAACATTTCTCTTCCCCTTGTACAATTCATGTAGGTAAGCGCCCACCAGAAAAAAGATATTTGGCGTTCCATCGTCAAGGACGTCCGGACCCTGGGGGTCTACCACAGACGGAGCACCCACTGCCGGAAAAGATGGGAGGACATTCGCCGCTGGAGCCAGAAGACAGCGGAGGCTCTGCTGGGGATGGCCTCCCAACGTGGGAGGGGTGTCCGTCGCACCATGACCCCCCTGATGTTCAGGATCCTGGCGGTGGTGTAGCCGGAGTTGGATGGGTGCTTGAGGGCATCACAGCAGCCACAAGGGGGTGAGTACACTCTCATCTTGCTGATTTTGTGCGCAGTGGAGGTGTCTGGGTGGGGGAGGCGGGCTGTGAGTTTCCCTAGGCCAGGGCGAGTTTAGTAGGCAAGGTCCCTCCGTAAGGCAGGCCATGTGGCACCCCACCCCACCTCTGTAGAGTGCCAAGTCCACCTAGTCATGCCCCTGTGTCATCCATGTGTGCAGATGTCGTCCATATCCTTGTAGGCCATGTCCCAGGGAATGAACAGTGGAGCCCAATAGCGGGCGTAGTGCAGGGGGCTTCTTTGTCTGTCGTGTCCGCCAACGGTTACTGTAATGCATGCACTCAACATGTCTTTCTTCTGTCATCCCCCCCTTTTGTGGTCTCCCTGTTCTTGTGTGCATTAGATCATCAGGCGGAGGAGCAGTGGCACCGGAGCAGGAGGGAGCTGCATCCCACATGGCCCTGGAGGGTGACACTATGGACTCAGAGTTCACCAGTGGGACGGAGGGCGAGGGGAGCTCCACGGCGGGGACAGGAGCTGACACCAGTGACACAGGCTCGTCCTCTGATGGGAGCTCCCTTGTGGTGGTGGCAACATCTGTGCCCCCCGCATCCACAGGTACAGCTGCCACCCCCCTACCAGCACTGCCCTTCCAGCAGCCCCTCAGCCTTTGCCCCGTGCCCGCTCACCCAGAAGGGTGAGCATCACCTTCACCCCAGGCACCTCAGGCCCTGCCCCAGTCACCCCTGCTGCCCTCAGTGAGGAAGCCATTGACCTCCTCTGGTCCCTCACTGTTGGGCAGTCTACCATTTGAATGCCACCCAGGGTGTAGAAAGGCAGTTGCAACAAACAAATGCATTCCTGGAGGGCATTTGTTCTGGTCAGGCGGCCCTTCAGCGAGCTTTTCAGACTCTGGCCTCAGCACTGATGTCAGCCATTGTTCCCGTCTCTAGCCTCCCCCCTCCAACTACCTCCACCCAGACCCAATCCCCTGTACCCCATCCTATCCTAAGCACACCATCAGACCAACATGCACACACGTCAACACACAAGGTATGCTCTGCCACACATAAGCACCACACATCCCACAGGCACTCACGCAAGCATCACACACATGCAGACCCACCAACATCCACTGCCTCCACTGTGTCCCCCTTCTCCTCGTCTCCCTTCTCCCTCCCAGTCTCGTCTACACTCACACCTGCATGCACTACATCTACAGCCACTACTGCCATCACCAGCACACACACCACCACACCTCGCTCACGTGCAGTCACCACCCCCACTACCATTCACACCTCCCCTGTGTCCTCTCCCATTGTGCCTGTGACACCACCTCCCAAGATACACAAATGCAGGCACACACCCACCCAACAGCCATCCACCCCACGACAGCCTCCAGCGCATGCACCTTCACCCAAAGTCACCAAACGAACACCTCCTACAACCACAACCTCTTCCTCCACTCCCAAACCCCCTCCAGCTACTCGTCCCAGTGTCTCCCAAAAACTTTTCCTGTCCAACCTTGACCTCTTTCCCACACCTCCCCCACCCATACGTCTCCTAGTGCCCGACTCTCCAGGTCACAACCTAGCACCTCAGCCACAACATCTCCGGGACCAGTGGTGCCTGTAGTCACCGGAATCTGGAGTGCACCGGCCACCAGGGCAGCCAGTGTGGCACGGAGCCACAGCACAGACAGTCCCCCACCTGTCAAGCATCAAAAGTTGCCCAGTGCCCGGCGGGAGAGGGGGAAGACTCCAGCCACCAAATCCGCTCCCAGGGATCCCGGTGGGAGTTTGGAGTCAGCTGCGACACCTTCCAAGGTGGGGAAGGGCCGCAAGAAACCCGGCAAGTCTGGGAAGAGCAGCACGGCGGAGAAGAACGCCATCATACCCGCTGCCCAGGAGGCCACCACCATCATCCCCGCTGCCCAGGAGGCCACCGCCAGCACCTGCCCTGCTGCCCAAGAGGCCACCGCCATCATCCCTGCTGCCCAGGAGGCCACCACCAGCACAAGCCCCACTGTGCTAGAGAGGACCGCCAGCACAAGCCCCGCTGAGCTAGAGAGGACAGCCAGCACAAGCCCCGCTGAGCTCGAGAGGGCCGCCAGCACAAGCCCCGCTGGGCTAGAGAGGACTGCCAGCACAAGCCCCGCTGGGCTAGAGAGGACCGCCAGCACAAACCCCGCTGGGCTAGAGAGGACCGCCAGCACAAGCCCCGCTGGGCTAGAGTGGACCGCCAGCACAAGCCCCGCTGGGCTAGAGAGAACCGCCAGCAGCTGAGTCACTGCAAAGGAGCCCGCCGCCACAAGCACCGCTGAACAGGGCACCGCCGCTACAACCACCACTGAACAGGGCACCGCAGCCACAAGCACCACTGAACAGGGCACCACCGCCACAAGCACCGCTGAACAGTGCACCGCCGCCACAAGCACCGCTGAACAGGGTACCGCCGCCACAAGCACCGCTGAACAGGGCACCACCGCCACAAGCACCGCTGAACAGGGCACCGCTGCCAAGGACACCGCCGCCACAAGCACCGCTGAGCAGGGCACCGCCGCCACAAGCACCGCTGAACAGGGCAACGCCGCCTCAAGCACGGCTGCCAAGGACACCGCCACCTCAAGCACTTCTGAACAGGGCACCGCCACCACAAGCACCGCTGAACAGGGCACCGCCACCTCAAGCACCGCTGCCAAGGACACCGCCGCCTCAAGCACCGCTGGCCCATGAGCACCAAGGGCACTAACGCAACTGAGTCCGTCATGAGCAGGATGAAGCACTCTGGGCACCATGCCCCCTCCAGAACCAGTGGAGATTCACATTCACTACCTCTGTCCTTAGCAGGATGAAGCACTCTGGGTACAATGCCCCCACCAGAACCAGTGGAGACTGTCATCCACTACCTCTGTCCTTAGCAGGATGAAGCACTCTGGGCACAATGCCCCCTCCAGAACCAGTGGAGATTCACATCCACTACCTCTGTCCTTAGCAGGATGAAGCACTCTGGGCACAATGCCCCCTCCAGAACCAGTGGAGACTGTTATCCACTTGAGAGACTGTGGCTTTACACTCCCCAGGATGGAACAGTGGGCAACCCACCCACTGTATTGACTTGAGAGACTGTGGCTTTGCACTCCCCAGGATGCAGCAGTGGGCAACCCACCCACTGTAGAGACTTGAGAGACTGTGGCTTTGCACTCCCCAGGATTGCACAGTGGGCACCCCACCCACTGTAGAGACATGAGAGACTGTGGCTTTGCACTCCCCAGGATTGCACAGTGGTCAACCCACCCACTGTAGAGACTTGAGAGACTGTGGCTTTGCACTCCCCAGGATTGCACAGTGGGCAACCCACCCACTGGAGAGACTTGAGAGACTGTGGCTTTGCACTCCCCAGGATGGAACAGTGGGCATGTGGCCCTCTCGTGGATTTGGTGTTGTGCACTCAAACGGCTGAGGTGCCCCCCCTTTCCCTCCCCATGAGGTGCCTGTTTTCTTGCTCTCTGATGCCCCTGGAGTGTTCTCTCCATCATGGTCGGGGATCTTGTGTGGGCCTCGCCTATACCATGTGGGCCCAGTGTTCCACGGACTTCATTGGAGAACTACCTGGGCTACTAAGCTTGGTGTATATGCTGTTTATAGTGTATATATATATATATATATATATTTTTGCGTACTTGATTTTAATATATTACAATGGTAACACTCATTTTCTTTTGTCTTTGCATTCTTCCAGGGGGGTTGGGGGGTGTAACTGTAATGTATCATGCTGTATTGGTGTGTGTGTTGTAGTGGGTGAGGGTGGGGGTGTTGTGTGTTGCATGTGCGTGTCCCTGTTTTTTCCCTCCCCCTTCCCCTGTGTCGTAGGTGCAGTACTCATCGTTGTCTTTGCCGCCGGCGTTCGTGCTCCTGGTAGAGCAGCAAGAAGATAAGGGCTGGCAGGATCTGCAGCTCTGGTTCCATGGCGTCCGAGTTCCTCGTGGGGTGTGTAGAGGTGAGCGTTTTCCCTTTGAAGTCCTGTTTCTGCCGTGTTTTTGTCCGCTGTGAATCGGCCCCAGAAAAGGTGGTGGATTGGTAGGTTGTGATACAGTGGGCGGTACTTTGTCTTCCTCCTGTCTGTTGGCTGTGACCGCCGCGCTGTTTGTTTGTACCGCCGTGGCGGTCGGAGTGTTAAAGTGGCTGTCTTTGTTGGCGGTTTCCGCCACGGTCGTAATTCCAATTTTTTTACCGCCGGCCTGTTGGCGGTCTTACCGCCGCTTTAACACCGTCCGCCCAGGGTTGTAATGATCCCCCTATGTGTTTTGATGCAGCTTTTAAATCTATGTTCTCAACCTCCATTCTGTGTCATGCTAACCTAGAGATATTCAAAACTGACTCCTACTCGTCCTACTAGGCAGGCTATCACAACGTCCAGAATCCTATTACTATACATGTGCTACACATTAATTGCATATATGTGTATTTCACACAGATGCAGAATGTCAGCACACTGTTATGGGTTTCAAATTGAAATTTATACCAGACGAGCCAGTAGGCTCTTCTTGCCTTGACACCGAGAAATAGGTCTGGTCAAACAAAAGATTCAGTGTGTCTAGACAGAATAGGAGTCAGAACAATGCATGCTGGAACCACGCATGCCTAAACAACGTAGTCGGAACAACGATCGCGTTGTTAACACAAATGCCTTTACCGCAAATGTCTTAACGACGATTTTTCGTTGTAAAGGCATTCCTGATAAAGGCATGCGTGAACGGCATGCGTGAACGGCATGTGTGGTTCCAGCATGCGATTCCCCCACCCCAACCCCCCACCGCTAAGACAATCATACCCCAACCAACCACCCCCACCCCTAAAAACAATTCTAACACTACCCCAACCCCCACCCCTAAAACATGAACTACCCCCACCCCTACAACTACCACGACCCTCCACCCCCTAAAAATTAAAAATACCCCAGCCCCCCACCCCTCCCATAAAAACTAAAAATATCCCAACCCCCACCCCGCCCCTAAAATTACACCAACTCCCCCACCCCTCCCCTAAAACTACACCGACCACCACCCCCCTGAAACCTAAACTACCTCGACCCCCCAACCCCACCCCTAAAACTACAGCAACCCCGACCCCCTAAAACCTAAACTACCTGATCCCTCCACCCCCCCTCTAAAACTACAGTGACCCCCCACCCCTAAAACTACAGCGAACCCCACCCCCCTAAAACCTAAACAACCCCGACCCCCCAACCCCGCCCCTAAAAACAAAAAATACCCGACTCCCCACCACCACCCCTAAAACAACTGTGACCACCTCCACCCACAAAGCCTAAACTACCCGACCCATCCCACCCCTAAAACTACCCAACCCACCACCCCACCCCACCCCAAAAAACTGATAATAACCCGACCCCCACCTCCGCCCCTAAACCTAAACTACCCCGACCCCCACCCCAAAACTAAAAATACCCCAACCCCCAACCCGGCCCTAAAACTAAAGTGACCCCCCACCCGACCCCTGAAACTAAAAATGCCCTGACCACCCCACCCCGCCCCTAAAACAGCCCCAGCCCCACTTACCTGAACGTGTCCTCCGACGAAGCTGACTCCCTTCTTCTGTGCCTTAACCATACATGTGCGTTGTTCAGTACATGCGTGGTTAAGGCACCAAACAAGGAAGTCGTGGTTAACTAAAGCGTTGTTCTACTTTCGTTGCCCACAACTTCATTGTTCGGGAGTCATGGTTGGGGATGTTTCCTAATGTATGACTAGAAAGACCACATTTCCTGCAGAGGCTACTGCTCTTGCTCTTGATAGTTCTAATACTCCTTGAATAATTTCTGTTAGTAATACACAGGTGATGGAAATGGCCCTCTCTGCAGGGCACCACTAACATTTTATCCTTTCCCTCCACTTTTTTTGCTGTATTCCATTTCGTTGGCCTTAAGATTCAGCGCATTTTACCACTGCTAACCAGGGCTCAAGTGCTCCCTCTCTAAAACATGGTTTGATTGGCATATACCCAATCAGAATATTTAATTTACTTATGGAATCCTAGTAAAGTGCACTATGTATGCTCAGAGCCTGTAAATTTAATACTACTAGCAGGCCGGCAGCACTGATGGTGCCATCCACGTAAGAAGCCCTTTAAACTAGTGTCAGACCTGCCATTGCAGAGACTGCTGGTGCAGTTCAAAGTACCATGCCAACCTTGCAAAATACCCTGTTTGCTAGGCCCAAACCTTACTTTCAAATACAAATAAGGCACTCCTAAGGTAGGCCCTAGGCAGTCCCAAGGGCAGGTTGCTGTGTATGTTACATGCCCTGATAGTTAAAAAAAATATTAAATCCAGTTTACACTACTGCAAGGCCTATCTCTCCCAAAGGCTAACACTGGGATTACTTTATTATAAGTGTAATTAGCAAACTAGAAATTTCTGGAAAGTTGGCCTTTTCCTATGTTAGCCATTTGGTGTTTGCTACCTGTCTTTGATCACATTTGGGATGGGTAACAGCTAGGCTTCGTGTATTCCCCGTAGACAACCACACACAAAGGGAGCTTAGGTGTGTCCTGGTGTGCGATCCTGGGCAGGATGGGAGGAAAAAGCTGCACACAGACTCACGTACACCTCAGTAGTGAGTCTGGAGCCAGGGCAGGCAGGGCAGGAATTCTGCACTTTAAAGGCATATTTTACAAGTCTCCTCACATCAAAAGAACCACTGGGTACAAGAACTGGACCTCAAACCCTACCACTTCAGTACACTTCTGGACTTGGGGATACTCTGCCATGAAGAAGGACTTATCTGCTCCTGAAGGTCTGCCCCCTGCTGGAATGCTGCTCTGGAAGAACTGACATGCTGTGCTGACCTGCTACCTAATGCCCTCCTTGCCTGATTGAAGAGGACTAGACCCACATCACTTGAACCCAACACCCATAGTGAATCAAAGGGTGAGCTGACTGGTTTCCTGTTTTCTGAAGTCTCAGGAACATAAAAGACTTCCAACCAACCCAACTGGACTCTGCTGGCTATGAGGGTATCCTGCTTACTGGTGCCACCCCAGTCCTGGACCTTTGGAGCTAGATCTTCAGTTGCTGCTCCAGTAGAGACACCACATGTCTGCTATTGCATGGACAGAACTGGTGCATCTCCATTGTTGCGTGAATAAAACTGGTGCATCACTTTTAGAAACAGCACTGCAGTGTTTCCCTTGGTGCAAAGTTCATGCTTTGATGTCAATGAAAGTCTCTATGGTGACTCCGAACTCCACATTGCAGCCACTGTGCTCATCCAAATCAGTGCATTTCCTTGACATCGACACGGCCATCTCCTGCACCTGAACTCCATTGTATTTCAGCTCCAACGCGTCACCCCCACTGCATGGGGAACATCGATGCACATCCTCGGCTGTGTGCGGAAAATCAATGCATCTCCTTGACGCATGATTCGGAAGTACCAGAATGCTCCCGCACTAGGAATTTAAGGTACTTTGGTTCAGTGGGCTCTACGGAACCCTGTAGCCAGCTCATGCTCCATTGCAGTCCGCCTGAATGTTTGTCTTTGTCGCAGTCTGGCACAACCAGATATCTCTGGTTGGCACTTGTTGTTCCTAAGCTAATTTTACAGTTTATTCTTTAAAAATTCGCAACTTCACAACTCAAGTTCTACTTCTTGGAGTTTTGTCATGTTGGTCTTGTTTTATTGTTTTATTCATTAAAAAGCTCTATTATTCTAACCAGGGGTGGTATCCTTTTGCGTGGTGTTTTTACTTGTAAGTTGAATCTGCTTGCTCTGAGCCAAGTTACCAGGAGCTGAGCACAGGTTAATTTAGGGTGCACAAGTTATAGTTACCTTAGGGCATGAGTTATAGTTACTTGAAATAACTCTAACGATAACAGCTGAGTTTCTATGGTTACCTATAGCCTTTGTTTATTTAACGTGAATTTATGCATATATATAAATATATATATATATATATATATATATATATATAAAATTCTTCACTTGATCGCATGAATCAGTGCCCTCACGGCAGACAGAGGTAGGGTTGCGAACCCCATAAATGCTTCTCCTTTTGTTTCTTCCCTTTGGAAAAAAAAACGCCTCTTTCACTCGATGTCCTCAAATCCAATTTATTTCGGCAAAACAAACACCTTACACATTTCAGGAGTTACTGCTCCCTTGATCAGAAGCATTTTAGTCCATACTTTGATTTCACTAAATACCCTCCACCAACTCAATAAACATAGAAAACAACCCAAATTTCTTATTGAAAATATGGCGCCCATTTTTAAACATGTTTTTCTTACAATCAACTAAACAATTTTATTTTTCACACATCTTGTCCCTTATTGTTACTATTCCCAAAAACAACTTATATCTCCTGTAATCTGCTATTTACCTCAGTATATAATTAGCAATCATACTTAATTATAGTTATAATTGTATACAAAAAGCTGTCAACATATCCACAAAAACTGTTACTAATCCTAATGGTATACTGTGCACATTATTACTTTAATTATTTTACCTCACACTTTTTATCAAATTTAACCAATTGATTCACCATTCAGCATTTCAGTATTACCATCTATTTATATTTTTATTTTTTATCTTGGCCAACTTATAAATACTGGTCAAGTAGCCCCAGTGGGAAAATTGTAATTCAAAATTCATCATGACAGCCATGCTTCTGTCCATCCCAACAGAAAATCCTATGATTGCTTTTTTTAACCTATTCAATTGCAAATTCTGAAATAATCTTTCTCATATCTTACAGACAACAAAGAGAATAAAAACATCACCAAATATTGTTTATGAGATATAGTAGAGTGTAGTATGAGATATAGTAGCTCCTCTGCATTTTCATTGACCGCTCATATTTTTCTTCTTATTTTTCTCTCTAAAAGAGAGAAAAATAAGAAGAAAAATAGGAGCGGTCAATGAAAATGCAGAGGAGCTACTATATCTCATAAACAATATTTGGTGATATTTGTATTCTCTTTGTTGTCTATAGTAACAATAAGGGACAAGATGTGTGAAAAATAAAATTGTGTATTTGATTGTAGGAAAAACAGGTTTAAAAATGGCTGCCATATTTTCAATAAGAAATTTGTTTTTTTTTCTATGTTTATTGAGTTGATGGAGGGTATTTAGTGAAATCAAAGTATGGACTAAAATGCTCGTGATCAAGGGCCACAGACAGGGCACCCAGTGTGCTATAGGACCACTGGGGGTGCCTCAAAGCCCTTGTGGGCACCTTAGGACATAGCAGGAGCCAGCCGTGGGGGGGTGGTCCCCGGGCCATATATAACTCCAGGAGGGGGGCTGCACAGTGCCCCTCCTTCTTTTTTCATGGGCCACTCTGGGAAGGTTTTACTCACCCTTTATTCCAATATGGCCAACGGAGAAGACTCCTTATGGTGAATATGCCCAGTGATGATCTGGCACCTAGTTTGGACTTTGCCCAAAGAGCTTCAGTGGGTCCATCAGCATTGGCCGACATTCTTCAACAGATGGTAGCGTTGATGGTTAATGACCACAGATATGATCTTTTTCCTTCCTTGGAAGCTACTGGGTCTCTACCTAGAATGTCCTCCAACACTTTGGATGCTGCAGAATCAGATTCTTCCCATTTCTCTGAGCCTGAATGCACAGATAACCCTAAACCCACGGGTAAATGCAAACACAAATCCCGCAACATCGAGAAAGAGAACCAAACCCAAAAAATATTATCTTTTGACCCAGAGGCCATCATTTACTGAGTGGGTTCCCTGCGCTGAAGTAGCTCACTACGTGCAGGATAGAATACGTTAAAGTTTTGATTGCGACATGCGTAGCATCCTGCGCTCAGAATGTCCTCCCCCATCCCTTTTAGGGAAAGTCAGAGATACCTCTGAATTGGATCCGAACCTGACAACTTTTATCAAAATATTTACAAAAGATCCCAAGAAAGGTTTGGATAGAGCCTGGAAAGGGTGCAATGAACGTTGTTGGACTTTTCTGGTCCCATCACCAAAATCCTTGAACTTGCTGTGCTGTCTAAAGAATCAAACTCTCCACTGGACCCAGACACCATTTTGCAATGGTCTAAGAGGAATATATGCCTTCTTGGCAATGCAAACCCTTCTATTTCCATTGAGAGGCGGCAGTTCTTCCTTATGAGGATCGACCCGAAATTAGCAGAACTAGCCCCCAATGAGGCGGACCCTTTAGTGAATAGGATGCTGTTCGGAGACAAATTTGTTAAGGATTTAGGAAAATATGTGGCCACCTTTTCAGCTTTGGGCAAAGCACAGTCATTCATCAAGATGTTTAGCGGGGACCTTTTTGCCAGGGCAGGGTGGTTCAGAGGCCGAGCACCAGGCCATGGTTTCCACCAGGCCTCAGGAGGATATGGGCAACGAGGTAGAGGTTTTTCCTATGCCTCATCAAATTTGTACCCCTCCAGAGCATGCAGAGTGTACAGCTGTGGGTCCTGAGGCAGTAACCGTGGCAGTTCCTCCACTTCAGGCAACAACACAACAGGTGAGAGTTATTCCATTTTTAGACGTAATCCTGGGGGGCAGAATACAAATTTGTGCATAATGTTGGGAAAGTCTTTCTCCAGATCCTTGGGTTTGGCAAACTGTTCAAGGGTTCAAACTAGAGTTCTATGTAACCCCCCCACAACTCAAAGTACCTCAGGTTCTACATTTTTCCCAAGAAGAGAGTTCTTTCATAGACGTAGAGATTTCCGCCTTGCTTCACAAACACGCCATAGTCCAGACGACTCCACATCCTCTGGGCTTTATCAGCCCCATTTTTCTAGTGCAAAAGAAAGGCGGAAGTTCTCGCCTAGTTCTCAATCTGAGAGAGTTCTATTCTTGGATAGTCGATCGTCACTTCAAAATGGGAGGCATCCATCTTCTAAGAGACTTCTTGCAGGGGAGCGATTATATGGTGAGACTAGATCTCAAAGACGTTTACCTTACCATTCCAGTTTTCAAACCACATCAAAGCCTTCCCCAATTCTTCTGCAAAGACCAATGTTACCAGTTTACCTTCCTTCCTTTTGGCCTTTCATCCACCCGTGGTGTTTTACCAAGCTCTTATGCCCAGTGGTTCAATCCCTCAGAGAAAGAGGTGTTTGTCTAATTATTTCTCTAGACGGCATTCTGATCATGGCCCAGTCCAAGGAAGCTCTCATGCAGCATCTGTCACGGACGATCTGTCTTCTCCAAGACTTGGGTTTTCTTATCAGTCTAGAAAAGTCGATCCTGACTCCTTCCCAGAACATACAATTATTAGGATTTCAAGTAGACTCAGTAAAAGCTCAGCTTCTGTTACCTCTTTCAAAGTGAACTTCTATCAAGAAAGAGTTGAGGAGAGCCCTTGCCTCTCCAAATATGTCCTTGAGGACTTTGGCTCGCCTTGTCAGTCTGCTAGCCTCCTCCATTCAAGCAATTTTCCCGGGTCCTCTCCATTATCTAGCCCTACAACGCCTGAAGATCATACACCTTCACAGGGGTCAAACCTATTCAGAACAGATTCAACTTTCCAAAGAGGCCAAAGTGGAGATCTCTTGGTGGTTGGATCACATTGATGTCTGGAATGGCAGAACAATATTTTCAGCCACTCCAGAATCAGTAATAGAGTCGTATGCCATCCTTTGGGGCTGGGGAGCCAGTTGCAGCTCAGTGACTACCGGAGGGAGATGGACCCTGGAGAAAAAGCTCTTCATACCAATTATCTGGAACTTTTGGTGGGATCCTTTGTGATTCGGTCACTATCCTTCACAAAGCAAGTTGTTGCATTCTGCTCTGCATGGACAATGTTTCAGTGGTACGATACATAAACCATCTGGGGGGGACCAGATCCCAAGTGCTGGAGTCAATAGCCAACGAGTCTTGAGAGTATTGTCTCCAGCACCAGATAAAAGTTTTGGCTGAGTACATTCCGGGCAGGTCTAACCTGATTGCGGACTGAAACTCTTGTTTCCTGTACTATGGCAGCAACTGGAAACTGGACCCTCAGAGGATCTCCAGACTCAATCAGATCTGAATGTGCAACTCCCTGGTTATTTCAGTTGGAGACCAGACCCTCTGGCTATGGGGTTGGATGCTTTCCTGCAATCGTAGGAGATGGGGATATTATATAACTTTCCTCCGTTCTCCATGAATCCGAGAGTACTCTCTCAGGTGAGGAGGCAATCGGCGGAATTAGCCCTGGGGACTCTGCTTTAGAAAGCTCAACCATAGTTCCCAGTGCCCATGGAATTATTATCCGTCTCTCCACTTCGAATTCCCTCTCACCGGTCCCTGCTTCTGACCCAGCAGGACCACCTGATCCCATAATAATGATGGGACAATTGTCCCTCATGGAATGGAGAATTTCAGGAAATGTTGGCAGGTGTCAGGAGTTTCAGACAACGCTTTGTTTTTCCTGTCCCAATCCTGGGCCCCCTCCACTCACAAGTGGTATGAATCATCTTGGAGAAGATGGACCTGTTGTTGTAGTGAACAGAGTGTTGATCCCTTGGTGGCAAACATTAGCTTAATTATGAATTTCCTTTCGGAATTAGCAACCCAAGGTTTATCATATATGTTAGAAATGGGGTTTTTGGTTGGCAGTCAGGTTGCCCCCTGTCCAAGCAAAAGCCCTCACTCTAGTCAGGGTAAGTCACACACAATCCAAGATCAGCCTGTGCCCACCCTCTGGTAGCTTGGCACGATCAGTCAGGCTTAACTTAGAAGGCAATGTGTAAAGCATTTGTGCAATAAATCATACAATACCATAATATAACACCCCAAAAATACACCACACAGTGTTTAGAAAAATATATAATATTTATCTGGGTATTTGCAGGTCAAAATGATCAAAGATGCAATATGAATTTGTAAAGATATCACTAAAAAGTGATATAAAGTGTCTTAAGTCTTTAAAAAGCAAACAAAGGGCCTCATTCTGATTCTGGCGGGCGGCGGAGGCCGCCCGCCAGAATTCAGCCCTCCATAATACCGCTCCGCGGTCAAAAGACCGCGGAGGGTATTATGAGTTTTTCCCTGGGCTGGTGGGCGGTCTCCAAAAGACCGCCCGCCAGCCCAGGGAAAAACTCCCTTCCCACGAGGATGCCGGCTCGTAATCGAGCCGGCGGAGTGGGAAGGTGCGACGGGTGCTGTTGCACCCGTCGCGTATTTCACTGTCTGCAAGGCAGACAGTGAAATACATTTTGGGGCCCTCTTACGGGGGCCCGCGACTCCCCCTCCCGCCATCCGGTTCCCGGCGGGAGAACCGCCAGGAACTGGATGGCGGGAGGGGGAGTCAGAATCCCCAAGCCGGCGCAGCAAGCTGCGCCGGCTTGGAGGATTCCTTGGGGGCATCGGGAAACCGGCGGGAGACCGCCGGTTTCCCTTCTCTGACCGCGGCTAAGCCACCGCGGTCAGAATGCCCCGCGGGGCACCGCCGGCCTGTCGGCGGTGCTCCCGTGTGCCGCGGCCCTGGCGGTTCTATACCGCCAGGGTCGTAATGAGGGCCAAAGTCTCTTTCAAGCACAAAGTACCTGGTCTCTGGTGGAAAATCTCCGCAGAGGGCCGCAGAAGAGGTGATGCGTGGAAAAATGGTGTGTGTGTCGGTTACGCCCCTTCACACAAAGACTTGCGTCGTTATTTTTCACTCGGAGAAAGACTTGCGTCGTTTTCCGGCATGCGGACCGTCTCCTTCTATGGTTCGCGGGGATTACCAGATGTCCCGGGTCTGTGCGTGGATTCTCCTGCTTGTTTTCCGGCTGCGCGTCGTTCCGCGGGGCTGTGCGTTGAAATTTCGCTCTCACGGCAGGCGTCGCGTCGATTTCTCCTTGGAAGTCAGGCGGCGTTGTCCTTGCGAGGCCGTGCGTCGAAGTTCCGATCGTCCCGAAGGCGTTGCGTCGATCAGCGTCAGTGTGCGGCGTTTTTATCGCCGCGGAACAAGCTGTGCGTCGAAAATTTCGGCGCACGAAGCGTCCAAGTGAAAGAGAAAAGTCTTTTTGGTCCTGAGACTTCAGGGAACAGGAGGCAAGCTCTATCCAAGCCCTTGGAGAGCACTTTTACAGCCAGACAAGAGTTCAGCAAGGCAGCAGACCAACAGCAAGGCAGCAGTACTTTGTAGAAAAGCAGACAGGTGAGTCCTTTGAGCAGCCAGGCAGTTCTTCTTGGCAGGATGTCGTTTCTGGTTCAGGTTTCTTCTCCAGCAAGTGTCTGATGAGGTAGGGCAGAGGCCCTGTTTTATACTAAGTTGTGCCTTTGAAGTGGGGGTGACTTCAAAGAGTGTCTAAGAAATGCACCAAGCCCCCTTTCAGTTCAATCCTGTCTGCCAGAGTCCCAGTAGGGGGTGTGGCAGTCCTTTGTGTGAGGGCAGGCTCTCCACCCTCCCAGCCCAGGAAGACCCATTCAAAATGCAGATGTATGCAAGTGAGGCTGAGTACCCTGTGTTTGGGGTGTGTCTGAGTGAATGCACAAGGAGCTGTCAACTAAACCTAGCCAGACGTGGATTGAAGGGCACAGAAAGATTTAAGTGCAAAGAAATGCTCACTTTCTAAAAGTGGCATTTCTAGAATAGTAATATTAAATCCGACTTCACCAGTCAGCAGGATTTTGTATTACCATTCTGGTCATACTAAATATGACCTTCCTGCCCCTTTCAGATCAGCAGCTGCCACTTCAACAATGTATGAGGGCAGCCCCAATGTTAGCCTATGAAGGGAGCAGGCCTCACAGTAGTGTAAAAACGAATTTAGGAGTTTTACACTACCAGGACATATAACTACACAGGTACATGTCCTGCCTTTTACCCACACAGCACCCTGCTCTAGGGGTTACCTAGGGCACACATTAGAGGTGACTTATATGTAGAAAAAGGGGAGTTCTAGGCTTGGCAAGTACTTTTAAATGCCAAGTCGAAGTGGCAGTGAAACTGCACACACAGGCCTTGCAATGGCAGGCCTGAGACAAGGTTAAGTGCTACTGAAGTGGGTGGCACAACCAGTACTGCAGGCCCACTAGTAGCATTTAATCTACATGCCCTAGGCACATGTAGTGCACTCTACTAGGGACTTACAAGTAAATTAAATAGCCAATCATGGATAAACCAATCAATAGTACAATTTACACAGAGAGCATATGCACTTTAGCACTGGTTAGCCGTGGTAAAGTGCCCAGAGGTCAAAAGCCAACAACAACAGGTCAGAAAAAATAGGAGGAAGGAGGCAAAAAGTTTGGGGATGACCCTGTCAAAAAGCCAGGTACAACATGACCCCCTACCAGCCTAAAGCCAGGGGAGAACAATCAGTATCCTGATGTACTTCCCTGTTTGAGGCGACAGAACAAGGAGCCAGGCCCACAACAGCAGGGGCATGCTCCAGTTCTTCACCTTCCTGACTCCAATTGGATCCCTCTGTCCATACTCTCAGGGCCCACTAAGCCAACCCATGGGGAACCTTTCTCCTTACCTGCGGATCCCATCTGTGCAGCGCCTATCCTTATTTTGCTCACAGATGTATCCCAGGAGCAGGATAGTACCACCAGGACCAACACAGTGGTGTTGCCCACTCTACCCCCGGGGTGTGACACTTGTCCCCTCCCCAGGGATAACTCTGTCCACCCGGACAGCAAGCAACAGTGGTTACTGACAGCTGCCAGGGATGAGAGCCGGGCCCTAGGCCTCTCAAAGCTCTCCCACCACTGTGGCTGTGGAGGGTGGGGGGCGGTAGCCCCAGGTGCTGGGCACCCTTTAACCACTCTCCCTTCCACCAGGTCAGGGATGACAGCCTGAACCTGGTCCTCCCCTCTGGGGCTCTGTACCCTCCCTCCTGGAGCGGTACCCCCAGAGTCCAACATGGTCTGGGTGCTTATAGAAGTCGCCCTGTACCATTCCTCCACCAGTGCAGGGCTGTTAACCTGCAACTGGCCCTCCAACCTGGGGTCTGTACCTTCAGGTTGGACTAGGGCCCGGGGTGAGGCTTCCTTCCCCCTGCCCTCCCTTCTAGGGTCCAGCACTCTCCCACTAGGAGTGGCCTCCTCAGAAGACAAGATGGTAGGAGCACTGTTATCAGTAGCCCCTCCCTCCAGGTCCGGGGACACACCCTGAACCTGGCCTTCCAGCCCAGGGTCTGTACCCTCAGACTGGATCACTGCCTGGCAAACCAGGGCTTTCTGGGGGGGCACACCTACCCCCCACCAGGTCAGAGTTTAACCTCTGCACCTGACCATCCAATCCAGAGTCACCACCCTGAGGTTGAACAATTGCCTGGCATGCCAGGACTTTCTGGGAGGCACACCTACCCCCCACCAGGTCAGAGTTTAACCTCTGAACCTGGCCATCCAACCCAGAGTCAACACCCTGAGGTTGGACAACTGCCTGGCACACCAGGACTTTCTGGGGGGCACACCTACCCCCCACCGGTTCAGAGTTTAACCTCTGAACCTGGGTATCCAACCCAGAGTCACCACCCTGAGGTTGAACCATTGCCTGGCCTACCAGGTCTTTCTGGGGGGCACACCTACCCCCCACCAGGTCAGAGTTTAACTGCTGAACCTGGTTAGCCAACCCAGAGTCACCACCCTGAGGTTGAACCATTGCCTGGCATACCAGGACTTTCTGGGGGGCACACCTACCCTCCACCAGGTCAGAGTTTAATCTCTGAACCTGGTTATCCAACCCAGAGTCACCATACTGAGGTTGAATCTTTGCCTGGCATGCCAGGACTTCCTGGGGGGCACTCTCACCCCCCACAAGGGACACACCGTCCCCAAGGGCCACACAAGAGTCTGGTTGGCGCAGGTCTCCTGACCTCTGCCCATCCGGCAGAGTCTGGGTCTCCCCCAAACCAGAAACGGTTTCACCTGGGTCATTCCTGGGGGGCTCTGCTCTCAGAGCTGACCCCTGACTCTCCAGGTCCTCCACTGGGGTCTGCAACCCCCTCTCAACCCTATATCTGGACTTCTGCGCCCCCTCACTAGGAGTGGTACTGCCAGACACCAGAACTGTTGGGATGCTGGCTACAGTCACCCCCCCAAGTTCTTCTGACACTGCAGAGCTTCCCTCAAAAGGTGGCCCTACGGTACAGGCCAGGCTTCCCTCCTGGTGTTTCCTCATGGAACCCTCTAGGACCTGGGACCTACCTGGGACACTACAATCCTCTCCCACCTCACTTGGTTGGGAACCACCTAGACCACTCCCTTCAGGAGCACCCCCAAATGCCTCTTCAGACTCTCTGGTACTCACCCAGAAGTCTGCCTCCATTGTAAGTTCCCTGGGGTCAGAGAACTCACACTCCACCTGGTGTTGGTGTAGCTCTGGAAAATAAGGACCAGACATATGCTCTCCAGCAATTACATCACTCTGCCCTTCACATGTATTAACCACAGTACCCTTCACCCAACCATCCAGTGACTCAACCTTGAAAAAGCACTCTACATCACACTTCTGAGACTGGTGAGACAGTATCTGACTGTCCCTGACACTCAACCCACACTCTTCTGGGATGTCTCTACACTCTATATCCAGGACGTCCACCAGGGGGGAACCCTTTTCTCTGTCACTCTCTGCTAGAGCCAGTAAAGTGTCCCTCCCCCAAGTAGGAATATGACTCCCTGTGCCAGTTCCCCAATCCTTCTCAGGGACCCTGTGCATAACGGGAACTACCTCATACCCTTGAACCACCTGGGGTGTGTCAACTCCCTTCTTCAAGTTGGGCACCACATCTCTGGGCTTGTGCCCTTCTTCAGCAGTACTGGATGCAAGATTTTTGCTGCCACCATCTGAACTGGACTCAGCCCTTCCGGCCTCCAGTTTCAGCTCTTCACAGCTCAGCTCTTGAGCTGCAGTACTTTCTTCTTCTAGGGCTAAGAGTCTTGCTGCCTCAGCCCTTTCAAGCTGCTCATCTAGCTCTTCCATCCAACTCTCTTGAGCTAGGAGCCATTCATCTCTCACTGGTTCTCTTTCCTCATCTGAGTAGTCTTCCTCCTCATTTGAGCAGTCCCCCTCCTCATCTGAGGGGTACTTAGTCATTTTTTTTTTTTTTTGCCTCTCTCTCTGCCCATCTTTCTTCCCCCCAGACTATGTAGGCATGTAGCATTTCCACCTTAGTAGATCTCCTTGATACAGGAAGGCCCCATTTTCTGCAAAGCCTCCATAGGTCAGCCTTAGTGAGGTGGTCAGTAGGCACTAAGAGTGAGTAGGTAAGTAGTCTCATTGCTGATAAGGTCTTACCGGCAAAAACCAAAATCCAAAGTCCAAAATATCAATAGTATATCCAGGAGGACATCAGAGAACCAAAAGCAAAAAGATAAAAAATCAAGTTGACCTTCAACTGTGGGTAGGTAGTGAAATACTTAGCTACTGTATGTCACTGCACAAACACAAGTCCTATCCTCACCGCTGATCACCAATGTTAAAAATTGGGTTTTTGGTTGGCAGTCAGGTTACCCCCTGTCCAAGCAAAAGCCCTCACTCTAGTCAGGGTGAGTCACACACAATCCAAGATCAGCCTGTGCCCACCCTCTGGTAGCTTGGCACGAGCAGTCAGGTTTAACTTAGAAGGCAATGTGTAAAGCATTTGTGCAATAAATCATACAATACCATAATATAACACCCCAAAAATACACCACACAGTGTTTAGAAAAATATTTAATATTTATCTGGGTATTTGCAGGTCAAAACGATCAAAGATGCAATATGAATTTGTAAAGATATCACTAAAAAGTGATATAAAGGGGTTCATTCTGACCCCGGCGGTCATGGACCGCCGGGGCCAGGGTTGGAGGGAGCACCGCCAACAGGCTGGCGGTGCTCCACAGGGTATTCTGACCGCGGCGGTTCAGCCGCGGCCAGAAAGGGAAAACCGGCGGTCTCCCGCCGGTTTTCCGCTGCCCTGTAGAATCCTCCATGGCGGCGCAGCGAGGACAGCCCATACCGCCATCCTGTTCCTGGCGGTTCTCCCGCCAGGAACAGGATGGCGGTATGGGTTGTCGTGGGGCCCCTGGGGGCCCCTGCAGTGCCCATGCCAATGGCATGGGCACTGCAGGGGCCCCCGTAAGAGAGCCCCACTTTGTATTTCAGTGTCTGCTTTGCAGACACTGAAATACGCGACGGGTGCCACTGCACCCGTCGCACCTTCCCACTCCGCCAGCTCAATTCTGAGCCGGCGTCCTCGTGGGAAGGCTCTTTTGCACTGGGCTGGCGGGCGGCCTTTTGGCGGCCGCCCGCCAGCCCAGTGCAAAAGCCAGAATACCCTCCGCGGTCTCACGACCGCGGAGCGGTATTTTGGAGGGGGGAACTCTGGCGGGAGGCCTCCGCCGCCCGCCAGGGTGAGAATCACCCCCAAAGTGTCTTAAGTCTTTAAAAAGCAAACAAAGGGGGTGATTCCGACCCCGGCGGTCCTTGACCGCCAGGGCCGGGGTCGGCGGGAGCACCGCCAACAGGCTGGCGGTGCTCCTAAGGGCATTCTGACTGCGGCGGTATGGCCGCGGTCAGAAACGGAAAACCGGCGGTGTCCCGCCGGTTTTCCGCTGCCCTGAGGAATCCCCCATGGCGGCGCAGCTTGCTGCGCCGCCATGGGGGATTCCGACCCCCTCACCGCCATCCTGTTCCTGGTGGTTTCGACTGCCAGGAACAGGATGGCGGTGAGGGGTGTCGTGGGGCCCCTGGGGGCCCCTGCAGGGCCCATGCCAATGGCATGGGCACTGCAGGGGCCCCCGTAAGAGGGCCCCACTTTGAATTTCAGTGTCTGCTTAGCAGACACTGAAATTCGCGACGGGTGCTACTGCACCCGTCGCACACCTTCCACTCCGCCGGCTCCATTCGGAGCCGGCTTCCTCGTAGAAGGGTGTTTCCCACTGGGCTGGCAGGCGGCCTTTTGGCGGTCGCCCGCCAGCCCAGTGGGAAACCGAGAATGACCGCTGCGGTCTTTTGACCGCGGTACGGTCTTCTGGCGGTTCCCGCTTGGCGGGCGGCGCTTGGAATGACCCCCAAAGTCTCTTTCAAGGACAAAGTACCTGGTCTCTGGTGGAAAATCTCCGCAGAGGGCCGCAGAGGAGGAGATGCGTGGAAAAATGGTGTGTGTGTTGGTTACGCCCCTTCACACACGGACTTGTGTCATTATTTTTCACGCGGGGAGACGTGCGTCGTTCTGCGGGAGGAAAAATGGTGTGTGCGTCGGTTGCGCCCCTTCGCACACGGACTTGCGTCGTTATTTTTCACTCGGGGGAAGACTTGCGTCATTTTCCGGCATGCGGACCGTCTCCTTCTATGGTTCGCGGGGATTACCAGATGTCCCGGGTCTGTGCGTGGATTCTCCTGCTTGTTTTCCGGCTGCGCGTTCTTTCCGCGGGGCTGTGCGTCTAAATTTCGCTCTCACGGCAGGCCTCGCGTCGATTTCTCCTTGGAAGTCAGGCGGCGAAGTCAGCACCCTGCTCTAGGGGTTACCTAGGGCACACATTAGAGGTGACTTATATGTAGAAAAAGGGGAGTTCTAGGCTTGGCAAGTACTTTTAAATGCCAAGTCGAAGTGGCAGTGAAACTGCACAAACAGGCCTTGCAATGGCAGGCCTGAGACAAGGTAAAGGGCTACTGAAGTGGGTGGCACAACCAGAGCTGCAGGCCCACTAGTAGCATTTAATCTACATGCCCTAGGCACATGTAGTACACTCTACTAGGGACTTACAAGTAAATTAAATAGCCAATCATGGATAAACCAATCAATAGTACAATTTACACAGAGAGCATATGCACTTTAGCACTGGTTTGCAGTGGTAAAGTGCCCAGAGGTCAAAAGCCAACAACAACAGGTCAGAAAAAATAGGAGGAAGGAGGCAAAAAGTTTGGGGATGACCCTGTCAAAAAGCCAGGTACAACAATATAGAACAATCAACAATTTTAGGTCAGCGATATCTGCAGTACACCCTCATATTGACGGTAAATCAGTGGTAGAACACCCCTTAGTTTGTAAACTATTAAAAGGTTTCAGGTTGGTTAATCCTCCAGAGCCAAAATATTCTGTTCTTTGGGATGTTGATGTGGTATTACAATTTCTGAAGGCTTGGCAGTGCAACAAAGACCTTTCACGCAAACAGTTAGAACCAAAACTTACTATTCTACTTTGCCTCATCTCATGTCAAAGGGTTTCAGATGTAAGAGCTTTGGACTTGGCAGGTAGAGTATTTACTCCTTCCGAGTATCTTTTACCATTTCAAGAAGAACAATGACTGATTCTAAATGTATTTCTTATCCTGCTTTTCCCCATCATCAAAAAATTGTGTGTGGCTAAATGTTTGAAAGTGTATGAGGAGTCTACTCTGGAGGTTTCGACACCTCCAGGGTCAACTGCTTATCTCACTGAAAAAACCTTTTGGTCCAGTGTCTTCTGTTACCTTAGCCAGGTGGGTTATATGGTTGATGAATGAAGCAGGGATTGTTACCTCAATTTTTTTAGCACATTCTGTCAGAGGAGCTATGGCCTCTAAGGCTTTTGTTACAGTTTCTCGTTTAGAGGACATTATGGCAGCGGCAGATTGGTCAGCCGATTCTTCTTTTAATTTTTTTTTTACCATAAACCTATTGTAGATGTGGCTTCTGTCATTGTGGATCAGCTTTGAACTAGCATAATCCAAAGCCTCTGGTCCTGACATAGAATTAAAAAAAATCTAGCTATCGCATCAATAATTTTTAATTCTATTAAGGACACGGAGGCAAGGATTATCCTTCCCTTTTTGAATTACATAAAAGTAACAGACTTTTGTATGTTGTTGACTAACAAGGTGTTACATTGATGTGAAGAATTGCCATGTTGTTAACTCTCAACTGTTTTTTCTAGTGCCAAAGACCTTTAGTATGAGTTCTTTATTTGTACTTTATTCTAGATGTGGATAAGAATTTGTGAGACACGAAGAGCAGATCGTGTATGCTGCAGAGGTTGAAGTTCCATTGGTTCGCCTTAAACGTTTGGTTCAGCGTTTGTTCGTTGAGGACACTGTGTTGATTGCAACCGTCGCAAAGAAAGAGGAAGGACTTCGTGGATCTTGACATTTACATACAAGGGTTATATATGATTGGACAATGTGATGGACTACTGGGATTCTTGGAAAACATTGGCCCTCATTAGGACCTTGGCGGTGAGAGAGCGTAGCATATATAATTTATATTAACATGAAACATATATATATCAATGTGTGATGATGCTGCATAGAAAACTATAATAATAGCGATTTGCTTAAACGTGCACCTGAATTGTGACCACGAGGAGTGGGCACCATTGTATACGCAGACTTATAATGATGAGTGAAGTGTTTATGTTATGATTAATTAAGCTTGTATTGGCATTTGTACTACTGAATCTGTGTTGAAAAGCCTTATGGGCCTTGGGTTGGCGTGGGCTCCGGGTTTTGGCTGCCTGGCTCTCATGTTGAGTGCATTTTTCTGTTTTTCCAGTGTGCTGGCTCGCGGGGGGCCATGACCATGCAAATGTTCTTTTTCTTCGACATGGAGGATGAATATGGCCATGTGGGATCCGTTCCCAGGCGCATATTCGGTGCCTTGGTTTAGGGGTTGTGAGTAGGTTGAAACAAGTGTGGATTGGTGGGATGTGCGGGGTCACTTGGACCGATGGACGATGGATCTGCTGATCCAGGAGACGTGCCAGGGAATGAAGTGGCGCCGGATGTGCCACATCTGGGGACGTCGGTTGTGAGGGCCAGTCAAGGACCCGTGAATTAATGTGGGGTGATAATTGGGATTGCCGGATGTTGAATTTGATGGGTTGAGGATGGTGGGGTATGGTGGGTGTCCGGTGGAGTTTTGGGGGAGTGTGCTGCGAGGGGGGGGGTGAAGGCCCATGTCGCAGAAAGGTCGGGGGAGTTGGGTGGGGAATGCTGTTGATTTTGTCTGGAGACTGTTTGGTGACTTTGAGACTTGTTGGAGCCATCCTCGCCCATGGACTGCCCATTTGCACTTTTCCTCCTTGTGGGGGAAGTGCCTCTATGCCCTTTAGTTAAACCCTGACTGATGGCGTTTTGACCGGTGTCCTGAAGACGAAGGCTGAACCTGTGCGCTGACCCAATCCTTGAAGGGTAATTATGACAATGCAATTTGTAATTTGTCTGTTTGCTTTTCCTTTCTAGGTACCAACTGCTTGCTTTTGACAAAGACCATAGCTAGATGTTTTTCTAAATTGGTGTTCTTAATTGTTTTGCATGAAGCACAACATGCCAATGCAAATTAGTGGTTAGGACAGGTGATCATCAAATTGACGCAAATAGACAAACGACTGACATTATGCTATGTTGAACTGACGCGCATTTGCCACTCTGCTATATTTGACCTATGTTTACGCCGTGCTATGTCCTAATGTTTGTGATTTTTGCCTTATTGAAATCTTATCAAAGTTACCATATCGTAACTATGCTGTTGTGTTTCTTGGCTTTGAGATTGACGCACTTAATCTTAGATTGTAACTAATAGGGAATACATCTAATAAAATATTATTAAATGGTGTGGTTTTTCATGGCTGAAAGGTCATGGTTGCGTCGTCAATTAATTAATGACTTTGACTAAAGTGAAATGTATTGTTGTGATAAATATTGATGACATTATTGATATATTGATTGACATATTGATCAGCTATCTCGTCCTACAGTGTCTCTCAACTGGGTCAAAAGATTAATTGGCCTAAAACGAGTCCTACTGTGTAATAAATTAACATAAAAGGACACGTTAACAGCGGCAAATGCTGCCTACCGCCATGGTGATGGCCGCCAACATACCGTCGCCGTGGCTACCTACATCCATGCCATTATGACCATACCCAGAATTCCCCCAGAAGGCTGGCGGAATTCCGGCCTCGGTCATGGCGGCCCACAGGGGTAAGGTGGAACAGCTGGCAGCAGCAGCACCACGCCAGCAAAACACCACCCACCTAGCGTATCATGGCGGTGTTTTGCTGGCAGAGGACCCACTGCAAGCAGGTAAGTCGGGTTCACTGACAGGAAAGGGGGTGGGTGGTGTTGTGTGCGTGTCTGGGGGTGTGTGTGACTGTGTGTGAATGCATGCACATGTGTGTAATGCGTGTGTGCATGAGTGTGTGTGTGTATGTGCATGTTGTGTTGTGTGCTTGCGTGTGTGCCTGGATGTATGTTTGTGAGTGTTGCTATGAGTGTGTATGAATGTATGCATGTATGGGTGAATGTGTGTATGGGTGTGTCTGTATGTGTGTGTATGTGGGGGGGTGGGAGGGGGCATGGGAGGAGGGCGGGAAGACCCCTATCAGTGCCAGGGAAGGAATTGCCTGGCACTGATAGTGCCTGCCGCCATGTTTTCCGTGGCTGTACAGAAACCTCAGAAACCATGGCGGTGCACGGGGTCAGAATGCCATGGGTGGCCTAGTGACAGCCGCCGGACTTGAGACTGTAGTCTCCAGCCCGGCATTTGTTACCTCCATGGCGGTCAGTGTGTTAACTTGGCAGTTTGGCTTTGGCCAGACCGCCAATGTCATAATAGTGGAGGTAGGTACCACTAGCCTGTTGGCGGTAATACCTCCCCTATAGCACCGACCGCCGGGCTCATAATGACCCCCATAGTTTTTCTGTTTTAAATGTTTTCATTGGCTGCTGTTAGTTTTACAGTAAAGAGAGAGAAAGCATAATCCTTGCCTCCGTGTCCTTAATAGAATTGAAAATTCTTAACGCAATAGCTAGAAAAAAGTTTCAATCATCACAATAAAAGATGGTCAAAAACAAATCATGCATGATTAGAAACGTTAGCGGCCATCTTCCAATATCTAATCTTGCTGTCTGCTGGTCTCTAAAATGCTACATATTCCACTGCTGAGTGCGTTCATTGACATTAATCTTTTCTATTTCTCATGATTCTACTGTCTCCCCTATTATTATGGCGCAGTCCATCCAAAATTAACAAATATCACAAACACCGTACACAATTATTCATCAAACTGAATGCAGCTCAAAGCTAATGATTGATGAGACGTTAGCTGTCATATTATAATAACAAGTGTGTCTATTGTACCTTTGTGGATGGGATCAAACATTGTCTCATGCATTAACTTCTGTTCGCCATTAAAAATTATTTCACAATTATTGACCATAATCACATTAAATACATGCAACAATCAATAATGTTCAAATTAAATTCCAGACACATATATCCATCCTTTCTGTCAACAATCACGAATATCATACTATCACGCCCTAAATGGGCCTTTACCCCCTGTTGTCTTATATAATGGATATTACCCGAAATTTACATACATCAGTTGAATCCGAGGGAAATCAATCTTTCCCTCATTCATTAGCACCCAAATGAAGTAACTGCAGGTTATCTCCCCTTGACCAACATTGCAGCAGTGTTTAATAAATGAGTGGTTTGATTACCAGCAATAAGACCAGTTTCCGATCTTTTATGTAGTTTACATAAACCAATTCAATGTGTAAATACCTCTAAGATGGTTTAGTATAGCAGGTTTATGGGTTTAAAGTAAGTGGTGGGAGTGACACAGGAAACAGTGAAAAGACTCGGGACCTATTGGGAAATCTTCTGATTTCTAGTTGAAGTGCTAAATCTGCAGAAGGATCTACCGGTGGAATTTCTTCCTCTATAAATGAGGCCAGTGATATTAGAGGCGAAATCACTCCCGCACTACTTCAACTCCTGCGAAATTCCTACATGGCGTATGAGACGAGTTCTGTTCAGTATTTCTCTCCAAGATGCTCTGTTGATACATACATTTAAATACAAACGAATACAAATGAGAGTCAACATAACGTAGTTACTTTAATACGGCGGTGAGATCACTGTAATGGCCGGATCATCATATTCAGCAACATTTGACTCGAGTAAACAGAACAAATAATGTTCCTCGGCCAGAGCAATATATCTCACACATGCTAAACGTTGTTCCGCTGCCCGGATCCCTTAATGCAGGCAGAGAACATTGCTTTCAGGTTAACGATTGAACAAGGACTGCAGTGTGCTTGATGGAAAAGGACATGCACAGTGGCACGCGACTTCATACTCATTATACAGTGCTGTGAGAGCCGGCTTCAGGTGGCTGCTGCCCACAGGAGCGCTATGATGAATGTGGTGCGGATTATAAGATATTAATCATTCTTTCCGCTACCTGAGCAATGGAAGCTGATCAGTGAAACACAGGAATGCATTTTGTGTTATGTCCAGAAAACTTTGTTTAATAAAGATGGAACTTCACTTTAAAGAATAATATGACTGATGATACAGGTGATAATAAAATTGCAAACTATAACAAATACTGCTACTATCACTAAAAATAATAATAATGTACGTTAGTGCTTCAATCTCACAAAGAAAGCAAGTGCTACATTATAACAGCCTTTAAAACTGAAATTTCTGTATAGCTAAACAAATGATTATATATGGGGAAACACGAGTTCTATTTTAGACCTGGTTATAGCACCGTAGTAGACGTCATGTCATCACATCTTCAAAAAAGTACAATAGAAAGCAACTGAGAGAGTGGGTTTTGGGCCAGACCCCATCAGCTGGTGGCGTTTGTGTTTGCAGGGTTTGCCATTGCTTGGATGGGCTGACAAACAAGGGGATGACAATTCATGGAGGTTTCATTATTCCCATTGTATTAGTGGTTTTAGTAGACTAGCGCCTCTTTGTGATCTGTGATGTATTTACTTGCATTGCATCTTTTTAACCGTTGGTGTTTCGCTTTTTTAGGAAGTATATGCTATTCGAGACTTACAATAAGCAGAATGGTATATTCACTATTCACTCTTGCATGTTCATGTGTTTCACTTCGCTGTACTCAACAAGTTGTTTGATTCCAGTTTTCTTGTTTACAAAGCAAAGGCAGTTGCACACACAGGCCTTTCTAAATATGCAATAAAAGCCAAAGGTATCTACTATGCAGATGTTTGCATTTGATGCCTTTTACATTGAGCACTTACAATACAAGCTTCATGTTTTTGGCTTTCTCTGATAGCACTTTTCTTTCAGGACATTGCTTAATTTTCCTGATGCAGTCGGTTAAAAAATTAGGATTTCTTTTCCTGTCTTTGCACATATTTTGGTAGCTGCATGGACTTCATAAATATTGGTTGGACTTAATTTCATCTCCGGACAATAGTTTCCTTTAGGTTCTGAGGTCTTGGGACATGGACTACTGGTAATGATCTAAAAATGTTCAGGAGGCAATGGGTGATGTTATCAGGAATAACTAGACGCCTTATTTCCTGAGTTTTCTTTTCTGATTCTGAAAGCAATGGATACTAATTAAATCAGGATAAGGAGATCACTGTACACCCTCAGATATTGCAGCAACATATGGGCTCCCATGAAGAGAATGCAGCATAAAAGCCCTTTCAAGGTAACCTCATCTTTTAGTTAACATGGCAGAAAACCTCAAGACGTTAAGGTTACCCACATTGCGGGTCACAGGGACTAGTATTAACATATACAGACGGGCAACAGTGAATAACGGGGATGTTTTTCACTGAGGGGTCCTCAGGGACATCGATTAGAGGAGAGCAAAGCTTGAGCTGTCCTTAACGTCACTCAGAACTGTTGATTGACATCGACCCATATTCGTTATTCTCTTGATTTTCTATAATACGAAACTATTTTTGGTGTTCATCTGCTGAAGAGCAGTTTTAGTTTAGGAAATACTTGAGTTTGAATAATCAATTATTGTCTCAATGTATTATCTTTGGCAATACTACTATGTTTACATTGTTTGTAGGGTTTTATCATAAAACCGTAGTCTCAACGTAACTCCTTTCTACCTCCCTAAACTTTGCTGCTTAATTTGAAATGCAACATTGTCCTGATCTGGAAGGATTGCTAGTACCTTTAGGCAAACGTTTATAACTCTTCCTAGTTCACGGCAGACAGAAACCAAATCAGCCTGTGAAAACAGATTATACTGGCCAGAGACACATGGGCACATTTTTAATGAGATATTACTGCCTCCAAATATACATAAAATAAGAGTACCCATCAATATTTTTGAATCCTGCTTGATTTTAGTGAGGTTATTCCTCATACATTTCGGTGATTTTGCATCTGATTGAAATGTTCTTCTACAATCTTCACATGCAATATACGGGCCAGTAAAGTCTACTTTTTATTCCAACAGGTTCACATATGTTAGAGGGCTAATATTTCAACTTCTTATTTAACTAATGTGAAATAAATAAGAAATGAATCATGAAGCCAGTGAAAGTCTGGACACAGTTTAATAGCAAAAGCAGCACAGTAGCAATATTATTCTAAGTCTGATATGTGGCTTGGATGAACCAGAGCTCTGTCTGTAAAACAATCTTTGGAGCATGTATGCTAACTAGTATAACTTTCACACTGCTTTGTATAGGTTTGTACTACATTGGAGTAAACGAAATCAAAGCATGTGATGTAAACCGATACAGCTATGTATGTCTCTGGTACATAGCAGCTCTTTCTCTGCTGAGAGCCCAGCTGTGTGTCCTTGAGATGTTTCAAAGCGAGGGACGCCAAGCTCTGGTTTCAGCCAAATAAGGAAATACTGATTAAGACAGAAAGTTTGGAAGCAAGGTCAGGCTTCTGAGCAGTGAGGGCTAATGAACAGCACAACATCATGGTAGATCTTGTGGACACTTTTTAATACCTGAGGTATGACAGTAGAATTTGCTTTTAGCACTGATTAATTTGTAAGTAAAAGCGTGTGGGTGCCCAGAGCTCTCCTCTGAAACACGTGGCTGTTGCACTTAAATGTGCGAGCGCAGAATACTGAGGCAGTAATCCTGAAGCCATCTCAGGCCTCTTCAATCCATTTAAAGCCACTCCCTGCCCCTTCAGCTCATTCTTTCAGCTTTCTGCTTTCTCCCTTTGTGACTCCTTTTCGTTTTTCTCTTCCTTCGTTTTTCCAATATGTGTCTTTCGCTTGCAGTAAATGATGAGGCAGAAGAATAATTGCCTGCCCTCATAAATAAGTGTGGTGCCCCCGAACCGGAAACCACCAGCTCAAATTAAGCACTGGCTTTTAGGAAAATCTTTCTTAATGTCCTGACTTTTTTGATGTTTTGGGAAAACCCCTACAGTTTAACTATTGCACATAGTCTCAAAACGTATTGTTGAAATTCAGGAGAGCATGTCATGTCTACCTCATTGCAACCGCCCTTTTCATCAGTTTGTAAAGCAAGTAAAAGGTCAAAGACTGTCTGTGTTATAGTGCTGTTGCGCAGGAAAACATTTGAAAAAGCAAAATCACATAAACACAGCGTTTGATTTCAAAGATCTTCAAAACCCAACGATGTCTAGCAGACAGGATCAGGTTCCAGCTACATTAAAATCAAAATTCTTCTGTGCTTTGTGAACTTTCGTAGTACTATTTCTTACATTATCTACTTACTTGTTTTTACGGAGGAAAGTGCTTAGAAGATGAGTGCAGTTTTCAGTACTTTTCTATAGCACAAAGCCCCCCCCCCTTTTCCACTAAAATATAGTATAAAGACATTCTGTTCAGGATCAACATCTTAGCACGTGCGTCTAACTGATCTACCATTAATGCAGCGGAATGAGTGATTTCCTACATGATTTTGACATTTCACCAAGTTTTATCTAAGGCAACAGTTATAACGTACATTGGAATTAAATTAGAAAATGTATTCATAGTTGAAGTGGCCTGTCTACCCTGCCTCTGCTGCAAAAGATGGACACCAAGGTGTCTTATTGCAGGAATATTGCATTATATATTTGGGATGACAGGTGAGAGTGTAGTCTCAGAGCAGCAGTTGATGTCTGGGACTGCAAATGAAATATGCATAACCCCCTGCTGACAAACCTATTACACAACAGTCACGTGGGAAGGTGGAACATTTTAGGGAGTAGATCACAAAATGAATGTTCTTTACAAGAAAGTCACATTTACTCTTTCAAACGAAAACACTGGAGTCATTTTTCTTACAGTGATCACACATACGTCCTGGCTCAGTCAGTGCAACAAGTCACATCTGGCCTATTCTGGCTGGAAGGATTGCTAAACTTTTAGTGGGCCTGTAAGAAGTGAGGGATATGGTGACACACTCTGGCACACATTGTCCATGGTAGAAGAGATCAAGGCAAGTGTCATTAGGACTGATAGGAACTCCAATCGAAGGGATAATGCCCTCACATCAACAGGCAAATCTAGCAAGAAGGAAGATTAATTGTTTGTCTGCACTTATGTAGCAAGGCGATGTGGAGTTGTTAGCAGAAGTGGAGCACCCACTTTTGTGGATAGGCTAGGCAGTGGAGTCCAGATAAGACCAGGCTGCATTTCCCACCAGAGAGAGAGATATCAGATGAAAACCATGCCGTGATACTGTAGAAAAACAGCAAAAGCCATTTCCTCAATAGAATTCAGTACTTGGCACACCACCAGTCACTGTGGACAGAGGTTGTAGTGGTGACGAAGAAGATAGGATGCATCCTGGAGGGGATGGAGCAGAAGGTGACAGGGGCTGTGCCCCCTTCTGAGTTGGCAGTGCATACCAACTGGGTCCAATCTTCCGGAAGCAGGCCCAAAAGTTGCTGAATGGCCAAGTGAAACAAGTGGGTGTTCATCTGAAGGCGGTGTAGCCTGCTTGCACTGTAAGAAGTGGATCCTACACCCCTGGCCACAACACTCAAGCGCTATGTGGTGATAAGAAGGATCCGATATGGCTCCTTCCCTTCCAGCGAGGCTGCAAGGAGGATTTTCTCTAGAATGCCCAAATGAACACCCACTCATTGAGATGAAGTGGATTACATACCTCTAATAGGCAGTCAGGTAGGGCAGTTCAAACCTACAAATGCAAAGTGCAGAATCCTTGAATCAACTGTCTGCAGTATTGTAGAACATAATGTTCAGATTTGATGCTCACACAGGTGGGTCTGAAGAGTAACATAGGTAGGACCATAATGATTCCATTTCGGCTTAATGAAGTTCTTTTGGATGGTATTTAGTCATAAAGCTATAGCCAGAATGTAGGGCCATTTCAACTGTGTTTTGGAGCAAATTTTAGCTATCTTATTCTCAAGTATGGCATCATGGCTTTCTACACGTCCTGAGGATTCTGGGAGGTAGGCACCATTGAAATGTGTATGATTCTTCAAGCTTTGCATATCAACTGTACTACTGTTGAAATAAAGTATGTTCGCAAATCGCTTCCACCACAAAGTGGACTTCCAAATTTAGGAATAAAATTCTGAAGGAGCTTCTTGGCCACTGAGATTGCAACTGCTCTGTCACAGGGACAGGCCTTTACCCAACATGAGAACATATATAAAATACTGAAAACATATGAGTAGGAGGCTCATTTAGGCAGCTGGACAACATTAATCTACAGGGAAACAAATAGACCCCAAAAGGTGTATCAGCAGGGTGCACTTAGAGTGTAAGCCCTAACCTTGTCTTTCAAGTGACTCAGATGATACTCTACTCTCTGATGAGTGTCGTGCAAGCTGTATGATTTAGCCTCATGTTTCTTCCTATTTGTTTCTTCCGCTAGTGTACAAATGCTGGCCACTTCTCAGCCTCAGTTTTGTTTTCAAGATCCTTCAATTTCTTCCTTAAATTGACTAAGCACTATTGGTCAAAGGTACCATTTTCCAGGAAACACTTCTTACAATAATCAGTAGTGAGTACAAAACACTGTTTTAAGAACTTGTGCATGCTATTATCATATGCTTGGTAAATAGCATGGGCACCAGTCTCTTTGGAGGGAGCCCTTGAGCTTCTTGTTTTCAGACCTAATCCTAACTCCAGGTCAGTCAGACATAGGATCACAGGATAAAGGTGTCTGAAGACTTTAAGTTGCACCTTATCGCATGGAGAGAAGGAGGAAAGGAAATGGGACTCACAGAAAGAATTTTAAATTACTCAGTTGTTCTCAACCTTTCAAATTTCTTTGGACCCCCGCTTTATCATTACTGGAATCCAGGGACACCCACTGAATCATTATGGGAATCCGGGGACACCCCATTGACTAATTACTGGAAAGCGGGGACCCTGGCCTAAACATTGTCAATGATTTCAACTGGAAATCCAATTTCTAGTTTTAGCATGGGGGCAATGAGGGGGGAGGCGGAATCAAATGTAAATAAATCTTCATTGCCAAATAATTAAAACCATTGCAAATATAAATAACACTTAGAACCTCAAGGAATCGTTAATGCACTAAACACAACAAGTGCAAACATATAATAAAATCAATAATTAAAATCAATTAAATACATGCAAATGGGGGACAGCTTCAAAATGCATGAGAGGATTCACAGTTGGTTACACCGTCTGTTGTTTCTATGTGCTAAAGTGCAAGATTGACTGCTAGGCGGAAACGTGCCTGGTGGATGGTGAGTGGCTATTATGCCCTGTGATGCTAGGGTTATGCTATAAGGCTTGTTATTTACATTAGGGCCCACTTTATAGGTAGTCAATAAACCTATACTTTTGGCACAGTGGCTAAAAGGTAAAAAACCTTTAGAAGCATGTAGTTTGTGTGTTAACAAGCAAGAACAACATAAAATAATACCACAGTGATTAGTCTCTAAATTGCAACTAAGAATGTGCAAGTTAGCTTTGAAAAGTCGCTGTTTGTCTGACACTGAGGCTATTTTGCCCTCCATTAGCTCACATTAGCACAGGTACCCCATAGTACTTTAACATTTATATAACCGGAAGCTAATGTGTTGCAAGGGTGTAAGTGGAAAGACTGCCCTTTAAATGGTTAAAGTGTTAGGAGCAGCGTTCTCAATTTTTCCAGGAATTTTGTAGCCCGACAAGCGAGCTGAATGTTATGAGCATTTAAAAGCACCGGAACAGCATCACGATGTGTTAATCTGAAGCACCCTCAAAGCGGGGCATATCAGCCGCTGTCGCACGCGAGAAACCATCAGGCAGATGCACAGGAAGTGAAGTACACTTTCTTCCAAAAGACCAGACAGACGACAGTTAGCATCCGGCCAGGTTTGCTTCCAGCTCGGAACTTGGTCCTTTGAGGATTAAGGCGCCCATATGAAGTAAAAGAAGAGAGTGTTGGACGGGCACAGCTAAATGAATTACAAGGTACAGTTGTGGGCACCATGATGAGTAGGACTACTAGCCATGCCTCTTTCTGCAAAATAATACTCATAAAATACAGAAACAAGCATTTATCAAACACATACACAAATGATATTTTTTTATTTAATTTGAAACAATGTAAAAAATAACAAAATAATTTTAATAGGAAGTTTGGAGCTTTTCTAAATTCAATTGAAACCATACATCATACACACTGTATTCTGTTTGATGTACCTGTACTGCTCCATTAACTCAAACTGAGGATACTAATTTAATTTTTAGTCTCCAATTTCAAATTCCTTGACATTTACAGTTTTCAAGTTTTCATTCATATATTTAGCGATTTTATATGCACTTTATAAATCAGTTAATATTATTTGAATTTTTAAGCTGTCGCGGACCCCCTGAGCAGACTTTGTGGACCCTTAGGGTTCCCCCGACCATGGGTTGGGAAATACCAACTGGTAGCCATGGAGCGAGGGTGAAAGGGAGGGAGGCCCCTGATGGTTAGTGGAGGGGCCCTTCCCTACCTATTTTATGAGCAATGTGGATGGTAATTACAAAAACAATTACCATTCACATATCCTTTAGAAAGCACTGCCTTGGCCTGCCAGATGTGGCACTTGTTAACATGGACGTCAGGCAGTTTTCATGAGGCATAAGCACTAGTGTGCATGTGTCAGTTAACTGATTTTGTTTGTGGTGAAATTTGAGCAGTCCAGGAGCCAACATGGTACTAGCCCTGGCAGACGACACTTTGGGTCCTTAGAGATGCAAAGCAGCGTCACTTTTTGACGCAAACGTGGAAGTGTATAGCATCAGCCCAATTGCACAGATGCCGAGGCTGAGCTTGTCTTCTCCCCTTCTTTTTGGTTACACCTCTCCTACCCTTTTCCTTCACTCAGCTTCCTTTGCTCCATTCTATCCCAACTTGTCATAGGGTGGTGTTAAGGAGCTTGTGACTCAACATCATAGTCCATGAGAACTTCATGTTAGGTCGTCAGGTCACATTTACATTTTGCATGTGCTGTTATGAATTTCATAACTCAGAGCCCCAGGGGAGTGCAATTTTGATTATCAATAAATCAAGACTAGATTCTGTCTCTGCTATGAAGTCAAGATTTGTGATCTGACATGACCTCAACCAGCATGATCACCAAAGCAGTGCACTGCTTGAAAAACAAAAACATGTTAGGTGGAATTTCTGAGTGCTTATCTGTTGAACAAAATGACAAAAACAACTGTTTTTATCTCTGCTCTCCACTCCCTTCCCTAATCTATCTCCTCCCCACCAGACTGCAGCAACTCTGAAAAACTGTAACATTTGCCTGACAATGTATTATTCCTAAAACAGACTGTAACACATTACAAAGGAATAGTTGCATGACTTGCTTGCCTCCACCCCATTCATTATGTGCTCCAGCAACAATGCAAAGTTTCATTGAAATCACGATGTGCTGGTCAGTAGGGAAGTGGGAAACTTCACCAAGCACTGGTCTCTTCTCAGAGCTGGTAGAGCTGAGGAAGAGTCAGTAAGCGCCTGACTTAAAGCATATTGTGCTCATCACTATCAGTCTTTCAGCGATATCATGCCGATCCAAGGTCAGACTAGGAACAAAAATCAGCCCTGGCAAAAAAGTTCAAACCAATCCCAGGCTTCAGGTGGCTGGCACAAGAATGGAAACAAAACAGGACGGTTTATAGGTTGATTAATGGCATCTCTTCCAGTGCTGAAAGGAGCCCCTTTGCTGCAGCACTGTGGACATAGCCAAAGTGGCAGAATGGCCATTCAGGCCTTTGGTCAATCCATGTCATAGCACTGAGGAAAATGTAACATAACATAACATAACCTAACATAACACAACATATCATTGGAATGAGTGAGTCAGAGTGAGACTGACTGAAACTGAGTGAAACTAAGTGAGACTGAGCAAGTCATGGAGAGATTGAGACAGAATGAGACTGAGTGAGTCAGAGTGAGACTGGGTGGACCAGAAGGAGTAAGAAGTAGTGGGACTAAGTGAAAGTAACTGAGACTGAGTGGGTCACAGTGAGAATGAGTAGGGCTCCGTGAGTCAGTGAGACTGAATGGGTCAGAGTAAGTGAAAGTGAGTGCAAGTGTCAATGAAAGTAAGTGAGTGAGACCAAGTGAGAATGAGTGAAAGAGTAAGTCCTTCCTCCTGATGTAGCCGACAGTCTTGGTGCACGAATTCAGGGCATCACATATGCTTTTAATATTATCATAGCAACAATAAGCACACACAATTTGCATCAATTATTGAAGCAGTTAGCAAACCATGAAAAACACAGATTAAAAAGTGCTCAGACTTCACTTTCCAATTCTGTACTGTCACCCTTCCAGAAGGTGTTCCAGTTCTCACACTATTCACCATCCCAATGCTACAGGGAAACCTGCCTTCTGAGTTTCATGTGCAATGGTTTCTGGTGTAGTGGTCTGTCTGCTGTCTCTCCGGTATTTCCCAAGGTGATGTTAGTTTCCAGGGCCCATGCACTCTGTGCAAAATAAAACATAAATTATACAGGAAGCCAGTGAAAGTCTGAGTCAGTTTAAGAGCAAAACCAGCAAGTAGCAGGATTATTCTAATTTACATAGTTGGCTCGGATGGACCAGAGCTCTGTCTGTAAACAAATTGTTGGAACATATATGCTAACAAGTATAACTGTCACACTATTTTTTATAGGTTTTCACTACAGTAAAGTGAAACATCTACTTGAAACTGATACAGATATGCAGATCTCTGGTAGAGGGCAGCTCTTTCTTGTGAGAACCCAACTGTGTGTCCTTGAAATGTTTAAAAACAAAGGACGAGAAGTGCTAAGACATTTTGGGGGTCATTTTGACCCTTGCGGTACGGGACCGCCAGGGCTAAAATGGGAGAAGCACCGCCAACAGGCTGGCGGTGCTTTCAGGCGTATTATGACCGCGGCAGAAGTGCCGCGGCCACACCGCCGGGGCCGGCGGTATACCGCCATTTTAGCCCTGGCGGTGATAATTCGCCAGGGCAGCGCTGCAAGCAGCGCTGCCCTGGGGATTATGACCCCCCTACCGCCAGCCTGTTTCTGGCAGGCTGGCGGTACGGGGAGTCGTGGGGCCCCTGGGGGCCCCTGCACTGCCCATGCCACTGGCATGGGCAGTGCAGGAGCCCCCTGACAGGGCCCCATGGGGCTTTTCACTGTCTGCACAGCAGACAGTGAAAAGCACGACGGGTGCAACTGCACCCGTCGCACGGTCGCAACACCGCCGGCTCCATTTGGAGCCGGCTCCCATGTTGCGGCCCACATCCCCGCTGGGCCGGCGGGAAGAAACTTGGTTTCCGCCCGCCGGCCCAGCACGGATGTCCAAATGGGCACCGCGGGAGTGCGGCCGCATTGGCGACCGCCTGCCAATGTTGTAATGAGGCCCTTTGTCCTCCCAGTCAGTATTTGAAAACACTTTCTCCTGAGGTCGATGGGATCTTTGGACCCAGTGAGGAGCGTGGATAAATGCATACAATCATTCCAATCTCAATCAATACAACAATAAATTTAAACACCATGACTAATGTGGCCTCGGAAACAACACTCCAATCCGTACAAAGTTTTAAAGCTTTATTACAACCACAGAGCCAAAGTAACATAAATTGTGCGCAAGATCAAGTTACACAAATAAAGGAAAACCATAGGCTGACCAAATCTATGAAACAAGTTTAGTCTACTCAATATCAACACCATTAAACATTCCAAAAAAAGTACGTATACACCAAAGAAACAATTTTCGGAACAGAAGCAGATTTCAAATAATTTGTTGATGGCATTAGTCAAGCCAAGTTCACACATCAATATCTCAAATTGGGTGGAGAAATTGAAGGGACAACATACTACTGTCGCAAAAGGGCTAAGTTAGTCTAGCTAAAAAATTAAAATGGGCAGGTGTTAACATGCTAACTCTAATTAGAAAAACAAGGCAAATGCATTTGAATATACCTCTCCTGGGATCAGCATAGAATTCAGATTCATCAGCAAAGCAATTAATTTTCATCAAAGTTTTTTAGAAGCATTATCAGGGGAAAAGTGCAGAACACGGGCTGCACATGGAAAATCAGGAAAAAGTCCAAGAGACAAGTTAACAATTCAAGAGCAAAGTGGAGAATGACACTGAAACATACCAGTCTATCCTTATTCTGGAATATGCAAAACAGTTCTGTTGGTCTATTTGGTGAGTCTCAATTGCGCAAAAAATGGCAATATCCAATGAGAATTAAAACACAAGCTGAATTTGCAACAATGATGAAGATTCCCAGGTCTCGGTGAAGTCATCTCTCCTTCCGTGTGACACCGACAATAACTAGCAACTCTGTTAATTACTTGATACATTCCAACATCTTCTCACAGCTCATGGTGGTTACAATATTTCTCATGAGAAAGGACAGTGGAACAATAGGGTCTGTCTTGGTTTCCAAATCTCCAGCTCCTAATGTACCATATTCAAGGTGAGTGGTGAAAAAGTTTACACATAATACAATAGGACTCTTTACTATTCATGTGAAACAACCTAATGGAAAAATTAATGTTAGAGGAATAGATGATGACTCAACATTTCATGTTACTGCAATATGAAACTTAAGGTTTAGTTATGCTAACACAAGAAATAAAATGCATGAATATAGCCATTAATAAAACACACATAATATGAAAACTTATAAATTCATCATGAATAATATATCATAAAAAATAAGCGAAACCATTTTATCACTAACTGCAAACTTTGCAGAAGCAGTACATTAAATATGACAGAGCTTTGCATTTATTTTTCTGCACACATGCAAATTCAAACTAATAAATAATGAATCAACATAAATCATATTAATTTCTACTCATAATAATTAATTCTAATGATTAAACTATATTTCAATATTGTTATATCATGTTAGTACGTTGATAGTTCTGGTAGGCACAATGTCTTCCATGGTAGGCACAATGTCCACCATCAATTGAAACAACTACATTTTAAAATACGTTAGTGCAACTGTCTACATTTAGGCTTATAAATGCAAATATAAAAGTCACCTAGTGCTGACTTCTGTGCACTAAAGCATTACTTAAACTTATGGTCCAACAGAAGTACTAGTTTCAGCTACATAATGAGATGAGGCAAAAGACACAAGGCCCATATTTACAGGAAAATGACAGAACGCAACGCTGTGCCAAAATTGTCAGTGCCAGTGTCATTTTCACAATGCAGGGATGCGCAATATTTAATTGAATCCTGCGCGCCCCTGTGTTATCCCTTGCGATGGCGCTAAATTTAGCTACCAACGCAGGCATCCTTGCACCCTTGTTCAAGGATGTCTGTGTTGAGGGGTGTGATTGTTTATGGGTGGGAAGGTGTCCCTTCCTGCACATAAACAACCACTAATGGCACTTTGGGACTTCTTTGTGTGCTGCAGAATGCAGCACATTCAGATGTGCCAAAGCGTCATTTTGAAATGATTGTTTATGTGCAGGAAGGGACACCTTCCCGCATATAAGTAATCATTTCTGACATTTTGCTCTTTCTAAGTGTGCTGCAAAATGCAGCACACATAGAAAAAGCAAAAAAATTAGGAGGAATAAAAGTATTCCTCCTTGTTGCGCCTTGCTAATGCCACACCAGGGATGGCGTTAGATTCTGGTGCTGCCTCAGGTTATAAATCTGAGGCAGCGTCAAAATGCAACACCCATTGCACGCCCCTCTGACACAGAAAACTGCATGGGAGGGGCCCATACTTAGAAGGAGTTATAATGCCACACATAGTGGCGTTATACCTCCTTGTAAATATGGAGCAGAGGTTAGCGCCATTGGAGCGTAACGTAAAGTGACGCTGCAGTGACGCTACTGGCTCTTAAAAATGCCCCAAAGTTTGAAAACAAGGTCATATTTCTTGACAATGAGGCCTATTGTGCAGTACAAGAAAGTGGAAGATTCAGACTGCAATTTCAGATATATCTGAGGTGCAATTTAGAATACATTTTTACTGTAAGTTAGTAGAACTGTACCACCTCGGCATCATTGTGGACAGTAAACTCACAATAAAATCACAGATGAACATAGTCTCCTCCACATGGTTCCATGTTCTCTGCATGCTCCGAAAAATCTTCAAATGGCTCCCTACCAGCATGAGAAAAACAGTCATGCAAGCCTTAGGTGGTCATTACAACCCTGGCGGTCAGTGCTAAAGCGGCGGTAAAAGCGCCAACAGGCCGGCGGGAAAAAAAATGGAATCACGACTGTGGTGGAAACCGCCAACAAAGACAGCCACTTTAACACTCCGACCGCCACGGCGGTACAAACAAACAGCGCGGCGGTCACCGCCAACAGACAGGCGGGAGTCAAAGTACCGCCCACAGTATCACAACAGTCCAATCCGCCACCTTTTCCGGGGCGGATTCACCGCTGATAAAAACACGGCGGAAACAGCCATTTCAAAGGGAAAATGCTCACCTCTACACACCCCACGAGGAACGAGGACACCATGGACCCGGAACTCCAAATCCTCCCAGCTATAGTCTTCCTGCTCCTCTACCAGGAGCACATACGCCGGCGCAGAAGACAACGGTGAGTACTGCACCTACGACACATGGAAGGGGGGAGGGAAAAAACAGTGACACACACACGCAACACCCCCACCCCCACCCCCACCCTCACCCACTACAACACACACACTAATACATATCTATACATCACAGTTACACCCCCCAGACCCCTTGGAAGAATGCAAAGACAAAAGGAAATGACTGTAACCATTGAAATATATTGAAATACAGCAATCAAAAATATATACACACTAAAAACTATTATATACACCAAATTCACAAGTCCAGGCATTGTCCGTGGACCACTGGGCCCAAAAAACATGGGCAAAGCCCACACCGGATACCAGACCTAAACGGAGAGAACACTGCAGGGGCATCAGATAGCAAAACTACAGGCACCTCAGGGGGAAGGGAAGGGGGGGCACCTCAGCCGGATGAGTGCACGACGCCAGATCCACAAGGGGCCTCCATGCCCACTGTTCCATCCTGGGGAGTGCAAAGCCGCAGTCTCTCAAATCTCTACAATGGGTGGGTTTCCCACTGTGCCATCCTGGGGAGTGCAAAGCCACAGTCTCTCAAGTCTCTACAGTGGGTGGGTTTCCCACTGTTCCATCCTGGGGAGTGCAAAGCCACAGTCTCTCAAGTCTCTACAATGGGTGGGTTTCCCACTGTTCCATCCTGGGGAGTGCAAAGCCACAGTCTCTCAAGTCTCTACAATGGGTGGGTTTCCCACTGTTCCATCCTGGGGAGTGCAAAGCCACAGTCTCTCAAGTGGATAACAGTCTCCACTGGTTCTGGAGTGTGCCTGTTGGCCAGAGTGCTTCTTCCTGTGCAGGAATGAGTTAGTGGATGCATGTCTCCACTGGTTCTGGAGGGGGCCTGGTGCCCATAGTGCATCGTGCAGCCCTGTCCGACACAGATGCGGCACTGCCCCTGCCGCTCATGGTCCAGCGGTGCTTGAGATGGCGGTCCCCTGTTCAGCGGTGCTTGAGATGGCCGTGCCCTGTTCAGCGGTGCGCCCTGTTCAGCAGTGCTTCACATGGCGGTCCCCTGTTCAGCTGTGCTTTAGATGGCGGTCCCCTGTTCAGCGGTGCTTGAGATAGCCGTGCCCTGTTCAGCGGTGCTTGAGATGGCGGTCCCCTGTTCAGCGGTGCTTGGGATAGCCGTGCTCTGTTCAGCGGTGCCTCAGATGGCGGTCCCCTGTTCAGCGGTGCTTCAGATGGTGGTCCCCTGTTCAGCAGTGCTTCAGATGGCGGTCCCTGTTCAGCGGTGCTTCAGATGGCGGTCCCCTGTTCAGCGGTGCTTGGGATAACCGTGCCCTGTTCAGCGGTGCTTCAGATGGCGCTCCCCTGTTCAGCGGTGCTTCAGATGGTGGTCCCCTGTTCAGCGGTGCTTCAGATGGCCGTGCCCTGTTCAGCGGTGCTTGAGATGGCGGTCCCCTGTTCAGCGGTGCTTGGGATGGCGGTCCCCTGTTCAGCGTTGCTGGTCATGCCGGGGTGCTCATGTGCCATCTGGCCTGGGCCTGGCGGGGCCCTCCTGCCCACCTGTCCTGTGGGTGCCGGGGCCCTCCTGGGCAGCTGTGCTGGGGCTTTTGGTGGCCTCCTGGCCAGCTGGGATGGGGCTTGCGGGGCCCTCCTGGCCAGATGGGCTGATGGCGGTGTTGTCGGGCGTGCTGCCCTTCCTAGCTTTTCCTGCTCTCCTGTGGCCCTTCCCCACCTTGGCCGGTGTCCCAGCTGCCTCGACACTCCCGCCGGGAGCCCTGGTAGGGGTTTTTGTCCCTGGTGTCTTGACCCTCTGCTGCCGTTCACTGGCAATTTTTGGATGTTTCTGAGGGGGGGGGGCTGGCTGTGCTGTGGCTCCGTACCAGACTGGCTGCCCTGGTGGGCGGTGCACTCCAGTGACCATGTACGACATGCACCACCGGGCCCGGTGATGTAGTGGCTGAGGTGCTAGCTCTGGGCCTATGACATGGATAGGGTGGGGGAGTTGAGGGAAAGAGGTTAAGTTTGGACAGGAAAAAAATGTTGGGAGCAGTGGGACGGGTAGGTGTAGTGGGTATGGGAGTGGAGGAAGAGGTTGTGGTTGTAGGAGGTGTAAGTGCGGTGGCTTTGGGTGCAGGTGCCTGGGCTGTAGGCTGTCGTGAGGTGGATGGCTGTTGGGTAGGTGGCTGCCTGCGTTTGTGTATCTTGGGAGGGGGTGGCACAGACACACTGGGAGAGGACACAGGGGATGTGTAAATGGCAGTGGGGGTGGTGAGTGCACGTGTGCGGGGTGTTCTGGTGTGTGTGCTGCTGAGGGACGTAGTGGCTGAAGATGCTGTGCATGCAGGTGTGAGTGGAGACAAGACTGGCAGGGAGGAGGGAGACGTGGAGGTTGGGGACACAGTGGAGGCAGTGGATGTTGGTATGTCTGTATGTGGATGTTGCTTGTGTTACTGCCTGTGGGATGTGTGTTGCTTATGTCTGCGTGAGCTGCCCTTGGGTGTTGAGGTGTGTGCAGGCTGGTCTGATGGTGTGCTTGGGATAGGCAGAGGTACAGGGGATTGGGTCTGGGTGTAGGAAGTTGGAGGGGGGAGTCTAGAAACAGAAGAAAGACATGTTAAGTGCATGCATTCCCGCTACCGTTGGCGGACAGCACAGACACAGAAGCCCCCTGCACTACGCCGCACACTTGGGGTCCACTTTGCAATCCCTGGGATATGGCCTACAAGGCTATGGACACCATCTGCACACATAGGTGACACAGGGCCATGAATAGCTGTACTTGGTACCCTACAGAGGTGGGGGACGGGGGCACAGGGCCGTGCCTTATGGAGGGGCCTATCCTACGGAACGCGCCCTGGCCTAGGGATACCCACAGCCCTCCTCCCCCACCCAGACACCTCCACAGCGCGCAAAGTTAGCAGAATGTGAGTGTACTCACCCCCTTGTGTCTGCTGTGATGCCCTCATGCGCCCATCCAACTCGGGGTAGGCCACCGCCAGGATCTGGAACATCAGGGGGGTCAAGGTCCGACGGGCACCCCTCCCATGTTGGGAGGCCATCCCCAGCTGAGCCTCCGCCGTCTTCCTGCTCCAGCGGCGAATGTCCTCCCATCTCTTCCGGCAGTGGGTGCCCCGTCTGTGGTGGACCCCCAGGGTCCGGACGTCCTTGGCGATGGCATGCCATATATCCATCTTCTGGTGGGCGCTGACCTATATGAAATGTACAGGGGGATAAGAAAATGTAATTACCTTCTGCACCATCAATGTGAGTGTCCCCCCATCCCTACCCTTGCCATGCGGCACATGCACTCACCGTCGTTTCAAGCATGCCTCAATCTCTCCCCCCCCCATCTTTCATCCACCCCACTCAACACAGGCATAGCCCATACAGCATGCTCCCAGTGTATTTACCTGTATGTCTGGAGGACCTTAGAGTAGCGCGTACTGGGGGAGGACCCCATCCACAAGCTTCTCCAACTCCTCAGATGTGAAGGCAGGGGCCCTTTCCCCAGTTGCATGAGCCATTGTCCCTTCCAGACTGAGGTCACAGCAGCACTTGCAGTGTAGGTCCTCTCCTGTCGAAGATCAGGTATCGAGTGAATTAACAGAGAGAAAATGGCAGTCACGTCCGCGGCGGTGCGTACCGCGACCGCCGGCGCACATCGTCATTGGCTCCTGAGACCCATAGGGTCCAATGTTAACCAATGCAGCATTGCGCCGCGGTCTTCGACCGCCTACCGCCACGGTGTGCAACGCCAACGCATTTACCTCACATCCCATTGTCACACTTTACAGGTCAGGCAGCAGCCATTTCAGGGGCCCACATGCCTTACTTTTTGTACTGCGTCAGACATACCTAGGCCTTGCATCCACACTCATTCAAGCCATTCGATGGGTTAAGATCCGTGTTTTTTTAAAGCTGGGGTTACGTACCTCTGGGATGTTTGACTCTGTGCTCGCTGTTGTCCTTCATAGGCACCGTCCGCTGGGACATGTGAGGAGATGGTGGCATCCTCTGGTGTACAGACCGCTGGTGGACCTGTCGACAATGGAGGAGAGACATCTCATCCTGACATACAGGCTTGACCGTGCCACTATTCTGGAACTGTGTGCCCAGCTGGAGCCAGACCTGATGTCAGCTATCCGCCATCCCACAGGAATCCCCCCTCAAGTGCAGGTGCTGTCAGTACTCCATTTCCTAGCAAGTGGGTCATTTCAAACAACAGTGGCCATAGCATCAGGGATTTCCCAGCCTATGTTTTCCAACGTGTTGTCCAGAGTGTTGTCTGCCCTGCTGAAACACATGCGGAGCTGCATCGTTTTCCCTGAGGTGGAGGATTTGGCTACAGTGAAAGGTGACTTCTATGCCCTTGGACATATCCCCAACATCATAGGTGCCATTGATGGGATCCATGTGGCTTTGGTCCCCCTCCCACAGGAGTGAACAGGTGTACAGAAACCGGAAGAATTATCATTCCATGAATGTCCAGATGGTATGTTTGGCAGACCAGTACATCTGCCATGTGAATGCCATGTTCCCTGGCTCAGTGCATGACACCTACATCCTGCGGAATAGCAGCATCCCTTATGTGATGGCTCAGCTCCAGAGGCACCGTGTGTGGCTAATTGGTGACTCTGGTTTCTCAACCTGTCATGGCTACTGACCCCAGTGAGGAATCCCAGGACTAGGACAGAGGAACGCTACAATGAGGCCCATGGGCGAACCAGGAGGGTGATCGAGCAGACCTTCGGCCTCCTGAAGGCCAGGTTCCGGTGCCTCCATATGACAGGTGGATCCCTATTCTACTCACCAAAGAAGGTGTGCCAGATCATCGTGGCATGCTGTATGCTTCACAACCTGGCTTTGCGTCGCCAGGTGCCTTTTCTGAAGGAGGATGGTCCAGATGGTGGTGTTGTAGAAGCTGTGGAGCCTGTGGAGAGTGAAGAGGAGGAAGACGAAGAAGACGACATAGACAACAGGAACACGGTGATACTGCAATATTTCCAATGAACAGAGGTAAGAATACAAACCGGCCTACTACCTGTACTTAAACACTACTACCTCTGTACTGTCTGTCCTTTTCACCCAGTGTATGGTAACTGAGTTGTCACTTCCCCTTATGATTTCAGAGATCTGGGTCCCACAGTGTGACATCTGCTTTGTTTCCCCATGGACTACAGCTGTTTGACATTGGTATGTTGGCATCACAATGTAAATAAGCATTTTGGCACTGTAATTACAGATAAATATATTCACATTCACAGACAGACTCATGATTGATTTGTGCAATAACGGTGTTTATTAAGGTGCTAATTATTGGAGGGCGGTTGTAAATTGGTGAGGGGTGATGGTGGAGGAATGTCCATGGCAGAGTCCAGTCTATTAGTCTCACAGGTGCATTGCCCAAATGTGTCTGGGAAGTGGAGCTGGGGCAGTTTAAGGATGGACAGGGTGACAAAGTGGGACAGTGGGATGACTATCAGGGTGGTGTCCTTTCTTGGCGGGGGTCTTGGCATCTTACTCTGTCCTCTTCCTGGATCTCTGGGACCGCTTGCGGGGTGGTTCTCCTTCTGCAAGGGGTGGGTGCTGGTGGCCTGTTGGTTCTGTGGCGGTGCCTCCTGTCCACTAGCGCTGGCGGAGATGGTGTGCAGTTCTTGGTCCATGCTAGTGTCAGGGACCCTTTGTGGTGCCACAGTGTCCCTCAAAGTGGTCACTACCAGATTCAGCACCCCTACGATGGTGCCCAGGGCGGAGCTGATGGTTCTGAGTTCTTCCCTGAAGCCCAAATACTGTTCCTCCTGCATGCGCTGGGTCTCCTGAAACTTGGCCAGTACCGTAGCCATCGTCTCCTGGGAGTGGTGGTATGCTCCCATGATGGAGGAGAGGGCCTCGTGGAGAGTGGGTTCCCTGGGCCTGTCCCCACCATGTCGCACAGCAGCCCTCCCAGTTCCCCTGTTTCCCTGGGCCTCTGTCCCCTGGACCGTGTGCCCACTGCCACTGCCCCCAGGTCCCTGTTGTTGTTGGGATGGTGGGTTAACCCGGGTGCCCTGTAGTGGTGAACACACTGCTGCTTGACGTGTCCTGTAGACAGAGGTGTGGGCCCGCTGGGTGGGTGCTGTGCTAGTGTTTCCAGAGGGGGGTCGGTCTGCAGTGGCCTGTGGCTGTGTGAGGGGAACCGACTGTCCTGAGGTCCCCGATGGGCCGGGCTGGTCATCTAGATCCAGGTCGACAGAGCTGCAGTCATCACTGTGAGCCTCTTCTGGGGGGGGGTGGACATTTGTGGACCCTCCTGTGCGGTGACGTTGCGTAGGAGTCCTGCAGGGGTATAAAAGCATGATTATTGTATCTGTGTGTGGAATGGTGTGCAATGGGTGGGTGTCCGTGTCCCCCAGTGCTTGCATTCCTGTGTGGGGGCTTTTGTGTCGGTGGTTTGGGGGGGGTATGGGTATGTGCAGTGGGCATGCTTTGGTGATGGGTGTCCATGCTTTGTGGTCGCATGCAGGTCTTGTTGTTGGGATGGGTGGGTTGTGATGGTGGGACATTTGCAAGGAGTAGGAGTGATGGGGGTGAGGCTGAGGGTGGGGGGGGAAACATCCTGAACAACTAGGTCTAAACCACTACTTGCCTGAACCACTACTGCTAAACAACTAAAAAGTCTCTACAACTAAGTACTGAACAACTACTGTCTAAACAACAATTGTGCCTGAATAACAATTGCCTGAACAACTAATTTTAAGGTAAGGTTTTCCTTTTGGTTTTTATGGTTTATTAGTTGTTTAGAATATATATATATATTAGTTGTTCAGGCAATTGTTATTCAGACACAATAGTTGTTCAGACAGTAGTTGTTCAGTACTTAGTTGTAGAGACTTTTTAGTTGTTTAGCAGTAGTGGTTTAGGCTATAGTTGTTTAGGACCTAGTTGTTCTGTCACATATTCCTCCAGATACTCCGCCGAGGCCCTCAGGATGCAGGATCGCCAAGACCTGCTCCTCCCATGTCGTAAATTCTGGGGGAGGAGGTGGGGGTCCGCCGCCAGTCTTCTGCACTGCAATCCGGTGTCTGGATACCATGGAACGCACCTTCCCCCGTAGGTCGTTCCACCTCTTCCTGATGTCATCCCGATTTCTTGGGTGCTGTCCCACTGCGTTGACCCTGTCGACTATTCTGCTCCATAGCTCCATCTTCCTTGCAATGGACGTCTGCTGCACCTGTGCTACGAATAGCTGTGGCTCTACCCGGATGATTTCCTCCACCATGACCCTGAGTTCCTCCTCCGAAAACCTGGGGTGTCTTTGCGGTGCCATGGGGTGGTGTAGGTGATGTGTGGGGTGGAATGTGTGGTGATAAGTGTGGTGATGTGTATTGGTGTGTTGTGTGAAGTGCGTGGTATTTGTGTGGGTGATGGTAATATGTGCGTCTGGGTGCTCGATTCTTCTATATGGTCTCTCTCTCTGTGCGTCGTCCTGATTTTTTTGTGGTGGGGGTTTGTGGGTGATGTGGGTGTGTGTTTTATATTGTATTGGGTGTGTGGGAGTGGTGTTTGTATGTGTATCAGGTGTGTGTATTTGGATTTGTCCAATGTGGCGGCGTTTTGGAGATGTGTGTGTATTTTGAGCTCGGCGGTGTGTACCGCCAATGGGATACCGCGGTTGAAAGACCGCCGCGTGGATTCGTGTGTCGTGATAGTGTGGGTGTATTTCTGTTGGCGTGACGGTGTCGGTTTGGTTATCGCCAGTTTATTGCTGGCCTTTGGTGTGGCGGACTTCTGTGGGTGTCTGTATTTTGGCGGTTTCCGAGTTGTGGGTCATAATGACCGTGGCGGTTTACCGCGGCCACGGCGGTGTGTTGGCGGTCTTCTGCACGGCGGTAAGCGGATTTTACCGCCAGGGTTGTAATGAGGGCCTTAATCATCTGCTAGCTGAACTATGGAAACGCACTGTATGCAGGAACTACCACCAAACTCATGAGAAGACTCCAGACAATACAAAACTAAGTGCCCAGACTGATCCTTAACCTGCCTAAATGAACCCACTTCACCCCACACCTTAGGAACCTCCAATGGCTACAAGTCCAGAAAAGATGCCAATTCAAGATATTGAAACATGCCTACAAAGCCCTCCACAACCTAGGAGCAGCATTCATCAATCACCCCCTGAACCTCCACCAACCATCCAGAAACCTTTGCTCTGCCTCCCTCACCCTTGCATAGATGCTGCACAGATATCACACATCCACGGTTGCCACAGCGGAGACTGTTCCTTCTCCGGCCTCACCGCTAAGTTCTGGAACGGCTTGCCCCTCCAAATCCGAACATCACCTCTGCAAGCGGACTTCAGGAACAGACTCAAGACCTGGATTTTCAACTAAGCCAAGCAAGCCAGCGCCTGGAGACCCTCCTGGGTGATAAGCTGTGCTTCACAAATACTGACTGATTGATAGAGTGAAACATTTAGTCACCGTAGTCAATGGGTACTCTGATTCCACTCATGTGTCTCCCAGGACCAGTGTTAGTGGATGCAAGTGTAATCAGGTTCCTGGTATCGTTTTCATCATGGATTATCAGCTGTTTTTGGAACCTTCTCCGTGCTATGCTCTTTTAATAAGGCTTCTATGAGTGTTCCGTCTCTTGTTACTGCTTTTCTTCCCTTTTCATTTGCCCTATGGCCTAATTGATTAAATCTGACCGTTTCTGATCTCTGTATATTGTATTGTGAGTTTTATTATGTCATATTTTGGAGTTTCCTTTTCCACTAATCGGTACCTCAATGTGGCTTTGTTATGAGGCAGCAAATAAAAAAAATAAAAAAAGCCCTTACGAATGTTGTCTGGTAGAAAGTTTGGGATATTCAGTATGGGTGTTAAATGAGATTGATATGTTGTCACTTCTCCAGTTCTAACTGAAGCATTCCAATGTTGCATTGTAATGTGTGTTGCAAACAGAAGGTTTTCGTACTCCCGTCTCACTTAGGGGGAGCCAAGGCAGAATAAAAATGGTTTTGAGGTGTATTTGGCTTCCACTCTGACCTATAGTTTATCCCACTCGCTTCACCCTCTATCAGTCCCATGCTTAATGGGGCATCCACCTTCCAATTGAATGCCAATAATTTTCCTTGGATTTTCCTCCATATCCCTTTTGGGAATATTAGTGGTAGAGTTAGTGTTACATAATCTGGGGCTAAAGTACATTGTGATGCAAGCGATCATGCCTAACCAGCACATATCTAATCTGATCTACATAAATCATTAAAAAGGGCATCTAGGAGCCGTGAGGTATCTACCGTGTATACTTTGTTTATGTTTTTGGCAATTTTCACTCCCAGGTATTCTATGAGGCTTGTGGATGACTTCAGCCCACGGTCAGGCGTTTCAGTGTTTGATACAGGTGGGATTCCCATGCCACGTGGATTTAGAGTAATTAGCCTTGACGCCTGAATCATTTGAGAAATTTTCGAGTTTCTTGAAAGAAATTCCTGGTTTTGTGATGAAACATAAAATATCATCCTTATAGGCTATACCCTAGAACGGTACTCCTTTAAACTAGGGTAGCATTTTTTTGTTACTGGCACCTCCAGTTCTAGGGCAAAGATGCTTCTGGAAAGTGGACATTTCTGTCTTGTTCCCCTATTCAAGTGTATTTTTAGGCTTCCGATTTTATTTAATTTCAGTGCAATGGATGGGTGTTCACAGCTGGCTTAATGCAACTTTTCATTTGTAGGCCAATGTTAGTTTTATACTGTGCTTTAAACATTTACCTCCAGTCTAGCCTATTAATCACCTTCTCAACATCAGGTAAGAGAAGGAGCATTTGAGTATTTTTATCTGTAGTCACCTGGCAGAGGATTAATGCCAATCGAACATTACCTCTAGGTTGTCTTTCTTTGATCAACTTGGATTGTACTGGGTGTGCAATTCAGGGCCATTATTGGGTTGTTGAATGAGTATATTGGTTTATATTTTCAAACCTATATTTTACATCTATATTTCACAGCTGTGGGTTAATAGGACCCCCAAACTCCCAGCCCTTTTTTCAGATTAGGAATCTGTGACATTTCAGACTCCATAATTGTGCTGGTCACCTCTTGTGGGGACCGGGATGAGTTAAATGGTTATGCTACATATATTTCTGTTTTTTTTCTTAAAAGCTTAATTGAATGAGGCAATATGGCCATTCGGGCTGAGTGCCTTCTTGCTCGGCAATTTAACACTTTTTGGGATGTAATGTTTTCTTCTAGAGGATCAAGCAAGTCAGGAGATGTAACGTTAAATCTTATATTCTTTAAACAATCTTTCTGTTCTGTTGCTTGGGTATTTTCCCTGGAATAAAGTATTTAGCTGAAGTCAGTGAATTCCTGTGTGCTAACATCTGTCTTAGTTATTCTTACCCCATGTAATGTTTTATTGCATTTTATAATATTCCTGCTTTGAGCTATTCTAATTTTATAGGCAAAGAATCAGTCCCCCCCCCCCCCTTTTTCATAGTATAGGTATTTGGTTTGCAGCACAATGCATACTGTTTCTCCTAGTAAAATGTGTTGAGGTTCACCTGTAAGTCTTTGCATTTAATTAAATGCTCTATAATAGCAGGCACACACGTGGCTGGTTCTGGGGAATACATTTATTTTCTAGTTCCAGTTTATAAGCCCAATTTCTTCTAAAAACAGTTAGTGGTATTTGTTATCAATTCTCCCTCCTTACCGTTTTAGCTGTGTCCCCTCTAATTGATAATACCATTGAGTTGTCACCATTCTCTTGAAATTAATGATCTAGCGCATCTCGGGTACCACCCCTCACCAATGGATCTCGGAAAGCAATGTTATTCATGCCCCATTGCACGTACCTGCAAAGGATTTTTTTGTTGTTAGGCTATATTGAATTGTTAGTGGGGCTTGGTAGTGCAGAAACTGTGCGCCAATCAGGCTAGTTGGAACCACCCAGAGAACGTCTTTCATGTAAATAACATGCCCTTTGTAGAGAAGGTTCTATTGCCACTGAAGAAGAAAGTGCAGTCTCTCCCTAAGGATTGTTGAGATTTCCATATATTCACCAAATCTATGTCTCGGAGGCCTTTCTTGTAATATAATCAGTGGGTTGGGTGTACCAACTCCCCTGTCGGATGCACAGTCATATCCATTGATGCATTAAATCCTTCCCCTCTATTAGCATGCCCCTATATTCTCTGCCAAGGTCAAAAATAATTAATTGAATATTTATTTTTCTCTGTAGCGCCATATGTACAAGTCAAGGTTATTGGTTTGTCTTCTAGTTTCTCCCTAAGGATTAGGAGCTGTCTGTGCCTCTCACTATATATGAACTTAGAAATTTAGCTCTGACTGTCAACCCTTTCTTACACAAAACAGCAAAACCTTGGTTTTTGTAACTCCTGAGGAATGGCATTCTAGGGCGAATAGAGGCAAATAGAGTCTGTCCACGACTTCTAGGATTTAGTGAGATTCTTGCAGGAATGTTATTGTGATAAATCTAGCATTTACCCATATTAATTGTGTCTTTCTCTTCCTTGGCGAATTCAAGCCATGAGTGTTTAATGTTAATATTTTGTTCAGTGTAATTATGGGTGAGAAAGTACCCTAATCAATGAGGGCTAAGGTAAGGTTTTACCCTGATCTGGGTTAGCTAGTCTTGTGCATTAGGAGTGGTCAAGAGCACCCTAACAGGAGGGGTATTGCAGCCCCCGTTCCCCAGGGTGGTGTGTATTCATTTTCCAGTATCAATGAATAATTTTCACGACTTACGTGCTGCTTAAACTTGGAGTCCGCAGAACGAGTGGCGTGGGTCTTGTTCTTGAAGGTTCGGCCTTGGCCCCGGTAGGGGCGCCTCTTTCTGGTAGCCACAGTGCTGCAGGGAATGGAAATGCCAAGAGCAGACCGTGTCCCTCAGAAGTAGCGCCAGAGGGAAAAAAATCCTGAAAAGGGGAAAAAACCTCCAAAGAGATAGGTTCCTGAAACAGGAACATAAAAAAACAGGAATCAACAGAGGCAAATACAGGAAAATATATTGGACCCGACAAGAACCAGCACAGGAAGGAAAAGAAATAGGAGCGAAGACACCATCCAAACAGAAAGTGTTGCAGCGCAAGGAGAGAAAGAATCACAGCCCTTAAATACCAACAAACAGGAAGCGACCAACAGGAAGTACAAGGACACCATCTTAGATAGGGAAAAAACATATAGAATAGAATGGACTAGGAGCCATAGAGAGTATGGAACAAGGAATGCTGGGAAGAGAAGGGAAATATGGGAAGGGAGAAAAAACATAAAGGAAGGCACAACCAGATAGCCAGAAAAAGCAGAAAAGAAAAGAACAGGTGAGTGGGGGGTCAGACCTGCCTGTGAGCGCGGTGCGTGAAAATATAACGAGGCCCCATGCCCAATTTTGGGCCTTAGAGAATGCAGAGCAGCCTAGGGGCCGAATGTGCGGCTCGTACCGCGTGCAGCGGCGTGACAGTAGTTCCCCCCCGAAGGTCCAGGTTTGTGTGGAAACAAGCGGTGAAAGTGGCGAATCAGAAGAGGTGCGTGAACTGAAGAGGCATCTTCCCTAGAGCATTCACTGAGAGGATAACCCTTCCAATGAATCAGATACTGAAGACGTTTGTGAAAGATACAAGAGTCACAAATCTCTTGTACCACATATTCAGGTACATCATCCACTAACACAGGAGGAGGACAAGGAAACTGACGAGAGTAAGGATCAGGTACATAGGGTTTGAGCTGGGAAACATGAAAGACCGGATGAATCCTCCAGTTACAAGGTAAGTGAAGACGGACAGTGACAGGATTAATCAGCTGAAGGATACGGAAAGGTCTTAGTAACGAGGTGTGAACTTATTCTGAGAAAGGAGTAAAGGCAAACATTTTGACGAAAGCCAGACTTTATCATGAAGGTGATATTCTGGAGCATCCCTACGTTTCTTGTCTGCTATTTTCTTCATGTATCTCTTGGTGTTCAACAAGTTAGATTGAATCAATCTATGGATCTGTAAAAGTCGTCTGGAAAAGGAAGTAACAGCAGGCAGAGAACAGGTAGACGGAGGAGTAGTAGGAAAGGAGGTAGGATGATAGCCATAAGAACAGAAAAAAGGAGTGACCTTGGAGGCACTATGGACAGTGTTATTGTAAGTGAATTCAGCGATAGGAAGGTAAGTGTTCCAGTTGCTCTGGGTAGAATTACAAAAGCAGCAAAGGTACTGCTCCAATCCTTGGTTGAGACGCTCAGTCTGTCCATTGGTTTGAGGATGGAAACCTGATGATAGTGCTATATTGATATTCAGTGTCCTACAAAAATGTTTCCAAAACCGGGAGATGTACTGAGGTCCTCTGTCAGATACAATGCTATGTGGAAGTCCATGGAGACGGAAAATATGATGGAGAAATATCTGACTTAGTTCTTGGGATGTAGGTAACTTTTTCAGGGCAGTGAAGTGAGCCATCTTAGTAAAGGAATCTCTGGTGACCATGATAACCCGGTGTCCTGCTGATGGAGGGAGTGAACACATGAAATCAGTAGAAATGGTGTGCCAGGGAGCTGGTGAAACAGGTAATGGTTGTAGTAATCCTGCAGGTCTGGTACGGGGAATCTTTACTTGAGCACATATGGGACAAGCCTGAACGTATCTTTCGACATCCGATTTCCAGGTAGGCCGCCAGAAAGATCGTGAGAGTAGTTCTTGTGTGGCCTTGATGCCTCTATGACCAGCAACCGGCAAATCATGGCACATTTGTAGTGCTTTTTCTCTTACTCCATTAGTAGGGAGGAACAACAGGTTCTGATAATAATAATACCCTTGATGTTTACATATAAGGGGGTTTCGTTTTTTTAATTCTTGATCAGACAGGTTGGAATATTCCAGTTGCACCTCATCCAGGAAAGACTGAGCTACTCCGATGATTTTACTAGGCTCAAGTAGATACTGTGATGGGGTAGGAGTACAATCTGGATTACGGCGAGACAGAGCATCAGCCAGAATGTTTTGGGATCCAGGAATATAGGTGACATAAAAGTCATACTGACTGAAGAAAAAGGCCCAACGAGCCTGACGACTGTTCTGGCGTAAAAAATTATGTAAACATTGTAAATTACGATGGTCTGTTCTCACCTCGAAGGGTTCCTTGGAACCCATAAGTAACTGTCTCTACTCTAGGCAGGCTGTTTTCAGAGCTAAAAACTCCCTTTCTAGTACTGAGTAATGTTGTTCCGACGCAGAGAGTACATGGGACAAATAGAAAACAGGATGTTCAAGACCATCATCTTCTTCTTGTTGGAGTAAGGCAGCTCCGATGGCTCTTTCGGAAGCATCTGTAACAACAATAAATTGTTTATTGGTATCTGGGTGTCTCAATATTGGAGCTTGAGTGAAAGCCTTCTTTAGACCTTGAAAAGCTATTTCAGCCGCCCTAGTCCAAACAAAGCCTTTCTTTAAATTCTCCTTTTTTAATGTTTGAGTTATGTGGCTGGTTTGTTCTGCAAAGTCTAAGATAAACTGCCGATAAAAAGTAGCCAATCCTAGAAAACATTGTGTTTCCTTAACAGAGGAAGGAGAAGCCAATCTAGGATGGCTTGTACCTTTTCTTGGTCCATAGCTATGCCAGTGGGACTAAGGTGATATCCCATATATTTGACTTCGGTCTTGTCAAACTCACACATTTCTGGTTTACAGGACAGTTGATGTTCCCGGAGTCTTTGGAGGACTTGTTTCACATGAGAGGAATGCAGTTCAGGACGTCTAGAATAAATAAGGATATCGTCTAAGTATGACAACCGTGTGGTTCAAGAGATCAGAGAATACTGAGTCCATAAATCTTTGGAAAATGGAGGGGGCATTAGTGAGACCAAAAGGCATAACTCTGTACTCATAATGACCAAATGGGGTCCTGAAAGCAGTCTTCTACTCGTCTCCTTCCTTAAAACTCAAAAGGTGGTAGGCTCCCCGTAGATCCAGTTTGGTAAATCGTTGAGCCCCTCTGACTGCCTCTAATATATCCTTTATGAGGGGCAAAGGATAACGGTCTTTTATAGTTATCTTATTTAGGCCTCGAAAATACAGGCAGGTACGAAGATCCTTCGTCTTCTTGGGTACAGAAAAGAGGGGAGCCCCTGCCGGAGAGGACAATGGTACAATAAGACTGCTATGTAAGTTCTCTTCCAGATACTCCTTTAGAACTTTCCTTTCGGGTTCTGTGAGTGAATACATCCTCCCAAAGGGAACGATAGTTCCAGGTTCCAAGGGAATAGCACAATCGTAATCTCAATGTGGGGGTAACACAGGTCTGGATGGTTTTTGGAATACATCTTGAAATTCTAGATAGTGATCAGGCACTCCTAGGACTGTATTGATGGAACATCCGGTAGTAATTTCAGTAGGCATCAATCTCTTGGGTGACCAATATGTGTCTGAAGCAAAGCAGTTCTCATGACAAAACTGTGAGGACAAGGAAATAGTCCAGGTTTCCCAATTTACATAAGAGTTATGTCTTATGAACCACGGAATTCCTAAAATGATAGTATGGTTGTGGGATGATATGAGATCAAATGAGATGTGTTCTTGGTGGTTACCAAATTGTAAACTTAATGGCAGGGTGGTAGTATCAACTGGACCAGAGGATATTAAGGACCCATCCACTGTGTGCACTTGTTCTGGAATTTCTTTGGGTTGTGTTGGTGTTTGTTGAGTAGTGGCCCAAGTCTTATCCATGTACATGCCACTAGCACCACAATCAAGTAAAGCCATTGTTCTTTCTTGACGGCCGGCCGGTAACTGTAACATCACAGGTAACATAAACAAAGTCATGGCATTGTCCTTGAATGAACTGATGGAAGGTATAGCCGATGATTCCATCCCCTCCCTTCTTTCAGAGGATGGGAAGTGGCGTTTCCCGATGGCCTTTGAGGATGAACGGGGCAGGTACGAAGCACAGCACAGGAAGGCAAAGAAATAGGAGCGAAGACACCATCCAAACAGAAAGTGTTGCAGCACAAGGAGAGAAAGAATCCCAGCCCTTAAATACCAACAAATAGGAAGCGACCAACAGGAAGTACAAGGACACCATCTAAGATAGGGAAAAAACACATAGAATAGAATGCACTAGGAGCCATAGAGAATAGGGAACAAGGGATGCTGGGAAGAGAAGGGAAATATGGGAAGGGAGAAAAAACATAAAGGAAGGCACAACCAGATAGCCAGAAAAAGCAGAAAAGAAAAGAACAGGTGAGTGGGGGGTCAGACCTTCCTGTGAGCGCGGTGCGTGAAAATAGAACGAGGCCCATGCCCAATTTGGGGCCTCGGAGAATGCAGAGCAGCCTAGGGGCGCGGCGCATCTTGTGACCACGCACCGCGGGCCGAGCCAAATGTTCAGCTCGTGCTGCGCGCAGCGGCGCGACAATAATCACATTTTGTGCACTGCAATGTAGCCAAAGAATTATAGGTCTCGATTGTTTCCTGTTGTTCATCTACAGGCTCCACCATCCGTTCCCTCTCCCACTGGTTGCACAGGGACCTAATCATCTTTTTATACTTGGACGTTTGTTGTGTTACTACAGAGTAGCAATATTTTGTTTCTTCTGGAGCTCTTCCTTGGTATCTTCTTGTGTCTTCATTTTTACGATATGTGCTGCTTCGTCTCTTGCCTAGAGTGTAAATCTCTTTATATGGATGAAAATAGCAGTCAAAACAGGAAGCCCCAGCAATAAAGGATGTTATGATCTCTCAAATAGGTAGTGGCAGTCCATTTAGTGCACGTGCAGTAACATAGTAAGAACATCAGGTGTGAGATTTTTCTTCCTCTGGAACTCAGGGTAGATCCTATGTGTCATATCTGAAAAAATTATCTTGGTGTCCTTTGAAACCCACAGCAGTTTCTGATACTACTTTTGTACATATTCCTGTGCTCATACCTCTTATTTGTGGGTTATTTCAGAATTTACAATTTTCTCCATTTTCCATGTTATTCCGTTGGATCGCTGAGCTCTCGCCAGAGCTGCTACTCTATCAAAGACTGTTTTTTCTTGTGCTTTGTTCTGCAATGCTCCCTTGTAGCTCATAAACCCTGTCTTCCACTTTCTGTAGATGATTGTTTAGGTTACTGAAGGATTTGATAATTTAGTGTCGTAAAGTAGTCATCTCCTTTCAGAATTCTTTCACTAACATGTAGAAATCACCTTTAGTCCACTGAGCCGTCATCTCTTGGCCTGACAGTATAGTCACATCTGCATTCTTTCAATTTTCTGCTCATTAGAGCTTCCTAAACGGATGTACTTATTATGGCTTTTGGTTTGCTAGAGGCCATTGTATGCTTGTCACCATTTTTGGTAGTTCAAATTTTTGAGATCGCTGTTCAGGGTATTTTTTCAGATTTCCAACAGTCCTTTCCTTTCCAATCCTTTGGGCCTCCATAAGACAAGAGGTAGGTTTAATAAGTAGATATGGCCAGGCCCTCCAATTTTCACACCAGGCATTTTCTTCTGCCCCCAAGGGGTGGTTCTCAAATTATGTTGACTTAGCAGCCAGCTGCGGAGGGCACCCTGCACAAGGTGCCCTCTACATCTTTGAGGATGGGTGCGCTGCAAGGCCAGGTCCATAAGTGTTTTCATGATAGGGGCCCTGGGTGTGTGTGATCCTCCTCTCCCTTAGCCATATTGGCCTGCTACTGATGGACGCTGCCCCAGCACACCTTGTTCTCTCAGCAGGCCACAAGTTCTACAGGATGACATTCCTCAATCCAGGTCGAGAGAGATCCACACCAACCTCTCCTTTGAAGAGTGAGACATGTTGTCTTGTCACATCATATGTTTGGGTCCTGTATTCTCTCAGGCCTCCATCCCGAGTGCTGGTGGCCATCTTGGAATTCTCATATTGTGGGCCCCACAAGCATGTGTGTTTGATCTTATTATTCTTACAGCTTTCTTATTTTATTCCCTCCAAATCCTTCAGAGGGTCTCTTTACAGTAGATATTAAGCATTGTACAATTGCTCACTATGCTCTTTCAGTGTCTAAAAGAGGAAATTTCCCAGACGGTGGTGCAGTGCTCTGCCGAGACATATCCATCCAAGTCCTCCTAGTTATCTCTCCCCCATAATTGAGCATCTTCTGAGTGTGCTTTTACTAATTGTCCTTTGCACTCACAGCGATGCTTTCATTCTTAATAAAGGTGTCACTACTACCATTTTCTTTGGGCTATTTACTTAAGCATTTTTAAGTTCAGTCTCACCTGCCTCTACATCTGTGTTATATGATAATTCATAATTGCTTGTACCACATTTCTTCATTAGAGGTGATTCTCTACAATATTCACTTATATCTCTTCAGAAGATGCTTTTCTGGCATATCAGTATTTACTCCCTGTGTATGGTTCATATTTAAACTCAATTTGGGCTTCTTCAGTAGGGTAATGCAAACTGAAGGGGTCCTGCTGCAGAAAGTGATGTGAGGCCACTGAAGCTCCACACCTCCATAATATCCATAGCCCTTAGACAGAAGGGTGCAGAGCCCTCTGTGCTGCAGGGTCTGCAGGGAATTGTATTACGCCCCCATGCTCCTTATCACTTTGAGATGATGTTTCTCTGGCACACATCTTCTCTTTTTTGCAAAGTTGAAGATTTTACTTTCCATTGTCTTTTTTCAAATGTTTTGCAATATTAATTACAAATGTTTTTAAATATAAATTACATCCATATATTGTGTATTTGTAAGTTGCCTCTGTAATGTCTGCTGCTTTCCCAGCTCCTCTATTTGCTTTACAGATTGATCTTCCTTTTCTTGCCTTGACTGGAGTGCCTTCTGTTTTCATTCTTTCAAAATAATCTTGCAATTAAGTTGTGGTTCCTTTCAGATGACTGCAAAGTTCCAATAAATCATGATTGTTTTTGCCTTGTATTGTTTTTTCTCCTCTCACCATTCTGAGGTACACGTTTGGGAAGTGTGTCTGTTCAGTCCCTTTATTTTATTCACACACAAACTCAATTCTCTAGACAAGGAAGCTTCGATCTGTTGATTTTTCATCTACTTGTTATTCGAATTCAGCATTGAGGCAATTTGTTTTGTAATCTGCTATTAAATTGTGAATGGTTATCGAAAACTATATGACATTTTCACCGTTTATTTAGGGCTTCAGTTTTCCTCTCTTGATAAGCCTGTCCTGGCTAGTTACTTTTTTATATTTACCTTATTTAATACTTATAAATGAGTTTTCTGCAATTGTTACAAGGCAGAAAAGTAGTTGTGGTAGCCTTACCATTTTTAGTTTTCTCTACAAACAGCTTTAGGTGTTTGAAGACCTCATTATAACAATATTTAAAGAGTTACATACAAAAGGTATTGCAGAGGCAGGGGGCTTTTGGTTAGCCTCCTTCATCTACTGGATGCCATTGTTTAGAATGGTGTGCCATCACATGAATAGGCTGTTCATCAAGCTCGTGACATTTTGTGGATGGTTACACCTTTATCGTTCCTTTGCGGGTTTCGGATGGTAAAATATGGTACTGGGTGGCTCTGCTCCTTGACCTGTTTGCAATCTCGCTTTCCCTCCTATCCTCTGACTTTCTCCCTGCTCCCATGCTTCCTTGGATTCCCTCCACTCCCCATCCTTATCACGTTCCTTCTCCAGCTCTCTGCCTTCATCCGTGGCATTTGAAAGGGCTGCTACTCAGAACTTCTTCTAGTAGATCCCACATAGTATCAGCATGTCCCCTCAGTGTTATAGCAGCAAGGCTCATCCACTTAGGCAGCGGCTATTACTTGGGACGTCAGCTGACTTGGCACATTATTCCCCACTGTTTCCTAATTGGTTCCTCTCCCTAGACATTGGTGGCTGATCAGCTCACAGTGAAATAGCACAAACAAACATACTGTTTCATAGGTTAAATAAAGCTAATTTCTGTGTAGGTATGACTTCTTCCATAACATACTGCAGTTGCTCTTAGAGCCTTGATAATGATTATTATCACTATAACCCAGCATTAACATATTCATTTAAGACTTAGGACCTCAATTAGAAGTCGGGTGATGCATACTGGATATCAAAAAACATTTGTTTACCCATCTGCCTCCATGAAGGTCAGTTTGTCCCATGTCAGGTCAATTCGTCGGATTTACAGTATGGGAAGTTGACAGACGAAAGTCCTTCAACTGTCCACTGCCGCCACCACAGTTTACTTTCTCCTTGAACAGAGGTATACCCTAGCCACGATGGAGGGAGTGACGAGAACCCACTACCTCCACTCCATTTAGAGTATTGTTTCCACTGATGGAAACATGCCAGGTTATCCTCCACACTTGTGTTGAAGGTAAAAGAACATAAATAGTAAACCTTGCCTATAACAACCCAAAACCTAAGTATCAACATGTCTCTCCTACTCCAAGACCTGGAACTCTGCAGTAGTGGAGGAACAACAGTGCAGTGCACAATAAAGTAGAAGGTAAGTACAACTATTTAAACATTTTTAACTGCACTACTTTAATTATTAGTGGCACTAAACTTACCTTTATGTATAACTTACAATTCCTACCGGAAATGTGATGGATAGGCTTCCCATATATATTATTGGATGTCTAATTATGTGTATAGGAAATATGTCACTTTGTGACGTAGTAGCCATTTGGCAAACATAAACTCAGTAACTTTTTGTTTTTTATAGAGGGTAGTCCCTTCCAAATGTTAGGTAGTACCTGGTTCATAAAAAGTGTTATCAATGTCATAGACGTAGGCCCTGTTGAAGTAGCGGTTGAAAAGTTAACTTTCACAGCCAGGGAAGCCTTGGCTCTGATAGTTGTATGTCCTAAAATAGTTACAACAGGAAAAAACCTAATTCCAAAATGACATGCTTAGTAACACCATAGATGTTAATAATTTTGTCACTGGGAGTGTTATTTGCCTTGTCGACCACAAAGCTTCCCCATGCACAAGGAAGGTCCTGCATGCCCTCTCCCATGTCTGACTGCTTTATTTTGGAAAACAGCATACCGGGCTGGTAAAGTGCTGTAGCTTAACATTTTACTTGCATTTGTTTGATTTACAATCAATAATGTTTGGAAAATGCATTACCTACAAAATCCTGAAGTAAGTGATTAAAAAAGCATTACCCATTCCCAAAATAATGTTCCAGGCATAAATATTTGATAAATATAAATAAATGAATGAATAAATAAATAAATAATTATATGTTTCCTATTCGACTACAGATCAAATTGCTGGACAGAATTACACCAAATTTGACAGAAAGGTAGCTTTGGTCCATAAATCATGCTTTTTGCTATTTGGTGTAGTAGTTTGTTGAGATATTTAAGGAAAACCACATTTGTATATCTGGGGGGAGCCGAGGCACAGCTGTCATGATGAGATCTGATTGACTACCAGAACTTCAACTAGGAAGTGCTTGCAGCCTTCTTGGGACCAATATACATGATAGCACCCCATAGGAATACACTGTAGTAAATGGCTGGTTTCGAGGGTCTAAAAAAGGAGAACATATAAAGGGTAATGACAGATTTTAGTTACAATGGGGGTCATTACAACATTGGCGGTAAAAGGGGCTTACCGCCGTGCGGAAGACCGCAAACACACTGCCGCCGCGGCGGAATTCCATCACAGCTATTGTGACCCACAGCTCGGAATCCGCCAAAATTTAGGCACCCACACAAGTCCACCACACCAAAGGTCAGTGATAAACTGGCGATAACAAAACCGACACCATCACACCAACAAGAATACGCCCACTCTATCACGACCCACAAATCCACGTGGCGGTCATTCAACTGCGGTATTCCATTGGCGGTACACACCGCTGCACTCAAAATACACACACACTTACAAAACACTTCCACATTGGACAATTCCAAACACATGCACCTGATACACATACACACACCACTCCCACACATTCAATACAATATAAAACACCCACCCACATCACCCACAAACCCCTACGACCACAATTGCGACTGAAGGCCAATGAGAGACACCACCATCAAGAAACTAGCATCCACAGACACTCAACACCCTCACTCACACAACATCCACGCACCAAACACCACACACCCCTAAACATCACCCCACACATCACACCACCCCACACAACACCCACACCATCCCATGGCACCGGGAAGACATCCCAGGTTTTCTGAGGAGGAGCTCAGGGTCATGGTGGAGGAAGTCATCCGGGTAGAGCCACAGCTATTCGGATCACAGGTGCAGCACACCATCATAGCTAGGAAGATGGAGCTATGACGCAGAATCATTGACAGGGTCAACGCAGTGGGACAGCACCCAAGAACACGGGATGACATCAGGAAGAGGTGGAACGACCTACGGGGGAAGGCGCGTTCAGTGGTCACAAGACACCAGATTGCAGTTCAGAGGACTGGCGGCAGACCCTCACCTCCTCCCCCAGAACTAACAACATGGGAGGAGCAGGTCTTGGCTATACTGCATCCTGGGGGCCTCGCAGGAGTAGCGGGAGGAATGGACTCTGGTAAGTCAAACCTTTACTACTTTATCCCCCACCCTACCTGCATGCTATCATATACCCCCACCCTCGCCCTCACCCCATCACTCCAACTCCTCACAGATGTCCCACCCATCCCAACCCCAAGCCCTGCATGCAACACCATAGCATGGACAACCATCACCAATGCGTGGCCACTGCACATACCCACACACCCCCTAAACAATTATCACACAAGGTCCCACACAAGAATGCATGCACTGGGGTACAGAGTCACCAACCCATTGCACACCATGGCACACACAGATGCAATAATCATGCCTTTACACCCCTGCAGGACCCCTACCCAACGTCACCAGACAGGAGGGTCCAGACGTGTCCACTCCACCCACAGAAGAGGCCCACAGTGATGACAGCAGCTCTGGCCAACTGGATCTAGATGACCAGCCCGGCCCATCTGGGACCTCGGGACAGTCGGTTCCCCTCACACAGTCACAGGCCACTACAGAGCTTCCCCCCTCAGGAACCACCAGCACAGCACCCACCAGCGGGCCCATACCTCTGTCCCCATGACACGTCAAGCAGCAGTGTGTCCACCACTACAAAGAACCCAGGCTAACCCACCACCCCAACAACACCAGGGACCTGGGAGCAGTGCTAGTGGGCACATGGTTCAGGGGACATAGGCCCAGGAACACAGGGGAACTGGGAGGGCTGCTGTGCGACAGGGGGTGGACAGGCCCAGGGAACCCACTCTCCACGAGGCCCTCTCCAACATCATGGGAGCCTACCACCATTCCCAGAAGATGATGGCAACGGTACTGGCCAAGTTTCAGGAGACCCAGCGGCTGCAGGAGGAACAGTATTTGGGGTTCAGGGAGGAACTCAAATCCATCAATACCACCCTGGACACCATTGTAGGGGTGCTGAAGGAACTTGTCAACACCAGGAGGGACACTGTGGCACAACAAGGGGCCCCTGACACTAGCCTGGACGATGAACTGCCCACCACCTCCGCCGGCGCTAGTGGGCACCGCCAGAGGACCACGACACCATCACCCCACCCCCTGCAGATGGAAAACCACCCCGCAAGCAGTCCTTGAGATCCAGGGCAAAGACAGAGAACAATGCCAAGACCCCCACCAAGAAATGAGACCACCCTGGTTGTCATCCTTCTGTCCCACTTTGACACCCTGTCCATCCTTAAACTGCCCCAGCTCCACTTCCTATGCCCCTTTCGACAATGCACCAATGGGACTAATAGACTGGACTCTGCAATGGACATTCCTCCACCATCACCGCTGACCATTTTACAACACCCTCCAATATTTAGCACTTAAATAAACACCCTTGAATCACAAAACAATCTGGAGTCAGTCTGTGCTTTCGAAAATGTGTATTTGTAACAACTGTGGAAAAATGCTATATCCAATGAATTGTCAACATACCTATGTCACACAGCTCTAGTCCATGCGGAAACAAAGCAGATGTCATACAGTGGGACCTACATCTGTGAAATTGAAAGGGAAAGTGACAACTCAGAGTCCATACACTGGGTGAAAGTGACAGACAGATGAGAGGTAGTAGAATTATATCAGATGTAGCAGGCAGTGATGTCTTCTTACCTGTGTCTCACTGGAAGTATTGATGAATCACTGTGTTCCTGTTGTCTATGTCCTCTTCTTCTGCTTCCTCATCTTCACTGTCCACAGGCTCCACAGCTGCCACAACACCTCCATCTGGACCATCCTCCTGCAGAAAAGGCACCTGTCGTCGCAAAGCCAAGTTATGAAGCATACAGATCGCCCATGTGCCTCATTGTAGCGTTCCTCTGCCCTTGTCCTGGGATTCTCCACAGGGGTCAATAGCCATGACAGGTTGGGGGAGCCAGAGTCACCTGCAAATGTTGAGGGACAGCTGTTAGAGACACACTAACTCTTATGGATATCCCCAGACCCAGACTCCTAGTCACACTTTATAGGGTCCATGTCCTCACCTAATAGCCACACACGGTGCCTCTGGAGTTGCCCCATCACATAAGGGATGCTGCTATTCCCCAGAATGTAAGTGTCATGCACTGAGCTAGGAAATTTGGCATTCACATGGGAGATGTATTGGTCGGCCAAACAAACCATTTGCACATTCATTGAATGGTAACTCTTCAGGTTTCTCTACAACTGTTCACTTCTGCGGGGGGGACCAAGACCACATGTGTCCCATCAATGGCACCTATGATGTTGGGGATATGTTCCAGGGCATAAAAGTCACCTTTCACTGTAGGCAAATCCTCCACCTGAGGGAAAACGATGTAGCTTTGCATGTGTTTCAGCAGGGCAGACAACACTCTGGAAAACACGTTGGAGAACATAGGCTAGGACATCCCTGATGCTATGGCCACTGTCGTCTGAAAAGACCCACTTGCCAGGCAATGGAGTACTGACAGGACCTGCATTAGAGGGGGATTCCTGTGGGATGGCGGATGGCTGACATCAGGTCTGGCTCCAACTGGGCACACAGTTCCAGGATTGTGGTACTATCAAGTCTGTAGGTGACAATTACATGTCGCACCTCCATTGTCGACAGGTCCATCAGCGGTCTGTACACTGCAGGATGCCACCATCTCCTCACCTGCCCCAGCGGACGTGCTCTATGGAGGAGAACAGCGAGCAGAGAGTCAACACTGAGGTACGTAAACACAACTTTATTCCACAATTTATTAAAACCGCTATGTGCCTGTATTAGTGTGTATGCAAGGCCTAGATATGTGTGACACAGTTAAAATTAATGCTATGTGGCCCCCTGAAATGGCGTCTGCCTTACCTGTAATGTGGGACAAGGGGATATGAGGTAACAGCGCTGACGTTGTACACCGTCGCGGTAGGCGGTCCAAGCCCGCGCACAATCCTGCATTGGTTAACATTGGGCCCTACGGGTCCCAGGAGCCAATGACGATGTACGCCGGCGGTGACAGTACGCACCGCCATGGACGTGATAGCCATTTTCTCTCTGTTCACTCACTTGATACCTGATCTTCGACAGGAGAGAACCTACACTGCAATTGCTGCTGTGACCTCAGTCTGGAAGAGACAATGGCTCATGGGCCTGGGGAAAGGGCCCCTCACTTCAGCACAGAGGAGTTGGAGATACTAGTGGATGGGGTCCTCCCCCAGTACACGCTACTCTACGGTTCTCCAGACAAACAGGTAAGTAAACTGTGAGCATGCCGAATGGGCAATGCCTGTGTGGAGTGCTGTGGATGTAAGATGGGGAGAATGAGGCGTGCATTGAACGACGGTGAGTGCATGTGTGTCATGGCAAGGATATGGATGCGGGCCAATGACTGTGACAGTGCGGACGGTTATACCTTCTCCTTTTCCCCTGTACTATTCATGTAGGTCAGCGCCCACCAGAAGAAGGATATTTTGCGTGCCATCACCAAGGAAGTCCAGACCCTGGGGGTCCACCCCAGACGGAGCACCCAGTGCCGGAAAAGATGGGAGGACATTCACCGCTGGAGCAAGAAGACGGCGGAGCTCCAGCTGGGGATGGCCTCCCAACGTGGGAGGGGTGCCCGTTGCACCATGACCCCCCTGATGTTCCGGATCCTGGCGGTGGCGTATCCGGAGTTGGATGGGCGCTTAAGGGCATCACAGCAGCTACAAGGGGGTGAGTACACTCTCATTCTGCTGATTCAGTGCGCATTGGAGGTGTCTGGGTGGGAGAGGTGGGCTGTGGGTTCCCCTAGGCCAGGGCGAGTTTAGAGGGCAAGATCCCTTTGTAAGGCAGGCCATGTGGCACCCCACCCCACCTGTGTTCAGAGCCAACTACATCTATTTAGGCTCCTGTGACTTCCATGTGTGCAGCAATCAGGCATAGACCTTGTACCCCATGTCCCTGTGATTAATTAGGGAACTCTAAGTGCACGGCGTAGTGCAGGGGGCTTCTGTGTCTGTAGTGTCTGCCAACGGTAGCGGTATTGCATGCACTCAACATGTCATTCTTCTGTCTCCCCCCCTTTTTGTGGTCTCCCTGTTCTTGTGTGCATTAGCATCATCAGGCGGAGGAGCAGTGGCACCGGAGCAGGAGGGAGCTGCATCCCACATGGCCCTGGAGGGCGACACAACGGAGTCAGAAGCCACCAGTGGGACGGAGGGTGAGGGGAGCTCCACGGCGGGGACAGGAGCTGAGACCAGCGACACAGACTCCTCCTCTGATGGGAGCTCCCTTGCGGTGACGGGCCCCTCTTTGCCCACCGCATCTACAGGTACAGCCGCCACCCCCCCCACCAGCACTGCCCTCCCAGCAGCCCCACAGCGTGTGCGCCGTGGCCACTCACCCAGGAGGATGGGCATCTCCTTTGCCCCAGGCACCTCAGCCCCCTCCCCTGTCCGCCCGGCTGCCCTCATTGAAGAGGCCATTGACCTCCTCAGGTCCCTCACTGTTGGGCAGTCTACCATTCTGAATGCCATCCAGGGTGTAGAGAGGCAGTTGCAACAGACCAATGCACACCTGGAGGGCATTCATTCTGGTCAGGCAGCCCAACAGCAAGCTTTTCAGACTCTGGTCTCAGCACTGATGGCAGCCATTGTCCCTGTGTCCAGCCTCTCCCCTCCAACTTCCTCCACCCAGACCCAAACACCTGTACCTCAGCCTATCCCAAGCACACCATCAGACCAGCATGCACACACCTCAACACACAAGGGAAGCTAAGGCAAACATAAGCACCACACATCACACAGGCACTCACACAAGCATCATACCCATGCACACAACATCCACTGCCTCCACTGTGTCCCCCTCCTCCTCGTCTCCCTCCTCCCTCCCTGTCTCGTCTCCACTGACACCTGCATGCACTACATCTTCAACCACTACGTCCATCACCAGCACACCCATCACCACACCCCACTTACGTGCAATCACCACCCCCACTACCATTCACATATCCCCTGTGTCCTCTCCCAGTGTGTCTGTGAGCCCACCTCTGAAGGTACACAAATACAGCCACACACCCACCCAACAGCCATCCACCTCACGACAGCCTCCAGCCCATGCACCTTCACCCAAAGTCAGCAAACGGGCACCTCCTATAACCACTACCTCTTCCTCCACTCCCAAACCCCCTCCATCTACCTGTCCCAGTGTGTCCCAAAAAGTTTTCCTGTCCAACCTTGACCTCTTCCCCTCACCACCCCCACCCCTTCAGTCCCCTAGGGCCCATCTTTCCAGGTCCCAACCCAGCACCTCAGCCACAACATCAGCGGGAACAGTGGTGCCAGCAGTAACCGGCTTCTGGAGTGCGCCAAGCAGCAGGGCAGCTAGTGTGCCAAGGAGCCAGACTACGGACAGTCGCCCACCACAAAACCATAAAAAGTTGGACACTGCCCGGTGGGAGAGAGGCAAAACATCTACCACCAAAGCATCTCCCAGGAGTACAGTTGGGAGTAGGAAGACAGCTGCGCCACTATCCAAGGTGGGGAAGGGGCACAGAAAAACAGGCAAGTCGCCAAAAACCTGCACGGCGGACAAGACCGCCACAAGCACTTCTGCCAAGGACACCGCCGCCACCAGAACAGCTGCCAAGGACACAGCCGCCATCAGCACCGCTTCACGGGACACCGCCACCAGCAGCACCGCTGCCAAGGACACCGCCGCCACCAGCACCGCTTCACAGGACACTGCCGCCACAAGCACCGCTGCGAAGGACACCGCCGCCACAAGTACCGCTTCACAGGACACCGCCGCCACCAGCACCGCTTCACAGGACACCGCCGCCACCAGCACCGCAGGCCAATGAGCGCCAAAAGCCCGACGTTACTGAGGCCTCCATGAGCAAGATGAAGCACTCTGGGCACAAAGCCCCCTCCAGAACCATTGGAGATTCACATCCACTACCTCAGTCCTTGACAGGATAAAGCAATCTGGGCACAAAGCCCCCTACAGAACCAGTGGAGACTGTTATCCACTTGAGATACTGTGGTTTTGCACTCCCCAGGATGCAGCAGTGGGCAAACCACCACTTGAGAGACTTGTGAGACTGTGGCTTTGCACTCCCCAGGATACAGCAGTGGGCAAACCACCCACTGTAAAGACTTGTGAGACTGTGGCTTTGCACTCCCCAGGATAAAGCAGTGGGCAAACCACTCACTGGAGAGACTGTGGCTTTGCACTCCCCAGGATACAGCAATGGGCATCAAGCCCTCTTGTGGATCTGACATTGTACACTCATCCGGCTGAGGTGCCCCCCCTTACCTTCCCCCTGAGGTGCGTGTTGTATTTCTATCTGATGCCCCAGCAGTGTTCTCTCCGTTTTGATCGGGTATCTTGTGTGGGCCTCGCCCATGCATTTTGGGCCCAGTGGTCTACGGACTTTAATGGTGGAATACCTTGGACTTGTATTCTTGGTGTATATATTTGTTTATAGAGTATATATATTTTTGATTACTGTATTTTAATAGATTACCAACGATCAACTCATTTCCTTTTGTCCTTGCATTCTTCCAGGGGGGGTTGGGCGTTGTAAATGTAATGTATCAACATGTACTTTTATGTGTGTGTTGTAGTTGGTGGGGGTGGGGGTGTTGTGGTTGCGTGTCGCTCTTTCCCCCCCCTCCCCTGTGTCGTAGGTGCAGTACTCACCGTTGTCTTCGCCGCCGTCTTTGATGTTCCTGGTAGAGGAGCAGGAAGACAAAGG